>NC_135582.1:22804386-23463553 GCF_965152235.1 Eretmochelys imbricata | reverse complement strand
GCCTGTGGCACATGATAATCTAATCTCCTGAGGACTGTAATATTTTGTTTAATTTTGGATGTTGAGTTAAGTATATGGGTGGCTAGGTGGCATTGGTGGTCCATGATGTACAGATCAGTCTAGATAATCTGGTAGTCCCTTCTGTCCCTAAACTCTGTGACTCTATGAGCTCTGAGTGTACTTTAAAGCTGTCCTGCCCAATGGAGTCTCCAGCAGAGGGCTGGTGAAAACATTGCTTTCACTTTCCCAGCAAATCCCCATTGGGTGCAGCAGTCCCTGATAGGGATTTAGGAGAGCAAATCAAGCACTCAGACTAAAAAAAATAATTAATTGGTTATAAAATATTATTGTGCCATAATTATATTACTGATACCTTACCACTCCTCCTTCTGGAAAAGAGAAGTGCCTGCCCCAGACACCACATACTGCAACTGGCAGGTTATAAACTAGTCAGCTGTATGTCTGGCCACAGACCTGAGCTGGGAGAGCAGGTCATCTTGGGGCCATGGAGTGCCTGCTGGTGTGGAAGTCAGGCTCCTTTCCAGAGTGGTAGATAAAGTGTAGAGATTTTACTTACGGTATGTACAAGGAAGAAGAAGCTCCCTGTTCCTTTGGTCATTTACCTCATCACAGTGCACACACTGAACAAGATTTGACCGCCAGTTTGGAAGCTCATCTAACTGTCATCAGGACTGGCGATATCTGTTTATGTAGACAGCAGGAACTGGTTATGAACTGTCGAAAAAGCATAGCTCAGTTTGAGCTCCCATTGTTTCTTATTTTATCTGAACTGGTTTGCCTTACTCTAGTTTAAGCTCAGTGTGGTGTGAAGCAGCTATCAACATCCAAAATGAGTTAATCGGTATTTTTTTTTCAAATCAGCAATTTTAAATATGAAAATATCCATACTAAAGGGTACATTTTCAAGAGGGTCCATGCGGGACTTCTGGGATGAATATGAACACACATCCATCTGTACTATACAGGTGCAAACACCTATCTGCATGCTTTAAACATTCCAGACTTGAATACTTATTTAAATAGACCAATACTAGCATAAATGGAAGGGTTGAAAATTATAACTGCAGATGTGGCCACTGGGATTTGTGGATTTACATATTATAATGCTTGTCCATAGTCAGGTGATGGGCTATTCAAGGTCTGTCTGCAGTTGTTTGACCCTGCAAGGCACGCATATGTGTGCGTGAACAGGCATAGAGCCTAGAGCACCCAAAACCACCACCAGTGGTTTCAGGTGCTCCTGACCCTGTGTAGAAGGGACAGGACAACACTAGCACCTGGCGGGAGGGATAGCTCAGTGGTTTGAGCATTGGCTTGCTAAACCCAGGATTGTCAATCCTTGAGGGGGCCATTTAAGGATATGGGGCAAAAATTGGGGATTGGTCCTCTTTTGAGCATGGGGTTGGACTAGATGACCTCCTGAGGTCCCTTCCAACCCTGATATTCTATGATACAGTACCAACGGCTTAGCCAGTCGAATCTGAAGATTTGTACTCTAGTGAGGTAGAGTCTTAGGCACCTCTTCCTATCCCAAGTCATGAGGTTAGCCCAGACAGGGATTCAGAAATCTCCTGGGCACCCTCACACTCCCAAAGAGCACATTACCAGGTTTGGGACCAATGGTACTCTCCCCTTTGAGCACCATTTTCTCTACCTTATGATCCTACTCACTGGCCCTAATGGGGTTCTTGGGATCCTTATTTCAGACCCCCTGATTTTAGAGGTTCTGAGCAGAGATTCTACAGAGGTCTCCTCACAAAGATGGGTCTTAGCCCACTTGGAAGTATTGTGAAGAGGAGGATCAACTTCAACAGATGAAGCCACTCCTGATAAAGCAGTGGCACTGACCTCACCATTGCCACTTGATGATTTCAGACACTTTCAGGACCTCCTGGGAAGGATTGCGACATCACTCCAGATTGCCCTAGAGAAAGTCCACGACTCCACTGACAAGTTGCTGGACATCCTCCAAATGGAAGGCTGTAGCAAGATGGCATATCCAATCAACAAAGCTATACTGGAGCTGTATGTGGCATACCTCAGCCATCTATGCCCCACCCTCAAAAGGACAGAGAAAAAATGCTTTGAAAAGTCCACTTTAGTTCCCACTCAAATTGTAGCATTTATTGGAACAACTCTGGATTGATTTCAGCCAGAGCATACTTACCTGAGGACTGATTCCAGGTGAATTTATTGCTCAGGTTCAACTTAGCCCTCAAAAAGGGTTCAATGCTGCCTGGTACTCCTAGGCCACATGGTCTCCTCCACTTACATGACACCCGTCTCAAGGCTCCATTACCAGTGTCTTCAGGCCTGGTTACAGACAGTCTACCCTCCAAGCAGAGACAACCTGGACAAGCAAGTCTCAATGCCCCACAAAGTCCTGACACCCTACACCTGGAGGGAGGATACAAAAGCCATATGTGTAAGGGTTCCCTCCATTCCCCCCTTAGCCATGAAGAGGCTGATTCCAGACACTGGGGAGCGCACCTGGACAATCATATGGCTTAAGGTTCATGGTCCCAACAAGAGTTCAAGCTACACATCAGTCTCCTTGAAATGTGAGCAGTACAAGAAGCCTGCAGAAGATTCCTGCCTTTCATCTATGCCCAGCACATTCAGGTCATGTTGGACACTATGACTACAGTATACTACGTAAGCAAACAGGGAGGACCAAGGTTCTCCTCTCTTTGCACAGATGTTATCAAGCTCTGGAACTGGTGTATCTGTCACCAGCTCACTCTCTCTGCAGTGCACCTCCCAGGAGTAATGAACATTTTGGTGAAAACCTCAACAGGCACTTCTACAAGGACCACAAGTGACCTGGTGATATAGAATATCTTCTGACAGTGGGGATTCTCACACTGTGGGACCTCTTTGTGTCCAAAGACAACAAGAAGTGCCAAACCTACCATTCCTGAGCAGCTTGGGATCATGATTCCAAAGAGGACATGTTCCTAGTTCAATCGCTGGAGCCACTGATGTCTGCTTTCCCACCCATCCTTCTCTTCAACTCCTGAGGAAAATCAAGCATGACAAAGCATCGATAATCTAATGGTGCCCTGCCAGCTGAGGCGGTTCTGGTTCCCCAGCATGCTTCAGATGTCAGCACATCCATGCATAGGAATCCAGATGTTTCTGAACCTGCTGACTCAGGACAAAGGCAAGACCAGTCACCCCAACCCAGCATTCCTGGTATATGGATGGATGATGAGCTTAGAAAAGTCATGTTCAGAGGTGGTGAAATCCATTCTCAGTAATAGGAGGAAGATCTCTATGAGAAAATGGAAGAGATTTTATATGTTGTGCCAACATCCCTAGATATCTCCAGAGGACTCGGAGATCCCTACCATCTTGGACTACCTCTTTTCCCCAAAAGAATTCAGGCCTATCTCTCAGCTCACTGCATGTGAAAGCTTGGGGGCATTATGGCAGACCCTCCCTACACAGTCTTCCATAAGGAGGTAACACCCAAGTTCATTCCAAAGGTTCCCTCTGAATTCCACACGTCAGGTCATACACCTACCTGTTTCTACCTGAAACTTTACTTCACCACTGCAGACAGGAAGCTTCATTCCCTGGATCTCCATCAAGCCTTAGCTTACTACCTGCGAATGATGAAACCCTTCAGGAAGTCTCTGGGTCACTTATTTTCATTGCTGGGTGAATGAAGGGGGAAGCAATCTCCTCACACTGACTTTCTAAATGCATCCTGCTTTGTATGAATGGATGGAAACTCCTCCCCCTCAAAGTGTACGAGCTTACTTGACAGGTGGCAGGCTACCCTTGGTGGCTTCTCTTCAGGGTGTTCCCCTCCTGGAGCTTTGTAAAGTGGAAATGTTTGGCTCTGTGCATACCTACACTAGATATTACACCCTGGTACAAGCTTCTTCAGTAGACACATTCTTCGTTACAGTAATTCTGCAGTCTGTTGTGTAGCATGGTTCCTCGCATTCCCCTCCTCCATGAATGCTGCTTGGGAGTAAACTACAGTGAAATACTCATAGGGACTACCACTCATAAAAGAAAGGAAGGTTACTTACATTACAGTAACTAGAGTCCTTTGAGATGTGTGTTCCCTATAAGTATTCTACTATCTGTCCTCCTACTCCTCTGCTTCAGATCCTTTCTAAAGGTGATTCATTGTAGAGAAGGAACTGAAGAGGTAGTCAGTACATGCCTCTCCTTTTGCCCTCAGCTTAGAGCACAGGGAGCCACAGGTGTGGAGTAATGGTTGTTAGTGAAAAATTTTCCAGTCTCTGGCACATGTTGTGCATGCAAACCCACAGTGAAATACCCATCTGGACCACACATCTCGTGGGACTCCAGTTACAGTAAGGTAAGTAATCTTTCTTTACTTAAGCTTGTGCCTAACTTTAAGCATGTGAATAATGCTATTGAAGTAAAAGGGGAAACTTATGTGCTTAAAGTGAGGCACATGATTGTCTTGCTGAGTTGGGGTGTTAGCACATGAAGGGATTATAATCATGGTTTTTTGAAATGCAAGGAATGTTGTCATAACATCTACAGTACAGTGTTGGTAATAAATGCAGTATTATGATGCTGCTATTCTCCAAACATTGTTCAACTGATTCTCTTGCTGAAAACTTGTATCTTTGGATTCTGTGGACTGAAAATCAATAGCGAAAACCATAAGCTACATACAGTGGTGTATATCATGGTCCAACCCCTTCAAGAGTATTAATGTGTTAAATGTATAGTAGTTTTAATTAAAATTTTTATTTTTAAAATAATGTTTTAAAATAATATGTATATTTCTTTGTTTTCTTTAATCTCAGCAGTTAGATAATACAGCACGTTTGATAATAAATAATTCATGTAGAATGTTAGCTTGGTAGTCCTCTTAAATCGACTCACAGCCAGTTATTTATTGTTACACTTTTGATAATTAAAGTACAAAACAATGGGTTTCAAAAGGGCTTTTATAGGGGAAGAAGTAGCGGGTTTTTTTTCTTTTCCTACTATTTTTTTTTTCTGGGCTGGAGAACTTTAAATTTTAATGTCTGTTAGGTAACATTGACAGAATAATTGGTTTGCATGTTAGGGATATAATTCTGAATAAAACCTTGGCCTTTTAAAATAGGTAATATATGTATCAGATATGTCTGCTTCATAGATTAAAGCTACAGGCATTTATAAAAAGAAGTATTTAGGTCTTGGGGTTATTTAAAGATTCCTAATTTTTAACTTGCCTTTTAGACTTTATTTAGCTATGCAAGATATCACCATATTCCGAATTTTTTATAATAAACATGTCTAGTCAAAGAAAGCATTAATGAAGCAATTCCCCAAATAAAACAGCCCATCATATCTGAGTTGCAGCAGAGAGAAAGTGTGGTCTTTGTAGTTTAATCAAGATCACAAGACTTGTTTTGAGCGTCTGTCATCTTTAATTTTACGGCACTTCATTTCAGAGTGGGACTGCCAGGGTCACATGCAATTAAAACACAGGCAAGATTTGTCTTGTGAAATCTTAACATAAAAAGTAATGTGTTACTCTATTTTAACTTTTCTACTGAACTCTGTGAACTCACTAATTACTTTTCCCCCTCTTGTCACCTTTTGATATGACATGTATTTTATAGAGGAGATAGAAGTTTGGAATTTTTTTCTATCATGCATATGATTGAGGATAACAAAATTAAACCAGAGAAAAAAGGAAATGTATTTTTCAGAAATACATTTTTAGAAATATCTGAGCATTACTCCTTCAATTACAAAGGGATTGGAGGATCAAATTATAGGAAATAACCATTAATCTGCGTAACTAGGGCAGGTAGAAGTGTAATAGTAGACCAAGGATTTTATTGAGGCCAATCATATGGGCTGGAGTTTATTCTTTTGCAGGCGGAGGAGCAGTAGAGGGAGGGAAAAGGGACTTTAATGTGGTAGGCCATGAAAAGCACTAAAAGGCAGTGTCTGTGTAGCTTCTTTATAGCTTTAGCACAGTTGTTGCATCATAGTGATCAGTAAATTGCATAGACCCTTATTAACCTTATTGATAAGGAGCTTAGGGAAGTCCCATTCAGTCCACAGTATAGTCTTCTTATTGTTCTCCTGTCTGTCTCAGTTTGCAATACTAGTTTCTTTGTACAGAAAGCCTTTATGTTGCACCTCACAATTCTGTGCAACTACTCTGCTGATTTAAGTTGGGGCAAGGGAACTGTAGAGCAGAAAGAGCAGGAGTACACATGGGGCCATGGGCCTATTTAAATACGGCTGGGACACCTGGAGAATGTTTGAAAATTTTACTTTTAAAGAATCTTTTATATTGCTCTTCTTTCAATGCAGCTGGGGTCTGTGGGGATCAGGGGATTATTTTTGATACCTGTCTAAAAGAGTTATGTCTACACTGATTTCCATCCCTAGCTACTAATTGACCTTATTGTATACAGGAAACAGTCTATTTAATACCTGCATTCTTTCTCTAATGTCATGTAAAATGAACTCTACTGTGAAATCTAGTTAGCATTTGCCTTTTTGAAGTCATTTTTAAGTTTCCAGTTCTGGTGACTGTGACCTCAAAACTGATAGCTATAAAAATGGTGAGCCAGTCCCAATTTCAGCTTCAATAGGAATTTACTTAAATGTGCTCCATTCACCTGAATGTGCTGATGCACATTTAGGGAAGTGCACATTTTGGCACTTAACAGTGATTTCACAGGAACCATCCATTTCTAGGTCACCATATCCCAACAAGGCCATATGTTCCTGTATTCTCTCCTAAGTAAAGAAGCTCTTTCTTTTGACTGGTGAGGCTAGACTTTGACTGTTGCAGTAAGAGGAGAGATATAAAAAATTTAATTAGTGATGGCAAAAGCAGATCCATTAAAAAGAAAAAGGAAAAGATGTTTTAAAAATCCTACCCTCAAATCTAGGAGGTGGCAAGGACTATATGAAGATTGAGAAATTAATGTAAACTGCATAAAGGCGATGTGGGAAACCCTGCACATTTTCAATGTTTTTTAAATCTGGTGCCCGACATAGATTTTTGAACATGTGTAAACTATTCTATAGATGTGCAAGTCATTGTCCTGCATCACACTTTTTTTTGAAAATTATGCCCACTAACCTAAACTTTTGCACATTATTCATTTTTCCTTTTGTACTTGGGCAAGAAAAGGAGTTTGCATCAGTAATGCTACCATAACACTCAGCCAAGCCTTTGCGTTTGCATTCACTAACATTTCCCAGCTTAATCACAGAATGTGAGCTAAAACAAGGGTAGGGAGATTTACTGCTAAAGGAACTGATCCTCCAGCTTCAGCAACAGGGTGTTTTCCAACTATGAAAGAACGCAATTCCAGAAAAATATGAATGATTTGCCATGTTTTCCTCCCTTTTGTGTTTGCTTTTTGCAAACTGTCATGTGAGTGAAGTTTTGTTCATATGAATATTAATGGAAAATGAATTTTGCGGCTGATAGTCATAGTGGGCCAGACTTTTGTACTTTTACTCATGTTGAGTAGTGCCTTATCCTGTCTGATGTCATGTTCAAATCAATGTGGCTATTCATGAAATAAAATATTACTCATCATGAGTAAGGGTATTCCAAATCTGGCCCCCTTTATCATAGGAAGGGGCCTTCAGAGCTCATCTAGTCCACCCCTTCCACCTTTCCTCCTTATTGAGGCAGGACCAAAGTGTACCTCAACCATTCCTGACAGGTATTCATCTAACCTGTTCTTAAATTCTCCAGTGTTGTGGATTCCACAGCCACCCTTGGTAACCTTTTCCAGTACTTAAATATCCTCATAAGGAGAGAGTTTTTCCTAATATCTAATCTAAATCTCCCTTGCAGCAGATTAACCTGATTACTTACTGCCATATTTTTAGTGGACACAGAGAACAATTGATCACTGTCCTTTTTATAACAGCCCTTAACATATTTGAAGAGTACTCTCAGGTCCTCTCAGTCTTATTTTCACAAGACTAAACATGTCCAGGTTTTTAAAAATCTTTTCTCATAGGTCATGTTTTCTAAATCTTTTATCATTTTTGTTGGTACGCCTCTGCTTGTACATTCACACCACAATTGCTGATATGTTGGTGTTAGCAATTGTGATGAATAGCTAATAGCTACTTGAGAGCAGTAAAAAAACTCAAGAGCACTAAATTCAACAAATGCATGATTTAGATCAGAATGGGCAAACTACAGCCCTCCGGCCGCATCCACCCTCCAAGACATTTTAAGCCGGCTCCTGCTGGGGCGTGGGGTAGGGGGCCACACCATGCAGGTTGGCCCTGTTCCAGTGGTCCAGCCGGGGTGCTGGGTTGGGGGCTGCACCACACGGCTCCCGGAAGCCACGGCATGGCCCTGCTCTGAGGGTTGGGGGCCGCTTCATGCCTAGGAGCAGAGAAGGGACATGCCACTGCTTCTGGGAGCTGCTTGAGGTGAGTGCCACTCGGAGCCTGCATCCCTGAGCCTCTCCCCATGCCCCAACCCTCTGCCCCAGCCCTGATCCCCCTTCCGCCCTCTAAACTCCTCGATCCCAGCATGGAGCACCCTCGTGCACCCCAAACCTCTCATTCCCAGCCCCACCTGAGAGCCCACAACTCCAGCTGGAACCTGTACCCCTTCCCGCGCCCCAGCCCTGATCCCCCTCCAAACCCCTTGGTCCCAGCCCAAAGCACCCTCCTGCACCCCAAACTCCTCATCCCCAGCCCCACCCCAGAGCCCGCACCCCTAACCAGAGCCCTGACCCCCTCCTGCACCCCAACCCCAATTTTGTGAGCATTCATGGCCCGCCGTACAATTTCTATTCCCCGATGTGGCCCTCAGACCAAAAAGTTTGCCCACCCCTGAGTTAGATAGATATATAAAGATTGCTATATATGGGCTGTGATACAATGCTTAACAACTATACAGCATTATGGGTAGTGTTTACAAAACCCTGCCTCGAGTCCTGGCCCATCTATGAAGTTAAATGAGATAAGCAACAATATGTCACTGCATCTTTCACAACTAGGATCATGCAAAAGTCAAAAAGCCAGAGAGCTCTCTTTTAGAATAAATGTGGTGAAGGTGAAGATGAAGATGTGGTTGCAACTTTTGCATCTGGGTCTGCACATACCACCCCGCCTCCACTCCAACACACACAGTTACTTTGTGCTAGTGTGACTGAATATGAATTTAATTTTGGCCTCACCCTATCACCCTAATTTTTCTAACAATGATATATCAAGCAAGGCCTGACTCAGGTGGCCTAGAAATGATCATATTTAAATGTCCCCATACTTCCCTTAATACATATGGCCTAGTTCCTCGTAGGGTCACAAACTGCTTCTACCTTCTCTGTGATAGAGAATCAATTGCAGATTATTTGGTCATCCCATCCCATATCCCCAATCAGGGAACAGAAACAATGCCATATGACTAAGGTATTATGAATAATGGACATTATAAATAATGAAGAAAGGTGAATGCACTGAATGAACACAGTTTGTGAACAACCCATAGATTGAAATGAAATCTCATAAAGGGTCTTTTGAATAATTTTAAAATAACAACTTAATTCAGAAATAAAACCTGTGCACAAACAATTTGCAAATAGAAAAAAGGTTGAAATTCAGCAAGTAAATTGTTTGAGAATATTAATAGTTCAAGCAGTTCTACTGATGGCTTTTTGATTGCGCAACTGCCCTGAGTAATAGTCACTATGCCTGACACTTTTGCCTCATGCCACTTATGTCACTCACCATGAAAATCCATCTATCCCTCTGCCTACCCTACTGTTGCTCTCAATATGCCATGTCTTCTCCCTGAAGCTGCCATTTCTTGTTGAAGACAAAGCCAAGAATGCATTGGTCTTTAATCGGTCATTTTTGCAAATTCCACTTACACATTTTCAAAGCAAAAGTGACTGCAGCAGAATAGATGGGATTGAAAGCAAGAGATATAAATGACTGACAAATTACCATTGGGGAGGATTTCAGGTTTCAGAGTAGCAGCCGTGTTAGTCTGTATCTGCAAAAAGAAAAGGAGAACTTGTGGCACCTTAGAGACTAACACATTTATTTGAGCATAAGCTTTCGTGAGCTACAGCTCACTTCATTGAATGCATGCAGTGGAAAATACAGTGGGGAGATTTTATATGCACAGAGAACATGAAACAATGGGAGAGATCATAGATGCTTTCATTCCTGGTGTTGGTTGCGAAGCGTAAATGCACTCATGGACTCGGATTCTATAGCAATAGCATCTAGAGCATACCAGTAAGCCATGGTTCTATATCACATTTCTCGTTGTTTTCTTCAGCAATGAGCACAATGTTAAGTTATATATGTTTATCTGACTTCCATTTGGTGCTTCACATTTTCTCTTCTATATTTCAGTTGCATCAGGCTTACTGTGGATGGATGGCACTCTTGACAGTATAAACTGTGTCTCCAGATGCCTAACTTTGCAAAAGTCTATTTCCCTTTGGATATGGGGAAATTTCTGGAAGAAGTATTTGGATGGCTTTGTAACTATCTTGCTAGAGGGCTGATAATAAGTAACTTAAACTGTTGGAGAATCAGAGAAGGCAGACAGGTAGCAGACTTGGTGAATGGTCAGATACTTTACACTTACTTGAAAAAGGACTTTTTCTTCCTCCTACCCTACCTCTAACACATGATATATTTTGTATATACCATGATCCAGGTAAGCAACATTCACATACAATTTACACTTTTCTTTAGAAACCACATTTGACATGTACACCGTGCATTATCTATTTAAAAAAAATTAACTGAAAAAATCTGGATTAACTGTGCAAGTTATTATTTTTTTTTTGCTTTTCATACTAAACCCTTCTGCAAAACAGCTAGAAATTTACATTTTCAAAACATTAGTACAGCAATGGCATTCTCTGTATTCTCATCATTTGAATGATTCAGGATCACTGTCTGGCAGCGTGAGTCACAGCATGCCCTCATGCATGCCTCTTTTTCAATTATATCTAAGAGGAAGACTGTTGGAGACCCATTTTTTCATCTTACACAGGACCCCAAAAGTGCCAGCTCTTATTTCAATACAATATTATGACAGTATGATAAAATGAATGTTAACAGGACACTGACAAATACGATCCATAGAGAGAGAACACAATACATTCTAGGGCAGAATGTATTACTCCGGTATTTTTATGAACACAAAATTATCTTTGTAAAGAGGGTCCTAGAATTTTATACTTACACCCTGCAATACTCCATTTACTGTAGTATTCGATACCTCTTCATTAGAACAGAGGTTTTGCACATTACATATATTTTTATTTTATCACAGAGTCACCAGTATCACTCTCAATTTACTAATGAAACTTGGCATTCAAATGACTCATCAGCATGTTTGATGGTACAAAGCATAAAAGTAGATTAATACAGAATACATTTTCTTTACCCATAAAAATGTACCTACTTATATTCTGTGTGCTGCCTTACTCAAAGCAAGCATGTCATTTCCTTACCATAGCAGGTTGCGTTAAAAATGAGCTTAATGTGTGAGAAAGCCATTATTGCACTAATGAAAAACCCTATAGTATTTGAATTTTTCATCATAGGCTATTTGTTTTGTAGCACACAGCACTAGTATTTACTGTCACCAGTACAGTACGCATTGTAATTAAGTTACAGTAATCGAAATGGTGAATGGTTGAAAGAAGATGTTAATCTGAAAAAGTGGACCCCTTCCATGAGACATTTCCTTTGAATGTTCACTACAAACTTTTAACTCTGTTTAAGTTAGAAACCTCATGTAAAGGTTCCAAAGGGGTCAGGTTTCCAGAAAGTGAGCCTTTTCTATTCTTTTACACAACAACTGATTTTACCGTTTGTAAAATAACCTTTTATAGTGCCCTTTCATATTTAGGTCTCAAAATATATTTCATGCTGGCTAGCACTGCATTGGAACGTTAGTTAACATGTCACATGTGTGCAGTTTTCTAGCCCGTACGTGGATACATCTAAGTCTGCAGTTTCTATATCTGCTTAAATTAAGGGTTTGATATTTTAGTTTTCATTAGTTTTGGCAAAGGCTCTGTCAGGCATGTAGGGACATACATATATTAGAAAGAGACCATCTTCACTGGCTCTTTTATCCAGAGATATATCAATATGTTTTTCCTAGACAGGAAGGAAAGCAGGCTCCTCCATCTTGGGCTTTGTCACCGTATAAAAGTTGTACCTCTTTAAGTATACCAGAATAGTTCAAGAGGTACAAAAGGGGATAGACTATACTGGTATAAAGCACTTTTATACCTACCTAATGGGACTTGTACCAGCATAATTATAGCAGTAAAATATCATGCCCTTAACTGAAATAGTTATCCTATGTGTGTAGATCAGGCCATGCTTATCCATCTGTGCCAGGGCATCGCTAATGTTGCAAGTTCTTCCAGAGAAGACCATTTCACACCCTTTAGTATTTGTCCCCCATGCAGGGTTCATTAGTTCTTAGGAGAGCTAGTTCTGTTACCCCAGCAAACCAACTTAGGGCTAGGAAACAGGCCAGTTTAGCAGTTGACTCTGAGGGTAACTGATTTAGGAAAACATGAGTGTCCCCTAATGAGGAGTCCTATTCAAGATTTGGGTATGGCAAGGGAGGCAGTTCTGGCTAGAATGCCAAATTCTCTGATTCTGGTCACTCCAGGGTATATACAGTGAAGGCTGGGGCACAAGTTTTGATTGTGTCAGTAGATTTACCACCAACTGCTTTTGCAGTCAAATAATTCAAGGTTTTCTCCCACAGGCTGGGGGTCCTGCTTAGGGCACGAGAAGTCCTTTAATGTGCTGACTAGTTACACTGTGTTTCTTACTCTGACACATCTTCCCATTTTGTACTGTCAAACTGGTCGTCCATTTTCACCTGGTTCCCCCTCATGTAATGACTCAGGCTACCATGGTGCTTTTATTTTACAGAACCTGTACAGGAGCTCTTGGAGGTGTCCATTGGCATCTATTGTTTTGTACATTCACCTAAGTTTTGGTGTATTTACTTAGGCATGGGATACATTTAAATAAATAAATCCAGGATGTATTTAGAGATGTCTAAACCTCAACAACCTCCCTCTTGTTTATACTCTGATGGACTTCTGGCAAATCCCACAATTTACTTATTAGTAGGTAAGCAAAGAAAACCCTGTAAGTTGACTGTGAGACATCTGTCTTTAAGATTTCTAAAATGAGCATGTGCAGAAAGGAGTGGGCTCTAACAGCAGAAGGTTTACCCCTCCACCACATTATATTTGACAAGCATTCTGAGACAGATGCACACTTGTTTCTTAATTAGTGAGCTTTTTCCTTACACCCAGTAAATTCTTCTAGATGCTCTTACAATGGAGAAGAAAGGCAAGAGACAGAGCAACCAGTGACCTCGGTAACCTCTCAAAGCACATTTGAATTAAAGGAGGAAAAGACATCACAATCTGGTGTGTGTGTGATGGATTCCCCCTTTGGGCTAGGGAATGTTGAGGGTCAAAGACCTGGTATCTTCTGTGAATCCTAAACAATACAGATAGGGAGAAGGGATTTTATGGTAAATCTGAGGCCTTGCTGGTTTAGGGCATATTTGAACTCTGTATCTGTTATGGTCTTGTAAAGGTAAATAAGACTTTTGAGTCCCAGAAACTTTATCTGTCTATTCATACTAATCTATAACTGTGCAGAAGATGGCATCACTGTCATTATTACGAATGGGTGAAGTGACATGTAAGATTCTGGAAATGTTGCCTTTTGTTATATGTGCTGCTTGGCTTGGGATATAAGCACTCATACCATAGATTTAGAGATGTCACCTTTCTTAACTTTGTCAATATAACATTTTCCTAGCAAGTGAAAACTGGCCATTTTCAGGAAATTTGGTGGTTTGCACAGGGCTTTGCCTCTGAGAGGAAGCTATACAGAAAAAGTGAGTGTACCAGGATCACAGGCTTTTGTAGCTAGCAGGTCCAAAGGTATTCTCATGAGGAGAGTGATGAGTCAAGAAAGCCCATGTGTAGGTGGTTACCCTTCTCTGGAGTTGACACCTTGTTATGATCCAGAAGTGAGGGTCTCGGAGGAAACTCAGGTGGACAATGTCTGCTGGAGTAGAGATACCCTCCTCTTTTCATTCATTTCTGGAACTGCCCTTTGACCAGAGGAAAGCCGAGTGAGGGCTGAACAGCAAATAATTGGTTGTGATACCATCTGTTTCATTTCTTCAAGAAAGTTTGAAAAAACATATAAAGCCAGCATTAGGTGAGAGGCAGTATTGACCAAATCCCCCAGGTGGCCATCAGTGGAAAAAACTGGTGACACTAAGATAAGTCCTATTTGATAGACACCTTGCTGATGGGTACCTAAGAAATTATTTACAATTATAATGATAAATTCTAAGGCAAGAAAACTTTGAACTTTTAGGCTCAAGGTCTTGAAATCTGTATATGTCTTTTCTAGTATGTAAAATAATAGACCATAAGGCTCTGCTCCTCAAAACATGAATGCACCTGAGTAGCTTTATACACACAGGACTACTCATGAGTGTAAAATTACTTATGCTCATAAGCGTTTTCAGGATTGATGCAAACTTAGCAAAATAAAAGAGAAAGGTAAAGACTTCTGTGTTCCACCCAGTTCTGCCCCCCACTTTCTGCAGTAGTTGTAGTACATGATTAACTTAGGGTGATCAGAGGTCATTTTCACCAATACCCCAGTATAGTTTTGCCACTGAGAGTCCCAAATCAGCAACTTTAGGAGTATCTGCGCTCTGCCAAGCCTCTCCAAACTCAAGAAATCCTTCTCTGTTACGTCAGTGCTTGGTGAAACATCCCACTGCATAACCAATGCTGTGGGAATTGTGCCCTTACCCTGTCCCGTATGTCAGAGACATCCTGAACTTTGAGGAGTGCACTGTAGCCGCAGGACATAGGTGCGCACAAAACCAGCCTTGCTTCAATTTTGTATTGGCTCAGATGGTTGCACTGGTGAGCATTGCAGGGTCTGCACTGAACTCTCAGAACAGGGAGGAGTTTTGATTTCAAAACATCCTTGTTAGAGAAATAAGAAAAAAAGGGTATAAAAGCCAGTTATTAATAAAACATATATTATGCCCACAGGACTGAGAGCTCCTTCCTTATTGTTTAGATAGCTCATTTATTGTTGATGTCTCTCTTTCCACTGAGTTTGCACAGAAGCCCTGAAATCCTTTTACATTTTTAATAAGATTATTTTTTTCAAACTAGTGCAAGAAAACATGTATGCAATACTGCATAAATACTCTATAGAACTACATCATCAGAGGGAAAACATTCTCCAGTGTCTTCAGCTATCTGTGCTTCAAAGAGAATTAATGTTGTGAGAGAAACTGTACAGTTTTTAAGTTCTGGTGAAGGTGCTTCTACTATGTATCTCAGTGTATTTATGTTTAAAGCATCTACATTATCTTTCAGTATTTGCATTCTAGGGGAAAGCACACCTTTAAGTGTTTAGTGAAATTCAGTTCATTCTCTCGTGGCTAAAAGCCAAGAAAACCACACTACCATATATTACTATATCAGTTTGTTGTAATTGGCAGTCTCTTATCAGGTGGGATAATGATCACCTCTACCCTTTAAGCAGAACTGACTATCTTGGGAAGAAAGTGCTCTACATCTGTAGCCTCACACTTGTCTTAAACATGAATAGGAATCTCAACTGAAAAATAACACAGTTTATGAAATATGTTTTTTAGTTCTTTGTCTTCAATCTATAGTAAAGTAAACTATATCGTAAAGTAAACCATATATATACACATTCAGAAATCCGGTGGAGTTCATCTTCAGTTTTTATTTTTTTCTTATCCTTCCACAAAGAAAGAAGTGCAAATGCATGACTCTAGTTTATTGTGTGTCAGTTTGGGTTTGGACCCTAGCTGTAAGTTCTTCTGTTGCACTAACCTATATCAGCATAAAAGTTCCACCATTCTCAGGCTAGTTATGGTGTGAGGAGGGATGGTTAGGTACTAAATTAGAACTTAAGAAACCTGGGTTCAATTCCCTGTCTAGCGATAGCCTTCCTGCATAAGCTTGGGCTAGTCACAAAAGGCATGTCTACACTTACCAGGGATCGACGCTCCTGTGATTGATGCTCCAGGGGTTGATTTAGAGGGTCTAGTGAAGACCCACTAAATTGACCACAGATCACTCTCCTGTTGACTCTGGTACTCCACCAGAATGAGAAGAGTGAGAGAAGTCAATTGGAGAGCATCTCCTGTCCATGCAGTGTGGTGTAGACACTGCAGTAAGTTGCAGTAAATTGACCTAAGCTACGTCAACTCCAGCTACATTATTCATGTAGCTGGAGTTGCGGAACTTAGGTCGACTTATCCCCATAGTGTAGACCAGGCCTAGACTCAGAAAAGGTATTTAGCTCAATGGCAGTTAAGCACCTAAGTACCTTTGATGATCTGTAGCTTCAGTTCCACTTCTGTAAAGAGGAGGGTAATAGTATTTCATAGAGGGTTGTGAGCCTGATACATACATTAAAGATTGTGAGGTACTTAGAGACTGTGGCAAAGGGGCCATATGACATAAAAGTGCCATACAGAGGTACTGGGTGGTTGCTTTTCTTATCTAAGGGTAATTATTTGCTGGAGATCAGGTCACTCACACTTTACATTGTAACAAATCTGTGGCAAGCTAAGAGTTTATGGCTATCACTGTGCTGCACATTAGGACAGAATTCACTGGAAGAGCTTGTGGGGGTAGAACACAGACCCCTACTGCTTGAGGTAACAGAGAATCTCCGTTATTAGCAGGAAAGGACGAGACACACAATTGATTCCATCTACAGAGGGCAGAGCCCTATGCATGCACCAGCCAGTTCATGACAGCATTATTTACAGCCTTTTATATTATTACGTGTTCAAACAAGGAGTGTAGTAGATGGATGTAGATTATCAAATGGCACACTTCTTATTATTAATACTAATTTTAAAATGATCCCTGCCCCATGGTGCTTGCAAATTCAGTTTACACATTATATAACAAGAGGGTTGGCAAGACAGTGGAAAGTATAGTGAAGAAGTGGATCTGCAGGTAGGATTTAGAAGAGGAAAAGGATTGGCTTTGTGGATCAGCTCAAGAAGTCAGTTCCATGTGTAGGTACATTGTGGAAAAAACACTGAGATCGTTATGGGAGAAGTGGACAAACCAGGGACCACTGGTGAGCAGAGCAATCAAGGAGGTGATGAGATGAGACTATATCTGTTAAGCAGTGAGGAGCAGTGTTGCGTAGGGCCTTGATATGATTTCTGAGTAGAAAGTCAAGAAAACTAGTGTAACCTAATAAGTTTTATACGAGAAAAATCTTTTCCCCCCCCTTGAGCTTTAGAGAAAGTATCAATAGGAGAGGGGAGGCAGAAGGAATTTGTTGTTCTCTTTTTGGGATCCCAAAAATGGAAGGAAGAATTGAAATGTACCATACATGCTGATATGTTCTAAATAAACAGTTTCCCACTCAGGATAAAAACCTAGGGGCCACTGTGGGCAGCTCAATGCATAATAGCAGGCAAAAGCCAAGAAGATATTTGTCTACATTAAGAAAAGGAAAGAGCATAATACTGAAATGTTACAGTGCCATTATATAAATGTATGGGATGTACTTACCTCTAGTACGGTGGGTTTTGTTCACCCTATTTCATAAAGGGTATAGTGGAAATAGAGCAGGTCCAGTGAAAGGCTGTGAAAATTATTAGCAGCTTGGAAAATCTTCCATGTGAGGGGAGATTAAATGGATTAGGACTATTTAGTTTAGAGAAGAGCAGATATGATAGAGGTATATAAAACAATGAATTGTACAGAGGAGTTCAGTCAGACACTCCTATTTAGTCTTTCCCATAAAACAAGAACAATGGGAAGGACACACAGTGAAACTAAAAGCCAAAGAAATTAAAACTGCTATGATATGAGTAAAATACTTTCTTACAGGGTGCATAATTAACCTCTGGAACTTGCCAGAGATCACTGAGACAAAGAACATTGTAGGATTAAAAAATGCATTATAATCTTCTATGGATAATAACAGTTACAGTAGGATAAAAACGTGTATGGGATGAAAGCCACTAACTTTCTGGGTTGGGAAGAAGTATCTCCTATAGGCAGGTTATTCATAATTATGGGGTTTCTTGCATCTTCTCAGCATAATGGCTGCTGTTGGCGACAGACTACTGAACTAGTGAGACCACTGGTCTGATCTAGACAGCAATTCACATTTTCAGGAGCAGAAAGCACAGCTACACAGGGCCAGAAACTTCATAGCAGATGTTGTGGTAGCTACTGAGCATGCTCAATAGCAGTTTAAAACCATTACAAGGACCAGAAGAACATAGGGCTGGAACGGTGGATCATTGAGTCCAGTTCTCTACTATTGCCAGCAACCCTGGTGTATAATTCAGCAAAAAATCAATCATTTCTGCACTTCACACACACCCATAGTCCAGAAACACCTTGTCATAAACAACATAAATTGAGTCAGGGCATGAGGAGAGAATCTCTGTAGAGAGGCTCATTGGATTTTTACCACTCAGCCCTATCATTAGGCAAGCCCTTGGCAAACTAATTTGTGATCCGATGTGGAGTATTTGAAGGCATTTAGAGGGTTGGAAGTTCTGTCCCTCCCGTCCCTCCCCACAGGCTGCAAAACCTATTAAAGTCACAATTATCAAGCTCCTTTAAATTGAAATCAATTTTAAGAAGAGCATAGAAGAGGGGCTGAATGAAATGCTGCTCTGTAAAACTCCTGGAAGTTCAGTGAGAGCAGAGTTAGGCCAATCCTGCATGCTTTTGAAAAAAAAAATCTTATCCTGTATCCATACAGCACTTGCATAACCAGACTGTCAACTTGGTTGGCTTCCAGAAAGTACCAAAATATAAACGTTAAATAATTCTGTGTCTGTTCTGAAGGGGTACGCTGTAAAGGTTATTTAAGAGTATTTTAAGTGCTATCATGTGTAGATGTTAAATAGTGTGGATTCTGAGCTGGTACTTTGCAAAGGTATAAATGACACACACACAAGGTGTAAGACGGTGGCGATTCAGGCCTCATAGGCCCACTGGTAGCTTTTTGGAGGTAGGTGGCCGGAAGCCTTGCAGTAAGGTGGGTTCCACGCACAGTTATCTGTTCTGAGGTGAAAGCAGCCCAGCCTGGCTTTTGATTCTGCCTATCTGACACAAGGTTGGCTTCTTTTGCTGTAAATGCTGCAGTCTGAACACTCAGGAACTAAAGGAGGAGCAGGAAGGGCCGATGACTTTAGTGTTGAATCTGCTGACTCACTTTGCATGTGTACTGTACTTAGCCACAATAGTGCCAATAAGACTTTTAGTATTATGCAAAATATAATTCCAGTTTTATAGGCAGAGTTGGTTGTGCCTCCTGTAGTTAAGGTTGCTCCACACTTTCCATTTTCCTGGTTTTCAGCGGCTTATAACTCTGCCAATCTTTAACCATTTGGGCTGGCATTTTCCGTGCTGGGTTTCCGCCTCAGGCTCAATTTTTTTTGGACAAGTTTAGCAAAAATGGTGGAGCTGTTTCTCTGAATGAGGCTAGGGGAAAATATGTGGTTTTGTTCATGTTAAAAAATTCATGCATGTTTCTTTGAGACGTGTTAGCACGTATCATACTTTGGAGAGGGACTTGAGATATACGATGGTGCCAGTGATGTGCCTTTTGCCATCCTGTGAAAAATCCACCAAATTTGGCTAAGTTATGGGCATCCAAACATCTCAGTTTGCGTATGCTCAGTAGACACTTTCTACAATTTGGCAGCTCCAACCTGTGGCTGCAGAGTTGAGCAGCACTTCTTGGTGGTTGCTGGTGGGGGCGAGGGGAAGGGCACAGTGAGTCCAGTTACACTGACTGAGGGCAGGGAGACTGTCTCTCCCATGCTTTCAGTGCTGCTCCTGCTCCTGCCCAGGCAAAAAGGAAGAGGAGGAACAAAGTGACGGGATACACTAACAGAGTGGTGAGGAGCTGGGCCTGTGGGGCCTACTGTGACAAGGGTCTGCACAAGAGGCACCTGCTCTTGTGGTGAATTGGGGGTGCTCAGTGATTTGAGCATTGGCCTGCTAAACCCAGGGTTGTGAGTTCAATCCTTGAGGGGGCCATTTGGGGCAAAAATTGGGGATTGGTCCTGCTTTGAACAGGGGTTTGGACTAGATGACCTCCTGAGGTCCCTTCCAACACTGATATTCTGTGATTCTATGAAATGACTCAGGGTCTATGGGCCATGGACTAATTGATAAACTTAATCCTTTGTGTGCTTTGGAATGAACAGGATATCTCTTGTGAAGGAGTCTTTGGCTTTGATGGAGCATGGAATGCCCATGCAGACCAGCTGGAATATGTTGCCTGCTCTGCAGATAGTTTAATAGGAAATTTAACAACAAATGACAAAATGTATTTATAAAAGGGAAAAAAAAGACACTCATGATCTCCATTCTTAGAAATTTACTTAGGTTCTCTGATCTTCCTGTCAGCCATGGAAGTCACAGTACAAAGGCTGCTGCATTTGGCTGCCTTGCTATCCCAGGATGCTCTGTACAGAAAAAATCCTGTTGACTTGGCCTTCCTGGAGAAATATTAAGGCCTCTGCTCTTTATCCTTCTTCACTTCTTTGATGCTTTTGACACTGCTGATTATAGTCCCCTGCTTGTTCTTTTGACTGCCTTTTTCTGTGGCTGTGCTCATTCTGGAAGAAAGAGTTTCATACTCTTGGGCCAGCTTCAGAGAAAGCTCTGCCAGACATGAGTTTGACTCTTGATGCATAGTTGGGAAAGTTTGTGGTCTGAGAGAGAGTGGTTGTCTTCTGTAGATAGCATGCCACTCGGTCTAAAAAATCAGAATCGAGATCTTGAAGAATGTGACCTGATAGCCAGTGTGGAGCACAGAGAACAGTGATGTGTTTCTAATGATGAGGTTCATTCAGGGGCCAGGCTGCTGCAATGTGGCCTGACTGAAGCTTCTCAAGCATTGGAAAATCCTCCCCAGTTCGCCACTTCCTTGCACCTTGTGTCGTCACTTAGTCATAGTAAAGGTTAGTGAAAAGTGGGTCTCACATGCTGCCAAATCAGAGGGGCTTTGTATCCACTTATACAGTGTTAAATGACAGCCCAAGGAGCAAAGCAGTGGAGAAATAGGCCCAGTGAGTTGTTGTAATCCAACCTGGAGGACATGAAGACCTGGATCATTGTGGCCAGATCATAAGATGACAGTATTTGCTCCAGCCTCCTGGCTAGCCACTGATGAAGGAGGCATTTTGGAAGCTGTAGCCATATCTATCCAGGAGTCCTGTTAGGACCACAAAGTTGTGAACTTACTTGATTGAGAACAAACTCTCTCAGCAGAGGGTGAAGTCAAAGTTATCATCATGGTTTCCAAAGTTCTTCTCTTTCCGCTGTTATCTCTGTCTTGCTGGTTTCAGCAACAGCAGCTTTTCATCCTGAGGAGCTGCTCTCAAGTAGGCATGGGGATATGGAGCTGAGTTTTTAAGTCTGGTTGGCATTTGAGTTAATAATTTCCCCCAGTGGATTCATGTGGCTGTTAAATGGGATGGGGGATAAAAATAGTATCTTGTGAAATGTCACATATGAGTGCACTGATTGCAAAGGCATCCTTGCTTCTCTCCACGATCCACAGCAAGGTCTAACAGGAAGAGATAGACTCTGCCCCATTCAGATACTAAAATGTTGGGACCCATACGAGTAGTTACACAGATAGCACTGAAGACATTATAGAGCGACCTTTTAAGTCAGGAATCACCAAACTGAGGCTTCTGCAGATTTCACATCCAAGCAGTTAAGGGGAACCTTTATGTTCCAGGGAAAACTTTTGTTTGTATTTTTAAGAATAACGTCTTCTGACTCTTACAGGTTCCAAGTAACATATGAACGTTTCACTGCGGACAATACTGGGAATTACTTCAGTGACTGTGAACTGGGGCTGTAGAATCATAGACTTTAAGGTCGGAAGGGACCATTATGATCATCTAGTCTGACCTCCTGCACAACGCAGGCCACAGAATCTCGCCCACCCACTCGTGAAACAGACCTCTAACCTATGTTTGAGTTATTGAAGTCCTCAAATCGTGGTTTAAAGACTTTGAGGTGCAGAGAATCCTCCAGCAAGTGACCAGTGCCCCACACTGCAGAGGAAGGCGAAAAACCCCCAGGGCCTCTTCCAATCTGCCCTGGAGGAAAATTCCTTCCCGACCCCAAATGTGGCAATCAGCTAAAGCCTGAGCATGTGGGAAAGACTCACCAGCCAGACACCCAGGAAAGAATTCTCTGTCGTAACTCAGATCCCACCCCCATCTAACATCCCATCACAGGCCATTGGGCATATCTACCGCTAATCGTTGAAGATCAGTTAATTGCCAAAATTAGGCTATCCCATCATATCTTCCCTTCCATAAACTTATCAAGCTTAGTCTTGAAGCCAGATAGGTCTTTTGCCCCCACTGCTTCCCTTGGAAGGTTGTTCCAGAACTTGACTCCTCTGATGGTTAGAAACCTTCGTCTAATTTCAAGTCTAAACTTCCTGATGGCCAGTTTATATCCATTTTTTCTTGTGTCCACACTGGTACCGAGCTTAAATAATTCTTCTCCCTCCATGGTATTTCTCCCTCTGATATATTTATAGAGAGCAATCATATCTCCCCTCAGCCTTCTTTTGGTTAGGCTAAACAAGCTGTAATGTGAATGGTATTTATTAAGGAATACACTGAGTTTCTGACCATCATTCTTCCAGTCCTATAAACAGTACCTGGTATGTTGCTGTGCTTATTTAATGATGCAGCACCATCATTATACATTTATTCTCATAGATGATCACTCTAAGGAGCAACCTCTTCTGCTTAACAACTTGGTATTTTGTAAGATGCTGTTGAACAAAGCCAACTGTAATTCATGACCTGTTAGGGGTGATACTTGAGACATATCTCTCATGAACAGCAGATCTATGCATTAATCCTGTGTTTTGGGGTCTTTAATTGCTTTAAATATTTGCTTCTAGATCTTTGTTTCACACATTTTATTTACATGGTTTATTTTTCATTTTATGAAAAATCGATAACCAGACAGACTCTTTACCACACTGGATTAGTTTTATTTATTCTCTTTGAACTTGATTAAAAAGCTGTCAAACATAAGTGTACATTTTATCAGCAGAATACTTTTACAAAACAGGGTAGAAGATGTTTATAGCTGGAAACATACATTTCAAAATAAAACAATATTTGATATATTTGAGACAGTTACCCTTTTGTTTATCCATGACAACTGAAACTAACCATCAAATGCATAAATTGATTCAAGTCTAGCCAAGTAATCCTAAGGGCATATGAAAAGGCTTTTTTTTAAAGTTCTTTCTAGATGAATTTAATGTAGTTCACCAATAAAGCATCCTCAGGAGCATAATAAAAATTCTACATAACATGACATAGCTAGGGAAAGAGGGAAGATGTACAATGTGATGAAGAATCAAAATGGATGTTACATTAAAAATGAGCAGTTATGCAATTTCTAAATTTCATGTACAGCATTTAAGGACAAAATGTCTAGGCTTTAATTTTGTGTCTAATTTTTCAGACAGATATAATACTGCAATAAGTGCAGCTTGCTCTCTTTCTCTCTCTTTAAACATATTCATTGGAAACTGTTTTGAACTGTCACTTTTTGCTAGGGGAAAAATTACCATTCAACATGTCTCCATAACTCTCACTATACATCAAAGGGAAAAGGTATGTTACATTTACACCAAAATCGGTTATGAATGATGAAACATGTCTGTTTTAATTTAATTGCTTTTAATATATTTTTAAACCATTAATCTGCATTGCTGTTTATCTTGTTGTGCCATTGTATATGCTGGTAAGCAGCACTTCCTGTGTTTTTTGACCACATTCTATATACCCAGCTTGAAAATAATGGGATGAAAAATGAGTCCTGGAGTTTTCGCAGAATGAAACTCTCAAAGGGTTAATGTAGAATACATATAGCAAATGTTGACAATATTTTTTATTCCAATGTTTGAAAATTAAACACAAAATCATCATTAAGTTTTCACAAAATGAGGCATCTGTCACTTGAAAGAAAAAGAAATATTTCAGAAATATGTTTACAGAAATGTAAAAATATTAGACGTCAAGACAGATGTGAACATTTTCAATAACAGGCCCTGTCTGTCAGTCTTCCTCAGAGCTGAAGATCTTATTGTACTCACTTAACATAAGTTCAACTATCTGGTTTTGGTACAGCATGTGCACTGCCATGTTCCCTGACTCCTTTTCAGGTCTCAGGAGTGTTGGTCCAAATACAATTCCTAAGCTTTGTGTTGACATAAGATTCACGGATTCCTTGGCTGCTATCCTGTTGACAAAAGGAAAGAATTGGTTAAAGATGAGGGATGTCAAAGGAGGCGCTATTGCATTTGAAGCAGAGAAATGCATTTTATTGATTCTCCTATCAGTAATGTTTATTTGGTTAAATTATCAAAAAAAAAAAAAAAGCGAGGAGGGAACAGGAGTCGATAACTTCTGGCAGCATGACAAATGATGAAAGCAAATGTATATGTAGACAGCAAGACCTTAATTGGGTTGAGATCTAGGGCCTGAATTTCAGTACTCAGGTAGGACCCAAACACAACTAGTTTATGTAGTCCCTTTATTTTTTGTTTGTGTTCACTCATGGCTGGATTTAGACACAGGGAATGAATATCAGGCCCTGAGGGTTGGGAGACAGTCAGATTTGTTGGGGGGCTCCTGGAAGGAACCTACTCGCTTCTGTTAGCACACGTTCCTGTACTGGTGCAGTGTTGGTGTGCATGGACAAATTAAATGAAAGATCACATGAACCTTTGCCACTTCTGCCAGTCTCAGCCCAGTTACCTAAGGGGTGCAGGAATGAAAAGATACTTTGAGAAGAAGGGTAAAATGTATAACAGTATGTGTGACATGTCTATCCTGACATAAGGCTTCCTAAAAGAAAATAAGACCCTCCATCTTAATTAAAGGCTTTGGAAAATAATGCTCAGGATTACAGCATTAGACATATTGGTTTTCCGTATAATTTATAAAGCTGTTGGCTACAGTATTAATACTAAATGTTGACAATCATGCATTCTTACAGATAAGACCTTAAGGATCAAGAAGTCTGATTTAAGAACAACACAGATTTAGTGGATAAAGTATAGGTCGCCATTTCTGAAAATTTGACCCACTGGGCCAGATCCTCACATGATGCAAATTAGCATAGTTCCACATCACTCAGTGGATTTACACCACTTGGGGACTTGGCCTATAATCTTGAAACATACTGTCTAGTCAGAGAGTGGAATAGTCTTTTAAAGAACTACTTAAAAACTGTAACTTACACTAGGGGTCGGCCCCAAAGCCCAGTGAGGTTAATGGAAAGACTCCAATTGACTTCAGTGGGCTTTGGAACAGTCCTTATGAAAGCAAAACTCCAACATGTCTGATATACTTTCCTGGAGAACCCCAGTGAATAGAAATCTGTTTTCTTTAAAAATATGTAAAATGTAGTAGAGTGGAAAGAGTCTAATATATGCATTTTTAATAGAATAAATTATAGTCAGCCCCTACCCATGAATGCAGACTAAAGGTACTTTCAGAACTTAACTATGCACTGATCTGCTTTTCATTTATGAACACTTTACAACAGAGTAGTTTTAAGACTTTTTGTCATTCCGAAATGAGAAGTGGCTTAAGAAGCAGAGTGAATGTTTTGGGGGAAAGTACTTTCTAGTACTCTCTTTCCTTCTTCATCAGACGTATCTTTTAAAAATCTTAAACATTAAAAAATACAAATTCTTCTGTTTCTAAATACTTTTTGCAGAAGCTACAGTAAGCTACACTAATGGTGGCAAAAGCTGCATGAGACATCATCTATTCCATCCCTCAGAGAAAGATTTCTCTCCTGTTAGTGGGTGGGTCATGCAGTGAAGACTATCTTGTAGTGGAACCCTGCCAAACTTGTAGTTTACCACATTCCCTAAACGCAAACACTCATTTAGGTTTTTTTGCATGTATAAATAGGAAGCATTACTGTAGTTCTGTCTCATATGTGTAGCTGTGGTGTCCATTACACAAAGCACTCTCCATATGGTACGAATCAGAACATCTTATTAGTTTCTTAAAATATAACATCTTTATTATAAATGAAAAAGAATACAGTATATTTTCCACTATTGCAATATTAACATAGCATTGTTCTTCTCAGGGAGGGGTTCAGAATGTCAGAAGTCAGGAAGAAAAACTACTTGTTAATAGCTTTGGTGCCAATTGAGTAAGTGCGAGCATCTGATCACTGTCATACATTTTATCCTAGTTATTTATTGCTACAAACATTTTTTCCTAATACCACTCAAGCAGTTGTCAGGTGATTAATAAGGTCCTGATCCTACAAAGATTTATTTGTTCATGTGCTTAACTTTAAGCACATGAATAGTCCCGGTGACTTCATCTGGACTGCTCATATGATAAAAATTACATGCATAAATGATCTCTGCAAGATCAGTGTATACAACATTATATTGGCAAAGCTATGAGGGTCCATTTCACCCAGAGAAAAGTCATGTGCAATATGTCCATTGTGCGTATTTTGAGGGGTGAGCACTCTAGCACTTGTCGTGGTTATCGAGTGAGATGATATGCCTATTATTAAAATATGAAATCATCCTCCAAATATGCAAAGCTAAACACTAATGTTCACATGAAGGAACAAGCTACAATACTGGCTTCTAACCTTGTAAATTTCTAAGCCAATTATTATTTCTTAAGTGCCAACGTTGTGTTTGTTGCTGTAAGACATGAAAATCCAGAGCCAGCTCCTTGGCCTCAAGGAGGCTACTTTGCACCATTCTGGCATGCTGCCATCCTTGTGGGAGCAAAGGGGTGAGGTAGGATCTGAGAAGAATCAAGAAAAGAGTTATAGGCTGGGATAGAGACATGCCGCGTCTCTAAAGCACGGGCAAGAATTTTACATGTGCTTTGACATGTTAATGGTAGCCAGGGTAGAGATTTGAGCAGCGAGTAACACATTCCAAGTCATGGGCAAGGAAGATGATTTTGGCTGGACGGGGAGGCAGTGAGATAGGAAGTGGAGCAGTAAAGAGGGAGTGAATGAGAGGATAAATGAGGTGGGGGAGGGGGGTCAGGGAGTGACAGCAAATAAGTGGAGTGTGAGTCAACAGTGGTGCTGAGGTGACTGAAGTGTGTGAGTTGTGTAGAATGACAGAGGCTGAATGTGGTAGGCGGGCCAAGGAGCTGGGGTGGATGAATGGGAGGATGAGTTTCAGGGTGAGGGGGGTAAGTGATGAGGCATCACCACTTGATGTGACTATCACCAATGGTGTTTGGAGAGAAAAAGTTTGAAGTAGAGAGGAAACTGAGCAGTTATTTGAAGAGAGCGAGAGTTGGGCTGAGGTAGGAATGGGGTTGAAGAAAATATCTAGTTGGCTGGGAGGAATGAGAACGGTAGGGAGAAGACAAAGTCATGAAGAGAGAAGAAGAAGAAGACCACAAGCCCAGCCACTCAAAGTTATTTAAGCACCTAACTCCAATTGATATAGAATACTTTTGAGGACCTGGGCTTTATGGCCTAATCCAAAGCCCAGAGTAGCCACTGGAAAGACTTTCACTGATTTGCAATGGGCTTTAAATCAGACATGTAAGTTGTTGGGAGAGGTAACTCAGGGCTAGATCCACAAAAGGGATTTGGGCACCTAACCGCTACTTAGTGCCCAAATCTTCAAAACCCATGGTATTCCTGTAAGCACCTGAATTCCCTTGGTGCTTAAATTTTTGTTAATATAGTCCCCCGGGTGCCTACTGAGCATGTGTGCTTCGAGCTAAATTCTGATGGCTGGGTGCCTAGCTCACATCTAAGCCCTAGTGAGATCCTTAAACTAGGCATTGCCCTGACTTCTTCCCTATGGGCCCAATCCGGTAGGTGTGCTCAGAGGCCACCTACCAGATTGGGCCTTGCACCAACAAGTTGTAATGGAGAAGGAGCTGGAGCTCCCCTTATAACCTTTCATCCAGTGGCTAGACCGCTCACCCAGAAAATCCCAGCCTCTGACCAATGTGGAGCAGCAACTTGAAGATAGGTCTCTTTCAGGGGAAACGAGTATCCTAACCACTGGGCTATATGATACAATAGGAAGGGCTCTCTGAACCTCTCCTATTGAAGCTGTTCTGTATGATATAAAATACTTAACAATTCACTGGACATAGAGATGAACTTGGGTCTTTCACAGCCCAGAGCAGTGTCCTAACCACTGGGTTATAGAGTCATTCTTACTTTTTCTCTGGCCCAATGAATATTTAATTAGTCATACAAAGTGGAACAGCTTCAAAAGTGCCCTACCCTAAGGTACCTATAACCCAGAGGCTAGGACACTCACCTGTAATGTGTAAGACCTATGTTCAACACAGACAGGGGAGGTGGGGGAAATCTGATCCCAGGTCTCCCACATTCTCAGTGAGTGCTCTAACCACTGGGCTAAAGGATATAAAGGGAAAAACATCCCATCCCCCATTTTTTGTGAAAAAGAGCTTGGGCATCTGACTTCAGGAGAGAGTTCATAGCTGTGAGTCCTGTGTGGTGACAGGCATCTCTCTCTGACCTGGACTTAGGTGCCTAAATCTCTTTGACAGGCGAGGCTTAGGTCACACCCCTCTCCTCGGCATTTGCTTTTGGCTACCTTAGATGGTTTCCTGCTCAGGGTGCTAGCTTTTGTGAATACCATTCTTAGCCACTTAACTCTCCCCATGAATTGGATAGGTGCCTGGGTCCTAACTTGGGATTGTGGATTCCACTTGGTGGTAGGATGCCTAAACATTAGGCCTTGCCATGCTGAGCCTCAGTCCCTTTTGTCAATCTAGTCCTAAATATTTAAATACCGCTCCCTCCCTGGCTCAGTCCTCACATGGCATCAGCCTGCAGTTGCAGGCCATTACTTAAGGGATAGCATGTTGCAACCTCTTAAGGTGTGTAGTAGCAGAAGTGTTGCCTCCAAATACCCAGGAAGGAATACTGTCTCTCTAAGGCAGAATGACTCCCTGTGCTCTTCCTGGGCCACATCCCCTGAACACAAAGATCCATTTGAGCCCTACATAAATAACTAGTGGTGTCATAATGTTATGGTCCAGTGGACAGGGGCAGTGGACCACGTCAGGAGACTTGAGTTTTATTTCAAACTCTCTCACAGACCTGCTGTGTGACCTTGGGCAAGTCACTTTACCTCTCTGAATTGCTCTTTCCCTGCCCACAGTTTGTCTGTCTTGCCTCTGTAGATTCTAAGTTCAGTCATTGTGGATAGTTCTCTGAGAATATCCACCCAGTGTGCAGTGTCAATAAAAGAAATCTAACAGAATGTTGGGAACCATTAGGAAAGGGCTAGATAATAAGAGAGAAAATGTTATAATGCCACTTTATAAAGCCATAGTATGCCCACACCTGGAATACTGTGTACAGTTCTGGTCACCCCAATTCATAAAAGTTATATTAGAATTGGAAAAGGTACAGAAAAGGGCAACAAAAATGACTAGGGGTATGGAACATCGTCCATCTGAGGAGAGATTAAAAAGACTGGGTCTGTTCATCTTAGAAAAGAGACAAAGAAGAGGGATATGATAGAAGTCTATAAAATCATGAATGGTGTGGAAAAAGTGAATGGAGAAGTGTTATTTACCCCTTCTCATAACACAAGAACCGGGATAGCAAGTTTACAACAAACATAAAGAAGTCCTGCTTCATGCAACACACAGTCAACTTGTGGAACTTATTGCCAGGGGATGTTGTGAAGGCCAAAAATATTAATGGGTTCAAAAAGAATTAATTAAGTTCATGGAGGATAGGACCATCAATAGCTATGACCTAAGATGGCTAGGGACACAACCCCATGATCTGTGTGTCCCTAAACCTCTGACTTCCAGAAGCTGGACTGGATGACAGGGGATGGATCACTGGATAATTGTCCTGTTCCGTTCATTCCCACTGAAGCATCTGGCACTGGCAACTGTCAGAAGACAGGATACTGGACTAGCAGGCCCATTGGTCTGATCCAGTATTGCTGTTCTTATGTGCTTTGGGACAGTGACTGTCTCTCACTATGTTTGTGTACAGAACATGGCATGGGCAGCACTCATTTTAGATGGACCTCTCCGCACTAATGTAACATTAATGATGAATAAAAGCTGAAGTAAAAACTTTTTTTGTATAATAGTGGCTGTATTGCTGACTTGTGATTATCATCTTCAAAAATATGAACTACTTATCAACCTGGTCTGAGTCTGATATAAATTAGACCTAGAGAAAAAAGTAACTCTTATTTGAAAGGCAATTTTAAATGCTATTTAATCCAGTACAATTTGAGGAAAATAATTATGACTTTGTGGTTTTATACCTTTTTCTTTCAAAAAAGAAATTATTTATCAATGAAATTATGGTTGCTGTATTATATCCATTACTCCTGTAGTTGTGAAGTGAAATTCAGTTTATTAAAAAAAAAAGGTTAAAATGGGCAAGAATTCATTTTTGGCAAGAGCAGAAAACATGATATACAGCCGACAACATAAAAAGGGAAAGGAAATGCCAGAGCTACTTTTTGTCAAGCCCAAATGGAAGGAGCAATGATCCATCCATTTAAGATTATTTTAGAAACAATCTATAATCCAGTGCTACAGATGTTGGAACCTCGTCAAAAAAATTGTTGAGCCTTATGCTGTGCTAGGTTTTTTTTTTCCCTCCAAAAAGTCAGTTGAATTGCTAATTCAAAGAATGTTTTATATGCTTTAAGATCACAAGCCAAAAGAAACTCATATTGAAAATACAGATCTCGTTATTAATAATGAAAAGAATTAGTCATGTATTAAAACAGTAAAGTATCTGATTGGAAAACTCTAATATCAAGGACAGCTATATAAGCAAAAATACTTTTTAAAATTTGTGCTTTGGCTGTTACCATGGTAACTGGAAGCTGGAAGCGATGTAATTGACTGTAGGACAACTATACAGTTAAGGTCATTACCTTATAGTGAAAATGGCTCTCCAGTTCTATGTAAACTTACAGTTTTCAGACACTAATGGTAAAATCATTATTGATTTTGAAGTTTGGGAGTCATGGTGAGTGTGACAACCCCTTCAAACAAACCATCTGTAAAGACGGGTACTTTGTGTGAGTGACTAAGAAAGAGGTAAATCCTTCCCCCTGGTGACACTGATTCCTTTAGCACTTTAAAATGGAAAAGTGTTCTTACTGAAACATACACCAAAATCTATAAAGGTAAATCAGTTTAAATTTTCCCAAAGGAAATTATTTAGTATTGGTAATTCACTATATATTGTAGTGAGCTGGCTCATGTGTATTAGATGGAATCAGAACTGTTCAACTTTGTGTCATCGGCCCTATATGGCTACTGAAACTTCTACCTTGACTCAAATGTTGGGGGAGGAGGGTGTCTCTGCTTTTGGAGAAACTGATTTTGGCAATGTTATTTACTATTTATTTTAAATTAGATTAAAAAGTTAATTTTAAGAGTCTGATTCTGCCACTCTTGCAGCGTCTGGGCAAAATATAATATGACTAAAGAGCAACATGAGGGAACATTAACAAAACCAATCAGAATAGTTAGAACAAACAAATGGCTCAGCTTTTGAAACATAAATCCTCAGCTGGTAGAATGCCTGCTTTATTCCCTGAAGGCAATGGAGCTACACCAATTTACACCAGTACAGAGTGTTACTCTCGGGGGGGTTGTTGTAAAGAGCATCACAGCTTCTTCCGAAGCATGGAGAAAAGTAATCAAGGAGTAATCAAAAGTAAACAAGGAGAAAAATAATCTCGCAACTAGGCAGAGTATAGCTCATTTACAGCATTATGCACATGCATAATTAACCTATGGAACTTGCTGACACAAGATATTGAGACCAAGACTTTGGCAGGATTCACGAAAAGATTAGAGATGTATATGGATAATGAAAACTCTGTTGTTACATGAGATGGAATAAAAATGTATACATGATTACACTTCCTTATTCTTCTGGGGACAGCCATTAAAACCCTGCACTTAGAAAGAAACTTCCTCTATGGATACATTATTCTTTGCTTGTCCATTGAAGTGGCTTGCATCTTTTCTGAAGTCTGGTACTGGCTACTGTCAAATACAGGTCACTGGACTAAATGGACTATTGGTCTGAGCCAATATGTAAATTCCTATAACCTCATTTAGTGGGTAAAAATCTGCATATTCCATTGATTCACTTTACCAGTAAATATCCCAAAATTAGCTAATATCTGTTTCCTATACGTAGTCAGGCACATGGAAATGGAGCGTCTTAACTTCAGAAGTAAACTGTTATGGCAGTAGTGGGCAAACTATGGCCCGTGGGCCGCATCCGGCCCACCAGCCATTTTAATCTGGTCCTTGAGCTCCTGCTGGGGAGTGTGATCTGGGGCTTGCCCCGCTCTGGAGCTCCAGCCGGGAGTAGGGTCGGGGTCCGCTCCATGCAGCTCCCGGAAGCAGCAGCATGGCCCCTTCCGGCGCTTACGTATAGGGGCAGCCAGGGGTCTCTCCTCTGCATGCTGCTCCCTCCCCAATGGGAACCATGGCCAATGAGAGCTCCAGGGGCAGCGCCTGTGGACAGGACAGCACGCAGAGCTGCCTGGCTGCGCCTCTGTATAGGAGCCAGAGAAGGGCCATGCCACTGCTTCTGGGAGCCATTTGAGGTAAGCGCCACCTGGAACCTGCACCCCTGAGCCTCCCCACGTGCCCCAACCCCCTGCCCCAGCCCTGATCCCCCTCCCACCCTCTGAACCTCTTGATCCCAGCCCAGAGCACCCTCCTGCACCCCAAACCCTTCATCCTCAGCCCCACCCCAGAGCTCGCACCCCCAGCCAGAGCCCTAACGTCACTCCCCCCCCCGACACCCTACTTCCCCTTCCCTGCATGCTGAACTCCTCATTTCTGGCTCCACCCCAGAGCCTGCACCCCCAACCAGAGCCCTCACCCCCTTCCAAACCCCCAACCCCAATTTTGTGAGCATTCATGGCCCGCAATTTCTATTCCCAGATGCGGCCCTCGGGCCAAAGAGTTTGCCCACTCCTGTGTTATGGGAATGGTTCAATTGCTTGCTATACTGAGTGTACTGGCATTAGGGATATCATTAGTTAACAGATCTCTTTGCTTTACAGTTGCAGGCTTTTGGGTTGGCTTTACACAGTAGTTTCCTGATTGTTCATATTGCATTTCTTTTAATCAGTGTTGACATATTAAATTTTGATTTTTATGATGCAATGATCCTAGCTGAGTATTTTACACTTTCCTTCCCTGCTGCAAAAGCTGACTTGCAGAAGTTAAAAACACACACACACACACACACACAACAACAGGTATTGCATTATATACTTTGCCTTAGTGACAAGATATTTGGGGAGAAATCATCCAAGCTTGAAATAAAATCTTTATTGAAAGTAATTCTACATCCATGCCAGTGAGACGCATTGTAGGATCCGAACAGATGTCCCAGGGGAAAACTGTGCACCAGTCAGGGTTGATTACTTAGACCTCCTGTCAGTTCTTAACTCACTGACAATGGCTGAGGCATTCAGTACAACTTTGTTTTCTTTATTCGGAAATAAAGTTAATATGCTTACCTTAACTGTGCCAAATGTACTGGAAAATAACCTGATAATAAAAGTGCCGTCCTCTAAAGTGATAATGTCTGTATGTATAAGCACATTTTGACAGGGCTTTTGCAGCCTAGTAGTGAACTATTAGGAAGGAAGTACATATACCAAATGATACACAGATAGCCTATCAGGTTTCCTGTGACTACATTTGCTTTTTATTCAAAGCCTCTGGTACATACTTTTCTGATATACAGCATATTATAGTAAAGTTATTTGCTATTGCAAACTTACTTCCGCTCAGCGATGTTAGCCATTTTTTATGACTATTGTTGTGTTATTTGGTATTACAAGGATGACCAAGGTATGGAGTTTGATTTTGGGAGTCATTTTAAGACATTGGCAACAGTAATCATGCAGAGATAATCTGTATTCTCAGGGGACTATGTCCAGTTATAGGGTGACCCAACTCACCCCAGATGGTGAAATTCATTCTGTGCAGACAACTAGTATGAGGCCGATGCACCACTTAACCCATTTTAAGAGAATTTACCAATGTAATCAATATAATTGAGCTCTTGATACCAATACCATAAGTCCAATTTGTTTAAACTGTTAGCTCATTGCAGTACAATGGAGATAAATTTAAAATATAGTAATAAATTGGGAGTCTCAATATTTTATGACTACAAACAAACCCTAATTATTTATGTACTTTATGGATGATTTGCTCAGTTGCAGTGCAGTGCTATTCACTAGCTGATGAAGCTAAGTAAATGCAAACACTATCAAGGGAATCTCTAGATTGCTGTTTGTTAACTTCATATACCATGTTCTGGGGGGTTTCTCTGTGCATATGTATATAGTATCTTAGATTTATACTTTATAGTGGAGTGCCAAAATATTATATTATGACGTATGCCCTTTTCAAAATGTACTAGGTGGCTTGAATGTATAATTCAAAGATTATAGGAAATACCTAAAATGATTAATATAGTTACAAAACTGCTTTTTTTCACCAGCCTGAAATACTAATGTGCTTAAAATTCCTATTTGCTCCAAAATGTTGAAGTCAAAATAATAACTATGTAAGATCAGTAATGGAGAAACCAAGTCATAGCGTATGATATGCTATCTAACAGAGGTCAGAAATAGTTCAGACATACTTAAGGGTTTGCTTTAGCTGCAAATAGCCTTAGTGGCTCCCTGGCCTACAAAACTTCATAGATTCCTGCCCTCTGCAGCTGCAGATGCTAATCACAACTCTTTGGGGGAAATCCCTTCTCCTCAGAGGCTCTGGGACACAAGATATGGAATTTGGTGCTGCCTTCTTCTCCAGAATAGCCTTCAGCTCTGCTCATTCAACTACCATATATGGTAACTGGGCAGCTGATAATGACACTAAGGGGAATGGGTATTCCCCAAAACAATGGCTAAATTATATCTGAGAATAGGTTCTTACTTGGCTCAAAGATCAAGCTGGAGAAAGACATTCATTCTGGCTATTTGGCTTTACCCTGAGTTTAAGAGGAAGGTATTTCGAAATTTCACTCTCCCCCCCCACCGCGTACCAGAACCAGGGCTCCAGCTGAGCCCAAACGTTTATACCACAATTAAACAGTCCCTTAGCCTGAGTCCTATGAGCCTGAGTCAGCCAGCATAGGCCAGCCACGGGTGTTTCATTGTAGTGTAAACGTACCCAGAGAGACTAAGGGTGGAATCCACAAAGCTACTTAGGAGACTAAACCCAGATTTAAACACCTAATTCCCTATTGTGATCCACAAAACTCCTGCCAAACCCTCTAGGCACCTAAACTCATTCGGTGCTTACGTTTTTCAAAGGAAGAATTCCCTAGGCAGCTAAGTTTGAAATGACCCACTCAAGAGGATTTGGCTTGGAAGTCATACTAAGTTAGGGCCTCTTGCAATTTTTAGCCTGTGATAAACGTCCACATCTTCTATTATATTTGGCTTGTATGGTATTTAATTCATTATTTGTGACTGAGCACAGAGCGGTTCTGATTAATATTTGAAGGGGATACAACTAACACATTTGGGCTAATCACCTTAGCACAATGGAACATTCTACCATTAGCGTAAAGCTAGTCTGTGCAGGAGGCAGAGCTTTCTGAGGAGGTGGTCCAAGATTGTGGAACAAACTCCCCCTGCAAATTAATGACCCTCACAAACCTCACCACCTACTGCTCCAAGTGCAAGGTGCATATCTTTGACCTGCCTTCTCTAACATAAACAACTAGCAGGGTGTACCTTTAGAAACCCCAAACCAAAACCCTAGTAAATAAAACACTGCACATGCAATTCTCCCCATAGGGGAGAGGATGAGAGAGAGAACAAACCATGTGTACAGATGTTAGACACATTGTGTAATACATTCCTTGAAGAGACTTGGGGCTAGATCCACAAAAAGAATTAAGGCATTGCAATACCTAACTTTTAGGCACCCTCCCATCTCGTGGAATCCACAACCCTGAGTTTAGAGCCTAGGCTCCCAGTACAATCATGGGGAGCATTAAGTGTCTAAGAATGGGATTCACAGAAGCCAGGAAACTGAGCAGGGAACTGCCTAGGCTAGCTAGTAGGAAATGCTGAAGGCGAGAGGTAGACCTAAGTCCTGCCCCCAAAGGGAACTAAGCACCTAACACAGGCATGTTGGAGGTACTTCTCTCTGCTTGGGATCCTAAGTGTTGAGCCTGGCTTTATGTGTTTACAGTTGGTGGTGGAGACCTAGGTTTGGATCCATATTCTGCCTGACTTGAATATAGGTCTCCCATGTGAATGCTCTACTCAGCAAACTGTTGGATATTTTGGGGTGAGTCTCTAAAATATGTATTGGACCAGAGTGAGAATTACTCCATAGTCTAGTGTTTAGACCGAGGTTCTGGTCCCTGCTCCAAATCAGGCAGAACAGAGATTTAAACCTAGGTCTCCTACATCCCAGCTGAGCACACTAACCACTGGGATATTGGTTACAGTGAGAACAACCTTTTATGCACATTAGGTATATATTCTGAGGATGCCTACTGGATCAGGCCCCCACAAGTGAGGGAACCCCAGTTTGAGAATCCTGCTGGAGCTTTAGGCGCTGAGATGAACAGCACCATCAGGACTTGGGCAGCTTTGTTCATGCCCACTGCCAGAAATTTAGGCACCTCCAGGTTTAGGTGGCAGTTGATCAGGGTTTTGAAGATCTCAGTGGCACCTAAATGACGGTGTGAGGGACCTAACGTGGCAGTTAGGTGTCTAAGTCCCTTTGTGGGTGTAGTTCTTGGATAGTACAGTGATGAAGGTGGTATAAGTACCTATACAGAAGAGAATAGAATCAGACTCAAATATATGTATAGCTCTACTCACAACATCCTTGACTGGCTTTGTAACTTTTGCTTCTGGAAGCTATTTTTTTGTTTATAGATTCATAGATACTAAGGTCAGAAGGGACCATATGATCATCTAGTTTGACCTCCTGCACAACGCAGGCCACGGAATTTCACCCACCCACTCCTGCGAAAAACCTCTCACCTATGTCTGAGCTATTGAAGTCCTCAAATCGTGGTTTAAAGACTTCAAGGAGCAGAGAATCCTCCAGCAAGTGACCCGTGCCCCATGCTACAGAGGAAGGCGAAAAACCTCCAGGGCCTCTTCCAATCTGCCCTGGAGGAAAATTCCTTCCTGACCCCAAATATGGTGATCAGCTAAACCCTGAGCATATGGGCAAGATTCACCAGCCAGATACTACAGAAAATTCTTTCCTGGGTAACTCAGATCCCACCCCATCTAATATCCCATCACAGGCCATTGGGCCTATTTACCATGAATATTTAATTACCAAAACCATTTTTATTATTGACTCGTACACCAGACCAGCCTAGTAAATAGCTGAACCTGTCCTGGTGCCAGGATCTATAAGCTTTGGGGGTCTGCATGTCCCAGAAGGCAGCAGATACTTTTATATGAATATAGCTTTAAGTTTCTAAATTAGTTTAATTTTTGTAATTCAAGAATGGCTTAAGCCATGTTTCCTTGAAACATGAAAAAATAAAAAACAGTTCGGTAACAATCTCACTTGAATCAAGAACTGCAAAAATAGAACCTTTATCATCAGCACAGCACATCCAAAAATGTCTTTGTAAAATAAATCAAATTATATGAGTTAATTGATTCCAGGCAACATCAGCAACTGCAGGTGGAAACTGAATAACAGGATGCTTATTAATGAAGGACTATTAATCAAAATTGACAATCGCAATTCCTGTTTCTTTTATTTGAATTCTACCTGCAATGGCCATAGACACATTTGTCAAATTTTTAAATACAGATTCGTAAGAAATGGAAATATTTAACACTTGGGATTTTAGTCGGAGATATAGGGCTATTTGTTTAAACAGTGAAAGGATATCCTAAATCCAATGTGACAAGCAATGCCAAAGATGCCAGTGGTAATTAATTAGCACTTAATTTAGACCACAGAACAACAGGATATGGAATTGGTGCTCAGTGCCATTTCCCCTTAGGCTCCATCTCATGAGGGTCAGGAGTATGGCTGTTGTGTTGAAGGTCAGTAAATAAATTGGGGGAACACATTGACACTGGACTTTTCATGATAGATATCCTTCACCCTTGTAACTGCTTCTGGCTATCATTGACGAGAAAAGGACTGTGGCTGTTTTGTGAAGAATGCTGTGTACTAGCATGATTCAAGCAAGGTAGAGTTTGAACTCACATGTCACACACTAGTCACACTAGATGCTTCCTACAGAAACAGAACTATTGCAGCATGTGTCTGTCCTAGAAATACGCTTTTAAACACAGCTGGGAAAGCTTGAGAAAGCTTGACAAGCAAGCAAATTTGCTTAAAAAAGGTCTCAAATTTGTTAGATTTGTGAGCTTAGCTTTTACCTTAAGCTTAATTACAATCAATGGAAGATTTTTAAAGTGAGGGGAGAAATTAAGTCAGCAAGAAAAAATGCACACATTTCTTCATTATGCTGTGGACTTTGTCTCTAATAATAATATACAGCACTTATATAGAACAGTCCATCCATAGATCTCAAAGGTGGGCTAGCATTATTATCTTCATTTTACCAGTGGGGAAACTGAGTGTCTGAGATACGAAGTGACATTTCCGTAATCACACAATGATTCCATGCAGAAACTAAATACTAGATCTCCTGACTCCTAGTCCATTTTCCTAGTCATCACATATGGCCACCTTTGGACAACACATTCAAAACAGAACATGAAAAGCATGCACGAGGTCCTGCAAATGAACTAGTAAGGTTGTACACAATTGCACATAACTGGAATGGTTTATTTTAAATATGCTGGTGAGAAAAATAAAAAGCGGATATAACCCCTGGCATTGTGTACAATAATAGAATCCTCATCCTTCTGAGCAGGCTTAGAGCTTCAGCCAGACAGGGCTATCACAAACCCTCTCAGCTGCTGTAGTCTTCTCCCAACAACTGCAAACTCTGGGGCAGGAGATGGATTTGGCATCCATAGAGAGGTGGATACCGTCTGATACAAATACTCATACAGCCAATTTTTTCCCTTTTGCAGTTCAGCTGAAATGGCAATGGGCATGAGCATTGCTGTTCAGATACCAGTATTTTTCTCAAGTTGCCAGCAACAAATGATCCCCTGCTACACTTCAGAAAGTCATATTTTCTCCCAGGATACCAGATGTGGAAACACTAGAAATGGTAGTGTGCCCCCTTCACACAGATTTAATTGCTACTGTAGATCCTGTGCTCATTGCACGATCACAGCTTTATATAGTAGTTTCCCCAGCAGGGCTGTGTCGTCTCATCAAAGAAATTCCTGGCCAGGTAACAGCCCTCAGAAAATATCCCAAAGAACCATTGGGTTAGTATTTACCTTTGCTTTTCACATCACCGTACGCCTTGCGGTGCCCTGTACATATCACCTCTCTAGCCCATGGGTGAAGTGCTATTGAAGTCAATTACAACTTCTTCAGAAGTGGTATTTTTACCCACAAAAGCTTATGCCCAAATAAATCTGTTAGTCTTTAAGGTGCCACCGGACTCCTCGTTGTTTTTGTGGATACAGACTAACACGGCTACCCCTCTGATAATTGAAGACAATTACAAAACTCCCATTGCTATCCATTCCATAGCCTGTTGCAGTGTGCAGTCACCGTCCTTTTGTGTTGAAGCTGCAATAATCTATTGGGAGCAAAGATGTGGACCCAGAATATGTTTCCAAAATGTCCAGTTTCTGACTTAATGTAGTCATTTGGCTGAAATTTTCAAATTGGGAAGCTCAACTTTAGGCAACCTGTTTGAAAATGTATCTGTTCCAATGAACCTTGAAAGCTCTGAGGACAAACTTAGCTTTATCCTGCCAATAAATCATAATTTTTATCCAGTATCATGAACAAAAGTTTCTGTTTTATATGGCATGGGATGTTCTTTGGAGTTGCGATCAAGAAATGTTGGCAGCGAATGGCTTCATAAGGGTCATAGCACAACTGCATTTCCTGTTCTGTGAACTGCTAGCTATATATGTTCTCTATATGGTATGCCATTTTAAGTGATTCCAACATCTGAAAAACCTAAGTGTATTGTCCTACAGGCTCCCTCTCTTGTTGTTAGGATTAAGGTCTATACACATTGATCTGCCTAAGAGCAATGATTGAGTATGGTATGTGAACCCTCTATAAGCTACTAGTGCAACATACATCCACGAATTTGTATCACATTTGAAAGATGCTTTAACATGCCTCCCAGCATCACAGTTGCTTCAGCACTGATATCAAATATGAATGGAATGAGGGTCTTTCTTAAATGCACTAGTGAATATATGCCACTGAGAGTTTTTGATTTATTTAAATTTATTTACAATTCACATCCTCATGAACAATGTATTTATAATGTCAGCATTGTCTTTTCCACTCACACTTTGTCTTGTCCATTCACCTTAGCTTGATATTTATTCTTTATGCACATATGTAGCCCACTGCACTAAATGCAGGAAATGTCTGGAATGGGTAACTGTGGAATGCACCATTTGCATGAACTGCAAGTTTGTAGGTTTCCATGTCTTCCCAGTTTTAAATAGGGGTTGGGTAGCTCATTGGCCCTCTTGTGTGTTCAACTATCCATCTGTCTGCAGGAGTGTTACAGTGGGTCATGTGATCGTGGCTGAACCCATCCTAATTGCCTCAGATGCTCTACAAATGTCCACTGTTCATTTTCTGTCATGCTAAACTCACAATTTCTGGCTTTCTGCCTCAGCCCCCTTAAATACTAGTTTAGGCCACAAGTTTGTAATTGTGCAAATGTCTAGAACTGAAGGTGATCAAGAAATAAGGCTTATTTTTGCTTTACATTTGTTTCTAATTGTGATAATCCAAAGCTACAGTGCCTGGCTGATCTGCCAGTGGACTGCAGCTCCCCGGTGAGTTTTACTGGCATAGGGAAAGCTCCAGACAGTGTACAGCCAACTTTGCCAACTCTATGCCAGAGGCTACAGGAGCTCCTGGATAAGGGGGGCATAACGGGCCTGCTGAAGCAAGAAGAGGGTGTGGCCAGGGCATTGCACATGCTGGCCAGAATGGCCAAAGGGACTGTTGCAGCCAGGGTGCAAAATTAGGAGACAGAACTGTCCAAAGTGTGATGGGGGCTGAACTACTCCCCAGCAAGCCCCTGGATTAGGAGATGTGCCAAAGTGAGGTGCTTCCATGTTAATTCCTACACGGCACTGAGTTGAGGCACAGGGATGAATTAGCCTCCAGTGTGGACAGGATCAAATGGCTGCCTAGAAGGCTGCAGGTTTCTGTGTAACCTCTCCTTCAGATACACTTGAAAAAACTCCTTAGATCACTGCCAGCTTTCATGTAAATTTCCTTAGACTAGTAGGGGAGGGGGCTTGAAGTGCACCATATCTGAGTTGCTGTGTCTTTTGTATTAACCCTTTAAATGAGTACTCAGCTGCAGCTTGTGTATGGCGCAGCACTATGCCAATGGAATGTCTGCAGTGGAAAGGGGACACTCCAGATATCCAGGATACTACTCCAAATAAATGTGTGAGTCTCTAAGGTGCCACAAGGACTCCTCATTCTTTTTGCGGATACAGACTAACATGGCTACCACTCTGAAACCTACTCCAGATGTGTTTTGCCCACTGTGTAGTTAGGCAGTACCAAAGTGGTTAATGGTTCATTCTCATAGTCTCTAAGGCCCAGATTTGTTAAGGTATTTAAGTGTTTCTACATTCAGTGGTGCAGTGCTTAACTGATTTAAGAGCCTAAATCTCATTTTCAAAAGGAATTTAGGCACGTAGGAGCAAAGAATCCCATCGACAGCTCATGGGATTTTGGCTCCTAAGTGCCTAAATTCCTTTAAAAAATGAGATTTAGGCTCTTAGGCATTGCAATGCCAAGGGCAGCAACACCTAAATACCTTCAAAAATCTGGGCCTAAATTCCTTGTAAATGGTGAGCTTTCTGTGCACTCACCCTGTTGGTCCTTGCACTGAGCTCAGACCTGGAGGAAAGATTAATTCAGCCAAAAGACAACTCTAGAACCTTATAGTCACCATATTTGTCTTTCAGGACCCTCTAGTTGGACTTGCAGATCTCTACTTACCTGCTCTCTGGAGTTTTTCTGAACTATGGATAGGAATTTCATTAATGAGGAGGATTAAGTTTGGCTGTGACTGCTGGACGCCAGATAAATACAAACTGCATGTGTTTTGTACAGGACGCCCCTGCACTATTTCCAGCTGCTCGATATAACTATAAATTTTTTAGGGACAGTAGATATTAATTCAAGTGTAACCTGAGTCCAGCGTACAGAAAAGAATGATCCATTCAGTCATGAGGAGCGTGTACGGATCATAGTTATGTGACAGTGCAACATTACCCAGAATATATCTAAAACATAAAACTAGCTAGCATATAGTATTATGTATGGTAAATATAATGTGGAGCATAAGCCTGTCTGGAGACAGGGGCTCAGATTCTGCATTCTGCTTTAGCCCCTTTATGGCTCTCCAGAGGTGTCCAGGGACAGATAGCTGATGAAACAGGCAGCTCAGGAATATCCAGCATAAAGGGGTTTGCAGATGGCGTAGAGGTTCCAGAACAGCTGTATGCCACCCGTCTTACAGCCCTCAGTGTAGCAACATGCCATGGTAGGGAGGGGGCAAGGCGAGAGCATCTAAGTTCTGAGTCTAAAAATCAGGCTGAATAAGCATGCTAACGGTGAGACGATTATCTGAAACAGCAGGACCCTTCCCACATCTGCCTGCAGCATCTATACAAGGCAGAGCTTCTCTCGCTCATTCCCTCCCAAACTTTTGGTTTTCTCTATTCCCCTGGAGCCTCCTTTTCCCTTTACTCTGACAGAGGCTGTTTCTAGCAGTAGCAGAGTGGGGCAGACATCCCGATGACTACTTCACTCCACGCTGCTCTCCTTCTCCACAGCTCTCCTGTAGGGATGGGTTCAGAGCTGGGAATGGAGCAACTGACAGGAGAAGTGCCAGGGAGGAGACAGGTAGCGTCTCACAAAACAGCAGCAGTGCCTCCTAGTTGCTGGGTGTGAGAACTGTAAAGGAAAAATCCCAGCTTCTGAGACAGAGGCAACTTGTTGGGACTTGTGACACAGGAGAGGATACATCTATCATACACTCAGCTGTGGGTTAGCCATTCCACAGGTTTATGACTTTACATTGCATCATAATGGGTAATGTATGAAAAGATACATATTTTCCATTTAGTAACATCTTGCTGGGTTTTCATCTAACTCTTATAATTTTAATTATAAAATGAACATAACCTGTATCAAATTATAAATATGTTAACATATTGAACGAGGAGAAGAAAAATAAGCACCAGATTTTATGCTATACATGCACATGAAGGTATGGTAAAAAATCTGGTTTCCTTGACCACATTGTCATAATATGCATATATAACTGCTTATTGAATCCAGGCTGTGTAGACAACAGCAAGAACACTGGCTCCATACCATCACAATGCATGCCCACAACAAAGAGGAGGAAAGAACAGGCTCTTTCATTGTGTGTTTCTAAGTATTACCAACATAAGGGCTAAAAACATTACCTCTGTCTGAAGTATATCTATGTATCCATGCATAAGTTATTAACTGTGCTCCCTGAGCACAGTTGCTGAAAATATTAATATATTCAAATTATATTCTAGCTACTGCAAAAACAGTAGATCAGACAAATGTATTAAAATCTCTTCAGACAAAAGAAGTGTTATTTATATAGTTTCTCCCCTTTTTACTTAAAGTCTTGAACATAAACCTTCATCATATATAACATACTAGAAAGCAAGAGGATCCTTAGCTATCTGAATGTGGATTTAAGTTCAAATGTAACCATAGCACACTATTATACTTCTCATAAACACATTTTCACTGATATTATGTGACTTGCAGTGTTTATAGAGCAAGAAAGAAGTAAAAATACAATGCTGACTGTAATGCAAGGATGCCTTCTTTCAAACCCTGCAGGTCAAAACACCCTGGACCTAATCCTGAGGTTTGGCCAAACTGCACACAGCAGGAATTGGGAGTTGCAAAGATGCCTTAAAGCCATGTTTGCCTGTCCCTGATCCTAGGCCACCATGTGTAGGGCTGGTTCCCTGGCTTAATTTAGAGAAAGATAAGGGCTGGTTGAGTTTCTCAGTTACTAACTGCTCTAAGGGGCCAGAACAGTCATGCCAAAGTCTCCTTTGCTACAGCTATGCTCCCTTTTCTCTGTTATGCCAGCAGCGGTGACCAGGAGAGTGGAGTAAAAGCTTTTTTGTTACTGGAGGATTCCCCCTTTGCATTGGTGTGATCCTTCTGGGGACAGACTCTCCAATTGTGGGATTATTGTGCTGCAATAATGCAGCAGAAAGTGGCTGCACCCACATGCAAGAATCTGGCCAGTTGACATTAATTCTAAATGTTTACCCAGTGTGCATGGTGAAATTTCACCAAGCTGACATCCAGGTCCTCATCCAGATCCTTTAGACAGCACTAAACTTTGGTTAACAAATATGAGAAGATATTTCAAGTTAAAAGGCCTTTGCTGTGGTCAATAGCCAGTCATCCATAAAATATTTCCCTTTCTGCCACAGTTCAGGATTTCTGAATGCCTTGCAAAGAGATACTAAGCATGTGACAAGCAGATTTGCATCTCTGCCAGTGGGTGTACTAAGACCTTTTATCAGTGATAACAAACAAAGTAGGTGGTCGTCTACCTCTTTTCTCACTTAAAAAAAAAAAGATGACATTTTTAACTGTCTGAAATGATTTTGGAAGCAGAGATACTGGGTTAACTCACTATGAATTATTAGTGGAAAAGTGGGTCTGAGAAGTGTGTTACATCTGAAATATTTTTCATCACTTGAACATGTGCTGTCCAGAGCTGGCCCTGTTTTACCAGTCACAGGGAACAAACATTTCACATTCACAGATGCTCCTAATTTGGTGCGGTTTGGAGTGTAATTTAGATCAAACGTATCCATGTAAATGAGTCAGGGTTTCTTAATTAGGTGCTCTAAAGGAAAAAAAACTTGGACCACATCAGTAGGTGTGGGTGTGGTGCCCACAATACTGGAGTTTTTCCTATAGACAAAGCTTAGTTTCATTCAGGAATACTGTAGGTCTTTTCGTTTTTTCAGGCACAATAATAAATCTGCAGATGGCATAGACATAAAGACGCTACTTCAGAGGAGCTGTCTAAAAACACTGTCTCTTTGGCAAAAGCCTTAAAGTAGGTCATTCTGCTGTGATTTAGGTTTATATTTCATTGCCAGCTTTTTGTTCCTATTATAAATAGGGTGCATTCCAGTCCACAGATTTGCTCTTAATTTTTTCAAACTGGTATTTGTTTACGAGGATTTGTAGATCTTCACAAGAAAATGGCCAATATCCTGTTAGAAGTACAAATACTGCAGTAGACCACAAAAAGAGATGTATGTTGCTGATAATTTGGAGATGCTGAAATGTGAAATGCTACTCTCTGAAAGCAAAAATATATTGATTTCTCTTAGTATGATGATTGAAACAGTTGTTGCATGTTTTGCAATGTGTGAAAAATGATCTGATCTAATATGATTTCTGCAGTCTTATAAGTGGGGTATATCCATTGGCCTGGCTGATCAGAATTTGTTTTTGAGTTCATATATTTGCCACTGACAAGCATGTATTTTATATATCTCTATCTATCAATCTAAAAGGAATATCAGGGTCTATTTTCCCCATCAAAATGCTGGGGGTCTACTTGCCAAACACTCACTAACATTAATGAGTTACTTGCATAAATTCTTTCAATTGACAGTAGAATAAATCTCATTGTGTTAAATTATTTTGTACAGAACACTGACATTTTGGCATTTGTCTTTTTTTTTTTTTAATAAAAAAAGTTCCAATGAAGATTTTCAGAATGAAAAACACTGAAATTAACCCCTTGGTGACTTGGTTCTGCACTCCAACATGTTGGAGCCCAATCTTTTAAGATACAAAGACCCTTCTCCAGTATCCTGAGCACCCTCAGATATTTGGGTTTAAAAGAACTCTAAACTCAAAGCAAAACTCAGGGATTGCAAAACCACATAAATTAAACCCACCAGTAAAGTTCACTAGAACTTGTGAAACCCAGAAAGCAGGACCCTTGTGTGGGTGGACCAAGGGCCTGACTATTTCACAGTAAATGAGGAGCAGAACCTAGAACTTGTGACATACTGCATGAGCTTCGGAAAGTTACTTACCTAACTTTTCATGTGTCAGTTTCCTCATATGTAAAATTAGGATAATAAAACTCATCTACCTTAAAGGAGAATTTCAGTTGTGAGACTTAATTAATATTTGTAAAAGCGGCAAAGAGTCCTGTGGCACCTTATAGATTAACAGACGTATTGGAGAATGAGCTTTCGTGGGAGAATACCCACTTTGTCGGATGCATGTAGTGGAAATTCCCAGAGGCAGGTGTAAATATGCAAGCAAGAATCAGGCTAGGGATAACGAGGTTAGTTCACTCAGGGAGGATGAGGCCCTCTTCTAGCAGTTGAGGTGTGAACACCAAGGGAGGAGAAACTGCTTTTGTAGTTGGCTAGCCATTCACAGTCTTTGTTTAATCCTGAGCTGAGGGTGTCAAATTTGCAAATGAACTGAAGCTCAGCAGTTTCTCTTTGAAGTCTGGTCCTGAAGTTTTTTTGTTGCAGGATGGCTACCTTTAAATCTGCTATTGTGTGTCCAGCGAGATTGAAGTGTTCTCCTACAGGTTTTTGTATATTGACATTCCTAATATCTGATTTGTGTCCATTTATCCTTTTACGTAGAGACACGTAACCAGATCAGCTACACCATCACTGGTTCATTCACCTGCACGTCCACCAATGTAATATACGCCATCATGTGCCAGCAATGCCCCTCTGCTATGTACATCGGCCAAACTGGACAGTCCCTACGACTTGCACTGTTATATTTTCCCTAAAACACTGAGAATTTGCCAAGTTCACATGTTACTGAAGAATGAGTGATTTTTGAGGAACGTTTTATTCACATTAAGAATTGCTATGTGTGATTGTAGGGGACTCCATGATATACATACATACTTTAGCATTTAAAATGATAGCAATGTAAAGATACCCAGGAAACCTGGTTTTGTTGCTCTTTTGACTAACAACTTTGTTTTCTTTTCTGTCTACTCTCTTAGTGCACACTTGCTGAGATGTATATTGTTTATGTATTGAGAGTGGCCACACACTGGCGGAGGGAGAAGTCATTTAATAAATTATACAGAAAATGGATTCAACTCCTTTTCTGAGTAACCTAAAGGAAAACTGCACTGAGCTAGACTCAGTATTTTCATTGTTTGAATTCCTCTCTGAATCTTTTATATAGATAAGATAGTGATCAATTGTTCTCCGTGTCCACCAAAGGCAGGACAAGAAGTACGCAGCTTTATTTGCAGCAAGGGGAATTTAGGTTAGATATAAGGGAAAATGTTCAACTCTAAGGATGGTTAAACTCTGGAACTGGTTACCCAGGCTGGCTGTGGAATCCCCATCACTAAGAGCAGCTTAGACAAACATCTTTCAGGGGTGCTCTAGAAATAGTTAGTCCTGCTTCAGTGTGGGCAAGATGGACTCGCTGATCTTTGAGGTCCCTTCCAGCCCTATATTTCTATGAAACAGTAAGCACATGTGTTGTGTGCACAAAGGTGCCTCCATGATATACTTTACATTTAGCCTTTTTGTACCAGAACATTGTATTGAACATTTCATATGAGGCTTAAAATCCTAAACCTACAAGTGCCAAGCATCCTTGACTGCCATTAAAGTCCTTTGGGGTAAGAAGGTAGGTCCCTGGCCACTAGGTGTATTACCATCCATTCACAATCATGCTTCTTTTGTCCTCTTCAGATTCTCAGCATTGCTTCTCTTGCTCCATTTTGCAGCAGTGGGACTCAGAATGTCCTTGTTCCCATTGTTGCGGTTCTGGCCCTTTAGCGCAAGGCTAAGAGGGAGACTCACAACCCTAAGTAAGGCCCTGATTCAGGAAAGCATTTAAACACACGCTTACATTCTGTTGATTTCACTTAATTGCTGTTTGCTTATGTGCTTTCCTGAATCAAGACCTAAATCTTCATTCGCCTCTGTCTTCAGGCCTCCTGCAATCTCTCTGAGATCTGTTGAACTTCTCTGCACCGTGGAGTGCTTCATAATGACTATCTAAGCTTGATGAATTTTGCCTGATTTGGGGTTTCTTTGTGAAAGTTTCACAGTTGTATTTGTGATTTGTTCTGCTATGTAGAAGAGAGTTTTTCTGAGCCTAGATTTACTAAGCTTTATTTAAGCTTGTCTAAACATGCTGATCTTCTGGTATAGTACATACTTTAATAAATGAAAATCACATGTGTAACTTGCATCTTTTCTCCTCCATAAAAATAAATATGGAAATTTTGCAGACGTCCCATGCTAAGTATTACTAGTTGTCATACAATAGCTTTAATTTCTGATTTATCCTTGGCATTCTGGGTATTCCTGCTGGACTTGTCATCACATTGTCATTCCTGCCTCTTGCATGGGCTATTGTTCAGCTCTTCATACATGTGGCTCCTTTTTTAAAAAAAAATAGGTAAAAATAAATCTATTTTGTTAAATGTAGTTTCCAGAAGCTGGTGCTCTTTGGAATGCGATAAAGCTGACCCATACTGCTGTGTTTGTTTGTCTGTTTTCAGTCACTGGATGCTCTGCTTTTCATGGTGCCACAAGGAAGCGGGGAGCCAATTTTTTTTTTAAATCAACTAATAGAGAAACCTCTGTAATACTTTCATGCCTTGTGTTAGAGAATATATTAGGTTACAGGGTATTTGCTGTTGTTTTCGATCAACACCGCCCCTGCTTAACAAGGGACTTATTTTTTGTGAAATTGATTCAAGTCATTATTATTAAATAACTAATGGTTTTAATGGGGGGCCAGGATTCTGATAATTTCCTTTCTGACTGAAAGGAGGAAAAAAGCCTGGATTGCATGTACCATGTGAATGCATGTACCATGCTAAAACATAAATGGCCTAAAGCGTAGGAAAAACAGAGTGAACTAATTTTGCAGAATCAAAGGTGAATCAAAAGGAATTGGCTTCCACACGGACAAGGCAGCCAGATAGGCCACAGTACCTGATCCACGTGATAAACCAAGAGGCAACTGCAGAACTCCCCAGACAACTTGCCTGAAGTGCCTGCCAAGGAGCCAGATGCTGCTGCTGGAAGAATATCGTCCATACTTGGGCATCTGGGTTCGATGCTTTCCACTTAAAGAAGTGGGGAGAGGGATTGCTAAAAGGCATCCAGGTCATTGTCTTTGTGTTTAATTGTTACAAAAAATACTTATTAATATAGTAAATAATATAGTATAATAATATAGTAAATAATGCTTTTGAGGGGAAAGTATGAAATTTAAGGATATTTGTCTCTAATATATTGTTTGATACTTTTAGCTGTTTTATGTTAGTGCATATTAGATTAGAGAGGCAAAAGAATCTTGTGACTACTGCAGCAGATTCTGTGCAATGACTTTGAGCTTGCTGGCTCTGCCACTGACTTACTCTCTGACCCTGGGTAAGTCACTTAAATTCCCTGTGCCTCAGCTTTTCTATCTGCAACATTTTTATAATAATAGCTACTTCCAAGAAGGGTTAGTTAGTTAATGTTCATAAAGCACTTTGGGAGTCCTGGATGGAAGGTGCTGTTTATTCCTCACTTGAGATTACAAATCTCAGTTCGTGAATTAGTTGCTGTGGAGATAGTGATTTCACAAACAGAGGGTGATTACTTCATGTAGGATGAAATTCACCCTTATGCAGAGGGATAGTGCATCACTGATGGCCTGTTTAAGCCCTCAAAATAGGACCTAAATGGGATTTATGGGTTTACATAGACTTTGGTGGTTCCTAGGCATAGCTGGCTTTCTGCACAGAGGTGAATTTATCTCCTGATGAAAAAACAGGAAGAACGGGTAGAATGCTGAGCAGTCACAGTCCCGTTTTCAATCAAAAAAAGAAACAAGGATTTGAAGGGAGTGTGGGGACACACATAATGCTGCATCAGTAGACTATGCTAACACAGAACGGGTTATATTATGTGGACTTTTTACTGAGAAAAATTCCCACTAACTTCAGTGGGAGTTCTGCTGTATTAAAGATAGTAGAAACTGGCCTACAGTTTGTGGTTTGATTTTATAGAAAAAGTCAGTGGCCGATAAGATTCAACTACTTTTTAAAGACCATTCCTTGCAAAACACTTGATGTGGCATTAAACTGGCATATGTCATATGATTTGTCTAACCAGTCCTGAGCTGTGCGTTTTTACCATACATGTTATATGGACAGATTTCATGTAAAATCAATGGGAAACTAAAGGTTTTGCCCTTCTGTTGCAAAATGCTTAAAACAGCAAGTGCCCTAAAAACCTGGTATCCCATTTGCGCTGTAAAATAGAGCTACACTTGCCCTAGTGGGTGCTACTCTCTGCACTTAATAAATGACATTGTGATAATACAATTTAACTTGCAATGTTAGCTGTTTCCCTTTAAAAGAACATGAGATTTCTTTAATGTGTGTTCTGTACATGAGGGAACTCGGTGCAGTTTAGATCTTATGGATGTTCTGTGAAACAGACAGGCCTGCTAGTGTGGGCAGACACTGCACATAGTTTCCAGTTCAGTTCTGTCAGTACCTCACTGTTCTGTTCTGCTATTACAGCACTAGACCTCTCTTGCACAGCAATGACTGATTGTGTCAAATATTCTGGATGCACTTCTAAAGACTAGAAAGAGAGACCGTTCTCCTCAAGCTCATTTCACATCTGATCTGAACCTACTTCTCCAGAACTGAAAAGCCATAGATAGAATCTGCTGTACAACCTTTCTCTCACCAAGATTGATAGTGGTGTCTTCCTTATAAAGGCCAAATCCTCTCACCAGTGCAAGTGTACATCACTGGCTATCTCTGCACTTGGAGCTAAGGATGCAATTCCCAGCTTGCACAGACATGTATTAGCTGTCGTCCGTACAGTAGCCCTGGTAGCATTGGGGGTGGCAGACGGACTAGCTGCCCTGAGTACACATTGATGGGGCTTGGGCAGGCTTGTACATGGGTGGCTAGCTCATGCCACTGCTTGCTGCTGCCTATGCTTCCACAGATATACTATTTTTAGTGCACTAGCTTGATGAGAACTAGCTCAAGTATGTCTATGTGAGCTGGGAATCATATATTTAGCTCCAGATGTAGACATACCCACTGTGCTGGCTGCTGGGACAAATGGAATTCTCCAGCTCTCCTCTGCCAGTCCCCAGCTGTACGTTACATAAGAATTCCACAGCTGATACTCCAGCCTAAGTGTTCTAGGGTCTTGCTTCCCCCTTTGCCCCTACGCGGAAAGATCGGAGGATCTGAGTAGTTGTAGATTCTTCAGCTACTCCTGTCCTATCCTCCTGTGGCAGCAGCGGAGATCCCCCATAGACTTGAGCTTCACAGTGTGCAGGGGATGTGCACCTCCAGCACATTAGGTCCACAATGTGAAGGCCTCTCTGTAGCAATGAAGTTGAGAAAAGGCTTTTCCCCTGAAATTGCATTCCTGACTCAAATCAAACCAGTTTACTTAAACAAACAAACAAACAAACAAAAAATGGCAACAATTTGGGGTGAACTGAGCAAAGTTCTGCCATCACTCACCTTGTGCAACTCCACTGACTGCAAAGGAGCTGCCCGAGGTGAGAGCCAGGACAGCTGGGTCATTGACTATAGTCTTGCAAAAGAGCCACTGAAAACATCTGAGTACCCAATTCTGCTTTCATATATGTCCATGTAATCTGCTTATGTCAGTGGGGTTGCACAGGTGTAAATCAGAACAGCATTGTTCCCCGAGTATAGGGGAAGCATTGTAATGATGGTTTCATACATACGTTTGTTCAGAGTCCCAGCAAACAATCTCCTTCTTTAATCTCTATGGACTTTGATTACAAGCTATCATGGCTATTTAACAAAAGCTCCCCTAGAAATGTTAACAAGCTTCCAGCATGGAAGATGGGGCACAAGGGAGATATGTGACTGCTGAGCTACACGCACAAAAGCACGTGTGCTCAGGGGATGTGCTGGCTGCACCAACACAGTGTGGAGATTTCCACATCGTTCTCAGTATGGTGAGTTGAAGACCCAGCCTGCACCCAGATATGTATAGGTGGGAATTAATTGGAGGAGTACAGTGAGCATAGCTGGGGCAATAACGGAAGGATGTCACCTATCGCATGCTAATGAGTCAAACAAGTAATCATTTTTGTGGCTTTTGCTGCAAAGTAGAATTAAGGTTGCTGCATTGGGCTGGGATACCAAGAGCAATGGGGTGGCCACTCTTTCTCCACCTACTTCCTCCCCGTTGGATGATGAAGCCAAAGCAAAATCATGTATGTAGTTAGACATGATTAGATTCTGCATATAGCTCTGAACAGCGATAGCAAGATGGGTCATTGTACAGGAAATGATTGGTAGCTTGTATTATAGTTATACTTTAGTAAGATGTTGCTAGACAATCTCAGTCTGAAGGAGAGAGAATTACACATGTTGTTGGACCTAAGTACACCAGTTCTCATTTTAACTGCTTTAGTTCAAAACAAATACAAAATGTTTGCATTTCCCACCTTAAAATACCCTGTTGTTAAATAATGTATGTATTTTCATTGTCCCTGACCTATTGGGCCTCCCTGGGTCACAGAGTGGATCCTTTCTTGCCCATTGATAATATGTGGTACAAGACAGCATAGACCAGGGTGACCAACCTGTGGCTCCGGAGCCACATGTGGCTCTTCCGAAGTTAAGATGCGGCTCCTTGTCTAGGCACCAACTCTGGGGCTGGAGCTACGGGCGCCAGCTTTCCAATGTGCCGGGGGGTGCTCACTGCTCAACCGCTGGCTCTGCCACAGGCCTTGCCCCCACTCCACCCTTCCCGCCCCCTCCCCTCAGCCTGCCATGCCCTTGCTCCTCCCTCCTCTCCTCCAGAGCCTCCTGCATGCCACGAAACAGCTGATTGGGAGGTGCGGGGAGGGAGGGGGAGGTGCTGACTGGCGGGGCTGCCAGTGTGTGGGAGCTGGTGGGGGACTGCTGATGTATTACTGTGGCTCTTTGGCAATGTCCATTGGTAAATTCTGGCTCCTTCTCAGGCTCAGGTTGGCCACCCCGGCATAGACCTTTATGCCACCCCTTCAATTTTGGATGCCATTTGTTTCCAATATAACCTTCTACCCCAGCTTCCATATCACGGAGCCAAGACTCATAAAATAGTTCCTTCTTTCCATTAGGATGTGCTTATACAAGTCAGCACCACGTGCCGGCTTTCTTCATATAGATTAAGAATATTGCTTCCATAATGCTTATAGTCCCAAATGGTCCAATTTATCATTCTGTCCTATCTTGCACTGCTGGTGTGCTAGTGTACTCCACTATTATACCAGCTGATTCACTGGGCTTTGCCACACTGATAATTGGAAATGCAGCTATTCATAGTCGGATAGATAAGAACATGTGTATATTTAGATAACAAATCTGCCCTCCTTCCTCCTGTGGAGGTATGAGGACATATACTGAGGACATATGCAACTAAGTATCATTATTTAATTATTTGTATTTCAGTAGTGCCCAGCTGTGCCAAGGTGCTCTATATACACACAGTGAGAGTCTGTTCTTGCTCTGAAGAGATTACAGTCAAAATAGACAAGACAGATAAAGAAAGTATCATCACCATTTATAAAGAACCAAGGCACAGAGAGATTAAGTGATGTACCCAAGGTCACACAGAAAGTCCACGGCCAAGCCGGCAACTGAACCCATGACTCATGAGTTTCAGTCCAGTGGATGACTACAAGATCACCCTTTCAGTCTTAAATAGCCCTTGTGCATATCTGATGTGATTTTTCCTTACAGCCTGGGTAACAGTAGTTTCTTCTTGGTGGGTCCACTTCTGGAGGGTAAAATATATCTTTATATATAGACCTATTCTGACAGCACACACATGGGCTGCTAGGAATAGAACCCTGGTCGTTTAGGCACAAAAACATAGGCCTCCATCACTTGAGCTAAGGTTCTCTTTTAGCAGACACCTTCCCTTATAATTCCCAGTTTGACAGTAATAGGTCACACAACCTTCCTTTAGGCCATTCACTAAAGGTCAATTTATACACACAGGGTACATTACAGGGAGACTGGGGCAATGGTCTTTCCACAAGGCCAAATTTACTTTTTTTAATCTCTTTATGGACTTGCTTAAACCTTTCCATGCTTCATTAAATGGGGCCATCACACAACTAGATGGATTTCTTTTCTCAATTCAGCATTTATTTGGTAGCCATACATCCATATATACAATGATTTACATATGTTGTATGTAGTGAACTATAGAGTGCAGCAGAAAAGTATAAGGGTACCATTCATTAAAAGCTGGCTTTGGTCTGTTTTGTGGGGGTCACTTTTATTTATACTGGGTGAACTTCACCCCTGTGCCAAGGGCCTGAATGAGTCCATACAAACCACTTAGGCCGTACTTACACCTCATGTTAAGAGCAGTTCTACTCTGAGTAGTGACTTTGTAAAATGGCACCTTCTTGCTGCATTGATCTGTTCTCAGTTTCTTATTTCCATAAATGCTTATTTATTTATTTCTTATTTCCAGCACAGTTAAGAGAGGAGCTGGATTCTATCCTTTGTTGTTTACTACATTGTAACCTGTTACACCTGTCCAATCCCATTGAAAATAATGCAACTTCGGTGCATCACTGAAGGCATTATTTGGCCTACAAACAGTGCTTAAAGTGTGCCTGGTCAAAAGGAGTCACACAACCAGCAAATACAATTTCTACAACTAGAGCTGGGGGTGTCATTTTAGCCCTCCCTAAGAGTAAGCCCCCTTTGATTGGCTGCTTCCCTCAATTCCTCTCTTCCAGGGGTATAAACAGCCAATCAGAGCCACTGTAGGCAGAACTCTCCCCACTCCACTCAGGAGCTGAAGCCATTCTTGGGACAGGGCAAGGGGAGAAAGGGGACCAGACCAGAGCCTACTAACTGATGGTGGCGCCATTCCTCATTTCACAGTCAAGTTGGAAGGTCATATTGAGTGGGGTCCCATAGGGACCAGTTTGGGGTTTGGGTCTGTTCAATATGTTCATCAATTATTTAGATAATGGCATAGAGAGTACACTTATAAAGTTTGCAGACAATACCAAGCTGGGAGGGGTTGCAAATGCTTTGGAGGATAGGATTAAAATTCAAAATGATCTGGACAAAATGGAGAAATGGTCTGAAGTAAATAGGATGAAATTCAATAAGGACAAATGTACTGAGGAAGGAACAATCAGTTGCACATATACAAAATGGAAAATGACTGCCTAGAAAGGAGTACTGCAGAAAGGGATTTGGGGGTCATAGTAGATCACAAGCTAAATATCAGTCAACAGTGTAACACTGTTTCAAAAAAAGCAAACATCATTCTGCAATGTGTTAGCAGAAGTGTTGTAAGCAAGACATGAGAAGTAATTCTTCCGCTCTACTCTGTGCTGATTAGGCCTCAGCTGGAGTATTGTGTCCAGTTCTGGGGGGTCACATTTCAGGAAAGCTGTGGACAAATTAGAGAAAGTCCAGAGAAGAGCAACAAAAACGATTAAAGGTCTAGAAAATGTGACCTATGAGGTAAGATTGGAAAAAATTTGGTTTGTTTAGTCTGGAGAAGACTGAGAGGGGATATGATAACAGTTTTCAAGAACATAAAAGGTTGTTACAAGGAGGAGGGAAAAAATTGTTCTCCTTAACCTCTGAGGATAGGACAAGAAGCAATGGGCTTAAATTGCAGCAAGGGTAGTTTAGGTTGGACATTAGGAAAACCTTACTGTCAGGGTAGTTAAGCACTGGAATAAATTGTCTGAGGAAGTTGTGGAACCTCCATCACTGGAAATTTTTAAGAGCAGGTTAGAAACAAACACCTGTCAGGGATAGTCTAGATACTTAGTCCTGCCATGAGTGCAGGGGACTGGACTAGATGACCTCTCAAGGTCCCTTCCAGTCCTATTATTCCCTCCTCCCCACACCTTCTCCTCCTGTGAATATTGGGATGGCTCCTCTGCTTCTCCCCCAGGAGGGACCCTGCTATGTGTGTGGGTGTGTGTGAACCACCCTTGGAATTGTAGGAGAGGCAGAGGTGAGGCAGAATTGATGTGGTGGAACTGATGAGGGGCTGGAGAACAAGCAGAGGTACTTTCTCTTTCATTTCTGTAGAAAATGATAGATCCTTTCACTTTTTTCAGACCACTTTAAATAATGCCTTCAGAAACTTCATTACCACTGATGCCACAAAAGAAAGAAAGAAAACCCAGCTTGCAGTAGATTCCAGGTTGCTTTTGTACGGCTGCCATATTTCTCTCTTGTAAACTGGGCACAGTGAATATGGAAATTGCCAAGAGATGATAAACATGGAACTCAACAATGCTGTTTTTACAAATCTGGATTTGTGAGCCACGTCCATCTCCATAGTATCTGAATGGAACATCTGTAGTATCTCATCAACTTTTCCAGAGGAGATGGACACTTTACATCTTTCCTAAGAACTTGTGTAGGCATTCGCCACTGCACTGAACTTCACTGTAAGGTAGAACAACTAATTTTTGATGCAAACTGCAGGTCTTTTTTATGACTTATGCATGCACAAGAGCCATTTATATGAACAGAAACTTGTTGATGACATACCTTACAGTGTGCATAGCTCAAAAATAGAAACAAACCTGAAGGAGAATTTTCTAACCCATAACTTACAAAAACAACTGCATATATATATATACCTAAATTATTCTGGGTAATACAATATTGTATAATTCAACATAACCTAGTGTACAGTAATCCAAAGCATTTTACCCCATGTGAAGAGAAGTACTATTGTTCCATTTGCTAGTATAAAAACAATGAGTATTTAAGTCTAGCTGTACAGATCTTTTTGTGAGTAGAGATAGAATATATGTACATATTTGATAATCATATTCAGTTTTGCAAAAAGAGTATTCTGCATTGATAGTGTTAGATATTTAGGGTAGGATTTGGGCACCTTGCTCCTTTAGGCCCCTTTAAAAATCCCACTCCTTTAGTACTGTTAGCTTAACTTACTTTTTTAGATGTTCAAAGAGGATTTTCATTGTGTCACGGTTTGGCCTAGGAAGCTTCTGTAAAAGACGCCTTATGGATTTAACTCGAGTGCTGCTGTCTGGATTTTCTGATGGGGAAAAATAGAAAAAAAGTATAAGATTTGAGTGTCACTTTAGGATATTGTTTGCATACAGTTATGTCAGACATCTTAGTAATGAGAGCTTAAACTAGAGGGCACTGTTAACGTGGTTACAAGTGCAGCTATCTTAGAATGTCTTACCCCATGTGATACTGATGGAGAGCCTACACAATAGCTTACAAGGGATTGAAAAATCTTTCTAATGGATCAGGAAACATTTTCTCATCAGAGAACTGACTTTGTATTCTATGCATTTATTTTAATAGGCCATTTGGATTTGTACAAATGCAAATATTCCACGGCTGGCCTACTTGTGAATAGTAAGTAGCCTTCTTATAAAGCAGAGTTTCCTATTCTGGAACTACATTCCACCAGTGCATCAGGATCTGCACTGGACACCTCCTTAAACTGAGTAACCATGTAATCTTTACTGTCTTTTTTTTCCTGTGCACTCCTCCAATGACCAGATTGGTTCCCTTTCTTTACCGCTAATCTCTCTATATCATGCTTTTGATCCACACACTTATGGATATTAATTTAATATTATGATTTAACTCATGCTTTCTAGTGATCAGCAGTTGGCTACACACAATTCAATTTTTTTAGCTATCTTCTAGAATTGGTTGTATTGGTACCATCATTTTTAACTGCCTTTTAGTAGGAAACAATTACCATTACCAATATACAATCAGTAACAAAAGAATATGGGACTAAGAATGTTACTGCTGTCTTGGTCGGGATAAGCATTGTAGTTTAGTGTGATTCATGGTTTCAAGGACAAACGTTTTGCATATGGCTTATGCTTGTGATATTTGCATTTATTTGCATGAGATGTTGCAACTAAAACAAAGACGTACAACTGTGGTTTCATTTAGGAGCAGATTAGATAAGGTGACAATAGGCCTGATATAGAGAAAACATCTTGTAAGCTGCATGTTCTAGATAACCTGAGAATTCTTTTCTGATCTGATCATCTATAGCTTAACTATCATCTATAATTCTGAGTATATTTTAGTATTTAATATTTATATTGGTCTAGCATCCAGATTCTCCAGTCAAAGTTGAGCCCTCTTTGTGTTAGGTGCTGCATAAACCATATGAATACACAGTTTCTACCCTGAAGATTTTATAATCTAAGAAGCAAATTTATAGCACCACAGATCCATCATTTACACTGAGTTTAATTGTGCAATCTCTTCCTAGGAAGCTCAAAGTATTTTGAGAAAAGACTAGACCTCCGAATAATCAACGTAGAGATTATTTTTTCTTTTCAAAATCTTTCATGTGAATATAGTTTCAGGGAAAGTAGCGAGACTGACAACCCTGGAGAACGAAGTTATCCACAGAACAGACATAGGCATGGATGACAACAGACAGAGGTTTCTATGCACAGCCCTATCACTGTATTTTGACCATGATATCTAGGGACCCAACTGTACAGTGGAGAAGGTAGTTCAGTATCAATGCTCAGTCAGTCCTTGGCCTCTCTGTTGAGGCTGCCAAAAGTAGTGGTTATTTTTGTCATGTGGACACCCTGTCCTGTGAGAATTGAATTGAAGATGCTATCCAAAATTGTATAAAATTATAGCAGGTATACTTTTCAACTGATATCACTCAACGGTAGTTTCCATTCTGTTTTCCAGAAAGCGTTCACTGGCCTTAAGCACAGATGCACCCACTCAGCTCAGATGTGAATCTAGCCTAGGATTTTTAAAAAACAGAGTTATGAAAGAAGGTCAACACCACAAATCAAAGCACCTGATGCTTGCTTATTGTTGAGTGCTCAATACTTCAGGGGAAATGTAGTACAGGAAGGATTTATTATAGGCATCTATGGAGATGTTTTCCCGTCCCACACCCCCAGGTTGATTTGCGTAGATATCTACCTGGGTGTCACCCTCTATTCCAGAAGTGACTGCATTTCAGAGATCAGGGAAGTGATTCTTACACGGATATAATCCATGAAACTTTTAGCATTACATAAATGCACAGTAATATTCTAATACCCAATCCCTTTAGAAAATGGAAAGTATGGACAGTTCTTTTTTAAAGGCAGACTCTGCCTCCTTTTTAAAGTGCATAACCAAAGACATGGCCAGGAGAAAATAGGATGAGAGACAGTTAACCAATTTCTAAAGCACAGAAATCCTAGAAGAAATGGTGCATAAAATTATTTTATGAATCAGCCTATTCGTTAATTGTTAGCCTATTGTAAAAGAGGAAAAACAGGCAACATGTGGTAACTTTAGTCAGCATTTCTGAACAGGGAATGATAAACACCTCTGCCTGGCTCTGGCATTTATCAGTACTGAGATATTATTACCACATAGACTCACAGCATGGTTACTGTTATCATCGAAAAAAAGAGCCAGCTAATCTTAATGGTTTGTAAAGCCGTTACCTGCACTGGTCTGACATTTATCATGATCATTTTACCACATGGGTCCTACATAGCAAAGGTATTTTATCTGGAAGGGACATCACTATGAATTATTATTTGCAGCTAGGTAGAAAATTGTATGTTGTAGATACCTTTTCTCATTATAAATCACAGTCACATTTCACCATTTCCCACACAAAGCTGCTGAGCCCAGAATTTTTGCCACAATGCTTACTCTCTCTACCTTTTATAGTTCCATGAAAACACTGGGTACTTTTTCATTAAAATGCTTGATGTTGTTTTTTTAAATGCTACATACGCTTGATTTTTTTTGGATGTGTTAAAGACAATTTTCTCCAACTTTATAAACTGAAGTTGATAAACTGTCTAGTTTTTTAAAAACCTTGTTCCTGCTTCTATCTTAGCAGCCAGACTTGTCTCTGCTCTTGACCTTGTCAATGCAATATTTAAGAGTAGATCGGATGTAAGTCCTTATGTTTGATTTTGAAATACCTATGCATTTTCTTCTCTGCCTGAAATCCTTGCGTTCCACTTTAAAGCCACTGAACATTTTCTCCCTTCATTTTCCTAATTGGGAAGATCTTTCATGGGTGCCTCTTCATCAAACTAAAAAGAAGGGGGAGGGAAATCCTACCTGAAGATTTGTGTAAATAGTCATCCAAGAGGTATCACCAAACTATCTGTTGCCTAATGAAGCCCAGTAATTTACAGTACAAAGAAAGACAAGACATTTTGTAGATCTGACACTTCTTTTTTTGAAACTCTAAGGCTAAGTCCAGAATATGAAATAGACTAATTTTTTTAAGTTAAACTAGCACAAAGGTACAACTTGTAATTGCAAAAATCAACAAAAATCCCTGTTAAAAGATTATCAGTAAGTTCTGGAAAGTTCTGTTTTCTTTTCTCTAAACTGTTTCAATAGGAATAAAAACAACCAAAAATTACACACACACATAATAAACAGGGAGAACATTTAGCCCCCCCCCCTTTTTATTTTAGGATAAATATGGAAGGATAATGTAACAATTTTAGCAAATTAAGATAATTTCATGTGAATTGCAGAAGGCACTTTTATGTTGCTAGTACATATATTTAGAAATTGCATTCCTGTATTTAAAAATAAGGTTCTCTTTAAGAAAGCAAGACTGTAGAGATGCTCTTGTTTATATTTAAATGAAGAATGCATTAAACAAGCTACAAAGCATTTAATATTATATAGGCTCTTTTGAAAATGAGCTCTGGATAAACATTTGAACATGGAAGAAAACATGATGTGCCTGTAACATTAACTGTGGCTGGGTGAAAATGAACAAAGAAAGTAACCTTTAGCTTTTATGTCCATAAAGAATACTTAAACAAATCCCATTGAATCTTTCTTTTAATCATTAATTTTAAATGGACATAGCTATTTACAACAAACCACTTTGTTTTAGAACAGGAAGTCCAAGGTTTATCTCCAATAACTCACATTTTCTAGGAAGGGATGTATGTCTCTAACCTGACATGCATTCATTATTTTGCAAGGTACTGGAGTCTGACCTTTGACCCTCCTCAGACCTGCTGCATTATTCATGCCTGACTTACTTTGTGTAGTTTTACTACAGTACCCATTTCCCTTTACCAGCAGCTTCAGTTACTTGTTCATGTTTAACGTTAAACTGGCATTTATGGCTCACATTAATGCTTAATTTTATTTCAAGCCATCATCTCTTCTTTTTGTCCTGTTGAACCGAACTGTGTTGTGTGGCTGGGGAAAAGGCGCTATATGATTCTGCATAAAATATTGCACTATTGAGCTGTCACCAACACTAAGAATTTTTTTAAAAAGCGTGTTTCCCTCCTCGCTTTTTATATTGCACTGCTCACCATTTTTTTGAGAAACTTTATGCTGTGTTCAAAATGTCACACACTATTCCTACAGCAAATTCCGTAACCAGAGACTACATCCAACAATTCACACAATTGATTCAACTGCCAGGTTTTGTTTTTGTTTTTTGTTTAATCAGAACTGAGTAGGTTAGGTGGATTTTTGAGTGCTAATGAAATTGTGAGACTTATGGTGCTGGCTACTGCCAGCCATAGTGTGGGCAGACGCTCTGCAAGCTTCCCCACTGTGTTGCTGTGCAAGCATCCCTGCTGTTATGTTTGCTATAGTTTTAATGTCTGTGAAAAATTCCTGATGAAACTAAATTATGTTATGCTTTCTTGTTTATGTAAATAAAATACCCGATTTGGCCAGTTTGTCCTGCCCTTGCCCATTTTAGAAGCTCTCCCATAGTACAAGTGCTTAACTTAACCCCAAATCCTATCAACTACCTCTGTATTATCAGGATATGAGAATTTACTTAAAACAGAATGCACATTGGGCTTCATTTTTCAGTGGTGCTGAGTGCCCACCTCCCCAACTGCCATCAGTTGATTTCAGTATTCAGAACAAAGACCATTGTGGTTAAAAAAAATGTGAAGTTAGATTTTTTTAAAAAAAATCGGATTCCTCATATAATTTGAAAAACAAGGATATTTCATCTTGTGTAACATTAACGTCTCAATCTTAATCATCTGCTATAGACAATGCAAACCTTATTGCATATATACACTGTAAAATACTACAGCATTTAAAAAAAATCCATAAGAATGTGCAAACTAACTAATGCTTGGTACAAGGAGAATAAATCAATTCAGACCACAAACTGGTTACTTTTTATTCATGCCTCAGAAATAGATGTTGCAAAAAATGAACATTACAAGAAACCTTTTTATATATCCAATTGATGAATTCACCAAATGTGATACAGAATGGAGTTTTCAATGAATATTCATACAACTCTTGCAATCCATTAGCAAGACTTAAGACAATGAGTTTGCAACTCAATCCCATTTAACAAAAATATATGTGGAATTAATGGGGAAAAACAGCACTTACAAAACTTAAACTTTAATGTATCAAACTCCAGGTGCCAGAGTTTGAGGGAAATAACCAATAATAGTCATTTTTTACATATTTGATGGGACTGATTATGCAATGTGCAACTCTAAATGGCTTATAGCACATTGTAGCATGGTTCCATCCCATTGGCTACAGTAGGGTGCAGGCAGATGGATGACAGTGACAAGGAGAGAAGTGCTTTTGCTTAGCCGTGCGTTAAGATGCCATCCAGAAGCTCTGTGCACTGCAGACACTTCATTAGGATGCCAGGATAATGGTAAACTACCACTCAGAGTGACACCCCATTTCCTGCTTACTGAGCTCTCCAACCTCGGCAGATGTCAACAATCTCACAGTGCTACAGACCAGACCTAACTTTCCAGTCACTTTGACTCCAATTTTTTCCCCCTTAACAGTGCCATACATTACATGCAATATGTAACAGCAAATACTAAACGGAAGACAAAATTTGCTGCTCTAATTATAACAAAGCAGCATCTGACTTAGGTACTGTATGTTCAGAGTACATACAATCAGCTGGGCATTATAAAAGAGAGATGCTCTTTGTTAGTCAGTTTTAAGGGTTAATTAGACTTAGGACTTTAATAATAACAGTTAAAGTCTGATCCCAGTAGAGACGATTGTGCTTCATGACTAGTTTCCATTTAAATATGAAAAAAATTTGCGGAGCTCTTTTCTGATAGATTTCATATTCGGTTTCAGCCTCGTGCATGGTTTTCTGTACAGAAAGAGCAGACTTGAGCATCTGGATGGTGTGATATTTTCTCTGCAAATGCACAACTCGTGGCCGTCACATACCTCCCTAACAGCAATTATAGCCAACAGAGAGTCTGTGCTACAATACTTAACCTATACTTCCTTCCAGAGATGCAAAAATAGCTACTTATCCTTTTAAAAATGATCTCCAAAATTAAAAACATTGTTTAAAAGGCTCCAAATCATAATGTAATTTTTCCCTGGTCCAAATTTTATTTTTCAATTCTCTGTGTATCCATAAACAGACTCTCCCATGAAAGAATTATTGATGCTTTTGAAACCAGAAATCCCTATTTACTTTACAAATGTTGCATTTAGAATATTTCTTTGTGGGCCAGGTTGATGTTTTAGCAGGAGTGCTCTGGACTGCCACAAAGATAACCGAGCATCTTATTCTCTTTGGAAGGGGAAAGAGCACGACAAGGCAGCACAGTTAGCCACAGAGAGCTTTCTGTTTGCTCAGAAGAGTGACCCCTCCCCAAGCCTGTGTTAAGGAATGACTTTGATTGGCATTCTAGTCTTCCCAGAGTTGTGTGGGTGGTATAAATGTGAATAATAGAAGTGGGTTAAAAAAGAAGAAAAAATAGTAAGGATTCTGAGGAATCTATTTGGGATGAGATGAGACACATTTCCCGCCCCCACTCCCTCACCTCCGTTCTCCTTGCCTGGAAATTAAGATGGTTACCAGGAATCTTTACAAAACAGCTGGAAACATGGGGCCAAATCCTGAAGTCTTTCTTAAGATATTATCCATTCTTACTTGGGCAAAACTCCCATTGAAACAAGCAGAAATGAAGAATCTGCACTTGCTGATGTTAACAGGATATTACCACGGCCTTCTGTGGGAACAGGTCTGTGTCCTAAGGGAGGACTTTAGGATTGGATCCATACATGATAAAAGCAAATATTTTTTACTTGATTAAAATGTAAAGTTGTGATTATTTTAAAAATCTGTTTAATATGCACTGAAAATATTTTTTCAAATACGCATTCCCATAACATTTTGCTGCACTATGACCTTTGGTCTGATGTCTCCTAATTCTGCAGAAGGTTAAGAAGGGAGATACCTCATATGTGCTAATACTGGCCATATTTGGGGATTAGAAGTTTCAAGATTTTTAGGAACAAAAGAAATATGCACATTTGATTCTTTTCCCCATCCAAATTATTTTTAAAAATCCAACAACAGTAAACAGTATCTCCCCAAGGGAGATTTAGATTTGAAGACTGTTCATTATATCATTTGAATAAGACTAGACCTGGCCTTTTGACTTTGAACCACTACCAAATTTCAGGCTGTGAGGAAATTGTTCTACATTTCCTGACAAATTGAGTTAAGCAGACATTAAGTGGGCTTTAAGAAAACAAATGGCCATCTTTATCACAGGTGGACACTGATGGCTTAATGGGGCCTGGGCTGATTGTATCACTTCTAATGGCTTGACGGGAAGCATTAGGGTTTTTGCATAAAGAACTGGCATTGCGAACCCTGCTAACACAGACCTGTCAAGCGTTCTGTATCCCTTTGTGCATGGAAGCAGATGTTTGTATGTATACTATGAACTGGCATTAGAGCAAGCGACAGATGCCTGTATGAATGCCAGGTTTGTGAATTTTTACAGCAGGAGCATGTTCTGAGGAAGTGCAGCCCTGCCCTCTATCATAGGTAATTCCCACTGGAACTTACTAAATCCCAGCTATGTTTTCATTATTTGGTTTTCCTAGCAACTGGATGAATGTATCTGTCCTGAAAATGTAAGACGAGAATGCTACCAAATTCTTACAGATTTGCAGTACTGGGGCTGTTTTGAAGTTATTATTTTCTGTAATTTCCGTTGCACCCTGTAATCTAAACCAACATTCCTCAAAGGGGAAAGTGGTATTATAGCTATCTAATTAAAACGTGTGTTAATGTTAGCCTGGTAACCATTCCCTCCTCTCTCTGCCAGTCCCCTGCCCCCCGCCCCCCAAAAAAAGGAAAAAAGAAAAAAAAAGAAATGCTGAATTAGATTCACAGCACTTCATTGCCTTCCACATACAGAATTTACACTGTAGTTGTCTGTCAACAATACGAACAGGTAGCTTGCAGTCCATTAAACAAACACCGTGCCCCCCTCACTTTTATTTGACATTTTATTTGGCTATGACAAATGAGCAGCAGTTGGATTATAACATAATTTGTCTTGTCTTTATTACCAGCACAAAGGACACCATTCATTAATTATTCTGCCGTTGCAGCTTAACACTAACTGGAAAGGTCCCTCTTCGGACAGATGGCGGGGACGATGTTATTTATATCAATCAGCCAAAATCCTCAACAAGGATTACTGTTCCTGAGACTAAATGATTTATTTCTTTTTACCTCACCCTCCCTCAACCCCTTCTGCTTTCAGAGATTTCTCTATAAAAACAAAATTTGATAGGAATCTTAAAGCAAAGCCATATTTAACCTGTTAGCTTGCAAAACAACATGCATGTTACATCAGTTTAACTACACGACATTAGTTGCATATTTTGAACTGTTTTAGCTTTTTTTTCATCTTCAACTCCACAGAAAAAAAGATTAACTGAGGGTCTTGGAGCAGCAAGTTCAGCAAAAGTTTGCCTTTTCTGTAACACCATACTGCTGTTGTCCCCAGAGACTACCAGGATCAGGAAATGGTGCCAGCTGTCAGGATTTCTGTCTCTGATAAGATGAGATGACCCACCTTATTACAGAAAGACCAGCAATAGACCTTTTGCAAGATAAACTAGGATGTTTCGTAAAATTCCAGGCTAAACTGAGGGTCAAATCATACATGAGACAGATGCTCATCTATTCCTACTGGATACAAGTCTTTATTCAGTATCAAGGGATGGAGGGGTTTTACTTTACTTGCTCTGTCTTGTTAATGACTCTGCCCAACACATAATCAAACAGTAATAATTTCTAGAGACTGAATCCATATGCAAAAATCTTCTGAACGTCTTTTACAGGACTTCTGAAATGGTGCCCTTTCTTATAGACATACTCTTTAGGAAAGAAATCCATATGGATTGTTACATCGCATGAGGATTAAGACATTTAAAGTTTTATCCAAGTTGCACACTCTGTTATAATAAAGACTAAAACACAGAAACTTTTATTGTCTGCAGAAATTATTGGTATAACCTTGCTATCCTGATTAGTTTGCAAATATTAAAAGTCCCATCAAGACAAATATCAGCAACATGCAAATACCCTTGCAGGTTGTGATTAAGATTTTAAATGTATCCTTTTGCTTTTAGTTAATGAAAAACAAAGTCTTGGAGGATCTAAGTTGTAATTTATTAAACATGAAAGGCTCCTTGATGAAATATAGAAATGAGATATATTTTGCATTTCAAAGATTTAAGCTGACAACTTACTTGCATGCAAATAAGAGCAAGATTTGTAAAAATATTTGAAAAGAAATTATTCCTGAATGTACTTATTACAATAATGTGGCATGTAGATAAGAGAAACACACAGCATTAAAAGACATTCATTTCTCCAAAGTCTTAAAATTAGCTTCTTTCTGCCATTGTGTATTAATGTTCTTCTTCAGGAATGCAGCATATTAAAGAACTGAACAGAATTAGTAATAAATTTGTTAATTACAAATTTAAGCAACACAACTGTGTTGTTTCCCCAATATGTTTTTTTCAAAAGCAGAATTGCTAATGCATTTTAATCATTTATGTGTAAACATTTGAGGATAAAATATTCTGAAGTTTATCAATTTCAAGAGCTGTTTATTTGCTGGCAAAATAGGGCATGTTATACAACATATATCTTATCATTTTTGCTCATCAAATCCCCATTTGCTGAATGCAAATTTCTCTGGTCTAAGTGCTCTTGCACCTCAATTTAAATGAATAATAGGATAGACTCTATTAAAATCGGTTTAAGGTTGCCATGGGTGACATATCAGTAGGGTTAAAATGAGAAAAAAGGTCACAGAAGCAGTCCTTACAACCTGTTTTTTTATCATAATGAAGCATATGTAAGTATCTGTGTAGGTTTAACAACAACATATGGAAATTGGAGACAATACTTAGTTTGTAGATCTTTTCAATTTATTTTTTAGACAACATATTCCAAAACAAATGAATGTAAAATCACGGTACCATCAATAACTGGGAATGTATTCAGTTGCATTGAAAATTGGAGAGTAAGCCCCAGTGCAGTAACATAGTACTCTGACAGATTGTGGATTTGTAAAAATAACAGAGAAGTCAGAAGAATACTGTATTTTGATTGTAGCAAATCCTTCATTTCAAGGAACCAGCAAGGTACTCTAATCATATTAACAAAGAAGCCAGAAACTATACCAAAACACCTCATTTAAGAAGATTTTTGAGTCCTCGGCTAACCAGATTTATGGGATTATGCATGCAGTTAGTTCATAAGTATTGAAAATATTACCACTTCACAAGGAAACCTTCCTTGATCTATCTCTTTTTTTTGGTGTGTGTTGTAGTCTTATCCTGTTTAAAGCTGAACAAATAACACTGCTGACCATTTTGAAGACTTGAGGAATAAAATAAAATCACAACTTTTCTGAATTTTTGGATCTGTTTTAAAAGTCAAAATCTATTTGTTAACGTACTACACTTATTGCTGACTTTTTATATTATTTATGGTTCTCATTTGGATTTCACAGAATCAGATTTTTGTTACAAGTGTTATATTTCCTCTCTTTTTAACCTATATTAAAAAGAAAATCTCCTTATTTGCTAAGGTTACAGTGTTAGTTTAATTTTCATAGGAACAGTGGAATATGATGAAGCGAGTAACATTTACCAAGTCATTAGTTTTATGCAAACTAGGAAGGAAGATGAAAGAAAAAAATATCAATTATTTATAGATTGTTAAAATGTATCTTAGTGCAGTGCTACTGTATAGAAATGACAATTAGCCAAACTTACCTTCTATAATTAATAATGCATACATTATGCTCTTTGGGCAACTAATCACCAGTTCTACAAATTTGTTTGACACTCTTGAAGATACCTATCACATGGGTTTAAAAAAAAAAAATAAAAAGAACAATGCTCTGCCATTCATGGCCAACTTTAAAAGGCTTTCTGCTATCCCAGAAGTGATGAGTGAACAAAATGATGATCTATAAATTGCTTGACTATGTGAATGAAACATAAGATTACAATCCAAACATTCCTAACTAAAGAACTCCCAAAAGACCAAATTCAAAATGTAAGCTTGATACAATCTATAACATTTAGCATTATCTTTGTGGATACAAACATTTATCTTTGTGGATACAAACTTAACTCTTAAGAAGATCTGTCAGAAGAACTTCCTGTTGCCTGCAGATCTCTGAGCATAAACAGGCAAGCAAGTCACATTACATGTCCTCTTTTTCCTGTTCCACAAATTTGAGTATGATAGATCTGGGTGTGGGAGGGGCATATATTCTATACAAACCTATAATGTTGCTTCATCAAACTGTAGGTTCTGAACCCTGTATTCTGCTGAAGTAAAGAACGATAACAGAATCAGCAACGCTAATTCTGTGTTCTCTCACTCCTTGGGGACATGCACAATTCTTGTGATAATGAACCATAGACTTCACTATGCAGTCACAGGCATTAAAATATGGAAAGATTATGCCATGTTTGCAATGGGGAAATGTCATGTGTGGCTTCCTCATCCATGATGATATCTATTAGGCTCCTCTGTGAGGTGTTAATTTTTAAGGGGTGCTTAAAATAATTTTTACTACATATTTGGTAGTCTTCATATTGAAAAACTAATCTTTGGATGTTAAGACATGTGGCTACTAGCATTGGTTTCCTGTAGATCTGAATGTCACCACAGTTTGTAGGTTTCTTGGAAAACATATTTTCCAGTGATTGCCCTCGTGATTGTTCATGTTTGTTTCATGATCTTTATCATAGCAGATATATACGTGACTGGCTACACCTATAGGTAGGTCCATCCATTTCTCTAATGGCTTTTGGTTTGCAGTAGCTTTTACACACCAGTTATTCATTCTCAGTGGTTTCTGTGCCTGATATAGACTTCATTTAAAACAGATTTAGGATGGCAGGATGTAGAAGAGTGTTGCACTTAGGAAAAACACTACCTTGTGGTCAAATCACCTGTTATATGGAGATTTAGACTCAAATCTTAATATGGCGCACAGCTGCCATCAACCCCTCACTGAACAATGGATTCATCCAGAGAGAGCTTATCTCCACACTGAGGGTCAGATAACTCACTATTTCTACTGAAGTCCTTGGCTTTGACCCATGGACCTCATGGGGGATTTTCACCTTTAATTTTCTCCTGAAGATCCTTCTTCCTCATTCACCTTCCTTCATAACTCATGTTCTAGTTTCCGTTATTTCAACTAATACTTTATAGCTGTATTAAGGTGGAGTGGCGAAAAGAAGTTTTTGTGTAACAGATTATTAGATGCCTCACAAACAGGCATATTTCTGTCATACTAAGTTCTGCACTGGTCATTGGCTACCTGTTAATACACAGGAAAAAGAAGAAGTATTTTACTGTCACAGAGGATAACACAAAATAATTTTTCCTATGGTTTTATTTGAAATAAAAATATTCTTTGCATTAATTTGTGGATAGTCTTGCATGTATAAATATTAAGGCATTGCCAAATATTCCAAGTATCCCTCCATGGCAAATTGTCTTTAAATACTGGCAGGTTTTTTTCTTTTTAACATTTACTTGTGGACCAGAAACACTTTCAGTCTATTGCCCCTGGCCTTCTGTGAGAATGTTAGTTAGTAATGCTCATAAAAACTCAATTCATCAATGTGAACATAATTTGCTATGAACAGAAAGCTCACAAAAGGGTGAATTTGTCAGATAGACAGGTGGCCTGAGATCTCTCCCTGATACTGAATGATATGAATAATAGATTCTGGTAAATGTATGCCAAGACTTGAGCTGTAAACACAGCTGCCTCCATTCCCTTCCAGAATAACAGCTTCGAGAACGAAAGCCCAGGAACCACAGTTCCACCTGAGGACTAAGCTTGTGTACACACGCACACACACAAATGCATATGCACGCTCACGAACAAAACAAGTGTCATAAAAAAGAACTCAGCTAGTTGTTTCTAACCTCATTCTCAAACCCCAGCCATGAATGCATTTAACATATGTGAAGATTACAACATTTAAAAAATGTTATAATCTTCAAACTGCTTAATTTTGCACCCATTGGGTCAAAGGGAAAACCTCAGATAGCTTCAATAAGTTCAGGATCAGGTCCAAAGATAATAAACTTTGTGATATTACTGCTTTTCATGTAAAAATAAACATCTTGGCTCTCTCTGTACAAACATTAGTTAGGTGAAAATCATCTGAGTCCTGCAAAATGCTTTGTCTTCTAGACTGTAGTACTTTTTAAGGCTCATGCCTACTGTAACTTTTCCAATTTTAGCTGAATTTTTCAATCATTAGTTACAGTGCCCAGAGCATCTTAGGAAGAGATTGCATGTGCAAAAGTGCCCTTTGTACTTTCCTACTGCTCTGCTCCTGGGCTGGTATCCAGGTGTATATTAGAGCAGCCTTCAGGCTGCTCTAAATTAAGCCAGCTTCCTTTGGCCCCAGGGGATGACTACAGCATCCATGGTAGCAGTAGTTGGTAGAAGGCAGAGGAGAGGACATAGGAATTGTTATGCTGGCTGTAAATCACTGAAGGATTTCCCCACCTCAAGGAGGAACCTCTTGTGGCCAGTTACACCTGTTTACAGATTCTACCAATGATGTGGCTCAAAGTGGCTGTGACACACTTGAGAATCTGGGTTTTATAATTTATTTTCCAAATCCTAGCCAGGCACTGCACATACATAGAAGAGGACTGTAATATATTTCAGAGTATTGTGGGTGGTTATCGTGTTTGTTTTGGTCTATCAAGCACTTTTATCTTCATAATTCTAGTTGTGCCCAGAGCTTATCAGAGTTATTCTTCTGTCAAACATGGTCAATGTTTCCTGTATACTTTGACCCATATAGGTCTGAACTAAGGCATTTCCCCACCCCCACCCCAAGGTGAGCCTCATTTTGGCTTCTCGGCACCAAGTGGGCTCCCTAGTCACTTCTTCACTGGAAATAACAAAGCCCAGCAAATGAACTGGGGATTGCATTATCTAAAGCTGATGCATGTTTGTTCTGATATTTGTTATCTAGGGAGAATGTTCTTTATAATGAGTTGGCTAAGGTGCGGGACATGTTTTTTGCTCTGCACTCAGAACTGAAACATCCTAAAGCTCCCGAAATGTGACAGAATATGAGGTATTGATGGCAAAAGGGAAGTTTTTTGAATAAATGAGAATCATTGTCAGAATAATGAAAAAGAAATGAGCTATGATTTAATCTGTTTTCTAGCAATGTCACAGAGGAGCTATGAGACAAGCTATCTGCAAAATTCAGAATCATTACCCATACAAAGCCATTCATACACGTTATGACTTTGGGCAAGTAGAGGGGACATGGACGTGCCAAAAAGCTGTATGCAGATACTTCACTATTAATTACACATTTACACAAGTTCACACACCTAAGTAATTCCACATTCAGTTGACTGTAATTTAAGCTCACTACGACATTAGGCCCAGCACTGCCTGTTTCTGATTGTGGCATGTGCACTTGGCTTACTCCCCCCATTTCTGGTGAAACTCCAATCTTTTCTGGATATCCATTGTAACTGTGGAAGATATACAGATCCAGTGTTTTGCATTTTTTGGAGGACAGAATAAGCCAGTCAGATCCATGGCTGTAACCCACCTATCATACATATTACCCTGGGACATGTATAGCAAACTTGGATAGAGAAAAATCACAGGTGTAGTGGCCTAGCAGAAAAGTGTCAAACTGTTTTAGTGCCTTGGAACAAGGTATGAACTGCTGTCCCAATTACACTGATCCTCCGCATATATTCTGTAGCCAAGGTGTGAGCACTGAGCATGTAGAAGGGAGAGGTGGTTACATGGATGCTGCTGCCTCTGTCACCTCCACAGCTAAGATCTGATAGCTGTGAAGGTTGGAGGAAGGTATGTCAGGAGTAGTGAAGAGGAGGCAGAGAAACAGCTGCTTTATATGTTCCCTTCTCAGGGCAGATATAATAGACAACTTATAGCTGCCATCAACAGTGGTAATATCTCCTCTGTGACTTTGCTATAGTGCAGAAGGGGTTTAGGATAGGCAGCTGGAAATGGGGCTCAGCCACAAAGAGCACAACATGGATTAGAGCTCAGCTGCCATTGCTACAGGCAATGTAAAATGGCAGGAGCAGGTAAGAGCCAAAGGGAAAGGCCTCACTGAACCTATGTATTTCAGACAGTACGTAAGAAATGGCAGTTCTGATCATTGGCTTGTCTCCTTTGCACCATCCCTGCTTTAGTGGCTGACAAAGCAGTAGAATGGCAGATGCTAAGGACTGATGGAGCTCTTTTCCCTTCACAGTGCAGATCTGAGAGTAGCATAAGTCCGTAAAATAAGCTATCTTCAGGGACCACCTGTGAGGGAAAGAAGCCGATAATCCAAAGGATAGTGCAGCTATTCTCATCACCAAGTTAGTAAGGAAGAGCTCAGCAGCAGAGGCAAAAATAACAGCAGCAACAGCAGAAGATGGACCCCCCAATATATGAGGTCATTGTCAGTAGACTTCCTGCAAATGCTTGAATCTGTGGATACAGGTGTGATGTTAACATACCAAGTACCAGCTCATGCCAAAGCCACTAGACTCCAGCTGAACACTGACAAATGGATAGCTGGAAACCAGTCTGGCTCACCTAGCTGTTAGCACTGTTAAATAAGATGTTAGGTTTATAAGAATGTGTTTAGAATTTACAAAATGCTTGTAAATTGCTGCATGTGTTAATCTCACTTAACATCTGTACTCCATGTTATAAGGTTATATTACGTGTTTGCATGTACACCTCTGTAACTCACCAAACAAGAAACAAACATTACTTAATGTAAAGGCACGCTTCCGACAGAAGGAGTTAGGTCCTACCCACATGAAGGCCCACTGAAACCAAATGAGCCATTTTGAAACATCAAAGGACAAAGACTTTGTTGATTGCTTCCCCCCATAATCATGAAGAGGAGAGGTGCACGAGGACTCTAGGAGAAGGGAATAAATATCCCTGACCAGAAGAAACTGGATCTTTATGCTGTTGGGACTTTGAGAGGGCAAGATTTCTACACATAAGCAAGGGATCCCCAGCTGCTTAGCTTGGGTTATCTGTAGAGGATATACAGAGCTCGCATATTACAGCAGCTTCTATTACCTTTTGTAACCTGAGACCATAACTCATGTGTGTGTGTGTGTATGTTTACCTCCTTTAACCTTGTAAATAACTCTCATTTCTTTCTCTTAGTTAAGAAATCTTTAGTTAATTTAGCATAAGCTTGGCTACAAGTGTTGTCTTTGGTGTAGGATCTATGGCGCAATTGATATGGAGTAAGCGACTGGTCCTTTGAGTAACTTGAATATTGTGATTTTTCGTGTAAGAGACCATCTATCACAAAGACAGGGTGGCAAGATAGACCGAGGTATCCAAAGGGACTGTCTGTGCCTCCATGTTAAGGCTGTTACAGTGCTTGAGGAATTCACACTTAATACTTGGTTGGTGAAATCCAAGCATATAACTTACAACCAGTGTTGGCTTGGTGCCCTGTTTCTTAACAGCCTGCCCTAAGGGAGGTACTCATGCTCCTGAGCCACTCCAGACAGCTTGACAACAGGCTTGTCTACTGGGCCAGAATATTGCTGTGAGGCTAGACCTGGGGTTGCAACTGGAGTTTGACACTTCTGCGATGGCATGGTAAATTGCTGTGAAGCCAGCTTATGATGTAAATGGTCTAGAGATCTTGGTTGTTCACCAATGTGTGGAACTGGGGTTAATGTACAGGGAAAACCAAATGGCATTTCATGCTGCTCATGCAATACTTTCTCAACACTGCACTGGTGTAGTTTGGAATCTTACAGATCTGCCTACATTTGTACAGCAAAAAAAGAAAAAAATATGCATAACATTCATATATCCAATGTTTATGTCAATTTTAGATGCAAAACTGGGCAATCCACTACTCAACTCCCCAAATCTATCAGCTCTCCCCATTAGTTGCCTTCACACAAATGCATCACTCTTCTGCCTATATTCCATTAATTCTCCCACCTCTTCAGTGCATTAATTTTTCCTCCACCCCATTCCATTAATTTTTTCTCTTCCACTGATTTAATTCTGCTCTGAAATCCATTAGTCTCACTTCCTGCTCCCACCCCATTAACATCCCCAACAAGTTCCTCTGTTCCCCATCTCTGTCCCTCAGTTCTCTTCCTCAGACAGTTCTAATTTCCCCTACCCTGTCTCTGTCAATTAATCATCCCTTCCAAATCACCCATTCTACACCTAGACCACTTTCTTCCTAATCTCACTCCCCCTCAAGTCTGTCAGTTCGCTCCTTCCTTTTAAGTACGTCTCCCCCTGGTTCTCCCACATACCCAAGATGGTGTTATGCTCCTTTGGTAGTAGCTGCAGTAGCTTTCATTGCTGCTCTGGACTCCCTCTCCTTCTTGAGACAGCTTTTCAGTGCTTCCTACCCTGGGCTCCTTCACCATTTGGTGGGTCTCTCACTGCAGGAGCAGAGAGGAACCAAGTACAAGAAGAGAGCCTGACTGGCTGTCAAGGTCCAAGAGAGAAAGGAGGAAGTTTCGGCCACAGATTCTGCTCACCTTGGCAGCTGCCCAAGCAAGCCAGAGACTCAGAGTGGGGGGCTTGGGCAACAGAAAACAGACTGAAAAAGTGGACCCTCTGGCCAAAAGCATGAGGTGAGGCCAATTTGCAGGTGTGAGCTGACAGGTGCATTACATTCAGCCATAGTAATTCACCATCAGGAGGGAAATAAGTCAGGTGGCTAGAACATTTATGGTCTCCATCAGGGAGGCTGGAGGTTCATGGAGAAGCTGGGGCCAGTGGTCAGATGCTGACGTCAATGTGTTTATGGAGAATATAAAGGTTTTGTTGAAGGGGATGAGGGGCAGAGTGTAGTTAACTAATCATTGATGATCCTGTGACAACATTTCTATGGTGGTTGGAGTTAGAATTGGAGGGTGGCCCAATAGTCACACTCTAGGATCAGAGTGTTATGTTAAAATGGGCCATGGTAGGTGGAAAGAGACTCTGGGAGGAGCTATTGGTGTTGCAAATAAATGTGTGCCTCCCTTCTGAAAGCCTGGTTGATTTCAGAAAGACATGGCTGTGTGGATTTGTGGTTTAAATGAGATTGCATCCCTTTTGTTTGGTAAGATAACAAATATGCCTGGGGCCTTCAAGGCTCTTGACTGTGAAAAGTGGAGGACAGGGACTCAGTGCAAGGTACCTGAACAACATTGTGTTTGGTTTAGTGGCATTGAAATAAAAAGTAGAACCAGAAGAGTGTAACCACACTTAATACATCTGGAGTTTTTGTTTGTATATTTGGGGCTCGATCCACAAAGGCAGTTAGGTGTTGCACCCACTGACTTTTAGGCACCAAGAAAATCACTGTGAATCACAGCCCTGAGTTAGATGCTCAGGCTCACTATACATTGAATGGGGCGAGAGAGGTGCCTGAGAATGGGCTCCACAAAAGCTAGCACGCCGAACGAGGAGCCCTCTAAACTAACCAATGGGAGATACTGACTAAAAGAGTGTGCCTTAAGCCTTGTCCCCTCACAGGGTATGTCTACACAGCAGCTCTGAGCACGCTTCCCAGCTCGGGTAGACAGACGCATGCCAGCAGTGTAGCCAGGGATAGCACAGACAGAGGCTTGGGCCAGCTACGAGTACATACCTGGGGTCTGGGTGGGTTTGTGCTCAGATGGCGAGCCCAAGCTGCTGGCTGCTCTACCCCTAGCTGTGCTCCTATTTTTAGGTGCTAGTTAGAGTGGAGGTAGTTCGTGTCTGTCTAGCTGAGCTGGGAAGAATGCTCCCAGCTGTAGTACAGACATACCCACAGAGTTAGGTACCTAAGTCTGGGCTGCAGGGAGGCACCTATCTCTGCTTGGGACTCTCGGCTGTGAACACCTCCTAGAGTCAGGCACCTAAGACGATTCTTGCAATAAATGCTGGAAGTGGTATGGTGGTGCTGCTGCTCACCTTATAACTTTCTGCCCTGTGGTTACAGTACTCACCCAAGATGTAGAAGAACCAGGTACAACTCTCCCCTCTGGTGATAGGGAGAAAGAGTTTGAACAAGGGTCTCTCAGCGCTGAGGAGAGTGCCCTCGCCACTCTCTTTCAATCTCTTCTGTTGAAGCTATTGTATTTTGGATAAATAATTACGAAGTCCTGGATCCTAGTTTTGCCACCACCCAGGTAAGTGCCCTCCAAACCAGGCTCTGGAGTCATTCTCACTCACTCACTGACATCACCTGTTGTTCCCATTGACCCATCTTACAAAGAAAAAGTGGCTTGTAGTGATATTGTAGATATTCGCAAAAAGAAAAGGAGTACTTGTGGCACCTTAGAGACTAACCAATTTATTTGAGCATGAGCTTTGTAGCTCACGAAAGCTCATGCTCAAATAAATTGGTTAGTCTCTAAAGTGCCACAAGTACTCCTTTTCTTTTTGCGAATACAGACTAACACGGCTGTTACTCTGAAACCTGTCATTGTAGATACTGAAATACTTGCACTCCCCCGTATGAAATGGAAGTTACTAGTTAGCTCACAATCAACCAACAATTTAAGATTTGTACATGGACTGCCTGACTTACCACCTTCCCCCAAAAGTCACACTAGAAACCATAGGCTTCCACCATTTCAAAAGTGCTCTAATGCTACTGAAGGATTGCCCAGCATAGGGGATCCTTTAGTAACTTCTTACAGCTGACTTATTGGCTCCTATGGCACATGCTCTTCCTGCAAGCTAGTGCAAACAGGCACAGCTGGTGCATTCCTGTGACCCGGCAATGCACAACTGCTCTATTAGCTCCTTGAGGCTATCAGCAGTTGGTACAAAATAGATCAGCATTTTGCACCTTCATGTCACCCCCTGGATTGTGGCCGCAAGATCAGAGTAGTGCAAAGGTGGTTAGAAGCCACCTGTTCAACTCCCCAGGACTGGTGCTGAGCACTGCTTAGTTAGACCCCATGATCTGGCCCATAATCCCCCAACAGAGGTGTGCCATAATACACAGGATACAATTTGACAGAAACATCTAACAAAGTGTAAATAAAAAGCATGATAAACAAAGCTAAAAAGCTGACATTTTTCATTAGTGGGGGGACCCCAGGAAATTAAAAAATCAAAATGCTATCATTTACATGGTGTATTGACATCCATACCAATGTAAAAAAGTCTGACAGGCTGTCATGGTGTAAACACTCCACAAAAGAATATGTACATAAACTTGTGGAAATATGTTGTTTTACTCTGTTTACATAGCACCTAGAATCATGGGAACCCAATTCTGATGGGGGCTTTTAGGCCCCACCCTAATATACACAATAACAACAAAAAATAATACTTAAAATTCGGTATGTTGCAGCCTTTAAGCTTATGACAAGTTATTAACATGTTGTTGCTCTTACTACCTTCTCTCTATAAGTGGGGGAAAAATAAAAGCTGTAATCAATTAACGTTCAATGTATGTTTAACCTGGAGAGAGAGTATAACAAAGTAAAAGTGATTAGAGCACAGGACTGGGAGTCAGGACTGTTTTATGCCTGACTCTGCCCTTGACTTACTTGTACCTCAGGCAAATCTCAAATCTCTCTGTGCTCCGGTTTACTCTCTGTGAAATGTATACAATCTTTCTCTTACTTACCTACCTCACAGTGATTTTGTGAAGCTTAGTTAATTAGCTCACAGTTAGGATTTTAAAGCATTCTTAGATCCCTGAATGAGAGCAGAGCTAGGTGAACAAAAGTAAAAAAGAAAAAAAAATTAAGATCCATGGCTGTTCTTGCAAATCAGACCTGTTGACTTACTTTGCTGATGTTTGTGTATTCATGAACAGTCAGGTGAGCACTTTTATTCTCGAAGACACAATCGTCGTGAATACCAGCATGGATAAATATATCTGAAAGTATTCATACCTGATGTTTTCTCAAGCCCATTTTGAAAACCCTTTCTATTAGTGGCACAATGATTTGTCAACTACTTATAAAATGCTTAATAAATTATTTGCCATAAGAAAAGTTTCTTAGGCCTGATATCTATACAGTTTTTGTACTGCTTTAACTGTATCAATTTAGAAACTGGTGCAATTTCCTAGTGTGGACACGGCTATACCAAGTCCTCATATCTGGTTGTTATGTATGTGTCCACATTGTGGGGTTGCACAAATGTAATTACATTGACTAAATTACACAGTGCAAACAACATAGAGAAAAATGATAGCCACCACTTCAGGACCAAATCACAGGCTGAAATGTGTTCACAGGAAGTATCTGCAGAACAATTAAAATAATTAACAAAATAGTAAGAATTATTGTCTATTTGACAATAATGCGCAAACAAAAAAGGCTATGTTCATCTCTAGATTCAACCATTGTGCAAATAATTCACAAGCAGAAAAGGGCTCAATTATTCTTAAGAGATAATTCAACCTGCTACAGCAAAATATTGGTATAAATTGAAAAACAGACATTTCCATGGTGCTTTATTCAACAACTCAGGAGAACATACACTGTATCTGCAGGATAGCATTTTTTCCCCCTCCAGATGTCTCTTTTTCTTTCCAGAAGTTGCAGAGCATTGGACAAGCAATAACAGATGATGAACACATGCATAACTACAAATGGGCAAGCTGATTGTTTTCAAAATTGGTATAAACATTTGCTCTTGGATAGAGATTTAGCCCATAGCAAATCTTTACATTCTCGTTATAAACCTCTGACAAAAAAAAGAATTTATAATGGAAGTGCTGACAGTGTGAAAACGTGGTTACGGTCAGGAAAGTGAATGGATACAAGTGGCATTTTTGTAGTTCCATATGTATACACCATAAATGATTTCCATGCCTGATTTTGCTAAGTTTATACTTCAGAGCAAGAACTTGCTAACTGTTTCTGTTGCCAGTTGCACCTAGGACCTGAAAATAAAACTACCATGTGCATCATCACTTGCAATAAAAATTCTAGAATAAGAACTCTGGCAACCTGGCTGAAGAAAGCACAGCTTGCTCTTTAGCAGTTGTTGTTATTATTTATTTATATTATAGTAGCCCCCAAAGGCCCTAATCAGGATCAGGGCCTCCTTGTGGTAGGTGCTGTACAAACACATTGGAAGACATGGCAGGAACTTGTCATTGAATTGAGGGAGAGTAAGAGATTGTTAAGATAAAAGAAGGAGTGGGTAAAATGAGGGGAAAAGTACATGGAAGCAGGGAGTTGAGAAAAAGCAGAAAGAATATGACAGAGAGTGAGCTTAGGGAGAAGTAAGAGAGGAGTGAGATGATGAGGGATCAACAATCAAATGAGAAAATGGGGGAATAAATCCAGCATCCAAGTTTCAAAGTCAAGTGAATGATGATGTCATGTGGCTGTGAAGGTTGCTTCCAGCTGCTGCTTCTGTTCTCCATGTAGGAAGTGTAAAGGGAGGCCACTGGGCATAAGTTTCACTGGATCTGGTGTGAGAATTTGAGTAGCTAGATGGCCTCCCACACTTTCAGGTGGAGATGTTGCTATCTGCTTTGATAAGAGCCTGTTGAGTCAAATATTTCAATGAGGTGGTAGGGTGGGAGAAGCTTCTGGGCCCAGTGATACTCCTAGTATTTTCATGAAAAGGGAAAAGACAAGAAAAGAAAGGAAAAAGCAAAAGACACTTCAGAGTCAAAGGGACCCATAAGAGCCCCTTCAGAAGTACAGTACATAAGGTGGTTCAGCACTAATGGCAATATTAAGAATGAGGTATATCTGAAATAATGCTGGGAATTTCTACTCCTTGAAATCCATATGAGAGAAAACAGCAGCTGTAAAGGAAGAGTTGAGACACTCAATAATGATTTCATGGGGTTGGGAAGAGAACATAAAATGGAATAGATGCAGATGAACCTCTGAGATATCGTTCTGCTGCTACAAGTGAAGGAAAGAAGCCTGACATTGGAGACCAAGTGATGGATGTGCTAGTGGTGTAGAAAACAGGGCTCTAGATTCACAGATCATCTGAATGCTTTCTGGGATGAGGAGCGACTGATCGGTTAGGTGGTCTCCCTTTGAGCAGACAGGGAGCCTATTTCTGGGTTCAAAACTGTCAGGGCTTATCAGGCTGGCTTTAAGCTGTCAACTAAGAACTTAAAATAATAGGGGAAAAATATATGGAAAATAATCCAGATCACTAATTTTCAACAGGAGGGAGAAACCAGTAATGTGAAATGGAACCTAGAGCTGATAAGAAATAGTAAATTAGACACACATTGACAATGTGATATGTCAGGGGAAAAAAGGCCACTGAAAATTTTGGCTGTAGTCATAGAGGTACCACCTCTCAGGAGAAGAGGAAATAATCACTTAAGGCTAGATTCACAAAAGAACTTGGGTGCGGTGATGCTGAGTGTCACCCTATCTAACTCCAGGTGCCTAGAAAGTCATTGGGATTCACAGAGTCTGAGTTAGGCGACTAGGCTCCCTATATAATGAATGGGGAAAGATAGGTACCTCAGAATGGCATTCACAAAAGCCAAGATGCTGCATGGCTCCTCACTTAAGCCAATGGAAGATGCCAAACTGAGGGGTGTGTGCTAAGGCCCACTCTTCTCTTAGAGATAGGTGCTTAAGTCTGGACTTCAGGGAGGCACCTCTTTCTGCTTGGGATTCACACCTGAAAATTCTGTCTTGTGGTTAGGTGCCCACACAGTTTTAGCAAGAAGACCAGCATGTGCACCAAGAAGGACAACCTTCCTTATAACTTTTACCTGAGCAGTTAGGGTGTGGGAGACCCCAAGTTCAAGTCCCCTCTCTACCCAATGGGGGAAAAGGATTTGAACAGGGCTCTGCCACCTCTCAGGTGAATGCCCTTGGCACTGGGCTATGGAATGTTCTGACCTGGTACTTCCTCAGTCTCTCCTCACTGAAGCTGTTCCACCCTGCTCTCATATGTGCAGAGCTGGCCCAAGCCTCCTTCCCCACCTCCATGCGGAGCTGGCTGTCTCCCCCCTGCCGCTGAGCAGAACTGGTCCAAGCCACTCGCCTGAGCCCACCTCCTCCCCCCATGCACCCTAGCCCTGTCACTTACCCCCTGAGCCCCTTTTTGTCAAAAAAAAGTTGGGATGTCCGGGGTGGGGCTTAAAAAAGGGGACTGTCCCAGCCAAAACATAATGTATGGGCACCTGTCTGTGTCAAGAGCTATCCAGGGATCCTGGATCACTGTGGGGAGATCTGGACTTTGCTTATGAGAATGTCATGTGGGACCGTGTCAAAAGCCTTATTAAAATCAAGATATATCATGTCTAATCCTTTTCCCCATCCACTAGGCCAGTAACCCTCTCAAAGAAAGAAATTAGTTTGGTCTGGCATGATTTGTTGTTGACAAATCCATGCTGGCTCTTCTTTATAATCCTATAGTGCTTCTTTATAACCCTAATGTGCTAACAAACTGATTGCTTAATAATTTGTTCCAGTATCTTTCCAGATATCAAAAATAGGCTGACTTATCTGTAATTCCCCAGGTCTTCTTTGTTCCCCTTTTTAAAGATAGGTGCTATGTTTGCTTTTCTCCAGTCTTCTGAGACCTCAACCATCCTCCAGGAGTTCTCAGAGATGGTTGCTAATAGTTCCAGGATTGCTTCAGATAGTTACTAAGTATCCTAGGATGAATTACATCAGGCCCTGCTGACTTGAATACATCTAACTTGTCCACATATTTTTTAACCTGATCTCTCCCTACTGTTGCTTGCGTTCCTTCTTCCTTGTTAAATTAATGTGTTGAGTAACTGGTCACCATTAACCTTTTTAGTGAAGAGTGGAGCAAAATAGGCATTAAACACCTCAGCCTTCTTGGTATCATCAGTTAATAACTCTCCTTCCTCACTAAGTAGAGGAGCTACACTTTCCTTCACATCCCCATTGAAGTCAATGGGAGTTTTGTAATTGACTTAAATGGAGCCAGAATTTAACCTAAGGAGTGAGAAGAATTATTTAGCATAATAAAGGTGGTATTAGCTAGAAGTAATGCTAACAAATAAAAAAAGGGAATAGCAGGAAAAGCTGGAATATCAGGAAAAGCTTCCAAACAGTGAGATCTATTGGGCTGTGGAACAAGAACATCCACACCCACCCATAGTTTATATACACACCCTGAGTATAAAGACTGCACTGGCTTGTAGTATAATTAACACAGAATTATATCACTAAAACAATATACACCAGTTGAATCGACGCCTCTTGAACAGATGAGAGCTCTTAAGTTGCTACACTGAAAACAACTCATTTGAACCTGGATAATTAGAATATAACATGTAGTTAAAAATTATGCAAAGCTTAAAATATTTTAACTCATTTAAAATTCTGACAGCAAATTAGTAAAGGTACATCAGTAACTTCACATGCCTGACTCAATAAGTAGAAAAACTGGTATCTATTTTGTCAATAGGGACACTTTATACACACTGGATACACAAGTAGAAAATCATAATGTTGGTAAGAGATAATTAATTAATTCAAGCTTAAAGATAAGAGCACTAGGTCCTACTGACCCTACACATTAATCAGTTGATTGATTAATTGCTACAATCATAATAATTATAGGGTACAAATCTAGATACATTTAACAATAGTCTACAATTAGAATAAAAATGTTTTCAGTCTGCCTATCTTCCCCATTTCTTGAATCACAGGGATTCTTTTTGTCATAAAAAACCCTCACATTCTTTGTTAAGGTATCTGTGTGATGAGGTGAGTTTACATTCTGTTCATACCATCAGCAATTTTTTGTAGTCTCAGCTTGCTGTCTAATGAAAAAATGTACATAGATGAAAATCAATTGATTATGTACAATACTCAGTACAGCTTCATCAAAAATCTCGTCCTTAGAAGAGAACCAATGGCTCAGACCAATATGGTAACTGTATAGTTTTACAGTGCCTTTTATCCCCAAGCACTTTAGAAAATGAATACTACTTCTACCATTGAAATGCTGTAGCCTCTGAGGTGAAAGGCAACAACTGTTCAATAGCATAGAAAAATGCGACATCACAGTAAACAGACAGAAAATGAAGAATACCTGACCCTATGGAGACTGAAGGGGAAATTTTAGTAGGCAGAATGCAATTACTGGAGCTGAAGTATGCCCAGGACAATGCTATCAACACTCCTCACTTTGCAAAAAAAAAAAAAAAAAAAAAAAATTCCTATGGGATCTTTAATGACCACATCTCACTCAAAAGACAGAAACTTCAACCAGCAGTACCCTCTAATACAATGCCAAAGCTACATAGGGAGCTACCTACTAAATCACGGGTGGTGCTCCCTAGAATACCTACATGGCCACCTACATAGGCGCTGACTTCCCCTCTGCCCGGTGGGTGCTCAACCTCCCCCCCCGCCTCTTCCTGCCCCTGCACCGCCGTCACCCCATCCCATTCTACTCCTTCCTCAAAGTCCCCGTCCCACCCTGCCTTTTCCCACCCCAGCCCCACCTCCTTCCCAGCCCATTCCACCCTCTTCCCCCAAGTCCCTGCCCCTGCCCTGCCTCTTCTCTGCCATCTCCCCTGAGCATGCTGCGTCCCCGCTCCTCCCCCTCCCTCCCGGAAAGTCCTAAGCACCACCAAACAGCTGTTAGGAGGCAGAACGGGCGGGAAGCGCTGAGACGGAGCAGGAGGAGTGGGGATGCGGCACGCTCGGCGGGGTAGGGGGGAGAGAAGGAGGCGAGGAGGGGGGAGCTTGGCTGCTGGTGGGTGCGGAACACCCACTAATTTTGCCCCGTGGGCGTCCAGCCCCACAGCACCCATGGAGTCGGCACCTGTGGCCACCTATATAGATAACAACAATCTGACTCAAAGACTCATAGACTTTAAGGTCAGAAGGGACCATCATGATCATCAAATCTGACCTCCTGCACATTGCAAGCCACAGAACCTCACCCATCCACTTCTGTAATAGACCCCTAACCTCTGGTTGAGTTACTGAAGTCTTCAAATCATGATTTAAAGACTTCAAGTTACAGAGAATCTGCCATGTACACTAGTTTAAACCTGCAAGTGACCCGTGCCCCAGGCTGCTGACTCTGCTTAGTTTGTGAGATCTAATGGGATTATGCCAAAAGTAGGAGATATCCTTCTCACATCAAAATTCCATGCACTCTTGATGCCCAGTTCTCTCTCCACAGCCTGATTCAAGATACAGGTGTTTCTGTTGACTTTAATGGAAGTTACTCATAACCTGTGGTGAGAGCACTGGGCACCTGAGATTGCCCCCATCCTTGCCTTTGCTTTGTACCTTTTGTCATTACACTAAATAAACCCAGTTATGTTTTACAGATGTGAACCTACCATAAGATTGTATTTTAAAAAGGTATGGACCATAAAATCAAAGTATAACCATAAAATCAGGGGTTCTCAAACTGGGGGTTGGGAGCCCTCGGGGGGTCGTGAGGTTCTTACATGGGGGGTCATGAGCTGTCAGCCTCCACTCCAAACCCCGCTTTTCATCTAGCATTTATAATGGGGTTAAATATATAAAAAAGTGTTTTTAATTTATAATGGGGGTTGCACTCAGAGGCTTGCTATGTGAAAGGGGTCACCAGTACAAAAGTTTGAGAACTACTCAGCTAAACTAATTTATAGAGAACTGTTTGACTTTCTAAAAGTACATGTGAGAAACAGTTCTGAGAAACCAAACAATGTATTTTCTTTTTCCTACGTGCAGCCTACCTGAAGTATATCCATATATTAACTTAAGGAGTGCTAGCATTAAAAAGATAAGTAGTTTTAGTTATTAATTCAGAACAGTCTAGTATCCACCACCATAATGATCACTAATTAGCACTCTCACTAGAGAGGCTAGGACTAAAACAGCCATAGACACCTAGCAATGCCTACAAGTGATCCCTGCAGATCAGGACTGAGGTGCCTTGATGGAAGTGAGCTGTTTTGCTGCACCTGTCCAGAGAATAAGGAACCTCAATCTCTAGTGCTGTCAACCTAGCAGCTTTATCCAGCACTACATTCACATGTTTGGGCCTTATTTTCACATATACACAAAGGCCCCTTTATACTGCTCTTGAAGTGTAAAAAGGGGTTATAAAATGAAAATTACATTCACTTCCACTTTAAAGCCACTCTGAGCACTGTAAATGGGATTTGGTGTAAATGACAATCAGGCCCATTTACGTTTTTAAAAATTTTTTAAAAGTCACCAGCTTAATTTTTCCTCTTTGGGTTAGGAACTTTGGGACACAGGAACTTAGGCATGGTGACACTGAGTGTTGCCACACCTAACTTTAAGGCACCTAGAAAACCACTGGGATTCACAAAGCCTGAGTTCAGCACTTTGGCTCCACATACAATGAATGATGAGAGACAGGTGACTGAGAATGGGATTTGCAAAAGCCAGCACAGTAGGAGACTACCTGAAGGGAGATGCCAAGCCAAGTGGTGAGTCTTGGAGATAGGCACCTGATATCTGGACTGCAGGGAGGTGCCGCCCTCTGCTTGGGATTTTCAGCTGCAAACCCTCTTTTGGGGTTAGGCGCCTACTGTGTTTTAGCAAGAAACCTAGGGGGCGGGAAGAGGACAACTTTCCTTATAACTTTTAGTCCAGAACTTAGGGTATTCACCTGGGATGTGGGAGATACCCAGTTCAAGTATCTCCTTCACCAAAGTGGGCAAAGGGATTTGAACAGGGCTCTTCCCTCTCTTAGGTGAGTGCGCTAGCCACTGATCTATAGGGGTACTGTCAGTCTCTCCTATTGAACTTATTCCACTGTGGACATATAATTAAAAAAAAATCACTGTAATAGTGGGACAGGATCTTGGGTCTCCAACATTCCAGATGAATCCCCTAGCCACTGAGCTAAAAGTTATGAGGGAAGTCTTCTTTCTGCTCCTCCCTGGCAGTTTTGTGTAAATGCCTTTATAAGGGCCCGATACAGTAGGCAAGTTCTGAACACACCTTCTGGATCAGGCTCTGCAGACGAATTAGGCAGAGGAATGCCTATCTTTCCATGGTTTGTGAATCACTCTGGGGCTTAGGCATGTAGACACCTGGCATGGGCTGCTGTACACATGTTCAGAGGCAGAAACAAAGCTGAGGGAACTTCTACTGAAAAAATGTAGGTGCCAAGTGAGTTTAGGTACCTATAAAGCTAGGGGGCAGCTGAGCAAGGGCTTAGTGAATCCCTGTGGGGCCAGATTCTGGGATTTAAGCATCTAAAGTGGCAATCAGGCACCTAAGTCCTTTTGTGAAACTAGTCTGTTGTGTTATTTCAGAACAAATATCTCAAGGTTTTAAATAATTATTCTGAAGCTGTATTTTAGGGGGAAAGCACTACCCTAATTAAAGCTTTGACATTAAAATCCATCTGATGTTCATTCAACTTTGTAATTTTGGTACTTTAAGGAACATTATTTTCCATAGTTGGTATCCATGCTGCAATTTTGTGCTTCCTGTTTTGTAATGATGTTTTGGTAAATGAATAATGCTAAAATGCTTTAAAGAATAATAAAAGCCACATATATATATTTTAAGGAACAACTGCAGCAATTTTGTGCACTATTTTCAAAGAAACATGCAGTCAAGCACATTTCACTGAGTGAATGAACTTTTACAGTCTTTAAAGGGTTATTTGACCTTCTCCTTCTGCAGCTTGCTTGACTCAAAGTTACGGCATCAGAGGAGATAACAGTGAAACTGTACTATAAAAATAAATTACTATCATGAATATTAAGCAACAGGAATATAATAAACATGACTGCTTACACAATTCTGATTTATTGACACTGATTTGCTTGTAAATTATTACACAAAGCACTCATTTTAGTTTTTCAGGAACATGTGCAAAATAAAGCTTGGTGGACAGTTCCCGGAGACCTTGACATCTGCCACTGAATTCATACTTCATTGTTCCTGGTGTCTACTTTCTCATGTAGGTTGCAGTGGTGTAAATTACTTCCTCTTTTCATGAGTTTCCTCACATTTCTTGAGAGGTTTTTTTTTTTAAACTTGTACTGTTTTTAAAACTACTATCACAGAGGTTGAGCTCTGACACAGTGGAACAAATCCAGCTGCAAAATCTCCTAAAGGCTGTTCATGCTTGTTCTGTTAAATAGTGCTCACTTTGAGTCAAGGGGTTTCATTACTATATTTATGAACCTTTTGGCACTAGGAGTTGGGATTTCCGAATGCTAAGCATTAATGCATTTTGCATCAGTGTTTGGCAATGGGAGCTCTGGATCACTGAGGGGTTAAAGACAATAGAGGAGATATTTATTTCCAGATAGAAATCTTGTGTGTATGTGTATAATGTTAGAGGTATGCTGAGCCACTATCAGATAATGGCGGTAGTCAACAAACTGCCACAGTTGCTAACTAATGGGAATGGCAGGCATTAAGAATTCTCAGCATTAAAAGCCTAGTGCCTATATTCTGGATCAGATATTTGTTATCCAAATTAATGGAAAGTATCTCATCTCAAAACAGGATTATTCTCCTTTAAATTTTAAACGCTGCTTTGTGTTTATGTGCTTATATCACTTTATGACATGGTGTGTTATGTCAAGCCTAAGATTATTTTTCAAGATTTCTGAGACAGAATTTCCTCATTTTGCCTGTCATCAGCCTACAGTTTATGCCCAAAGACCCCATTTGAGAGCGTGATTCAGAAATACCATCTAAAATAAGGGACAGCTACAGCTTCAAAGAGAAAACACTTATCTTGGAACAAATCCTACTAACATTTCATTCGGTGGTTACCGTCTCCACAGTTTTGATAGCTCTCTGCAGAGGATTTGTATTTGCACAGTGGGCCAGGTTTTTTTTATGGTAATACACTTAAACTTGCATGCTGGAGTCTGAGTGCATGAGGTGCTCCCAATCTACAGTATGAAGAAAAATGAGCAAAGAACTCAGCTGTAGAACATGTGGGTTAGTTCTGGGTGAATGTGGAGCTACAGATGCAAATCAAACATGAGCAGAGAAAAACACCATTCTAAAAGTGGCACTTGGTAGCCAAGGGTTGGAACTGCAGAAGCGTGTATAAAATTGCCTGCTGGGCAAGCCCTCTCTGACGCTCTCTCCTTTTTTTTAATAAACAAAAAGAACTGCTGAAGCTTGCATGCTTCCCTAACTTGCCCTCAGCACTCACTTTAGTCTTGCAGGCACCCAAGTGTTTTTCTCCCAGTCCCCCTTTCTCCTCGACAGCAGCTGCAGCAGTTAGTGATGGTGGACAGGACATTTTGGTTGGAGATTTTAGCTCTTTCGATGGTTCACCCCACACTCCTTCTGCACCCATTACATGACACCTTGACTATGTGCTAATTCCAGACCTTCTGCCTTTTACTACCAGTGCTATGCTTGACACTGCCTTATTGCCATGTGCACGATCAGGATGGCTCTCTCCATTAGCTCACTACGCTAACCAGAGAGGATCATACCACTTTGGAAGATGTTTTCTTTTTGCTTTGGAGTCAAGATTCCTGTTATTATCTGTTATGAAAGATCAGTGAGCTCCACAAGGATTTATGCAGACATCCACTTGCATCTAAACACTATTAGTTATCCCCGATCTTTTAGGCCACTAAAATCTTGAAGAAGTCTGCATGTCCACTTGGCTAAGGTAATTTTCTTTTTATGGTTGAGTAAAATACAATTTGATTTTAAGCTACATTATAATGGTAAGTGTAGGCATGTAGATTTTGTGCCTGGGCTGGTAAATTTTATGGTGATTTGCAGGGCAGCACTACTTGCATACATTGTTTTATTTGATAAGGGCCAAATTGTGAAACCCTTAGTTACATTAGTGATCATACAGGCAGAGTTACTGATGTCTGTGAAATCACTCGTGTGAGTAACTGCTCATCAAGGTGAGTAAGGGGTTTTCAATCTGGACCTACTATAGACATAGCCTACATGAGCCAAGTTAACAGACTTACATTTTCATATCTAAGAGAATTGAACAGCAACTGTTTGACTTTTGGGGAAGAATCGTGTTATTTTATTCAGTTTTAAGATCATGGATATTTAAAATTTAATACTTGTGCTGTGTGTACAGTGGAGCCCACTTACAGAAATACCATTTAACAGAAGAAAAATACAAGTGAAGTGCGATGAATTTTTGCTGAACAGGTTGCCTTTGTACTGCCTATTCACTGCCATCACTTTAAAAGGGAGGCAGACTCGTGGTATTACTTATTTCTTCCATTCCCTCACTTTTTCTTACTTGTCTCCTCTTTTCAGCTGTCATCCAGTACAGCAGGTGCACGTACAGCTGCCAAGGATGCTTTTCCATGGCCAGATTGTCAGGTTTTCCAGCAGCAGGTTTCCACAATTTGTGTCCCTCAAGAGACAGTATAAACCACATTAACTTTGACTGAACTCTGTCCCACTCTTGGTAGGAACACAGAACCTGTCTTCATACTTAAACACCAGTCTGATTTGACGAATGTTTCATGCAACCACATTTCAAACTGTGTTCACTGTATGTATTCTCTGTAGTACTTGTGTTAGCATGTGATTGCCCACCCTAGCAACATGGTATTATTTCTTCTCCCTGACTGGGTATGTGCTGCTGTAATAAATGAGCAGGTTCTGGCTAAGTCACCGGATGTTTGATTCTCTCTGGGAGAGAGCGGGACTAGTTGGTGGAGTTTTTAAAACATTTAAACTCCCCCACCCCCCTGCTTTATCAGCCACTTGAATCAGGCCTCATCAGAGATATCACTTCTGGAAAAATTAGGCTGCTGTAATGTTTTATGGATTTAAAATTAATTTCTCCTATCTCTCTTGCACAAAGTGATTGAGGTTGACACATGCCTACATGGTCCCAGCTACTAAAGGTATTGCCTTACCTTGTTTGTTTAACTGCCATTTTACTAGGTCTGTAGCCAAGGGGACTGGCATAGTCCTTGCTGTGAAGGCTGCAGTCACATATCCTCTTACAGCTGGTGTACATGAATGCAGCCCAGATTGTGCTCTCATTCATGCCAGAAACCAAAGTGGTCTGGGGTAATAAGGAAACACAAATGTAGCACCTTTCCCTCCTAACCTTAGGCACTGCACTTAGCACAACGCGGCTAGACCAAAGGATCATGAGTGTTTAATTTACTGGGCTTCAGTTTTCAGTGACCCATCATCATTCACCCCAGCAAATATCAAATTAGTAATTTCGGTGTAGATGCAAATGTGCATTCCAACGTCTGATCCCCAAGACAGCTTCTGTGTCAGAATTTTGGCCAGAGGCTGAGGAACAACATAGTCACCTTCTTCTGTGTTGCTAAGCAGTGTCCCATATACAACAGTATTTCACGTATAGTGCGCTGGGACTGGAACAGCAGGATCTCCTATATGGCAGGGAGGTATACAGACAGAAGAGAAGGACACAGCATGGGAGATCAACCAACACCTCTCATCTATGTCATCTTTTTCTCTCATAGCAAGTTCCTTTTTCCTTTCCTCCCAGGTCCTCTTCTCCTTATCAAGGGCTCCTTCATCTTCTCCTTAACCAGGATGTGTGTGAATGTGCAGAAGTCTCCAAGAAAGGTTCAATTTTGCAATTATAGGATTCTGAAGGTGTGACTGTATTAGCTGCTTTCCCTCAAGCCATTATTCCTCCTAACGCGAATGTTGATCCCTCAGGGTGGAAGCTGCACCCATTGCTGACAATGAGGAGAAACAGCTTTCTCCATCAGAGCCTCCAAGTAATTGCACAGGGCTGAAGTGTCCAACCTGCCCTCATCAGAACTTCAGTTCACTTGTCTTTCGCAGGAATCTCATCACAGGTGATAAGTGTTTCCTCATCCTTTTTTGTTTCTCTTTCCCTCCAAAATGGACTGCCTCAAACTTCTCTCCCTCTTTCCTCCTCCATTCTCTCCCTCTCTGAACTCCCTCCTCCACTATTAACCCCACAGATGAAATTCTTAGTGGGTTGATTCATTGCTTCCTTTGCCCCCTCCCAAATTTTTTCTTAATCACATATCAAATTTAGGCTACAAAACCAAAATCCATTTGCTATGACTGTTTGTATGGACCACATTTCACTCTGCTGAATATTTGCGAAAAGTGACTACAACAGGTGTGCAATATGCAATCTGGTTTTAAATTCACTGCAACATTTGCAAATATTCTTCTTGATATTCGCTCAGCTCTTATACTGTGTAACACCAATGGAGAATCACTGGCACACCAGGACTGAATCTGGCTGTAAATTAGAAACACACTTTTTTTCAAATGAAATTGAGACACACTTTTCATATGGGTATTTTTGGACCAAATGACATTCCTTCTAAAGAGCCAGTGGCTGTTTCCTCTCCTCCACAGATATGGAATGCTGTAAGTACAGCAGTTCCATGGAGTGTAGGAGAATGGAAAAAGCATTTAGTTTTACTAATGTATAAAAGTGTAGACAAATTTAATGGATTGTCAGACTGGTTAAAACAAAGATAAAGATAAAGACAGGATTAAAGCTGAATAAAATCCTGTGAAAGAATATACAGTCTAGGGATTTTGGAGACAAGGCATGCTTCAGCATGATCCTTTCTATTAGCACCTACCCACAAGTACCGGTTTCAAAACACTACCCTGGCCTTATGGCACACTGTTATGCTCTACCTTTAAAGGGGTTCTCATTGAAAAGATTACCACAGATTGGGGTCCAGTGATTTATTGTCTAAGCAATAAACCATTCATAACAAAGACACCTGTGCAAGCCAGTTGGCTGTAGTCATTCTTGTTTAACATTTAATTATGAATATAATTAGCATGAGTTAAGAGACAGGCCAGGCACGAGCAATAAAATTTCCAATATGCTAAGAAAAAAACAACAACCCCCAAATACAACAACAAAATATGCAAGATACTGGTGAGAATATGTCCCTGCTGTACAAATGTATAACCCCCCCAAAAAAACTATGCTAAATATAATTTCATTTAAAATTGTAGTTGCCTTGATACAGTGCAGCAGAAGATATCTTAAAAGTCTGCCCTATTTTAGAGTTCTGGTTACTGTAAGCACAATTTTTTAGAATTTTTTTTTTGTTCCTCTCATTGTTAAGGAAATTTGTTACCATCAGCTTTTTACATTCAACAAGCATTTTCTGTTAAGTGTCTCAGGAACTTTGCTTTCCTCCCCCTTCTCTTTGAAGTGCAACGTAACCCAGTATATGATGCCTCAAAAAAAGTTTGAGTAAGGGGCAGCATAAAGTCCACAGAAAAGAAAACAAAGATGCTGGACTGAAATTTTTCTCAAAAATCTTACCTGAGCAATATTTGCAGCATAGCTTTGGACTAGCAAAAGAAAGGAAGTAGCAAAATACTGCGAAAGATCTCTTTTTAGAGGTGTATTTTCATGCTCAAAAGAAAAAAACAAAACAAACAAACATCTAGAGCCAGCTTTAGTTTTAGACGAGTATTTTGCAAGCTTACTGCTTCTGATGACTCTGTGCAATAGATATCAATCCTGATTTGCAGCACCTTTTTTCATTTCTTACCAAACATACATGTGGTCCTGCAAGCACTCTGTGTGCAAGAAGGGAAAAAATTACCTGTGAATTTTCATTCTACCCTTTGTTATCTTTTAACCAGTTATTGAGTCGTGAGAGGACCTTCCCTCTTATTCCATGACTGCTTAGTTTGGTTAGTAGTCTATGGTGAGCGACCTTGTCAAAGGCTTTCTGCAAGTCCAAATACATTATATCAACTGGATCACCCTTGTCCCAGGAGTGCCAGAAGGCCCCTAAAAGTGGGGTGGCTACTGGTGCCCAAACTGTGGCCCCGCCCCCACGCTGCCCCTTGCTCTGAGGCCCTGCTCCCGTGCTGCCTCTTTCCCCCAAGACCCTGCCACCTGCGTGCTCCTGTCTGCACCCTCGCCCCATTGCTTGCCCTTATAGCTGGTAAAAAGGGGGAGGACCATGGTCCTCTGAGGACCTACTCCCCCCATTCTGGTACTCCGGCCTTGTCCAAATGCTTGTTGACACTTTTAAATAATTCCAATAGATTGGTGAGACATGATTTCCCTTTACAAAAGCCACGTTGAGTCTTCCCTAACATATCATGTTTTTCTATATATCAGATAATATTGTTCTTTACTATAGTTTCCCTGGCACTAAATTCAGGCTTACCAGCTTGTGATTGCCAGGATCACCTCTGGAGCTTTTTTTCGGCATTACATTAGCTACCCTCCAGTTATCTGGTACAGAGGCTGATTTAAGCGATAGATTACATATCACAGGTAGTAGTTCTGCAGTTTCACATTTGAGTTCTTTTGGAACTCTCTGAATGTCTCCCTGACGACAATAATACCCACTTCGTGACCTCCTGTTGGAACCCTAGAGGCAAGAAGGGGATAAGTGGGAGCTCTATCTTCTAGGGAAGGGGAGCTGAACAATTTCATTCCCATGCTACCTGAATCTGAGCAGAGGAAAGACCATTGTACAGAACGAGGAGTGAGCTGCGGCCACTGGACACAAATGGCTCATTAGTATCAGAAAGGTTGCAGGAGCTGGCATCTTTCATGCAAGCTTAGGGTTTGCATACAAAACAACTTGTGGGAAGGAGGTATGCTCTGCGGGCTTCTTAACCATCTCTGCACAGGCGTTGCCTTCCTCTTGGTTGCTACAGGGGACCTTGCCTTCCCCTGAGAGTAATAGGGATCCCATGCTTAGGGGAGAGGTAGAGGGGCTTTGCAAAAACTTACCCCCTTAGATGCTACTGGTTCTGGCTTGATCTAAGTGAAGGAGCTTCCATGTGGCCTGGTTTCTGTCTGCCATTTCAGAGGGGTAAAGGGAGGAAAGGTGCTGTCCCTCTACCCTTCTCAGAAAGCCAAAAGATTTTTTTTTTTTTAGTTTAACAGTTTTGAGAAGAAAACTTCAAAGCCAACATAAAAGCCACTGAGAGGCATTTAGTTAATACTCTTTTAAAAATCTTGTGCAAGCTCTACGTCAAAGGGGACCCCTGAAGTCTGCCATGTGTGCCATTTGGAGGCAGATAATTCTGGAGAGCTCATCCTGAGGGGCAATCCTACACCCAGACTACAGAGCAAAGATCTGGTCTGCGTCTGGTCTCCAGTTGCCATGGAGACGGGGAACACCCACTTTGAAGACAGTCTGACATGGAGGGGACAGAGAACACATTATTGTCACTGGTACCTTACCCAGATTTTGAAACAAGTCTCAAGTCCCAGTGGAAAAAAACCCACTTTAACCCTCAGCACTACTCTATATCTAGGGTGAAATCATGGCCCCATTGAAGTCAATAACAAAACTCCCACTGACTTCACTGAAGCTAGGATTTCACCCTTGCTGTTTTAAGACCAAAAGCAATGTTAAAGTATTGTGTACTTTTGCAAACAATGTAATACATTTATTTTTCATTCCAGTAATACAGCTTGCTTCTGTATTGTATTTTTTCTGTGTTTTAAAAGAACATGACTTTATGGACTTTGAGATTGTCACATAGGACCAAGGGACATCAATTTTCCATCTGGCCAAAACAGTACTAAACTAAAATCTAACTTCCTTTATTAACTAAAAGAGTTGGCAATAATATATCATGTTCAAAATCCTAAGCATCGATCTTCTTAAATTTTCATATATAATAGGACTATGCCAAACACTGTAGGGTCAATAGTAATGACTTTCCTAATTCCACTTAGCTTGCACAAAAAGACACTCACAGATATGAGGTGGTGTCTTATTACTGGTTAATTGACAGGACATGTGTGAAGTCATTTGAAGAGAGCGTTAATGGTCCATAGGAGCAACCAAGGCCAAAGGGGGAAAACACACTAAGGGACTGTAGGTGGGAAGCCCATAGCAATAGGAAATTACAATTTCATTCAGAAAATTGTTTGGAATAGGAAGAGCAGATCAAAATTCCATAGTCATCCAGAGATACTTAAAATACCATCTAGCCTGTGTCTGGATTAATTCTGCTTTCCAAAAAAGCAGAATGCTATTTAAATTTCCAGGTGAATCTGATGCAAAGCTCTCTGTCACTCCTCTCCATGAAATGCATCACAATCCTGGACTCACATAAAAGGAAGAAATGGCTTCTGAGAACCTGGCAGATTTTTGTGCTTATTGGGTTGGCCCACTTCATAGCTGAGACTCTGAAAGTCTGAAACCTTAGTACATCTGAGATGGCATTAGTTACAGAGCTATCCTTTTTATTATGCATATTTCAAATTTAAAGCTGTAACATGGTTGTGGCTCAAGACCACAACTATTCTTTGTAATGAAATTAAAGCAGACTTGAAAATAAGAACAGATGAAGAGAGAAGAATGAAAAATGCTGAAGATGCAGAAGGACTGAAAACAAGAAAAAGTAAATAAAAATTTGATTTGATGTCATCAAGAATTAATAAAAACATAATAGGTAACTAGATGGAAATATTTTGAAGAAAAGCTAGACAAAGATTAAATAGATCGTGACATTGGCAAAAATGTTCTTTTTAAAGGCTTTGACAACTAAAACTATTTTATTTTAATAAAAAAGAGCTGTGATATGATTCTTAAAAATAACTCAGATCTATGATACTTTTACATTCTCCATTACCGAAGTATCTGAGTGCATCATAATATTTAACACACTTCTCTTCACAACACCTCTATGAGGTGGGGAAGTTATTTTCCTCCTTTTACAGCTGGGGAGCAGATGCACAGAGAGACTACAGGCTAGATCCACAAAGAGATTTAGGTTCCTAGTTGCCACTGTAAGAGTCCAAATCCAAAATTTAAATCTTCAAAACCTCTGCTCAGCTCTGCCTAAATTCTCTAGGTGCTTACATTTCTGCCAGTGGGTATGCAAACAGCCATCTAAGACCTGACATTACTGAGCTGTTTGGTGCATAAGTCTGGCTGGATTCACTAACTGGGTGTTCTCCCTCCTATCTCATTTGCAGTGCCTCATCTGGCAGGTAAGGTCAGAGCATGCCTAACCAACACAAAGCAAAGAGGTGGTGGTGCTCTCTTCTGTCTCAGGACCCAAAACATTCACCCAGGATGCGGGAGCCCCAGGTTTAAATCCTCCCTCTGCCTAATTGGAGGAGGACTGTTTGAAACTGAGTCTCCCACCTCTCAGTGGGTGGGATACAGAGTGTGTCTCTCAATCTCTCCTGTTGAAGCTGTGACATTTTGTATGAAATATTTAAATAGCTGTTGGAGCAGAGATTGGAACTGAGGTCTTCCAGGCGAGTGCACTAACCTCTAGGTTATAGATTCATTCTTTCCTTCTGGCCCACAGAGCTTGCACTCAGGTCTACTAAGTTCTAAGCTAGTGGCCTAATCACTGGACTATCCTCCCCCACATAGATACTGATTAAACTACACAGCTACACTTCGACACGTTAATGTCCATGCAGCTTTTCTCCTCTTATAAGGATCTGAGTATAGTATTCTTCAGCTGAAATGATACCAGGCAGTAGGCATGATAACAAATATTTCTAGATTTGAACTCATTCTTTTGAGCTATACTATGAAGGTGAATCATTATACCACATGACCAAAGGCAAAGGACAAAATACACTTTTCTATGTCTTCTCCCTTATACTTTTACACAGGGCAATAACTACCCATTAAACTACCCATTTAACCACTCATTAAAAATCTGTGTGCTGCTAGCAAATAGCTTAACCCTAGTGGATTTCTTTTGCACTGTCAGTGGCTAGAGTGGAATGGCAGAAGGCAATACAAATTAAATTCAGTGATAGAGGTGATTAAACATTCAGACTTTGGTCCAGATTCTGTCATCCCTGCTCATGGTAAGCAGAATTTTACGTTGCAACAATCTTATTAAAATCTATAGGGCTACTCAGGGATTAAGGTGCTACTTAATGTAAATGTGGCAGAACCTAACCTTATATTAGCATTGTTGTACTTACATCACAGATATACATGTGTACCCATAGTGACATGCTTGTGATGTGTATGCGGAGTTCTAGAAATATTTGTGTATCTAATGCCCAGGACCTGATAAGGTAGAGTATTCATTGGCTGAGGCCTTGTGATCTTCCACTCCTTACTGTTTGTAAATCTTCAAATATACTTCATAGGGGTAGTGATTACCCACATTCACCAGGGCAAGCAACACTGTACGATTTCCCTGAATTAACTTCTAATGTTATGGCCATATCAAAGTTTGTTTATAAGGGGGAATGGAATGTTGAGAGATGATTCAAGCAATCTGACTGACGAATACACAGTGTAGTAATTTTCTGGAGCTATCTACATACCAACTGAAGTCAAATGAAACTACATCATCCAGGGGGGAAAAATATCCATAGGCTTACTGTGTAAGTTACTTTTCATTTAATGCTTAAAGGATAAGGATAGCAGGAAAGTTCCTGGGAATTAACTTCTCCTACCTAGCAGGCTAAATCCTCAGGAAATGCCCTGCTTCTTGATTATTCCCAACTATTACAAATAGCAGGATTTTAGACTACTTCATCTTCCTCACCAAATACATGGAGCTAATTAGTGCTCAGTGCAGAACCCAAGGTTTGATGGTGGGGTGGGGTAGCTCTAAGTTACCTTTTGTCCTTTAATCCTAGGATTGTTTTGTCCTCTTCTGTAACTTAGGGCATGTCTTCACTAGCAATGTTAAAGCACTGCCACGGCAGCGCATTCACGTGGCTGTGTAGTCATGGCACCAGTGCTGGGAGAGAGCTCTCCCAGTGCTCGAAACACCCACCCCCACGAGAGGAACAGCTACCAGCGCTGGGACGTGCACTGTCTACACTGCCACGTTACAGCGCTGAAACCTGCAGCGCTCGGGGTGTGTGTGTTTTTTCACACCCCTGAGCGAGAAAGTTGCAGCGCTGTAACGTGGCAGAGTAGACAAGGCCACAGTAAGGGCCCATTATGGCTGCTCTGCTGGTCCAGGATCACCAGAGTGTGCTGTGCTTTGGAAATACCCCCTGATGGAAACTAGGCATCAGTGACATAGACCCAGCTAGCTCATCTTTACACCACCCAGGGGACTCATCTACAGCAGGGGAATCCCACAATACTCACTTAAGGCAGCTTTCTATCTGCTTAGTGTTTACTGAGCAATGCAAACTAGCCAGACAGGGGCAGTGTCAAGGGTTTGGTCTCACCTCGTTCTCACTAAAGTCAATGAGAGTTTTGTAATTGATTTCAGTGGTATCATGAAAGGGCACCTATATTATCAAATGGATTATTAAAAGAACAACAAAAAACAACACCCCTCCATTCACACCACATACACACCTGACTCTAAGTCTAAAAACAATAAAAAGGTCCCATGCAGGTTGTTTTGTAAATAGTTAAGGTGATTTCTAGCTAATCGAAAGCATATGAAGGGACAGATACTATGGTTGTAGGGGCCAGATATATAGATTGATTGAATAGATCTGATAGATTATATTAGATGGATGGATTAGCTAGAAATCATCCCGAGGTGTAACAAAGGAAGCAATAAGGACCAAGGATTACAAATAATAGCAAATAATGTTTTTATCAGACTGCTAGTATTTTATTCTTAGAAATAAACTGTCTTAAAACCCCTTCATAAACGTCTGTTCATTTGTCTATCAATGGGTATAACAGCTTTCAGAATCAGAACAAGAATGAATAATAGTTAAAAAAGAGCAGAAACATTAATTTCTCATACATAAATATTAATGCACTAGTAAACAGACATGCCAAACCCATGGAAAAAATTGCAGAAATTGGGCTTGTTTTTGGCTTAATTGGCTTGTGAGTTGCTTGTTGGCTAGTTTTTGGCTTGTAGCTTGTTTGGCTTGTAGCTTGTTGCTTCTTTTTTTTTATCGGCTCCCAACAAGCAGGGGCAATGGAGGGAGAGAGTCAGGAGTGTACAGCGGGACCACCACAGTCCCACACTGCATTCTGGTGGGATCTAGTCACGTAGAGCATTGGGGTTCTTAGAGATTGGCTTGATTTGGCCTTGTTTTAAAATGGGATTAGCTTGATTTTTGGCTTATTGTGAAAGTCGGGGTGCTTATTTACCCGCGTGAAAGTTGGCAACTGTGCTAGTAGGATGTGTGTGTGACAAGCTTTCAAATATTAATGCACAGATTTATTACTAGTTACCTGTTATTTCCATCAATAAGAGATGGCAAAAATGAGCCACTGGACTATTTCGCATGTGAATGCTAACACAAAGGGTGAGATCATAAGATAACGTGAAGGATGAGATCATGGAATCATGATAATGTGCTTTGGAATGTGATTTTGTTTTCTTCTGGCTCAGCTGAAGCACAAACACAAAGGACTGAAAGGGGTAGTCATAAGGGTGAAGAAAGCCTAGATTTAGCCCCAAAAGAGCAGTATTATGAGGGGGAGTCTGCACATCAGAAAGAAAAAGAGATTAAAGGCAGAGAATATGTATTAAATACTTGACTGTGGCATAAAGTAAATGGGATGTGAAGCAAAATGCACATCAGGTAGTGCCCCATGTATCTACTATATCCTCTTGAAGCACCAAAGATCCAACACTTCAAGAGGACATAGCAGGTAGATGGGGCACCACTTGAAGTGCATGTTGGAACATCAGTACTCCAAAGTAACTTCTCTTCATTCCAATGCAGCACAGAAACTGAAGCTGAACACAATAAGGAAATGGGTATACTTTAATTTTTTCCTCTTTGAGCATTACAGAGACTGTGAGATGTGACTGGATCAAACCCCAGAAGACAATCTTTAGTCCTATTTTTCTTGTGCTCTGAAAGAAGATGATGGGGGGCCATGGATTGAGCCTCTGAAAGTGAACTTTTACATGATGCATTTTCTTTGCATTGTATATTTAACTACAGGATATCTTTAAGTAGCCGAGAGGGGAAGAGAAGGATTTTGAGAGATTTATTCAACTTCATTATATCTGATGCTAGTCATGAAGAGCTTTAGTTGAACCTAAACACTCTTATGAACATAAAATCAAATTAAACAGCACATTAAGGTTTCCATATTCTCTGACGGATGTGCGCGCGCGCACAACTCTCATTAACGGTAATGGCAGTTATGCGTGAGCGTCATTTGGAGAACAGATCCCTAAGTGCTGTATTGTTTTTCCTGGAGATTTTTCTTTATTGGGCTTTATTTAAGCTCCTGTTAGGCTTGCAAGCTTTTTTTAAAGGGAAAGAAAGAAAGAAAGAAAGAAAGAAAGAAAGAAAGAAAGAAAGAAAGAAAGAAAGAAAGAAAGAAAGAAAGAAAGAAAGAAAGCCCCAACTCAGATTGTTTAGCAGGCAATTTCCCCCCCAAGCTGTCACAGTCTACAAAGTGAACTCTAAGATATTAAATTTAGAGAAGTGTTGGTAGAATACAACGCCCAGCTCTATGTACCAGAAGTTGCTTTGTGTTTTGAAAATACTGGTTCTGCTTGCAGTTATTTTTTAAACAAAATTAATAAGAGGTATGAAAAATAAAATATCACAAATACTGTTGCATTATACATATAGTCATTGTAAGACACAGTATGCAACCTTGTGCAACGTGAGATATGCATCTCATTCTGGATACATACTGCTGAACTTTCCCCTCAAAACATGAGTAGATGCTCTTGTAATTCACAAATATTAGTCCTGTACTAAAGTACTGTGGTTGGAGGTACACAAATTATCAGCCTAGAATGTCTCCAGTGAAATTAGGCAAAATATGAGCATTCTATTCCTTTCCTCAATCTCTCTTACTCGCTTAAGATAAATTGCATATTTAAAATTTGTACATAGACAATATAGTGATTTTTCCAGTTTGATAATACAATACTTTAAGATATAAAAGATGATCAAAACCAATAAAAGGACAGGATCAGGGTTAATGGAAGGTAAATCATGTCAGAGATGCCTCTGTACTTCCTTCCTTTTTTTTTTTTTGAGTATTTTTAACTGATAAGCTATTTCACTAGCTGCTACTGTATGTGATGTACTTACTTATTGCCTCCAAAAACTGTTCAAAGAAGCAGTATGGGAACAGTGGCTCAGGCAGCTCTCTGAAAAACATCTTGAGTGCTCCGGTGACAACGTGGATGTCCTCCCACTGGCTGTCATCCAAATTCAGCTTCTCTTCTGGGAAAACACGAGGAGAAATGGAACAACTGGTTTTAATGAAACAATTACAAGACACTAATTATTATGTTAATGTTTGCCTACTATCATCAGCAACCGTTAACAGCCTTCTGCACCTAGAGGTTTGGTGCTGTGCATGTGTGTGTGTGCGTGTGTGTGTTTTTTTTGGTAGGAAGAGCACATTTTGAATGGAATACCATCTGTAGGAATGCAGCTGACAAAAAAACAAGAGACACAAAGAGACAGTACCATTGACACAGTATGTCAGATACATTTATTCCCATAATGCTTCAGTATGAAAATTAGCATCACAGCTCAACATGATTCAAAGCTATTTGGTTTTGAGGCCGAGGGGCTAAGAGTTGCCAATGATGGCCGGCTCAAGGGACCGGCCTAAAGGCCTTGCTGAGCCAACAGGAGACATATGCTAAACATGGCAATAGAAAATGAGTTATTGCTTTACATGTGTTAGCCTTGCTATGTACAAGGGAATAATGGGTAACACTTTTCTCCTTTTTTGCCTGAATGCAATGTCAGCAAGGAATAGAGTACTGTGAGAGAAAGGATATTAATTCCTTCTCACTGCTTCAAAAATATTTTGTTTGGTTTTCAACTCTGGGAGGAAGATATGCCCAGCAACAATATTAGACAGACCCCTGTTGGACTACCTAGGCTATGCAAAGCTGTCAAAAATGATAACACACTAAAGACAAACCACAAGTGCTTACAAAACTGTTTTTGCAAACAACAAAAATGTTTTCTTTTGAAGCTTGACTGAGCTGAGGAATTTAAATATAAAAGAAACTAAATGCTAAAATAAAGTTTCTAATAAAAACAAAGAAAGTTTGGGTGATTATTATTCTATTTTTGTCTTCTTGTTATAAAAGTCTGGTGTTATTAGAACACAATAAACAATGGAATCATAATCCATATAAAACTCTGTGAAAGTGTAAATACCCCTTACAATTAAAAGGACACATATTCTCTGGAAGTTCTGCTACCCCAAAAATGGATTAAGCTTTTTAAATGTGTGGTGTGACTTTAACATTTAGACAAGTTTTAGTCTGTGTTCAGATCAAGAGACAATCATGAAAACGATCAAACAAAATCAAAACAACATAATCCTGGCAAGCTATACCAAAGCTCATTGAAATTGGGTGTTTAGCAGTTCAGTTGGACTCAAGTCCATCCTGTTTACCCAACTTTAACATCATTTTTATCATTCCATTCTTTATACAAAATAATGGAAAAACCTGGACACCATTAATTTCAGTTCTTCTAATGGTTTTTCTCTATAGAGAATTTGCTTTTGGGCAGAAGTTCAACTTCAGGATGCACATTTCTTTGTGTTTCTCTATAAATGTTAATAAATGTTTTATGAAATATTGGACTCAGAAGGTGTCCGCAAATAAATAAATTAATGCTCCCATGCCTCAATTTATAGTAATGTGTGTCAATGAAGTTGAAACAATGAACTTGTGTTTATCACATGGGTTTTTACTTTCCTTTTCTCTTCTTTTTTTAAAAACTTCAAATTCTTACCTAGACCATAAAAATAATGATTTGATCTGAAATGAATTAGCAGAAGGGACCTTGTTTAGACCACAAGATCATATATGATTGATTGTATTTCAACAATTAGCCTTTTATTTTGCCACAGACTATTGAAATAGATCGACAGCGTCTTAGCAGGCCAGCTTTAAACAGTCAACTGTTCACAATAGCATCAAAAAGAGAGACCTAATGGGGTTTACTGTCACTTTAAAGAACAGGGTGGGTTTTCACATTGTTGAAATCTGTCAGATATTTTGAAATGTCCCTCTCACTATGGTGCCACACCCCCTGCGTGTCCTTATAATAAAATTGGTTTTACTCCTGATTAAATCATTTTCTCCCTACCCACTACCATACTTCTCATAATGGACCTGTGTGCTCTACAGCTGGTGTTCTTCCCATGGTACCAATTCTTACTTTATCTTTTAAGCACTTTGCTGCTAAGATCTCATGCAGAGTGCTTATGTTTTGTTAAGAGCTTCATTCTTAGAGAAATAGCTTAACACATGTTCTAAAAATGTTGTACAACTTATTGCTTAAAACACATTTAGAAAATGTATAAGTACTGTAGCTCTGCACAGAACTTTAAGTAGAAACCTTAAAAAAACCCTTTGTTTTTACCATGAATTTGTCTTAAATGTCTAATGAGAAATGCTCTGCTTCTAAGGCTTTACGGAGACTTATCTCCCCAGATTTTTGCACCATTTCCAGCTCTTCAAGGAAACGTTTCAGAGTAACAGCCGTGTTAGTCTGTATTCACAAAAAGAAAAGGAGTACTTGTGGCACCTTAGAGACTAACCAATTTATTTCAGCATGAGCTTTCGTGAGCTACAGCTCACTTCATTGGATGCATCCGATGAAGTGAGCTGTAGCTCACGAAAGCTTATGCTGAAATAAACTGGTTAGTCTCTAAGGTGCCACAAGTACTCCTTTTCTTTTTTCAAGGAAACGTGTATTTTCCACTGAATGCATCCGATGAAGTGAGCTGTAGCTCACGAAAGCTTATGCTCAAATAAATTGGTTAGTCTCTAAGGTGCCACAAGTCCTCCTTTTCTTTTTGCGAATACAGACTAACATGGCTGCTACTCTGAAACCTCTGTTAGGAATGTATCCTCTTGAAAGCAAAGGGTGTCACTTTACCCTCTAGCAATAAGAGATTGTTAAAAAAAATATTTGCTAGAAGGGACAAATGTCAAGTAAAAATATTACACAGTAAAAAACAAATTAAAAAAAAATATCAGTCCATTCAATGTAACCTTTTAATTCTTTTCCTACTGGTTGCAGCCACTCACATACTGTGGTGATGGGGCCCTATTCAGATCTAGAAGATATATACATTTCAAATGCATTTCAATTTAAACAAAGGGCCTGATCCTATAGAGTTTATTCAGCCACAACTCCTAGTGGAGTCAGTGAGTGTTTTGGATTTGGATTTGGAGAGATTTGGAACCAGAGTACATAAATCCGGTAATTTATTTCCTTGGTAATGGAGGATGCTTAACACCTCATAGGATCACGCCCTCAAATTGCTGCTTTTAAAAAGCCTTTGATTATTTCCCCACTAATTGCCGGATGATACCATTTTATCTCAGATGCAGACATAAACAATCTAAGGATCCTCACAAAAATATTATGCTAATAGAAAGCTAAGAATAAGAAGTGACAAAGTGAAAAGAAGAAAGTTAGAGGGGCCCCGTCAAAGCTCTTAGGGGAAAAAATGTTACATTTGTTTTAAATTCATGAAGGGAGTGTGGGCTTTAATGATTTTGTTATTATTTTTAAATCAACGTCTTCAGTAGTATATCATTTCATTTTTTTTCTTGTATTAGTTCCAGTGCAAACAAATGTGTTCACATGTGGGTGACTGATGTGCACCATAAGGGTCTCCTCCTCAAAAAGGAAAAAAAAAAATCCATGGAAAGATCGATCGAAAAATTTAACAAAATAATAAGGTCAGTATTAAGACCTACGTTTTAAAGAGGCTCATATCCCTTTATAGGATGTACTATCTTGCATATGGATCTGTCTCTGGAAAAGAGTAGTGATCCTTTGAGCCCTCCTCTCAAGTGTTCTTTATTTTGTGAAGCATCCTTTTTTTTAGACCATTTTACTGGTCATATCTTGCTGTCATGCCACATTGCCGTAAATTCCATAGGGCCATATTAGGCTGTAGTTCATTCTGCAAATTGTCCCATTCATTTCACTGGGATCACTCCCAGAGTAAGGGACTGTCTAATGTGAATATAGATATCAGAATCTGGCCCATAGTGTGTGTACCCTTCATGAGGGTCTTGTGCCACTGAATCCACCTCATTTAGTCTAATCAGTGCAATAGTTCCAGCGCTAACTGGTGATCTGTTATGTGTTAAAACAGAAGCGAAAGGAGTATGGATCACAATTTAAAAACAGGGGACCTGGAATTGGTTGAGATAAGAAAGAGAGGGGAGAAAAGTGGAGCACAAAAAGAGCAAGAGAAAACATGGAGAAGGATGAGAAATAGGACAAACAATGGTCAGAAGGGGAAAGGAACAAGTTAGGGAGAAAGAAATTAAAGAGAGGTAAGAAGAAAGGATCAAGGACAAATACATAAGGTGGCAGCGGGAAGTGACAGGGTCAAAGGGGAGGAACAGAGACAGAATGGGAGAAAATTAATGTCTCACAGTTAGGGGTCTAGTCAGTTTCTCATGGTGCATTGGGGATCATTGTTCTACACTGCTGCCATGGAATACTAAGAAAGGCGTGTTGGAGTGTGGACAGACGTTCCTCGGGAGCTGGAATATCTTATTCCAAACCATTTCCAAGATAGTATCTCTTTTTATTATGCTAATTGGGGGCATTCAAAATGGCCATTTGTTTATTTTTGTGGGAAACAAAATACCAAAACAACAAAACAACCACTACCACCACTGATACAGTACATTACTGGTTATCTGACTGGCCTGTGGGAAATCTGAAACTTTCGGACAACTGGGCACTTGGATAACTAGAAGTGCTATTAATTAACATAGGGCTACGCTGGGGACACACTGTAGATTCAAAAACTGGATATCTGGAAATTGGATAACTGGAATTATACTGTACGTAAAGAAAGAACAAGAGCAGAACTTAAGCTCCTGTTCAAAGCTGTTTTGAAAAATATCTTCTCGAAAGAAGGAGCCTACAGCTTGTCATCTTGAAATGGCTCCTATTGATATTAAATACATATATTATTTTTATCACTTCCCCTCAGGGAAAGCCTTGCACTATCACATTTACAAGGCCCACAGTCCCTCCCTTATCTGGGTGCTGAGGAAATGCAATGTCTTACCCATTCCATGTCATTTGTGGGTTCTTCCCCAGGTGACTAAAAGCCAGGGAAACTGTGGGCCAACGTGACCCAATAGATATCTTCCAGCTGCGAACTCCAAAATGGAGCCCCAAGACAAAAAAAAAAGCCCTCTCCCATGGCAATGGGGGAGGGGAGAAAGGACAGTTCTTCAACAAATGGTCTCCCCCTTAATATCCTTTCCACCATTTTTGTGTGGACAGGTTCTTTTGGAGACACTTTTCCGATCACTCACTTAACAGCAGCATAACAAAGGATCTACACTGGACAGCTTAGTCTGGGGTAAGCTGCATGAGATCCCTGGCCACAAAGCAATGCTGTACCACCTGACATGGTGTAGGTGCAAGGCCCTACTATTCCTTTTCACATTGGGTCTGAACATCCTCAGGATTGGTACGATGCTTGTTTTGTTTTAATTTGTGTTAGCTTGATTGACAACATAAATGCATGTTAAAAATGACAAAAACTTGCCCCATTAAAGATGAAGCTGCCTTTGGTAAAACCCCTGTAATGGTGGAATCTCATCAACCCTGTCAGGAATAAGGAAGCAACCAGCTGTCTGCCTTTTTAAAGTGATGACACTGCGTTATAAAGTAGTGATGGAAAATATCAAAAGCTTTGGAGTTTCAATTTAAATAAGCATCCAAAAGTTCAGACATTCATCTAAACTAAGACTGAACCTTAGAGCACACTGCATGGAACGCCCATCCCCTGCAGACCAACAAAGTTTTCTCCTCCTTTGTGACACTTCTGTCCAACTTGCATGATTCTCTCTCCTCTCCCCTTCTCTAGGCTCAAAGTGGCCTATCGTCTAGATTTGCACAGGCCTATCTTATCTTTCTCTTCCAAGACCTTTCAAGCAGATGAAAGAAGAGGGAAATACCAGTGAAGTGAATCACTGGGTTGTATTGGTAATATGTTCATTTATATAGTTTCCGCCCTGGGTGCCCACAGGGGCACAGGAAGGATGTAAAATATTCATGAATAGCTTTTTGCTTAATTTACCAAACTTTATTGTTGACAGATCTTCATGGATCCAATCGGTAAAACAAAAACAGCATTTACTACCCTACTGTGTAAGTCTCCACCAGTTCAAAAGAAGGGCCTCTTAATGGAAAATTGAAGCCTTTACAGCATTTGACGTAAATAGATGATATATGGATAAAAGGACAAGCAAATAACCTACTTATGTATCTATGTATTACTAGTTTGCCCTTTATCATGGTGTTTAGGTGCAAATTACTGAGCAACTGTAACTAAAAAGCAAAACATTTTTAGATGTGTGTTAATGGTGTTGTTTATTCCAGTTCTCTGAAATGACAATTCACTGACCTGAGGGCAAGTTGGAACGACCCAGTGCTGCTAACTTAAATCTTAATGTGTGCCAGAAAGAAATAGGATTTCTATACTTGGCTACACTGGACCATATTCATCCTCAGAGTAACTTCACAGAAGTCCACCGTGGAGTCACACGGGGATGTTCATTGTTTCTGACGACAGAGATCCAATATAGCCAAAAAAAATTACAAGCAGCTCAGAAATAGTACACCATGAAAACATTAAAAGTAGTTCAAAAGTTTTGTGACATGGTCAGCTGGTGATTCCACTACATCAAATATGTTACCACTTTATCAGTTTCTGTAAATAACTGGAAGCATAAAAATATACAGTAACCCGAAATGAAGACTGCACTTGGTATGCAAAAACAAGCTTTATCATTACCGTATTATTCTCTGTCCTTCTCTCCAAATACCATTTTAAGGGTTAGATGTTGGTGTTATTTGTTGCAGCACAACCATTAATGACTTGAAATAATAATTACAGTATTAAATTGCATTATATTTACAAATACTTAAAAAACCAGAAAAATAAACTGAATCCACTATTATATACTGGAAGAATAGTCATTTTATATATCAAATATTTGTCTTCAAAAATACAATTAAAGTATGTTAAGAATTATCATAAATCATACTACCATAAATCAACCACAAGTAGGGATCAGACATCATAACCCACATCTGGTCTATCAGCTCTATAATCTGAGTATACTAAGCCCACACGGCAAGATTCTTGCTTCCACTCCAGCACCACTGCAGCACCCTGGGGGTCCACAGACAACAGGTTGAGAACCGCTGCCTTGGAGAATATACCCCAATGATAGAAGTTAGCATAGCTATGAGGCTGCCCTACTTATGCCAGGGCCAGCACATACCAGATTACAGAATCCTGATGACTATCACCCTTCCCTGCACTAAACAAAGCTCAGATGTAAGGCAGAACCTGGATCCACAGACTTTGTATAGCCCATACGAATAAGAGGCATGAGAAATAATGATGATATTTGTTCTTATGCAGCTGGAAAGAAAATGTCTTCTTGCAAGTGGACATTTCTTTTTGTGACATGGCAACTTTAATTTCATAGTCTTCAAGCACCCTTCATATTGCTTTGCTCTTTTTGTTTGTTCTCCCAACTGTCTCCATTATTCTGCACCAAACATATGTATTCCTTATTCCTAAATCTCAACTATTTGATTTCATTCGATTTTCTTTTCAACAGTCCTCCATACATCCTGGATTGTAGGACACAGGTGACAAATTATTTCTTATATAGGTAGCTTGCTTTTCATTATATATGTCACAATCCGAAGGCTTTCTGTGCAGCTTTATTTCTTCTCTTCACCTAATCTTTCTGATTTAATACAGTATAGTATAAATTAGCCAGGGTAAGTATCCCCCTTTCCAGCTTCCAATTCGTTGCCATCTTTTTGGTTTCTGTAATTGTGTAGTAAACACAATTGTGGTATAAATTTAGAGTTCATACTCTCACCCTTTTATGTTCAGGTCTTTGATAATTTCTTTAGGTACTTCAGCATAGATGACAATGCTATCAAAAATCGGAGGTGGCTCAAATACGCTACATTGTTCTTATTTAAGGTTTTTCAAGATCTTGCACAACGAGGAAATGAAGATTGAGGGTGAGACAGTGTCTCTTTGTTCAGCTTGAAAAATATCTCCATATTCCGTGTCATTTTTAAATGGATTGTACTATTAAAGCAGAGGTTTTTTGGGATTCTGACATATAGTCTTCAATTCCCTCCCTTTTTCACTACTTCTAACACTGCTTCTATTTCCATCTTGTCAAAGGCCATTTATGGCCTAAAAATCTATACACAATGTTTTGCAATATTTGGCAGACTTATTCAAAATGTAATTCACTGTCTGCTTGTGATCCAAGGGTCATAAATTACTTCACACATAATGTACCCCAAAGGGTAAAAATTCTTGGGATTAAATTGTAATAATTTGATTAAAGAAAAAAAGGCAAAAGTAATTTTTCTAGCTACACTGTTAGATTTAAACTCAACAAATGGTTTACTGTTTTCCCACAAAAATTGTTACATTTATTCATTACATAAGCAATTTCAATAGGCTAGATGTGAAAACAGGTTTGTTATAAGTATCCTGTTATAACTAGGGGATCACAAATACGTAAAGGAATCAAGAAACACAAGATGTGAGATACTGGATCAGATTACTTGCTCATGAAGTCCAGTATCCCATCTCTATATGTCGTTAATTTCTAATGTTTCATAGGAAGACAAAAACCAACCAAACAAATATCTAAGCTACTTGGTGCACATAGTCAATTATATTACTAGAATTAGGCATGGGGAGGAAATTCCTTCCAGATTCCAGAAACAATCTGTTTATTCCTTGATTAATGAGTTTTGATAGTCAAAGGAGGTCAAAACAACAAAACAATAAAGATCATAACTTCTTCCATGGGCAATGGATGATCAACATCGAGACAGATTAATACCTGAACTAAAGTTAAGCAATTCCTCTTTTCCAGCTACAGTACTTTAAAGAAAAACCTCACATACGTACTGGTGTATAGAATATTTTACCTATGGATCATTAGTTTACTTTGAGCTATTAGGAGAAAATAAAATTAGTTGCTCGATCCTACAAAATTTAACTCACATGAATAGTTCCACTGATTTACATGGGGCTTCTCTCATGAGTAAGCATTATTTGTATGAGCAAGTCTTTGCAGGATTCAGACCCAGGTTTGCAGAAAGTCAGGAACATAACTTCATATATGTGAGCTTTATGAAATTGATTTATGCCACAAGCCAACAGGAAAAGCTGTTCAGACACAGTGGTCAGGTATCTGTATATCCCATGTACAAAAGCCAAGGACAGAATCTTTTATTTTGTATAGAATTTATCTTTTGTTCAGTAAAGCCGAAAACAATTCTGTTCATCAGAACTTTATAAAGAGCTGTTACTAGTTTCATAATGTGAATCCATTTGGATTATCTGACCAAAGATAAGACTTCAATGGATTTATAGTATCATTCACCACTTTACCAGTGCCACAAAAGGGAATTACAATTAATTGGATTATGTTGGTCTCCACCCGCTGATAGTAGAAGAGGAAGTCTGAAACTGTAACTATTTCAAACAGACCATATCTCTAATCAACCATGGGATTTGCACTTTAACTTATGAATAAGGCTTAATTTTTATTCTGTACTGTCCTCTGGTTTGGAAGAGGTCATTTTAAGCACTTTATTCAAGTTACTCAAACTAAAAGGAAATTCCCTTCATTATTTTAATTGGCTGTTTATAGCACTTATACCTGACCTTTTCTTTTTATATTATTTAACTGATTTATTTGTAGGGAATTCAGTACTCTTGAAAAATGCAGATCAGACTGCCCAGGAAACCAAAGTCTCTTTATCCATATAATAGAAATTTCCCTACACTGCCTCATCAACATGCTTCAAACCTTTTTTGAGGTAAAAGGGTAGGTCAGTCTTCCTCTCCACACACTCAGCGCTTGACATCTTTGTTGAGAACGTCACCTAAGGTAACAATTATTTTCAGTTGTGCTACATATAGCTAGGAACTCGACTGAGCCTACTAAACTCATGTCAGATAGGCCACTTATCAGCCACCAGACAGCTACTGTGTTCACTTGCTACTGTTCTGGGCTAGATTTAGGGCTTGTCTATATGGGAAAGTTATACTGGTATACACTAAGGTGTTAATTTACATAGCTATAAATATATTGGAATAGCCCCCTGTGTAGACACACTCATTTCGGAATCAGAGTGGCTTTTTCAGTTTACTTTATGTGGCATATAAACTATACTGAAAAAAGGCCATTTTTATTTCAGAATAAGAATGTCCGCACTGAGAGATATACTGGGTTTGACTATACCACTATAACTATATGGGTATAAATGGTAAAACTTTGGGGTGAAGACAAACCCCATAACTGGTGACTTAGAGGGAACAGGATCTTCTACCCGTTATTAGTTTCCTGAATTATCAACTTCCTATCACTTTTTTTTTTATGAAGGATACATGTGGATATTTGGTTCACTCTGCTTTGGAAAACTTTTAATTTATTTAAAGTAAACAAATAACCCCCAGCACTTAACTTATTTTACATTCTTCATTTAAAAAAAACCTTGTTTAACTTGCTTGCATCTAAGGCTTGCCGTGAATGGGACTACCTACATGTTTAAGGTTTGATATGTGCTTAAATTTAACTGAATCAGGACATGAGATGATCATTTTACATGCATAAAATAAAACTTTCAAGGGGGAAGACTTTATAACTTCCATGAAAAAATATCCTATTTACATGCATTGGTAGGTTTTCTAATATTAATAATGAAGTCTAATTATAATAATTATCATCTCGATTTGCTCTGTCTCTTTAATCTGAAAAGAATCTGGCCCTCATTGATGTTATTGATTTTCAAAGTTTATCTTTAAACTACATGTTTTAAAGTTACAGAGCAGTGTAAAAGTTTTCAAAATGAGTCTTTCATTTTAATAATTTATTACTATGTACAATTCAATGGCTAAACCACCACACACACAAATACTCATGTGCAATGTGAGAGTCAGATAACCCGTACTCAGCTGATCAGACGCTCATCAGGTGTAAATTGACATAGCTCCACCAACTTCATTGGAGCTACACTGATTTCTACCAGCTGAGGGTCTAAAACTGAAATAGACGTAGTCCTTTGTATGATCATGGACATAAATGTGGTGCTGCAGTGGTTATCATTTAAAAAAAATCAACATTTGCCAGCAGTTATCACATTCTGATGTCAGGGATGCCATAGTCATTTCTTGATCTAGCCACAGGGTGAGGTGGCATATTCAGAGATGAATGTAGAGTAATTGCTTGCAAATGTTGACTTTTTAATAGCGCCTACTGTACCCATGTTAAATGAATATTGAGTTCTTAAAAATAAGAAAATCATGCCTTAAGGACCAAATTTGTGTTCACATGTACATGTGTCTATAGGAAATGTGGAGGAACAAATTACACATGAAGAATCTTTTTATCTCTTTCCCCACAAATCTTTGTGGCATGACTTGCTTGGGCCATGCTTAATAGCAAAAAAGGTTGAGCTGGGGTAGACAGGACAAAGATGGCATGGCATGCTTGAAAACATGGCTCTGCTTACCCTGCCAAAACACCATGTGTTATTCTGTGTTCACCCTTGCTTATTTAACCTTACATGGAAATAAACTACATGATGGGCACATGAAAGTACATCAGTAAGTTTTACAGTTCCTCTTTGGCAAAGAACTAGTCCAATGAAATGAAGATGATTAATGCCGCGTGATTAGTTTTCCTTCAGTTTTCTACACATTCCTCATAGTTTCAAGTGAAAATAGGAGACATGGCCCTTTGTGTGGTTGGGAGTAGTTATTAAAGTCATGCCTTTCCCTGCAACCTTACACAAGTAGAAATGTTCATGATGTTCTAAGACAGGAACTGCATGTTCATTCATGCTACTTTAACTGTGTATGTTTGCATCCATATTTTTGGTTTACACAGTTCTTCCCCTAATATTTTAGTTCTTCTTGTTACAATTATAATTCCTGGCATGATGGGGGAAAAAAAAACACAAGGGTGAGACTATTCAAAAACTTTGGACACATTTTACTAGCTGTTTTTCCTAAAATTAATTTTGGGAACAGATGAGCATAACTTGATAATTTAAGTATAAAGTAGAATTTTTTCATACCTGTAGTGTATTGATATACCTAAAGATACACGGGTGCCCACACACCCTATTCCCCCAAAAGATATATTAAAATATTGGGTAGCTTACAGAGACATTCAAAAATTCATACTTCCTTTTGGGTACAAAATTATATGAAAAGTTTCAAGGCAGCACACAACAAAGCAATTGACAAGAAAGATAGCATCTGCTTTTCTGTCAATTCAAGCTGAAGTTTTTCATTCTAAATGCAAGCAATGTTTCCTAAGTTAACATAATTAACTCACAACAATCCTGGAACATCATAATATAAGATACAGATGGAAACTCAAAGCTTTAAAATGTCTTATAACTGGAACAGAATTATCATTTTTAACTGAGCAAATCTGAATAGTAATTAAAACAGGTGTTTTTATTTCAAACACTTTTGCACACTGTGAAATTACCAGCAGGGTTATTTATGTATTAGTCTACTATGAAGCATACCTTTCTTAAAAAATGAGATGTGTGATAACAACAAAGTTATGAGATAAAAAGAATGACACTCAATGCTGCTTCCTGAAACAATAAAAGACCAGTAGTTCAATTAGTTAGTAATTTCCATGTGACTACTTGACAGATTCTACTAATTGTTAAGCTCTCACTAACTATTGCTTTACATAATTAATTATATTCAAACACAAACAACAAAGACATGTGGGCTAGCTGCCCTTTTGACAATGTTTGTAACAAACTGATTTGCTTTCCAAAAATATTTTTAGAACTAAAAGATATTAATCTTGCATGGAAATACACATTATATCTTAGCACAGCTCTACATTTTACCATGGTCAGAAAAATATGCAGATTGGTTAACATGATATAATTTCTGCTGCATGCATAATAGCTGAAGTCTTTCTAGTTGAGATCTTTCATATTAATTTAGCATTGCATAAAATTCAGAGTAACAGGTCCAGAGGTCAAGCATCATTCATCATTAGTTGAAGTGACATTTGCAACCTTTCATATAGCAGCTGCTGGGAAGGGGAAAAAAAGGTATTCTTTGGAAGAACGGGGGGCGGGGGGGGGGTGGTAGAACACAATCCTAGCTCTATCTGTGGAAGGGAAAACAAGGTGCCACTATGTCAGCATGGTAATATGCTTAAATTTAGTGATGTCATTCTTCCATAACCCCAGGAATCACAAGGCACAAGGCAGCTGCATTCCTGAACTTAGTAGTTCTGGTGGAGATAAGTAATAACTAGAAGTAAATGAATTACGTTAGTGTGGTTGTGAACATAGCTCTGTGCATCTAAATTATGATTTATATCAGGATTCTATCTTGTTTTTGAGAGTTTTCTACTTGTTAACAAGGCAGTCCTTGTTTTCATAGCATCCTCCAGGCACCATAGTTTCTGGGAAGCCAAATAAGATCACTGTTGAAACTGCAAGACAACATTCCAAGACTTTGCAGCAGAACACATTGGCCAAATTAGGACTTCTGAAGACAGTTAACAAACAAATAAAATCTTTTTTCTTTGTGTCACGGCTTGCCTACTATAAAACCTTAAGATCAGAACAGGAAATGTGAGCAATTAAAATGAAAAAGTAATCATCTGCACAAGAAGATAAATATGTATTAAAAGGCTAATACTTCACAGTCCTTTGGATATAACGAGTACATTTTAAGGAAATATATATTTTATATCATAGCAATTTTTATATGAAACATGCAATCTCTTTGGAATTATGCATATTTTAAAATCACAGTCATTAAAACAGCATGCAATACAAAATAGTTAGATTTTGGGGCTTTGTTAATATTTTGTGGTTTTAACTTTGACTTTGTTATTGTACCTGTATTGTATTGTATTTGATTGATTCATGTAATAAATAATCTGTTGTTTTTTAAAGCACTCTTATGTTTACTATCTAGATTATTTTATGGTAAAAACAGATTTGATCAATTTTACAATGAGAAAACTAATAATTTTTAAAAGTCACCTCGAAGAATGAGCAGAATGTTCAAGGACATTATTATGCATTACAGTTCTATAAACAGTTATTAATTCAGGTGTGTTATGTCAAAACACCTTTCCAGTAGCCACATAAAATAATTTACTAGTACCCATTCTGTCCTTAAAAAATGTCTTATGAATGCACTGTCATGGAGAGTACTCACTTCCCTCATCCTACCTCCAATGTACAAACAAAACTCCCCTTAACTTCAATGAGAGTTCCATGTACCTAACAATAGCAGCACTGGGCCCTTAAATCAGATGGTTAATTTCACTACTGACTTGCAAAAATGGCTCAGTGAATAAGTTGGTCATGTAATAAAAAATTTAGTAAATAAGATGGCCACTCATCAGTAAGTACACCCCTACCTAAATCAAACATGAGGCATTTCCCCAACAATCAAAGAACCAGGCAAATTAGTTCATTAATCTTTTGTTCTTCACCTTCCTAAACAATTTAATAAAAGATACAGATACCGGAAAGGAAGAATGGCTGTAAAAGGAATAGAACAGCAGAGGCAGGATGACTGGCAGATAGGGTTGTTGCATCCCCCTAAGAGAGACTGCTCCTTTTCCACACCTTATGTCTCTTGTACCATAAAAATATGCATAGATGTATGTGGGAGCATCGTAGCAGATTTCTTGGGATGCGTGCCATGCATCTGAGCTTCGAAGCTGGCTCAACGTTGTCACCATTAACTTGCAGTGTACACAGCAACACTTCAGTCTAATTTCAATCAGTGAAAAGTTACACAGAAACTTTGAGGAAAGTACACATGACCCTGCACATTAATACCAATTAAATTCAGAATCATCAGCGCCATTGCAATGAATGCTGATACCAAAGAAATTCATAATGAGGAAGCACTTCATGCTTTACCCAGGACAGCAATGAATAATGCTAAATTTGGGCTCCCAATAAAAGAAAAGTGGTGACAAAATATATTCCAATGATATTTTCAGGTCTGTCACCTTCTAAATGACAAAAGGTAGAATGGTGCATCATTTTGCATGATAATATTGCAGTTTGGTAAACACTGAAAAGCTTAGTTTAATTAGGTGCTCTGAATGTTGTGAGTCTGAGTCAGACCAAATTCACAAAATAATACAACACAAACTTCAAATATCTCTTACACACAATGGCTCATAAAGCCCCCAAATTGGTCTATCTGCCTAGCTATCCATCGATCCTAAACTCAGTCCAGTTCATATTTGAAGGATATTCTGGTGTCATTAAGATCAGTTAGTTCATTTTACATGTTCATTAATTTTCATATGAACAAAGTGTGTAGTCATTTAATTTAGAGCAGCTCTACTTTCTTTTGTTAGATGAGGTTTTTTTTCCCATTTACAGATGATGAAACAACTGCAGCAAGACGGGCTTTGGTTCTTGACATCCACTTTTCCATTAAAGGCAGATCCCTTTAAAATGCAATCACTTTGGATAGACTTAAATGTGTTTTTTAAGTGCAGATGCTCAAAGTTCACCAAATAAACAAAAACTGCAAGAAAATCAAGATGACAACTCATTTTAACAATTTTAAGTTTCTCTGCATCAACATCATTCATTGGTGACTGGGGAGTTTTTAAAGTCTTTCAAATCCTAGAGTTCTTTCAATCACTACATGCCTTAAAGGGACAGAAGGCCTTAAAATGTGCTCCCTAACTCCCCAGTTGAGAAAGATACATAGAAGAGGAGATGGGGTGGGGGAAGGGGAGAAACAACAATACAGAAAGCATTAATGCAGAGAACAGTGGGGTCTCTCCCTAATTTGACTTTCTCTACAGGTGGTCTGCAGCTGCATCCAAACAGGTTACACTATTGCCTTCCCATGAGTACTACAACAAAGTGGCATCTGTATTCACAGGAATACATTTAGAGGCATGGACTGATTCAGGTCTAAAAATAAGAAAAAAGCATTTTCCAGCATAGCCCGAGGTAACTCCCTGCGCCAGCAGAAGACAGTAGCACTCTTGTCTCACTGGCTGTGTGTGAAGATAAAGGATATGAGAAACCTACTTCACATGACTCACTGAGGCACACAGTCAGCTTCTAGTTGATTCATTCTATTTGTATCAGCTTGTACTCCATCGACAATAGTAACAGACTAAACAAAATCAATACGCAATATTCTGTTTTCCATTGACTCAAAGGTAAATCACATTGGCCCCTATGATTGATATATTTGATTGCATAATATTGGACATTACCATGTATACAATACGTCTTAGAGACAGCTCTGTGACAGAAGGGAATGTGTAAAGACTGCATGTTCAGGGCCAGATACGGGTTTTTAACCATAACTCATGCTGAAAGGGGTCTGGTGGGTCTGTACCACAGGTGGATCCCCTTGAGGAACTGCTTGCTGTAGTTCGGCCACTCAAACAGAATTTATTTCACTATGGGCCCAATCAGCTTTACAGGTTGGAATAAAGATGAAGTAGGGACACACACACCCATGAAAGGGTAGCTAGCATCACAGATGCTTCTCATGAGGTCTATATATATATAGTGGCTATTGCAAGGGTATGTAAGTGTCTCAACAGGACTGTTTCACACTGGGAAAAGCTACATTATCAGCATGTCTTCAATAGGGCATTTGCATTGATGCAGCTACGTCTGTGTAGCTACATTACTACAAATTTCATAATATAGACAGGCCCTAGGAAAAGTGCTATCTCTATGCGTATTCCAGATGCCTCTTGTTGATAAAATTATACCTGGATCATTTAAGGTGCAGTTTCTTATGTAATTTTGCCACTTTAATGTGTTTCAAAACAGTCACATTAAACCAAATGGCTTTCAATGTTTCTAATGATGTTTGTATCTGTCATTGAGACAGATCTCTCCCATCTTTGCCACAGTACCCGGGAAAAGGAAATTTTGTTTCGTGTGCCTCCCAACTCCATGGTAGTAGGTAATGGGAATTTTCACTCCAATCACTTCAACATGGGTTTATTTCTTTTGATTTCCAACACTTTGACCCTTTTGCACTAAGTGGCTGAGGGCTAAGTGAAGAGATTTTCTCCAAAACCTGTACCAGTCCCCCCACATGGATATGCCAGCAGGAATCACAGCATGTGCAATATAACTGTTAGCACCATTCCAGGGACTAAGCGTGTTACTTTTATAATGCATTCAGTCTCTGCTTATCCAAAAAGTGTGAATCCCAACTCCATTGCAGGACTCAGGTTTCCTGAAGTGCTGTTGTTACGCCAGACCCACAGTGCTAGGCTGGCTTTTTAGTATCTTTATCAACAGTGACTTTTCCATTCAAGATAGAATAATGAACCATGACCCATTATCATGGATGGATGTAAATGAGAGCAGAATATGGCCCTGTGTGGTCTTTCTATCAAACACACATGACAAACTTTAATGAAAAGTCTTCTCTAGTTCTAACAGATGTTTCCAATTTTTTCTCTCCCTCAGCACTTTAAACCACCATCTTTAGTTTTCACTTCTAAGATACATTATTATAGGATACATCATAATGATATACTGTACATTCATATACAGTATCCTATACAAAGACCACTTGATTTATAATTCAGATCCAATAAAGAGAAAAAATGGTTTAACTGATGACTAGTGAAATACTAAATGCATTAAAATGTTTGAAAAGAACATCGTTTTCTTGTAATAGTGGTGACATAATAAAATTAAATATGGATATAAGATAATGCCTCTTATTATTAGGCAAGTGAATATAAATGGGGCAAGGAGAAAAGTAACCATATAGGATCAAGGGATAGCGAACAAGCGCTTCCCCTTCAAATAAACCAACAAATGAACAAAGAGAAAAGAATAAAAACCCACCAAAATTAAATAAAGTTGAGCATCCAAACATTGCAATATAAAGTCTGATTTTAATATATTTTAGTAAGGCTTTTGGTACCATAGGATGACTCTGTTACAATATCAGAGAGATCTGTGTAAATTGCTATACTGTATACTACATCTATAGTGGTTTTTCAAGATGTTACTAAATGTTTTAAAAATCAGAGTATATATTTTTACTGTTCTATGGTGTAATTAATGGCTGTGGGTTTTGGTATTGAAACCCCCCACCCTTCCCAACCCACCTCCATGCTGAAATACCTGGTGGAAATTAAATAAACATAACTCTATGGGCCTAATCCTGCTGTTATTCCTCATATAGACTTCCCATTCCATTCAAAGGGACCTTGCAAGTGAAAGAACTGCTGGAATTAACTCTACATATTTGATATTTAATTCTGCCCATGTATTTCAATGGGAGGAATTAAACAGTAAACCCACACAAGATTATGAACACAGTTCCTGCACTGTGACCAAACAGCAGTGGGCACAGATGAGAAAGGGGTGTACGTAAGAGTTGTTAATGGCTCCCTGAGCCTGGTGTCAGTTCTGTGTTGGACTGCTCTGTGATCTAGTATAGGGCAGCTGGGGATTTCTGAATGACAGGGTGCTCTTCCAATTCCTTTTTGGTAGAAGGGGTTTTGAGAAGTTACCATGATTCTCTGAAATATACAAAACTGTTCCTTTACATGGTAGGGAATTCATCATTTTGTGGAGCCTGATGTCAAGCTTTCCAGTCTTCCAGAGTAGGAATCTAGTCTATATTGTATCTTTACAGGAGAGTAAATTACTTACAAGGAATGGATACTTTTATTTGCAGGTGATTATGGATTCATGCACACATCTTTATTAAGAGCCCCTTTTTACAAACCTAATGCACTAATTCAGCCACATCAGTTAGCAGAACAGGCAAACAATCTCCTCTGGAATTGGAGCCAATGGGGTTTATTACATGGAAAGTACCATGGCAAGACTCATACAGTGCCTGAGATGACACCTGAACCACTGTGTTCTGTGGTACACCTCATTGATACTGATACATCAGACCAACTTATATCACTATTATTTTTATGCAATAATAATTATAATTACAATCATAATATTGCTGTGCTAGGAGCCCCAAGGACCAGGACCCCTTTGTGTTAGATACTGTACAAGCATGGAACAGAAAGCTGGCACCTACCCCAAAGAGCTATTTCAGGTATATTAGGAAGATTATTCTCATACTTAAGCAAAGTTGTAAAGGATGTAAAATTGGGAAATCTAATTTCCAAGCTATGGAACATTATAGGGGAACATTTTCAATGCACATTAAAAATGCACTGCAAAATGTATGGTTCACTTTACTTGTACTCAAACACCTACATTCACACATACAAAATCAGGTAATTATGCTCCTAACTATCCAATTCATGTGCACAGATGGATGCACCCACACATTTTTGTGGGAGCATTTTTGGAAGCCTATAGAAAATATGGCCCTTAAAGATTTTAATAAGGTTGGCAAAAACATACTTTGCATAAAATTATGTGGTTCCAAGGTCTAAAATTACTTTGATTTAAAAAATGAAAACTGGCAAGAGATTAATCCATAATGTGGTCTAATTATATTTTTTTCTTTAAAAAGTTAAATGGTCAAGATCTTAACTTTGACAGTAGTTACTGTTCATGCACTGAAATTAAGAAATAGAACTGTATGCAGATTTTATGTTTCTAAATATCTATTTAGCTAATGGATCCTTTTACATAAGAGTTAAATATCAGGTACTGTAATTGTGAGTGCATATTTCATTTATAAATTAGAAGTACAGGCCTCTATTAATGTTATTTTTCTAAGATTGAAATGCAAACTGAGCAAAGCCTGAAATTGCTAAGTAAAGCTGATTTTCCATCATTAACTTGCCCTTTTATATATATAAATTATATATATATATTATATATATATAGATAAAATGCAAGTGTAGATATATATATATACACACACACACACATCTTTTTAAATAATGATCGATGAAGGCAAAGATTCAACACTTACATCTTGGTCCCTACATCTGACAGACTTGGCTTTTGTCAGGTTGTCTCAGTATCTTCATATTTTTTTAATGCTGTAGTTTTTATCTTTATTATTCACTGAACGGGCTTCACCATTGTTCAGAATATATTTGTCAATTGTAATGTATACAGTATTGTAAAAATTGCTCAAACAACGGATCAGATTTTCTGTGAGAAGTGAATATTCTCTGTCATGGTCAATAGAAAGAACATTTAAAAATAATACTTCTCTATGCTCTATGATATTTTATTATTTCTTTGTTTGTAGAGGTTACTTACATAAGTAACTAAATACCACTTTGTTCTTCATCAATCAGAACTGATCAATTATAAGACTTGCGAAACTAGACCAAAATTCTAAACTGTATGGTCATGTTACCACTCACATTATTACTAAAAGCCACATCTATATTCCAAACTGGGATACCATAACCTCTTTGTCATTTTCCAATAAAAAAAGACCATACCAAATAGGCAGAGCACACCGTAATTAGCAGCTGGCAGAGAAAGCTGTAAATCTGTATGAGTTCTGAACGATTTGCTTACATTGTTGCTTTGTTGACAAATGATGCTGTACATGTTAATGTTCCTGAAATGTCCCCATTGCACCTGACGTGCCAATAAATGCCAGCCAGCTGTATGAATTATGGAAATAAGATTTTTGTTTATGAAGGTATCCCAGACATTTATTTTACTGCATGCCTCTTGACAGATTTAATGTCTGGAGTTACATTGAGAAGATATTTGTTACCTGACATAATGGTTAATGGTAACTTTAGCGGCTTTTTTTTTTAATGATGAGACTAATATATATATATATATATATATATATATATATATATATATTACTTTTACCTTGTGGCTACACATTTTACTCGCAGTATAAAGCTTGCATATTTTAAATGAAGTGATACTAAATTGTTCCTAATGTACAATAGATTGGATATAACCAGTGCTGCCGTATATGATAAATCAGAAGAAAGGTCTCTCCATAAGCTACTAAAATAGGGATGTTACAATACGTTATCTATTTTTTCATAGATTTTTTTCCTCCTGTTTGTGATTGCTAGTACCTCATTAATGTAGAAAGAAAACTGTACAAATCTGGTATTTTTAAGTGTTATAAAAACCTCATAACATTTATTTATAGCAAAACCACTAAAACATTCATTTAATATGCTAAGGCAAGTTGGAGAAAGTTTAAGAACATTTACATTTACTAACTACCTTCGACATTCAGTAGACTTTTAACCAGAAAACCAGACACTAGTCTCTGAATTTTAAAAACAAAATGTTCCTAAACAGCACAAACATTAAAGTAAAAACTCACTCTTTTTAGCATTAGAGAAGCAAGGACTCATATACTCAGTCTGACTTTTAACAAGAGACCTCTCTTCAAGAACTATGTTCTCAGGGACCACCTCCCTGAAACATAAAAACTTTGATAAGGCTAGAAACGTGCTATCTTCAAGATACACATGTTTGCAAGTTACTCTCGAGTTTCTTCAAACATGTTTCCATTTTTTTTTTCTTTTGGCTGAGCTGCATTCAGAAGGCGCCATAAAGAACTCACAACAACACGGCTGTATGAAATGGCCAGCAGGTGTTGTGTCCTCATGGAATTTAAGCATGTCATTCTCACTACCCTACAACTAGGGAACCTGACTCCAGCACTAAAGTGGAAAATTTTGCCTAACAGAGGCATCTAGCCCTACCACTCTTCAGTTCTTCCTTTAGTAACATACATCAGTGTTGCTGTCAAGAGGAACAATAAGCAAAGTATTTATTCCATTGGGAGCAATTTTATTGTCTTTCCTAGGTTCATTTCCACTTTTGAAGCTTAACAGAGGAAACTCCGCTTGTTCCTTAAAACTTCAGACATTACAGACTATTTGTAACATTCATGTAAACGGTCGTGGTAATCAAATTAACCAAATTCATTCTGTGACTGCAAATCAGTCTTTACTAAAATGTTCTCTTCCCACCCCCATCTCAAAAGGAGAGGAGGGGAAAAAAAGAGTCCAGATGGTTAAAATTATTTTAAGCAAATATTTAGTGGTTACAGTTCAGTTCTTCTGGCCCACATTCTCCACTACAAAAAATGACACCCCACATTTACTGTGTTAATCATTTTCCAATGTGCCAGCCAAATCTGTGCATAGGAGTGCATCTCTCCCTCATACACACACCCCGGAGGCATCATTAGTGACTCCATACATAAGGTTCCTTTGAATTTGAACTTAAACTGGGCTAAAATCCCACTATTTCACACTTTGCTATTGAATTTAATCCCCAGATGTAACAAAATAACTCCTCCAAGGACAGCTGAATTTTCCATAATATTACTTTGGTAAAATATTTGCCAGTATTTGCAGAGGAAACATTTAAAATTGATTCCCTTATGGCAAAGGTACCCTGAGAATCTCATTTTGGGGAGGGGGGGGGTCCACAGTTATCACAAACTCAAAACTTCAGACACTTTTCAAATGTTTCACTTAAACACAAAATGAATTATCCACTTATTTGCCGTAATTTAGTTTACCTCCCAAAAGAAAACCCCCTAGAGATGTCAAACTCTGCTAGCTGCCTCTGTTCTCCACTGTTACATCCCTGACTCACTAGTCCTCCATTCCTGGTTCCTGGCTACACCCAGATGAAGATGCTGCTGCTGCAGAGGAATTTCACAGTCTGCTTCTCAGGCAGCTTTCAATGCAAGTTTACCCCTCAACATGGTCTCCTCATCAGGCCCTAGCCACTACCATCAACAAGGAGGCAAGGAGGGATACAAAGAAAGGGGAAGTTTCAACAACAGGTACCTCAGAGGCAGAGCTTACAGCTTCACTGAAGACTGTAACACCCTCTGCTGTAGTATAGCCAGGCTGTGGAATGCTGAGTGGGGGAAAGTATGGATAGTGGAAGTAGCTTACAGAAAGCTAGAGTGAAGGATAGCCAGAGGGTTTGGCCATGGAGGGGACCAGGTTTATAGATGCAGGGAGGCAAGCTGTGCAAGGAATCAGGAACAGGATATGAGAGTTGTGCTGGGCAGTAGGGCTCCCTACTCACTCCCTGGCCTTCCTGCCTCACCCACTCTGCAGCCTATGTGCACAGGGAGCTCCAGTCTGGAGTAACTAATACAGTTTGTCCGAATGGGCCTCCACTCTGGTGGATCACAGAAAGTTTGCCAGATGAAGCAACTCTTTCTGTAAGAGAGCTGCAACCTGTGCTTCTCAGGCAACTTTGTGCTGGGGTTCTCCCCCATTTCCGCCATACACCCTGTTGCTGCCATTTTCCTCTCAGTTCCAAAATAGAAGCAACCAAAATGCAAACATATAATTCCTCACAAACATACTCAAATGCACAAACTTAACGTAGATGACACACCTTTTCTTGTAAAATTAACATGATAGCCTTTAAAATGACATATACTGTTAGAAGGAATGTATCTTAATACATTCTGTTGAGACTGTGCTTCTAATTGTGAGGAAATGGATGTGTGTATTATGGTTGCTTATATGTTGGAGTAGAAAGGTGGTTTGCTGTAGACTTGCATATTCTGGGTATTGTGATGGTTGGATGATAAGGCACATGATTTTGGTGTGGATATTAAATGCTGGTTTATCTGGTGATTTTCCTTATCTTTCAGTAGTTGTGTTGATCAAGGAAATTGGCCTTGACAAACCTTAACTGTAAGTTATTAAAAAAAAACCCCTAATGGCTGGACTACATACATTCCCTTGGTGTAAACTGAGAATAACCTAAATAAAATCAGTGGAGCTACACCAGTAAAATAGGTGTGTATATATACACACACATATGCTCCATCATTTAAATATATATATTTACACCAGAGCAAGTGAAAGAAGAATCAAGCCCATAGTGTGCAGTCTCCAAAGGGTTAATCCCTTCTGTATTTGACACTGCTGCCTGTATTTGCTCAGAGGAGGATTAAGGCTAATGTATAGCAGAGGAGCAATGTATGGAAGCCTGTATTATGTCTCCCTCCTCCTCCATGTACCTACACAATGGGAATTCAGCCTCCAATACCCATTTTCCCTTCCACAGGCATGGAATTCATTGAAAGTAATGGGAAGGAAATTATAGTAGTCTCACAGGTCTCTAACAAGAGGGTTCTGTGTGGAAAAAATTACTTGTCAAGACTTCTTATGAAATGATACAATGAAAGTAAAATAGATCATAAAGAATAGCTGAAAACCTAACATGCTTACATTCCTTTTCCACCATTAAATCAAACCAGATATTAGTAAAAGGTGCAATTTTGCCTGGAGACTTACCAAGGTGATAATATTTCTATTTCTTGAGGCCAGTAGTATTCATAGACTAGACATCTGATTCTAACAAACTACCTCATCAAGGTTTGCATTATTTTTCTCTAGAATTTTCCATTTAAAATTTAGATAATTACTTTACTTCAAAGAAAATAAGCAAATAAATAAATACAGTAAATGAGTCAAGATTAAGGGCTTGAATAATTATAGCCTTTGAGGGGCACTTTTGTGAGTAGTCCCATGGATTACTCATGTGGTAAGGGCTCCTCAGTTCAGTCCTGAATAATAATATAGTCCTCTATGGACTTGATCTCACAAAGATTTCATAATCTTTACTTTAGTATAGTTGCTCATGTGTATGAGTATTTGAAGGACTTGGCCCTAAGGTAGTAGAGCACACTCCATTAGAGAATAATACAGTGTAGAGAAGCAGAACAAAATCATAGAAAAATAGTATGGGACTCATAATAATTCATTTTAATAATAAATATGCTGCTGAATAGCAATGTGTCAAGGTTCCTTCCCCATTCTGAAATCTAGGGTACAGATGTGGGGACCCGCATGAAAGACCCCCTAATCTAACTTCCTCAAGGTACAAACTTTGCCTTGTCCTCAAACAGTATGCTGCCACCACCAAGCATTTTAAACAAAGAACAGGGAAAGAGCCCACTTGGAGACGTCTTCCCCAAAAATACCCCCCCAACCCTTACACCCCCTTTCCTGGGGAAGGCTTGATAATAATCCTCACCAATTGGTACAGGTGAACACAGACCCAAACCCTTGGATCTTAAGAACAATGAAAAATCAATCAGGTTCTTAAAAGAAGAATTTTAATTAAAGAAAGAGGTAAAAGAATCACCTCTGTAAAATAAGGATGGTAAATACCTAACAGGGCAATGAGATTCAAAACACAGAAAATCCCTCTAGGCAAAACCTTAAGTTACAAAAAGACACAAAAACAGGAATATATATTCCCTCCAGCACAGCTTATTTTACCAGCCATTAAACAAATGAAAATCTAACACATTTTCTAGCTAGATTACTTACTAACTTAACAGGAGTTGGAAGGCTTGCATTTCTGATCTGTTCCCGGCAAAAGCATCACACAGACAGACAGAACCCTTTGTTCCCCCTCCCCTCCAGATTTGAAAGTATCTTGTCCCCTCATTGGTCATTTTGGGTCAGATGCCAGCGAAGTTACCTTAGCTTCTTAACCCTTTACAGGTGAAAGGGTTTTGCCTCTGGCCAGGAGGGATTTTATAGCACTGTATATAGAAAGGTGGTTACCCTTCCCTTTATATTTATGACACAATGATACAGAGGATGGATGATACTACATCAGGCTACTGGTCCACAAAGTCTGATCCAGCCTCTGCAGTGGTCAATAGCTAATGCTTCAAAAGAAGGGTCCCATGAAACCTTGCCTCGATGAAATCTGAAACAACTGGCTCATTGTGTAATGCTATACATGGCCTTCCTGACCCGTATGGTGATCATGTTTGAGGGGGATCTGTGTCTCTGAAGAGTGTTTTTCCCCCTGATATTCTTCAGGGTAGATTGAAGGAAGTGTGGTGTAGCGATGAGAGCAGGGAATTGGGAGTCAGGATTCCTGGGGTCTGCCATTATCTCATTTTTTAAAAAAAATTAACTGTCTTTAAAATAAGTTCTTAATACTAACCTGCTCCACAGGAATGTTGTGATGATTAATATTTCTTATGTGCTTTGAGTTTCTCAAATTAAAGGTGTTTTATAACTCCAAAGGAGATTTACTCGATTGGGACCTTACATGGTATACTGACCAGGTAGGAAAGAAAAGGCAGTTTTGAAAGCAATAAATGCCTTTCCTTTAGAAAGAAAGAAAGAAAGAAAGAAAGAAAGAAAGAAAGAAAGAAAGAAAGAAAGAAAGAACATCAACTCAAAAACACACCACCAGAAGTTTTCCTTTTTTATTAACTTGTGAAAACACATGATTTCTCCCCATGGAAGTGTAAGTTTCTTCCCACTTCTCCAAAAAGTTGCCCTGGTTACCATTAGCAAGAAGGGTCAACCTGAAGTACTAATATCAAGGGCAGATCTGGTGGATAGTGTTAGAACTATGGAACACTGATCGGAGAAGATGAAAACCAGAGGGTAAAAATGTTTTTCTTCTCTCTGACAGATTTTTATTTTTTCAACTTGCTTGGTAGTGATGCAGAAGAGACCACAAAGGACAGAAAAGAAAGGCAAATAGGTAGAAAATATTGTTTTGGTGTATTTCTGTTTTCCTTAACTGGTACTTTGAGTTCACCGCACTTCATTTACAGGAGATTTTAATAGTATATACCTATGAGAGAAAGAGAGATTCCCACATGACAGAGGCTCTTGGATATTGTTACTTCAACCAAAACTTTGCAAAGCATGAGCTTGGTTTTGTGTGCAACATATGACTATTTTTTCCTGGCCTTAAAAACTTTGATTTACTTAACTGTTGCCAATGATGTGACTCAGGGAAAGATAAAGAAAGAAGAGGCTGAGAGAGAAAAATGGAGCTAATGTCTTCATCCATTTGATTACACAGAATTATATGATACAGCAATTAGTGCATTATGCATAAAAATGTCTACAAAATAAATGCCAGTATCAAAGAAAGAATACAAAAAGACATTGTTAGATATGTCCAACAATAACAGCACAAGCCCCAGTAAGACACTGCTCAAGTTTACTAAATTGCATGGTAAGTCTGAAGGTGTTCTTTCTCTCTTCAAATAACATCTCTGATCCAGAGGTTGTCGACACCACCTTGCATCTTTCACAATTGTGAAAAGATTGGTAAACTGCTCAAGATAGTTAAGACCAAAGCAGACTGTGAAGAGCTTCAAAAAGATCTCACAAAACTAAGTGATTGGACAACAAAATGGCAAATGAAATTTAATGTGGATAAATGTAAAGTAATGCACACTGGAAAAAATAACCCCAACTATACATACAATATGATGGGGGCTAATTTAGCTACAACTAATCGGGAAAAAGATCTTGGAGTCATCGTGGATAGTTCTCTGAAGACGTCCACACAGTGTGAAGCGGTAGTCAAAGAAGAAAATGGGATGTTAGGAATCATTAAAAAGGGATAGAGAATAAGACGGAGAATATTTTATTGCCCTTATATAAATCCATGGTACGCCCACATCTTGAATACTGCGTACAGATGTGGTCCCCTCATATCAAAAAAAGATATACTGGCATTAGAAAAGGTTCAGAAAAGGGCAACTAAAATGATTAGGGGTTTGGAACGGGTCCCATATGAGGAGAGATTAAAAATTTTCAGCTTGGAAAAGAGGAGACTAAGGGGGGATATGATAGAGGTATATAAAATCATGAGTGGTGTGGAGAAAGTGAATAGGGAAAAGTTATTTAATATAAGAACTAGTGGCCACCAAATGAAATTAATTGGCAGCAGGTTCAAAACAAATAAAAGGAAGTTCTTCACTCAGTGCACAGTCAACCTGTGGAACTCCTTGCCTGAGCAGGTTGTGAAAGCTAGGACTATAACAGGGTTTAAAAGAGAACTGGATAAATTCATGGAGGTTAAGTCCATTATTGGCTATTAGCCAGGATGTCTAAGGAATGGTGTCCCTAGCCTCTGTTTGTCAGATGGTGGAGATGGACGGCAGGAGAGAGATCACTTGATCATTACCTGTTAGGTTCACTCCCTCTGGGGCACCTGGCATTGGCCACTGTCGGTAGACAGGATACTGGGCTGGATGGACCTTTGGTCTGACCCAGTATGGCCATTCTTATGTTCTTATTGTAATAGAGTTGTAAATCTTTCACTCTCCTTTTGATACCATTCCATTTGGTAATATTTCTCATGTAGCTGGCTTTTCTTCTTCCTCTTTCCTGGTTTGCCTGTGATCTTCCCTGATAGCATAAGTGCTGGAATTGAAGTGTTCTGTGATTGGCGAGCAATGTGTTCGCAGACAGATGTTATTCTTTTACCTACAGTCTCCAGTAATTGTGCTTTTTAAAAATTCACCCTTGTCATCACCTCATCATTTTTAGTTTTTGTTATCCAGCTGTTTTTTAGCATTCTTCTGTAGCTCCAAACTCAAATGTTCTTAGTGTCCTTTTTAAGAATACAACTCTCATATCTGTACAGGAGGGTTGACGATATGTAGCACTATAGCAATCTAATGTGGATGTGCAGTTTTAACTTTAGACAACACAGTTAGAAGTCTTTGGAAGTTATTGAATACAATTTTACAAGCTGTATCCTCATGATTTCTTCATTGTACCACCTGCCTGATATGATTAGACTCCCTAAATAGGGGAAACCATTTATTCCACCACTTGACCATCCACGTACATGTGTTGCCTATGCATTACTGTATTTACTTATCATCATACTTGTTGTCTTCCTAATGTTAATTGTCATTCTGTATTTGTTGCTGGCATTGTTCACAGCAGTGAGTATATTCTAATAGTCTTCCCTAGTCAAAGTGATGTGAAGTAGGTCATATCTTATGATGTTGATGTATGCACAATTGACCTGGTTGGTGTCTTTTAAACTTTCCCTGATTATACTTGCTATGTATATACTGAATAGTTGTGGAGATAGAATGCAGTGTTGGCATACACCTTTCCTGATGCTGCAAAACACTTATATTTCATAGTTCATCTGGATTGTTGTTTTCTGTCCCCAGTACAGACTTTTTATTAATCGTGGATCCTGAGAGTCAATATTACGTTTTTTAAGACTAAGTATCATCTTGTTGTGTTGGATTTTATCAAATGCCTTCTCAAAATCCACAAAGCATATATAAATTTCCTTTTGCACTTCTATTGCATGCTTACATAAGATCCTCAAGTCAAAGACGCCTCCCTTTTGCCTGCTCCTGAGCAAAATCAAAACTGACTTCCGCTAATTCTTGTCTCAAGATTTTGATGGTGCTGATGATTTTCAGTCAAACGTTGAGTGTGTGGCTTATCAGGCTTTGTCAAGGTTCCTCCCCCACTCTGAACTCTAGGGTACAGATGTGCGGACCTGCATGAAAAACCTCCTAAGCTTATCTTTACCAGCTTAGGTCAAAACTCCCCCAAGGTACAAAATATTCCACCCTTTGTCCTTGGATTGGCCGCTACCACCACCAAACTAATACTGGTTACTGGGGAAGAGCTGTTTGGACACGTCTTTCCCCCCAAAATACTTCCCAAAACCTTGCACCCCACTTCCTGGACAAGGTTTGGTAAAAAGCCTCACCAATTTGCCTAGGTGACTACAGACCCAGACCCTTGGATCTTAAGAACAATGAACAATCCTCCCAACACTTGCAGCCCCGCTTTCCTGGGAAATGTTGGATAAAAAGCCTCACCAATTTGCATAGGTGACCACAGACCCAAACCCTTGGATCTGAGAACAATGAAAAAGCATTCAGTTTTCTTACAAGAAGACTTTTAATAAAAATAGAAGTAAATAGAAATAAAGAAATCCCCCCTGTAAAATCAGGATGGTAGATACCTTACAGGGTAATTAGATTCAAAACATAGAGAACCCCTCTAGGCAAAACCTTAAGTTACAAAAAAGATACAGAGACAGAAATAGTTATTCTATTCAGCACAGTTCTTTTCTCAGCCATTTAAAGAAATCATAATCTAACACATACCTAGCTAGATTACTTACTAAAAGTTCTAAGACTCCATTCCTGGTCTATCCCCGGCAAAGACAGACTATAGACAGGCACACAGACCCTTTGTTTCCCTCCCTCCTCCCAGCTTTTGAAAGTATCTTGTCTCCTCATTGGTCATTTTGGTCAGGTGCCAGTGAGGTTACCTTTAGCTTCTTAACCCTTTACAGGTGAGAGGAGCTTTCCCCTGGCCAGGAGGGATTTCAAAGGGGTTTACCCTTCCCTTTATATTTATGACAGGCTTATAGTTCAATTTTGTTCACATTCTCTAGCATTATTAAATTTCAGTAGGGGAATGAAGACTGACCACCTGAAGTCCTCCAGAAATTCTCCTTGTGTGTATTTCTAATTGAAACATTTTAGCAGGTACATTTTTAAATCTTCATTTAGGGATTTTGGCATTTCAATCCCAATACTATCCTTCCCCAGGTTGCTTTTCCTTGCTTTCTACTTTTTTTGCATTTTTTTCTAGTTCATATATTGTAATATGCAACACTTTTCCTTCTCCTCTTTCAATGTTGATATCTGCCAGATTTTCAGGATTGTCGAGATGTTCCTTCACGTATTTTGTTCATCTCTCCTGGATGCTGTTGGTTTCGTAGCATACTCTGCTGTCCTTAGCTTTAATGCAGCTAATTCCTTTTCTTTACTTCTTTATTTGTCTCATAATTCTTTTTCCAGTGTGACAAATCTCTTTGTGTTTGTGTCTGATTTCATATTCTTTGATTTCATTGCATCTTGTTCTAGCCATTTTTCTTTGTCTTTTTGCACACTTTTTGAATTTGTGTATCTTCCAGTATTTTTAATTTTGCTTAACTTTGCATTCTCTTCTTAAATGTATTAGGTTTACAATTTCCTCAGTCATCCATGATTGCTTAGCATTACAGCCTTTCTCGCCCCTTACCAACATAGTGACAGTATGCACTCCTATCTGAAACTTTTTCCAAGTTTCCTCTTCAGTGTTGTATTCTTGGGAGACATCAAGAGTTTGGTTGACTTTCTAATTGTATCTATGCATTTTTGTTGTTGTTCAAGTCCATCCACATCAATCTGTAGTCCTTTATGCCTTGTAGGTTGTTTAGGTACTGTGCTAAGCTTTAGTCTCAGCTTCACGGCAAGCAGATTATGATCACTTCTGCAGTGTGCTGATAGGAATGTTCTAGCATCTGAATCTGCATTAAAAATCTTTCTGATATTAAAATGTAATCTATTTGATTCCTTATAGTATGTTATGGTTTGTCCCCAGGGCTTCTCCATGTATATAATATTCTCAGGTGATGCTGAAACCACATATTGCAGATGACCAAGCATTAGGCATAAGGAATGAAAGAGGAGACAGACTGACTGAATTTGCAACAGGAGTGGTCTGGTGTTCTGCAACATGTGGTTTCAGCATCACTTGAGAAGAAGGGGTTAAAGTATGACAAAAAAGATAAGAGATGAAATTTTGACCCTATAGATGTCAGTGGCACAACTACCATGGAGGAAGTTGAGAGAGCTCACAAATATTTAATGACATATATTCTGGAGAGACAATTGGAGAAGCAAGTAAGGATTTTTGGTGCTATAACATGGCGTTGTTGCATCAGAAAATTGTATTCCCAACCAGCATCACAACATCACAATGCAACATCGTCAAGTGATGCAGAGATAAACAGGCATGCTTTGCCTTCTGGGAACTATATCAAGCTGCACTGCCTTTGAAAGAGCAGAGGCAATGTGCTTTCTACATTTTTTGTAGAAAAGGTGGAGCTACATTCTAGGGACCTCCACGCTTTTTAAATCACTTATGTCTCAGAGAAAGTAGAGATAGGGTTGACATACATACACCCTGTGAGAGACTACTGATGTTACACTACTTTCATGCTGCCATAGAGTGATTTGGTGATTGGGATGTGCAACCACAGGTGCTGGCTTCCAACTTTCCCCAGGGATGCTCAATCCCTGCTCAGCCCCAGAACCCTACCCCCCGCTTCACCCCTTCCACCAAGTCCACACCTCACCTCTTCCCACCCCTGCTCCACCCAGGCTCCGCCCGCACTCCACCCAAGGCCCCACCCCACCTCACCTCTTCCTGTCTTCCCTCCACCTCCGCCCCTTCCCCACCTCTGCCCACCCAAATCTGCCCCCTGCATGCCATGGAACAGCTGATCGGCAGCCGGCAGGGGCGCAGGGAGGGAGGAGAAGTTGGTCAGTAGGGCCGCTGGTAGACGGGAGGCGCTGTGGGGAGGAAAGGGAGTGTGACTGCTGGTGGGTGCTAAGCACCCTCTAATTTTTTTTTCTGTGGGTGCTCCAGCCCTGGAACACCCACGGAGTCGGTGCCTATGTGTGCAGCCAAGATGATCCATTAAGAATTTTGAAGGTGGGGTTGGACTGCAGTACAAGCAAACCTACTGACTCCCCTGGTACAATGAATAAAGAACAATTTAAAGTTTAATGTCACTGTAATAATTTAATCTTCTGCTGAGAGAACAAAGCATTGGATCCTACCAGATGCTTCGTATTTCATATGAACTTCAGTGTGTCCTAAATTCCTATTGACTTTAATGGGAGATACGAGTGCTAAGAACTTTTCAGAAGGTGATCCTTGGGATATTTTTTCAATGGAATTCATTAAGCATAGGCAAACCAGTTTGGAAGAAGAAAGAACCACCCTGTGCTCCCACCAAAACATTGTCTATTTGTAAAACCAAAACTGAGCCAAATAAGTCTGAAGTATTTGGATTCCAACCTCTTACCTTCACTTCCAGGATCTGTCCAGACCAAAATAATGCAAGAAAGATTGTTCTCCTGGTATCTCCTGCCAGGACAGGAAGTGAAGATGCAGAAAATATCCTGAGAAAGATTGTTCTTACAAAGTGTTTATTCCTGTTTTGCATAGTATAAGAGGTTCAGATAGTTCAGAGAAACATCTAGCCTTTTGGAATCTTGTTTTAACTAAATCTGAACTCTGAATTTTGTGAGGGTTGCTCATCAGTATTTATTATATGTTAAATCTTTTTATCTTAACAAGGTTTAGTAATGGATCAATCAGAGAGTTTTCAAATACAATATATTGCTTTTTTACAGACTATTACAACCTGGCTCAGTTCCCTTTTGGACAATTACCAGTTTGTTGTGTGGACCCAGCCCCTGGGTCCCTTGTGCTTCTCTAAGTCTAATGGGTCTGGGCTGAGTGTAGTCACTGTTCCCAGCTCTGTGTCTCTAGGGCACCCCTCTCTGGTTGTCTGGGTCTGTCTTGGAATATGGGACTCTGCAGTCCAGCTGCTCCCAACCCCGGAGTGCTTCAGGGCCTCCCAAGCCCTGTAGCTGGTCCCCCAGACTTCCACCTTGCTGTGAGTATTCTGGCTTCTGTCTTAACTACTTTAGGGACCATGTGGCAGTTAGGCAAAGAACACAGGTTTAGCAAAGGCTGGTCCTTGAGAGCCAGAGTCAATGGCCCTAGATTGTTGCCTTGATGCCTCATCAGAGACTGTCCTTTAATGAGGTGTCAAGCACCTTTCTGTAGCAGGACAGCTGCTTGGAATACATCATAATAATCATGGCTTGGGTGAGGTTAGACATCAATTCAATACCTAAAAGAAAATGGATGCCCTAATCCAAAATGGAGGTTACAATACAAAATGGAGTTACAAGCAGACATATGATGGTTAGATGCTGTATGGCCATATTGAAATACGATTAATAATAGTTTACTGTTAGTTCTAAATTAATGATCGCTATAAAATTATGTCAAGCATTTAAAATTGAAATTTCCATAAAAATCAAAATAGATATTGAAAAGTAGTCAGTTAAAACTCTCATTGACTTCAATAGTTTCAATTGAATAACAAAGGTTGCATGATTGAGCCTTGACAATATTATTTTTATTATTATTTATTCATTTATTTATTATTGTTGTTGTTAATTTGTATTACCGTAGTGCCTAGAGGCTCTAACTGAGATCAGGTCATCATTGTGCTAGGTGCTGTATAAGCACATTGTAAGAGACTTTGGCCAAAGAGTTTACAATCTAAGTAGATAAGACCAAAAAAAAAAAAAAAAGAGTAGAAGGTGAGATGGAGAGATTACGTGATTTGCCAAAGGTGACAAAATAAGTCAGTGATAGAGTCATGAACAAACCATAACTACCAGTTATCCAGCTATACTGAAAGAAGGACAGGAGACAGGTCCTGACCAGACCTAGTATTTCACCAGCTAAAGGGGAGGGAAGGTGCGTGCTGCCTCAGCCTGCCCTGTGTAAAAGGGGAATTTACCACACAGGGCTGCCCCTTTTAAGCCCTTCTGCTCACCCAGTTTCCAAGGGATAAGTCAGTGTTGCCACGCTGGCCCCTTGCCCCCTTTTGTAGCAGTTGGATCTCTCTCCCATATCCAACCATAAAGCACAGTTCCCTTCATTTGGCCAGCCAGACAAATCCCCTCTCCCAGCTCACCCGCACCCGCTTAAAGGTGCAGTGTCTTTTCAAAAATATAAATGTTTTTTCTTACAATTAAAACATAATAAGATAAAAAAGTAAAAGTTACTTATATTAATATTTTCCTTACATAAAATATGTTCTAATCAAAACTAGATAGATTAACAACATCTCAGTACAATGCAAATGTGGAGCTCAGTCCTCCAAACACTTATGCAGGTGAGTATCTTTACTCTTGTAAACAGTCAAACTAAGATCAATGGAGAGTAAAGTAATTCATGTGCAAAGGTATTTTGAGGATCAGGCCCATGGCCTTGACATAAATCAGCAACAAAACGACTGTTGGCATAGAGAGAGTAAACAGGAGAGTCAATGTGACTCCTATTGAGGAAGACTCTGGTTTTGGAGAATGCAGCCTCTGCATTTTTGATAGTATTTTGTACTGCACAATGAAGGAAATTTCTATATCAGCTCTTTGAAATCACATATTAACACGTTTCATGTAGAGTGAAACCTTTCTGGTATTCTGCATATTAGATAACAATAACTTATCTACCAGGAATTTAAAAGCAAAAGGGCATATTATCATATTTCAGTTATTTTTCAGATACTGCCTAAAGTGCTGTAATGATATCCTCTCTCATACATTTACTTTGTATGGTGTCTGGCAGAGACTTTTTTTGTTTTAAATGGAGAGATTGTTGTAAAAATAATTACATTTTATATTATAGAATTAAATAGGTCAGATATTTTAAAATGATTTAAAGACTTGAATATGCCCAAAATATTTCAGCTGTTTAAACCCTTTCTCTGTGTTGTTTTTAAATACTTAGTTAATTTTTGAGAATTAGTATTTATCCTGGAGTTATTTAAAATCTCTGCCTCTCAATTACGAGTAATCTAGAATTTCCAACTTCACATAGGGAAATTAATAATTTGAAATTCTAGAACAGAAACATTTTATTTCCAATCTTGCATTAAACCAGGAAAATAAAAGTGATTTCTAGAATAGTGGGAAGTAAGTTTGTCAAAAATGGAATTTTATTTGCTTTTTAATAAATATATTATTGACATAGTGTACAGTTCAAATGTACAAGCAAAAACTAGCAACTTGGCTAAATGATCATATTTCTTCTGAGGATCTACTGTGAGCATTGTACAGTCATTGCTATCCAAAATGCTTTTGTCTGAGCTTTAAATTTTACTCAAATTTGAATAAGCCACAGAGCTAGCAATGTTGCTGAAGAGAAATATCAAAATATGTGCCTCATGGGTCTAAAACCACAGGTTATTTTAGCTTTTGTAAGAATTCAGGGTGTTGTTTTTTTTAAGTTGAGCACAGCAAGTAAATAAATATGTACATTATCTACCTCTATGACCCTTTTTTTCTGAAAGCAAACAGCGTCCATCATTTGTGACTTGACTTTCCGTAAAAGTAACAGTTCATAAAAATCTGCGAAACTACTACTGGGAACAAACAAATTAAACAATGACAATGTAATAAAATAAAACTGCTGTTGTACTGCTATGGTGGAAGAATTGCTTCTTCGCTGGGATTAATACATCTTGCAGAAAACAATTTTAAATAATGTGTAACATATGGATTCAGCTTTTATTATTCTTCTAAAAGAAGACAATTATATTTATGTGATAAACTGTTCAGTGTTAGTAGCATAATGTTTATATTACTGGCCACTTAAATAGTCTTTGGCATACTTTTATAAGGAACAGCAGTCTCCAGATCTTTTGAAATCCATCTTACAAAGTAAGTCCTGTCTGTTACTGGAATGCAATGGCTCTTACATACTTCTTCCTTTGCTTACTGAAAACAAAAATTGTACTGCAGGTAATTTAGTTGTAAAACTGTATGCATGTAAAACTTTCTAACGTTTTAGATAGAATTATACAGTTAATATGTTATTTATGGGTTTTTTTTCTTCCCAATGAAGAACGTGGAAGGTCTGTAGCATTTGAGAAAATGGATGAAAGGCAGTTTTCTATTTTAACTTTTTGGAAAGAAGTTATCATCCAGTATGTACATTAGCAAGCCTCTTAGAGGTATTTTTGTTAATCTTCTCATCAGCCATAGGAATGGGTAGCGTTTACACTCTCCTTCTAATGGAAAACATTACAATAAGAAAAGAAAGACTTTGGGGGTAGTTTTCAAGGAGCTGCTTTTGTCCCCTTTAGATTGTAGATACTTTTCAAAAAGGATTACATAGAAACATTTATCTCCACGTCTTCTAGCTTCTCTGAGACAAAACTGCATACATTAAAAAAGGGGTGTGAAAAGGTTTCCATATTATTTTCTGTTGCTGCTGTGTGCATAGACTTCATTGTTAGCATCAGCGACAACAGAATTTCTGCATTGCCTCAATCCTGCAACCAAATATTTCATTCGTATTACAAAATCAGCTCAGTGACTATGTAAAGTGAACGAATGTGTTTATTGCAATCTATTAAATACAAAGAAATACAAAGAAATAAGAATAAGTATGTCAGCTTTGAAACTATTTGTGTTCTAATTATTCACTCTTGAAGTACAAGTTTAGTATTGCTAATAATCCAGATTTCATTTGCTCTAAATGTTAAGGTCATTGAAAAAGATAAAGTGAAGGGAATGTCATTTTAAAAAGTGGAACCTAATGGAAGTGAAATCTGCGTATCCAGTTAATTTGGGATTTATTATCCCTGTAACTAGACTTGCAACTCTTCTGAAATCATGTTGACTGAAGACTTGAGAGCAGAATGAGTGGATGGCTACCCCCACCCCCATTCTTAAAAGAAACCCTGTGCCTGCTGCTTCCAATTTAGTGCAATCATGCCTCTTACTGGCCAACACAAGATGCAGCATTAACTGACACATGCAAATGAGTATTCATGGAGACTCTGAAATGTACAATAAAGAATAAAGACATGCATTCTCTGTATAATTGTTTTCTTTTATAAAACTGAATCCAAAAGGGAGTGCATTTCACCCAAAATCTATAGACTTTCTATGGTTACAATCAGCTGTTGAAGCCAGATATTAAAAATGAAGTGTGGATAAATGGATAGAAATGAAGTGTGGATAAATGGAGGACTCCAGTTTCCAGTGCTGTCAATCTTTCACTGGCACTATATCTGCTTAAAGAGAAATGATCCAATACACTTTTGTTTCTTTCTTTCTCATTTTCTTTTCTAAATGGCACTTTTAAACACACAAGGAGGATATAAAGCCGTTCATCTTATTTTCTCTGTTTTATACAAAGACTGGCCAAAGCTCTCGGTTGTCAAAAGGACAGATACATCAAGTGACATAGCAGTGCAAGCTTCACTATACGCCCATTGCCCAAAGTCTCTGAAATCTGTTCGGAGAGATCCCCTTTTGTGGTGAAAGAGGGTAGTACAGGTTCCATTGCCTATTTAGTCATTGGCGCTTCTGCTGAAATTGCCATCAAGGATACCATCTGGTGCAAGCTGTGATGACAATCATGCTGGGTGCTAATATGCACATCTGTCCATGAGGGCTGCATCTAACAACTCTTTTCACATTGGCCAATGAACAGCCATGAACTTTCAACTGTTTTCAGTCACTACCACCTTTGGGCTTGATTCACCCCCTAGATTGTGCTTGCAGCAGCTGGGATGCAAGCTCCCCATGGTTAGAAGCCTGTCTGGAGGAGATCTGCGGCAACAGTTCTGAGCTGAAGAGCTCAGAACTGGCTGGTGTAGACCACAAAATGGGCAAAACTCAATCTCCTGGATTATATTTTAAACCAGCAACCCAGAACGGAAAGGCCAGTATTTGTTTGTTAATCACCTGAGCCAGTGTTTCTCAATTACTGTGACACAACTCCTTATGACAATGGGTGTGGGGGGTCTTAAGGTGTTGAAAATGTTATTATGATCGAAACCAAAGAAAATCTTATTCCCCCATTTCTCGCATACCTATATCTTCAAGGTCAAGTATTCTCGCTCAGACTTTTGAAACTCACACACAAGTAAATTATATGGCTTATTGTCATCAATGATACATTTTTTACTCTTGCTTTTACAGTAAATATAAGGGGGTTGTGAAAATTTTTGATTCTGCGTAAGGATTTGCCAATCTGAAAAGATTTTAAGGAACACTGACCTAAACCATCATATTTGCTAAATCCTAATGTTAGAATAGAATGTGTGCATGGCCAGTTCTCCATGACTGAGCCTGAGTTGAAAAACCTGAAGAGGTGCAAGAGGATGATCTCATGGCTAAGGCAAAGGATTGGGACCTAGGAGATTTGGGTTCTAATCCTAACTCTCTGCAGACTTCCCATGTGATCCTTGGAAAGTCTCTTAATCACTCTACCTGTAAAATTAGGATATTACTACTTCCATACCTCACAGCAGTGTTAGGATAAATCTATTAATGGATGTGAATGCTCAGATGATAAGGATGCTATGGTGATGAGCTTCACAGAAATGACTACAAATTAATAATAACAATAAATATTAAATAGACAATAAATAATACATAGAAATATATAGAAAATAATAAAAAGAATGAATACAAAAACCCTTCGGGTGTTCATTTTAGGAGTGAATTAAGATAAACCAAATTAAGTCCACTCTAACTGTGAATGAGAGCCTCCACACAGGTTTAACTAATCCTCTTTAAATTCACACCTTTAATTAAATTGGATTAACTTTCCTGAACGTTCCCAGGTAGAGCAGCCCTGACTTTCTGTGGGAACTTGGCAAATCAGTTAACTTCCCTATACCTCAATTTCCTTATCTGTAAAATAAAGAGAATTGTGCTGATCTGCCTTTGCAAACTGAGATCTATGGATAATAAGTGCATTGCACGTGCTAACTATTATTTGTTAATATTATCAGCATTGAGCTGAGGGGTCTACAACACCATATATGTGGAGGCCTTCCCTTGCTCCTGTTCGCACTGGCCTGACTATCATTAGCATCGGTCAGATTAGTGTGGAGAAAATTATGTGGGTTAAGGAGATTCCATTTCCCTTACACTCAGATAACATGGGAGCAGGATTTGGCCCATTAAAAATAAACAAAGAAAAGCCTCCTCACAAAGATTTCTCATGTGATGCAGCAGCTGTGTCCAGCAAATCATCTTATTTCTAGCACAAGAAGAGTTTTGGAATTGTTAGATAACCACAGGATAACATTAGTGCATGTGTTGGTGTGTGTGTGGTTATTATACTCAGCCACAACTGTAATGTTCACAACTTGTGGTGGAGACCCTTGCCATTAATAGGAATTAACCACCACTTTATATACTTTGATTCAACCATCACTAAAAAGATATTTAGTGGATGCATTTAGCTACATCCTATCATGCTCTATATACTGCTCAATATTCAAATGAGTTAATTAAACCAGATTACACTCTATATCTTGCATTTATACAAAAATTACAAAAGATGTTTTATAAAATATCAACTTGCATATCTGTATGCTGAATTTTCAATATTTTTGATCAAAAATATGTAACAGAAAATGCACAGTGGAGATCGTTTGGAAAAATTTATTATTAATGCACGTTTTTCTCTTCTGCTGGAAAAGGAAGAATTTTGTTGTGCATGTTATAAAATGTTAAATATTAGCATTATTTAAAGTTAATAGGATGCCAAAGAAAATGACTAATAATACATTATACAATTAGATGCCTTTCATATTAGTGCATCCATTAACAAAATAAAATACATTCAAACAGAGGAGTTCTGATTTGCAATTTTTAGCAAGGATTGCCCATGTGTAAAAGCTGAATTATTTATTCATTTTTTGAACTGCTGGATACATCAGTTTGCAATTATTTGCATTATGTTTGAATGCTTTGTCATGTGTCTTTGATTAAAAAAATAAAAATACAAATCTCCTTTTATAAAGGCATTTTCATTTACACAAATGCTTTAAACTTGCAAAGACCAAAAGTATTCCTTCCCCCCACCCCTAAATTAAGTGAATCATCTGTTATATCAAGACTGGCTAGAAATACTGAAGACCTCAATATTCCTCTGCCAGCTACTACAGATGTCTGCTTGTTATCACTGTTTAACTTAGGCCTCTCAATATAGAGCTCCCTATCTCTATTTTCACCTTCTAAGTGTATTCTTTTTCCTGTGCATAACCAATTCCATCTTGTTCCCAGCATATTGGTCTCAAGTCAGGCATCATGTAGTTTTTGCCTATAGTTATTTTCATGCCATAACATGCTCTGTTTCTGCACCCAGAGTCCTACCCATTTTAATGTCAGTTATTCTGACTTCTCAGCTGATGTCAGCATTGTCCTTGAATAACACATTTTGAAAGCATCTAACCTTTGCTTTATTAAGGACCCTCTTTCAGCACTACACAAACTAGACTTTGACCTCACATATTGTCCTTTTCCATTCCCATGTTGCACACTATCTCCAGAAAAGTTTGTGTAATCTATAAAAGACACTATCACCAGCACCTATACATCTCTTCATTTCATTCTCACATCCGCTGTCTCTCCAGCCCTGATATCTCATTAATTCAGCCATTCTCAAATCTTCTGTATTATAAGCACACAATATTGGGCTTTGGAAAGGTGTTCTGAAGTCTCCCATTTTTAAAAACTAATTACTGTGGAAAAATATATCTCACTGGTGGCAAGTAAAAATGCAACAAACAGTAGTGAAGTCTGCTTTTTTTCCAGGCATCCTGGAATTTCATGATGTCAACACTGCAATTAAACATCCCCTTAGCCTGAACCCTGCAATCTTGAGTCAGCTGGCATGGTCAGCCGCAGGTGTCTAATTGCAGTGACATACCCCAACAGTCCAACCTATTACACCTTAGCTCTGTGTTATGGTAAACAGAGAAAGAGCAACGCAACAACAACAATAAAGCTTTTATTGGGGAAACTTTATACCCTGAAAAATACTACACATTACAAGGCATAAACAAAGGACCAAATTATGAGCTTGGTTATGTGCTCACAACTACCAATGATTTCAGCAGGAGTAGAGCATGTGCATCTGAGGGATGACTATATCTCAAAATATGTGTGTCATGCACACATTAAACATAAATTGGTTATATCAGTTTCTTCCAAGTAGTCATCCCAAATTTGAATGAGAAAAAATGAATGCTCTGCAATGCCTAAGTGCAATGGACCTACAGTAAGATTAAATCTTATTCACATGGGTTTTATACTGGGCTTAAGTAAAAAGAGCAGATTCTCTCCACAGCTGAGCTCTGTTCAGTGCCCCAGAGTGTGGGCATAGGGGACATCTGGGAGCCATTTATGCATCCCTGTTTCTGAGGCCTGACTTACTCTGACCTTGGCATGAATGAGAGCAGTTTAAGGGCTGCTCTTACTTATGCCTGCTGTAGATCTATATAGCACAGCATAGCTCTGCCCTGAATCGACACAATACCCCCTGTCCCAGATATGTCCACTTTGTCAGTATCGACTGCAGCTGATGAAGGATCCAGCCCCCCAGATTTACACTCACCCAGTGTGGGGGAAATATCAGTGGTCAGAAGGGTCAGAATCTGGCTCCTTTGCGCTGCCTGAGGGCTAGAAAAGGGCTGGCGATCATAGAATCATAGAAGATTAGGGTTGGAAGAGACCTCAGAAGGTCACCTGGTCCAACCCCCTCATCTAGTTCAATCCTTAAATGCTGGCCAAAAGCTTTCATTTTAACAGTAAGTAAGGTACTAGCAGTTTAAACAGGTAATCTATATACCTGTACTGAAATTCACTCTTATGTATAACATTTTGCTTTGTTCAGTGGGAACATCCTTAGCTGGGGAACTATGGAAGATTTTTGGCCCTTCTGTGCCATCCAACCATAGCAAAGATTCTCAAACATGATAGAGAATCTTCAGTTGAATATATTTTAATAGTTCCAAAATGTTATATGCAATTACGCTGCTATATAAATAAATAAGAAGAATAACAGGAGAAGACATGTTAAGTGCAGGTTCACACACTTATGGGCTGATTTTCAGTGAATCAGAACATCCACAATCTCACTGAAATCACTGGCCAGATCCAAAGTTTTGAGTCAGACTCATTTTTTATATCAGAGTTAGGAAACGGTCCCTTTGACCTCAAGATGTCTAGACACAGTGTTATGGTGACTTTCACTGATAACAGATATAACATTAGAGATTACATAGTGCTGAAATTCAGGATGTCACAGCTGTGCACTCACTTCCAAGAATCAGGTACCAGGCATAACTTCAAACTTTAAGAGTTTGTATGGGTTTTTTTCTTTGTTTAGAGCAGCACAGTCAAGAAGAAATATTACAGAATAGAAATATCCTTTTAGTGGTATTCCTAAGGAGAATATTTTGGGGTTGGAATGGAGGGTGGGGAGAAGAAAATACATAGAGGGAAGACTATTTCAGGGAAATAGTAATGATGTGAACATTTAAATGGGCCCTTTAAGGGATACACAGAATACTTTAAGGGAACACACTTCTCAGAAATGGGGCAATTAGCTAATGAGATAATTTTACTCAGGTCACAAGGAATAAGAAGTGATTTTACTGAAAACAGTAATTTACAATATTATGAAAATATAAAAAGTGGCATGAGTGATTTGAAAATTTCTTAAAAAGGGCAATTCCTTTTCAGCATGAAGATTTTCCTAAGGCACATTGAATCTGTGAAGTAAAAATTCTTGGAAAAGAGCACACCCCACTGGTGATGTTAAAACATTTCGAGGAGAACTCCTCTTTATAAAGCTCTTTATATCATATATTTATGGGGAAGTAAATTATCACTATAATGGGCCTATGATAATTTACATCAGTGGATAATCTGCCCCTTAGCAATTAAGGCTGGAAGCTACGTCAGAGGTCTTCAAGCCCACACCCTCCTTTGCTGCTTTTCTGAGTATTATCTAGCCCCTTTTCAACCATTTCCACTGAAGGTGTCTCTGGGACAGCTCATGGCAGTTGCGTCATTCTCCAATTTATCTTACTGTTATTTCTAAAATCTTTAGCATCAAACTAGTTCTTCTTGTAATATAGCTGTGACCCGCTGTGACTAAATCAACACTCTCACTCTGTATATAGAATATACAGAACAATCATATTCCCGCACCACTCTAATACTTTCCGAGACCATAACAAAGTATTTTTTAATCTTTCTTCTTTTAGTACTTTCCAACTCTTTACACATTTATAAGTATTCTTTGTAGTCTTGCTGTTTTGTTTTGTTTTGACAGTGAAATTCCCAAAATTGTCAACAGTACTCCAGGTCAGGCCCTACTGACACTTTGAATATTGTTACCTGTCACTACTATTACATGAAGTACCTCTACAGTGGAATATACTACAAAAAATCAACACTTGCCACCTATGGTAGCGACATTTACATGGCATTTGTGTGGTTTTGCCCATTCTATGTATAAAGAATACAACAAACACCATGATAAAGTCAATTTCCACAGTGTGGTAAATGTTGATTTCTTTTTCTAATACCACCCAGCACAATATCACATAACGTACACCCATAAATAATATTGCTTTTTTCTGTTGCAGGCTCATATTTCAAGCTTCTATTTGTTTGCCACTATTACACCTTAATCACAGAATTATAGACATTAGCTACAGGGGAAAAAAATCTATTTGGTCATATTGGGCCTCATCCTACAAGACACTGACTGTCACCATCTCTTATTTGGGGCTCTACAACTCACAAAATGGGGCCCTTAGATTATACTGTATAGAACATTTTCCACACTTTGTACAATCCACTTATAAATGTGTCTAGTACATTTTCATTTGCTTAATTTTACCTTGATTCTCACTGGGCCATTCTAAATAATTTATCTTGATCTTTTGTTTTGGATTCATTTTCTTCAATATTAACATTTTCTGTACTGTTGCTATCAGAGAAGCACAATTCATGAAAGAAGAAATTATCCCCAAGGACTTACAGCATCCCAATATGTGGCTACCTCCCACAATTTTGTAAAGTCTTCAAAAGCAGGGCCCTTTCAAATTGAACTTTTTGAAGTGCTAGTACACAAAACACCTATTATGATGTAAATAGTTCTGTGGAGTAGAGAGGAAATAAAAGGCATGTCTTATGGGCATGGCCAAACAATGCATGCCATAAAATTCATGGTACGAATGTGGCTGCTCATGCTGACCTAACTTATTACCTCTTCTTCCTCATTTTATAGACTTATTCACTGAGTGGGTTAAAAAGAAAACTGTATGACAACACATTTTGTAGCATAAAATATTAGTTCTCAGATTGAAGACTGGAAAGCCATGCATGCCAATACTTCTAAGTCCTTGGTCCTTACACACCAAGAACAAGGTTAGCTGAGTGAGAAAAACAATTACTGTTATAACAGTTATTTTTTAAAATTTCGAACGAGCAAAATAATAAAATACAAAAACGGGGTGCAGTGAAATATAAACAGACTATTATCCTCATCAGGTCTGGAAATCTGGTTTCCATTTCCAAAATGGATATGTTGGTGGTATTGCACCTATTTCTTCTTCCTTCCCAAAAGAAGAGAGTAACGTGCATATCCTTTACTTAAATGGCCCACTTCCAAATGAAAATGAAAGGTCTGATCCTTAGGATAGGTCATTTAAACACCCTTCCCCTTTTCCTTTCAGAAAGAGAAAAAGAAAGCTCCTCCTACTGGAGCATTTAAAGGCTTAATCAATAACATATGCACACCAAGGGCATTAAGACATCACTTCTGTGCTGTTGAAGTTAACGGTCAATTTGTCCTTTCCATTGTATTCCTCTGTTCTCAGGATTTTATAACTTGGCAAAAATAGAAGAGTGATGTTCTTGGCTGCAACTTGGCATATGCAGGTCTTAACCCAAGAACAAATTGTTTTATAATTATTCCTGAGAATTACTTCAGTCTGTTTTATTTTTCTTTTCTTGCCTGAGCAATGTGAAAGAAAAGGATAACTATTTTTTGATGCTTTCAAGGCATTTTGGTTCTTCATCTAGCAAAAAAAATCAAGCAGAGCCTGATGTTTCAAAAGTGAACTTCAGCACACACACAATGGCTTCACACCTCTTGACTTCCAGAAGGACTACTTATGTGAGTAAATGCTCACCAAAGCAAGTAAGAGATTCACAATTAGGCCCATATTCAGTAATGCAGGTTGGCTCAGGGGTTCATCTGAAAAGAAGTTATTTGTGCACGTGGTTGAGTTCTAAATTTAGAATCCAGGTTTAGAGTTTGTTTAAAAGGAGAAAGGTGCAATCAACTACTTCATAAAAGCTGTCTTAAAATGCACGAATTGGATAAAAGGGGGAATCTAACCTGTTTCATTATACTTGCATGAGCTGAAACTTACTGGCCACACTGCCTGCCATATATGTGTCTAAAATAGAAGGAAAACACATAACAAAAGAAGAAAACTATCTGGAAGAGGAGTTTCACTTCTCCATTGGACCTTTAAGTTTGTAGCTGCTCTCTGGAAGTTGGCAGCTTGTACTGAAGCCACTCTGCCTCTGCCCGCAGCGCCTTTGTTAACTGACAGAGGACTGAAGCTGCTGGCTGCCTTTGAAATGGATATGTTGGGTCAGTGGAAACAGTTGGATGTTTTTGAGCAGAACCTTAGTTTTTCTTACTTAAAAAAAAAACTGTGAAAAGTAGCTTCTTCTTCTTCTTCTTCTAAATGCTTGCTTTAAAAACACCCAACCCATTTATGCTGACCTGATGAGTCAATTTGAAAGGCAACTTCAATCCTCCGTCAGTTACAAAGGCTCTGCCAAGGGAGGCAGAGCTGAATCAGTGCTGGCTTCTCTTTTCTCGATAAGAGCAGCTCCAGACATTAGGCTCCAACAGGTTCCTAAAATCTGTACTATTTTAATTGTACAATAACATGATCAAAAATAGCAGAGAAAATATCTTCAGAACATTTCCATTTGTTTTCTTCCTCTCACAGACTTCTTGATAACTGATATGGTAATACAGCTGAGGAGTCCTGATGTTTGAAGGTGGTCTAGATGCTCATATGGTTCAAAACCCTCACTTGCCAATTAGATTCTTGCTCTTGTCCAAACCATTGCAGAACAATAAATATAAACACAAATGAAAAACAATAAGCTTCAAGCTGTCTGAATTCCAAGACTGGCATTATTGTATAACATGGAAAAGAAAATGATAGTGAGGTTTTTTATTGGTCATTCAAACTGCAGCAAAATATAAATGGGAGCCAGATATTTCTAAAAACCCATATGTGAATAAAAGTTCAGTGATTTTACTAATAATGCCACTAGTGAATTACCTTTAGAAAGGGAATATTGCACCTATAAAGTCAATATACTAGGTATGTTGGAATCCGTAAAAATTCCAATTACTGCTTCAGAATTTATTGTGCACATATGGAAAATAATACTTGTAAAAGAGAAAGGGGTTTGTGCCTGGTGCTGTCAATACTGTGAAGGATGGGGTGATTATAAAGCAAATTAACAATACTTTTAAATGTGCATTCACTTATCTTTCCAATTAAATCCTTGTTAAACAACTGCACAGACAGTAATGGTGCTTCTGCAAAGCACTGATCAAGACAGTTTTATTGTAATTTTTACTCTGTAACAATTAATCAAGTAGGCATTTTCTTTATTATTAAATTATTTAGTTAATAAATATTCACAATTGGCTAACATATTTGTAGTTTAAATTTTTGATTTTTTTTTTATTCTGGAACCGATATTTGAGTATTTGCTTGTAGCAGGCTCACAAGAGAAGTATTTTAATTGTTTTACCAAAATAGTATCTGTTAACTTGAGATGATAGTTTTACTAATAAATGTACCTTTTCTAATCTAGCTCACTTTACTAATTCCAATATCTTTGGCACTTCTCTTATACATACTACAAACATGCTGCTTTCTGCTGCAATATTTAAACCTCCATAAAAAGTTATATTTCTTTTTCTTCTTTAAATAGTACGTAAGAACTAAAAACACAGTAACTGATATTTGGATGGTAAATTGTGTTTTACAGTTAATAACACAAGGTATTCCAAATGAAATAATGGTGTCCAAAGGTCACCTGAACTGCAAATAGCAAGCATTTTGCAAACCAAGGATTGAATATAAAGGAAATTAGGAGCTGCCTTGTTTGCTGAATGAACCAGTGAAGATGGACTTTTGTATTTCTATGGTTAGTTTCCCTGAACGTACATGCAATTGTATAGGATTATACTGCTTCCTTGAGGTATTATGAACCCTTTATAGCTGTATTTTTTAATTTAAGTGCTTACGGTTCTTTGACAGTCCCAGAAACTGAATTCCTCTCTAGCCACAAAATAGGTACAGCATAGGAAGTGTAGCAGAGTAAGCTTCGCCCTGTTAGCACACCAATGTATATTAACCCTATATTGGGGAGAGTAACTCAGTCTCCAAGATAATATATTCATTCCTTGCACACTACAGAAAAATGGGCGTGGAAACAAGGGTGCCAATGACTTCCAACTGTACTGATGCTTTCTGTGAGGTGAACACTTATATGCCATAACTAGACTGGGATCAGCGCACATTTCACAGAGATTAGCATATCTGTTGAAAGCATAGGTCTCTTTTTCATAGGGTTGACAGTGAAATTAAAGAATATTCTGAATCATGTCAGCAATTTCAGCTGGTTGGACTAGATTCTAACAGCTACGAGTTCATACATTTGTTTATGTTGCTCTTATCTGCACATGGGCATCACCTACAGTATGACTTATTCCAGTTTATTTTTTCCCAGAAAACCAATGTAAAGATCATCAAAAACATGTAGTACCTTTTGTTGGCTGGATCCTTCAGAATGATCATAATGTCACCAGTACGCTGCCAGTTAGCTCTTCTGCTTACTACAGTCCACTGGGCTATCCCCACAGGGTCTAGATGCTTCCAAATTTTAACTGCCAGAGATTCAACGGGCAACATGAAAAGTAGCAGGAAGAATACCCTGATGAGTTCCTCATGATAAAGGTTGAAGCCATTAGAACAGCAACCAATTGTCTAGGCCACAGTTCTCATATTACTGTTGACTTACTCTCCAGAAGCCCCATTCTTAAAACATTTCTAAAATAAGAAAAATTATGGCTATCTTTATGTCACCAATAATCTTTGCAACTTCTAGCTCCTTGAATCAATGATGCTGAAAAATGATGACTCGGAAAGTTTCCAAAGTACTGAAAGATGTTATAGTCTGGCCTGTTTATGATCAAGTGATCTTTTCAGCTTTTAATGGGAAAAATACATCACTGGTAAAAGATAATCTTGTCACACGAAAGCAAAAAAAGATACAATATCAATAGCCTTCCATACAAAAAAAAAAAACCAAAAAAAAAAAAACATGCAACGGGCTGAACAAATAAAGTAGTTTCTTCTGTTGTTGGCAAAAACAAACAGCTTTAGGAAGTACTTAACTTTAAGGAACAATAATAAAAGAAAAATAAATTCAGTGAATGAAAAAATTAATGGACTGGATGTGGAAGGTTTGTATTTATAAAAAAATGCATTCATAGAATTTGAAAATCCTCTTTTGATTTTTCCCCCTTTCTTCCTATTCCTTATTTAATGATTAAATAGTCAATTGTCATCTTGCTTGCTTTTTCTACCTTCCCCACCCACTCTACTTTTTCTTTCATCCAGTTTTTGATACTGAAATGTTAACAGTACAAAGAGAGGGACCAGAGTTCATGCTTTGCTCTTGAGTTAATTCTATTTAAAACACTAAAAGTACAGTAGGCAGCCTGGAATTTTTCCTGTGATAATGAATTTGCACTGGTAAGTACAGATTCCATCTATTATAAAACCAGAAAAGCCTAATATTTAATACAGATGAACAGTACAGATTTTTTTTGGTGGGGGGGGGAGGAGGGGACGGGAATGCCAAAATCAACTGGGCATCAAGAAATAAACCCCCAAGCATTTTGCCTGTATAAGGCTGAACACATGTTCAACTTTTGGAATTTAAATGGCCCTTGGGGGCAGTGTGGATTAGTACTTATAGTTGAATAAATTTTCACAAAAACAAAATACTTACGGAAGAGAAATGAAATAAACAAAATGAAAAGTCATTTAAAATACTATTTGTCTTGTTTAGACTAATTTAAAAAAATGAAGACAGAGGGATTAACAAAAAGCAAACAAAAAACAAAAAGTAAAACAACTCTGTCAAGTATACTACTGAAATTCACCCTATTCTAGCACTTTCACGATTTGTAAATGAGCAGGTGATGAGGAGACTTGAATCAATCCCTGAAACATGTAGGCAAAGTGTGCCCATTCCTCCTCCTCATCCTGTGTCAGCATCAGGGTGTGATTTTGATTGATCGGCAAATTTGACAAATTTGACAAATTTGTCAAATTTGACAGTGGCATAAACCAGAGGAAAGGCCTCCTGGTATTTCTATGCTACCAAAACAAGCTAAGTGCTTTAGCTTTCTGACAAGCTTCACACCATCAAACCTTCTTCTTTAGATGGAAACTTGAGCAGTAATGTAGCTTTGAGTAAGCTAATGTTTGGATGGACAGATCTAATATTGTTATGGAAGAGTTATTTTCCCATTCGTCTGATAGTGTCGAGCAAAGATTTTAGGAAGTGAATAAAGATAGGGAATGCTCTTATTCCTGTTACTGGTTCTGCCCCTCTGTTTCCCAGGAGAAATATGTTACACAACCAAACTATCATGATCTGAAAACTATTGGCCTGATAATCCACTCACACCAGTGTAAAATAGTTGTAAATGGGGGGAGAATCAGGAAGCGTGTCTCTGGAGAAATAGAAGGGATGACATCAGTATTAACCTACAGTTCAACACAGAATTCATACTTCAAGCTGATCCATTTTATTTCCAGTCCTTCAATATATCTTTGTGTGTTCTTCTTTCTGCCATCTTGCTGCCTGGCAGTGATATACAGCCACTGCATGAAGGATCTAGTTTTGCTTCACACTGCGAGGTCACAAGTTAACTCTGATTACAATCTGCAGGAGTTTGTACCTTTTCAAATGAACAACAAAGCTCAGACTGAACCACTGCGTTTTACTTGGCTTCCAAAACAAAGTCAAGCTCTATATCCTCAGCTATGAGGCTTTCACTACACATTTTTGCTCCCATTTTCTTTTGCTGCCTCTCACATTACTTTAACCCTTCCTTCCAGCCGGACTTTCACTGTGACTCTTGCCATTCCCATTTTGTGCTCTCTTCCATGTGGACTACTATGCGTGGCATCCCTCCCTTGTTGGGCAAACATCCTTCCTCTCCACAGTCAAATTTGCATTTGAATGAATTCTGTAAAATTCCACAAAGTCACCCTACATTTCTTACGTCTACACATTCCAGACATTCACACACTGGGTTCTGATGGATTTTATGCCCAGTTGCCAGTCATACGGCCACTACTTATAGCTTGGGAAAGTGCAAAACAAGTTCCAGGCAGATAAAATACCGGGAAACTGACACTATGTCTTTAGAAAATTTAAGATAATAAATGCTGCAAGTCCAGCCAGTCTTGAGTGCTTTAATACAGAAACTATCGATTGTTTTCTTAAATGTAAAACATCCAGACACTTGCCAATAGGCACCAAAATAATTTCTAAATAAACAACAAAGAAACAATAAAGATTTTTGCCTTGGGATGCTATAGACCACATTTTCAAACTAGCAAATTTTGCATGGGCAGCCTCTGAAATAGAGAAAAGCCTCAATCTGCATATGCAACTTAGATAATTGTGCATCTAATTACTTGATTTGCATGTGCAAGAGTGCCCACCAAAAAAAAGAAATAAATAAAAAAAAATGCAATTTAGAGCCGTGATTGGAAAGAAAAAAAGAGGCTCTTTATCTCTCATAGTAGTTTATGCCGGAAGAAAGACCAGGGAATGAAAAGCTGAAGCTACTCCAGAAATGGGAGAAATTGAACTGCTCTCTGACTAGAGCTTGCACTGTAAAATATGCAATTTGAAAACTCTGTTTGTGTGTACACACATACACATATATGCACACACACACACACACACACACACACAACTCTCTGCTGTAGCTTGGTTTTGGATGAATTTGGCAGTTCAGTTTTACATAAAGATAGGGGGCTAAATTCATCCCTGGTGAAATTCACTTTCAAAGTGGTGACATCTTCACTTAGATTTGATTAAAAGTTCACAGAAATGTTTTTAGACTGAATTGAATGGAGTTACATCAGGGATGAATTTGGACCATATAGTTTTCAAAAATAATGTCATGCAGTTGTATTCACAATCATAAAGAATTTCTAATATATCCTTTAGAAACAAATATGCCATGCTACATAGCCTTGAAATTATTACAATCCATGATGAATGACAGAAGAGCGAACATGTACCAAAATTTGGGATGGGGGAAAATGAAATATATTAATAATACCATGTACTTATATGAGAGCATGTATAGCATTTTACATGTTCAAAGTTAAGTGCAAACATGAAATAACATAAGAAAAATCTTTCTACCCTTCATTTATAGGAGTCAAATCCAACCTGTGGCTCTGAATAGTTCAAGAAAAACCACCATCTTTTCTACTGTGTCTCAAAATACTTGAAAATACAATAATAAAGTAAAACTCTTTCCTATTACTACCCTAAGTTAAAAATAACAATAGAAACTTTTTAAAAGCATTGGACACTAAGCTAGAACTAATAGGCCAACAACTGTTGGGAACTGTGGGCAATTTCCTATTATGACAAAATATCTTTACTATTGTGAAAGCTCTTGGGTCCACTCCTACAAAGTGCAGAGTGCCCACACCCTTCATTGGGTAAAATCCTGGCCCTATCAGAATCAGTGGAAGTTTTGCTATTGATGTCTATAAAGCCAAGACTCCAGTGGCACTGCAAGGCACTCAGAACCTCACAGGATAAGGCTCAACTATACTCTTAGGGGCTGAGGGCAGATATAGAGGAGCTCAGTCCTGAAGGCTAATAAGCTATGCTAAAAAAAAGTGTGGAAATCCAAAATGCTAGAGTTCAGTGCTCAGCACGGCTGGCCCTAGACCAAAAGGTCCCCCAGGTGAGAAGTGTCTTCAGCACCCGTCGATTTGTTAAACCTTTGAATGCCTTATTTTTATTGCATTTGTAGCCCATTTAATGACTTTGATGCACGATTTGCATGCATGATTATTCCTGTCGTATAAGACTGACTGGCTACTCTCCCCACCACCACCTTTATATACCCGCGCGGGCATGGCTGACAACTTTCTAGGAGGTTTGAGGAAAATATAGTTCTCAGAAAGTCTGGAAGGTTCTACGAGATTCTACAAAGGTCCAGACAACTCTAGGAGGTTAGTGAAAAATGAATCCACATATGGAATACCTGAAGCCTTTTACTTCAAACACTCTATTTTCTGTTTTGTTGCTAACAAAAACAGCACCCCTAGCCCAGCACCCCTCTAAGCCCAGCACCCTAGGCCGTTGCCTGGGTCACCTGCCCCCAAATATGGCCCTGATGCTCAGGATCTGAGCAGAGAGGATTCTGCACAGTGTGGAGAAACATATACAATGCTCAGCAATGTGAGGAAAATTCTATGCCAGCACTATACCGAGCACTGGAGAGCAGGGGAAAAGTAGGCATGATGAGTCCAAAATAAGATTTAGCCCAGTTATAGCTGCTTAAGTGCAATCCAGCAGCCTCAAAATGCATGTGTGCAGGCCATTTTTATGATTTTCAGTAGGAGTTACTGCGAACCAGGAGATACAGAAATAATAACACAGAAATAATAAAATAATAACAATAACACAGAAATGTGTCTGAGTATTCTTTGACAATAATATCTCAGACACCTGCTCATTGGCCCAATGAAGATGTGGGGGCACAGTGTTCTTCATGAACTGTTAGTCAGCAGCATTCACTCCCCTCAATGTATTTTGCCATATTGGATTGTTAGCAGCAAAGGGAGTGCTCAGCAGTCGGAGCTGTTAACTCACAACCCTCTCCTACAACTCTGTAGGATGGAACCACTTTTTGCAAGGTCAAGAAGAAGGATTCCAAGTCTACTTGTTGTTTAGCTCCCCAAACTAGAGTTCCAGGAAGCCCTCTCTTCAGCACAAGTCTGCAGAGTGTGAACATCATCTGATATAACTTTATATAATGGTGATGCTGTATGCTTAACCCTTGCCAAGAACAGTAAAGTGTTCAACACTGTGAGTGGCTTTGTTCAACACTGTGAGTGGCTTTGGGATGTATTTTTCACTAGCTGCCTATACTGGCTTCCACACCTGTAATATCTATTGAGGGATGCGGGTTTCGTTTGGGTAATATTTGTGAAAAACCAATACAATTCTAAAATAAAATTTAATTTGAATATTGACTGTATTTCTGGTTCTCATTTGCTCATTTTACTGTTCATCATCCCTCATTTTGTAAGGTGAAATTTTGATCCCATTGAAGTCAATAGCAAACCCCCCATTGACATCAATGGAATGAGAATTTATCCCCAGTTCTTATGTTTCTGTTTTTCTTCTTTTTCAGCACCCGTATTTTATGTATTCTTCTAATCTTTCTTTGTTTCATGATTTTTTTTATTCTTGCACTACTTCTTCCAGCTTTTGTTTCACATTCAATATTCAGTTTACTTTCACTCTTCCTTTTTTATCCCTTTGCTTACTCTGTTTCTCTGATTTCCATGTTTGCCTCATTCTTGTAATTTTGTTTCATTTTTTCTGTCATTTTCTCTTTTATTCTCCTTCTCATCTCCCTTCTCCCTACTACTTTTCCCTTTTTTTCCTGTGCTTTATTTATCTTTCCTATTTCCTAACCCTACCTACTTCTTTGATTGTTTGTTGTATCTCTCCACCTTTCCTATCATTCCCCAAAATGTGACTCATCATTCTGTGCCGCTATTGTATAGCAGATCCTGAAATATTGTCATCTGAGGCAGTTATGTACTAAACAAAATATTACCAGGGTGAAGGAATCACTTACCCTGATTGACAACAAATCGTAACTTCTGTATTGTTGCCAGATTGCCGCTAACTCTGTAGATTCCATCGACATCCAAACCTAAAAAAGGAAAACATATTTCATATTGGCTCATGTGCGTACTTTATTGAAGATGACAGTCAAGAAAACATAAATGTCCTAACAAATATGGGGAAGAATAGTATGGTGAACTACTAGATAATAAATCACCTGAGAAAGACCAGAATTATATGATGCCTTCTGCCTGATTAAAACAATACAGAAAAACAAAATTGTAGGTTAACTCAATTGAACTCAAAATACTTTATTGTAATGTTGTAGTAATTCTCTCACAGGCGTACAGTAAAGGTAGAGATATTTCAATTAGCTTGGAAAAGAGTAGTGTAAGTATTAACTTGTGTGTTCACGTACAAATACCCTCCACAAGATGTAAAAGCAAATTTGCGTAAGTGTATATTAACTACTTATACTAGCTGGGCTAACAGAACTTTGCAGGTAGAGACACAGACTTTTTGAGCTAAAGGTTGTGAATTGCATTTCTGGTATTGCATATATTCAGTGAGATGATTGCCATGTAACCATGACATGTAAGACTATGTATGGTTTCAGAGTAGCAGCCATGTTAGTTTGTATCCGCAAAAAGAACAGGAGTACTTGTGGCACCCTAGAGACTAACAAATTTATTAGAGCATAAGCTTTCGTGGGCTACAGCCCACTTCCATGGGATGCATAGAATGGAACATATAGTAAGAAGATATATATATATATACATACAGAGAAGGTGGAAGTTGCCATACAAACTGTAAGAGGCTAATTAATTAAGATGAGCTATTATCAGCAGGAGAAAAAAACTTTTGTAGTGATAATCAAGATGGCCCATTTAGACAGTTGACAAGAAGGTGTGAGGATACTTAACATGGGGAAATAGATTCAATAAGTGTAATGACTCAGCCACTCTCAGTCTCTATTCAAACCCAAGTTAATGGTATCTAGTTTTCATATTAATTCAAGCTCAGCAGTTTCTCGTTGGAGTCTGTTTTTGAAGCTGTGGGGACATGCGGGTAGCCATAGCAATGCCGCTGACTTGAAGGTATATATTGACCCCAAATGTGAAATAGTTGTGGGTGAGGACTAAGTCACAAAGGTCAGCCACCAGGTTTGCCATGACATTATCGGGGATACTGTTCCTGACAGCTTGTAGTCTATCTTTGTGTGGAATGTTGGTGTAGAGGGCTTCTACATCCATAGTGGCCATGATGGTGTTTTCTGGAAGATCGCCGATAGATTGTATTTTCCTCAGGAAGTCAGTGGTGTCTTGAAGATAGCTGGGAGCGCTGGTAGCATAGGGCCTGAGGAGAGAGTCCATATAGCCAGACAATTCTGCTGTTAGGGTTCCAATGCCTGAGATGATGGGGCAGCCAGGATTTCCAGGTTTATGGCTCTTGAGTAGCAAATAGAATACCCCTGGTCGGGGTTCTAGGCATGTGTCTGCACAGATCTGTTCCTGTGCGTTTTCAGGGAGTTTCTTGAGCAGATGATGTAGTTTCTTTTGGTAATCCTCAGTGGGATCAGAGGATAATGGCTGTAGAATGTGGAGTTAGAGAGCTGCCTAGCAGCCTCTTGATCATATTCCAACTTATTCATGATGACAACAGCACCTCCATTTTTAGCCTTTTTGATTATGATGTCAGAGTTGTTCCTGAGGCTGTTGATGGCATTGTGTTCAGCACAGCTGAGGTTATGGTGACATCATCATAGGACCTAATCACATTAGCCACACCATCAGGGGCTCATTCACCTGCTCATCTACCAGTGTGATATATGCCATCATGTGCCAGCAATGCCCCTCTGCCATGTACATTGGCCAAACCGGACAGTCTCTATGCAAAAGAATAAATGGACACAATCTGACATCAGGAATCATAACATTCAAAAACCGGTAGGAGAACACTTCAGCCTCTCTGGCCACTCAGTAAAAGACTTAAGGGTGGTAATTTTGCAACGGAAAAGCTTCAGAAACAGACTCCAACGAGAAACTGCTGAGCTTGAATTAATCAGAGAGATGTGTATGTTATTTACAAAGCATTTTACTATGGCACTGTTTTGTACCAAGTTGATTGAGTTTGATGATTTAATGCCCTGGAGGTTTTATTGCAAATAATGAAGAGTGTTTTCAAGGACACCTCGGGAGTCCCATTTTCCCCTTAAATCTGATCAGGTATCATCTGTTGGAGGAAACTATCTCCTACAGTAGGGTCTGCTGATATACCCTTTTAAAATTGAAAACTTTAAACTTTAAAACTTAAAACTGCCAATCTCATAAGAACAGAGGAAGAAATCTGCATGCTCCAAAATTTAAAACACTAAACCGTATAGTGCCACTTGAAATGTATAAGGCGCAGATCAGCATGATGCAGAGAGCGGTTTACTGGAGATCCACTGCTCCATAATGGAGTTGTAGAAGCTATTAGTCACTTGGAACCCAAGTCTTAGCCACATTGTTTTATAAGAAGGCTGACTTTTTCTACAGAAAAAAACTAAATTAATTAGCGTGTGCTACAGCCCAAGACAGGCTCAGCATTCCTCCTATGTAGTAAACTAAATTCTGCTTTTAATGTTACCTATTGAAAGTAAAAAAAGAAAAAACAGCTCATATTACAACACAAAGCAGTTCTATAACTTATATACTACACTGCAGGACCAAGCAAAATTCAGATGTGATTTGAAATTTTAAAATAACATGTCAACAAGATGCAGGGGAGGGATTACGGGGAATCCTACTGCTGGCAAATGGGAGAACGGGTACACTCCAGATGATGTGAGTGTATTTTAGGACTGGGCCCTGGAAATTGAGATTTTGTGGAGAAATGTCCCCACAGAAGTCACTAGCAAAATTCCCATTGGCTTCAAAAGGGGCAGAATTTCACCCTTGAGATTGCAAATGGATAACAGGTCATTGGACCTCAGTCCCATTCAAAAAGACTTGTCTATTCAGGTAAGAAATGGGTAAGGGAGAATGGTGGAAAGGAAGAAGTGCTCGGCTGATGCCTTCTGTGTGTTGAGGAAATTGGGTAATAGTGTTGGTAAGAATCTTTAACTGATTTTTCTCAAACTTCCAAAAGATTTGACTATAGTTTGTTTAGAAAGGCAGAAAAAGTTTTCAGGGGTTGGCAGCAGTACTCATCCCATCATTTAATATTTGACATCATAAACATTGGCACAGCAACAAACTGCATATAAATATTAAATATTACTAACCATATATTACTATAATATTAATAATAACCATACAATCATACTAACTCCAAAGGTGAAATAACATTACCTTTAACATCCTTCATATTTTTCAACCCTTGCCACATGTAAACTCACACATATTGCAGACATTCTGAACCCGTCTCTGTCTCCAAAGTATACATTGATACACAAATTCAATGTATTTTTAGCAGCTTGAGAACTGAAGTATAACAGGCATATTGTGACAGAGATTTCCTAAGCAAAACAAGATCTGTCTGAAGCTGTTCTAGTTATATTAGTCTCATACAATTTAATTTTTATTATTTCTGAAAGGTGCTTTGCGATGCTTTATATCCAGGTTACCATACTGATTTAATAATTGAAGGTTACTCTCATGCTTCCTATTCACTAAGGGGCACAACCTTTGGTAACTTAACTGAGTTGAGTTGCTTACAGATTTGTTTGTTTGTTTTAAATATTGCTGCAGACACATCTTGCTTCAGTTTATCTTGAACAATTTATTTGAAAAAGAAATAATATTCCATAATATATATCAGTTATACATGTCTTTTATCAGTCCATTTCATTGTCTACCCTTCACCAGTGGGAGCTCTGCAATCTAATACTGAAAATGATGGTTCATGTCAGAAAGATCTCCTTTGGTTATAGAGGGCTAAAGAGAAAGTTTATCTACGAGAAATAAAAAGGGATTCGGTAATCAAGAACACTTGGAAACTATCCATGTACAGGATACATAACATATGAACAAATGGAAGTTACTAAAATGCTTAAGTAATGCAACTCTATCTTAAAACTCAACAATCCCACTCTCTTCTTGGAAGTGGGGGAGTAAGACAAACAGAGTAGTTGCCAGTTTAAGAATGTGGATCTCTTGTGGTCATAGATTGAGAATTGCATCCCACTAAACTGCATAGTGAGTTGATCTAAACCAGAATGTAAAGGAAAAAAACAAAGAAATGTTAACTTCCATTTGAATCTAGCATGACTCAGTTCTCAAGCCTTCTGGACATGGAATAAGAGCATGTGAAAGCCACATATAGAGCTCTGTATGTGATAATAATCTCTCACATTAGTAGCACCGATTTGGAAGAGCTTAGCCCCCTTGGTATCATGCTATTTAAATGATATGAATCAAGTGAAAATGACAACCTCTGTAGTAAACTGGAGGACATTACATCTTGCAAAATGATCTGGAACATATAAGTAAATTATTATTGTTATAAATTTACTTGGGTCCAGAAAGGAGGTCTGATTAGCATTTCATTTGGACACACAATATGGCAGACAGAGAAAAAACTGAGAATATTACACCAATTATAGTGTTCACATGTCATTAACTTTCTGCTCCAAGAACTTTGAAAGTTAAGCTAAACCAAACCAATGTAAATTGGTGGATTTGGACATCCTTTTCATTACCACATTATCCTAGCTGGAAACTACTTATTTTGGAAATCCAATTAGGCCAAGTGATTTTTTTTTTAAAAAGAGAAGGTTCTTATGTTCTGATTGTGTGAAGAAGTTTTCAAGGAAAATCACTTTTAAGGGCACCTTTATCAAGAATAAAAACATCACTGCTCTGCTGTCAGTGTTTCTTCACGGCAGGCTATAAATACAAGATGAAACAAAAGTATTTTCAAAATGTCCTATCTGGTGCTGGCATTAAAGTATAGTGGTAAAGAACAATTCAGAAAAAAAATATTCATTGTATTAAAGTCAGATTATTTGTTCATCATGTGCTGACCTTCTTGTGTTTCGAAATGGTTTTTATCATTGAGAAATATAACTGGTCTTTTCCCCAGAGGGTAACAAATATTTTTTAAAGAAGCTTAGAATAGGATGGGCACACAATTAGGTATTATCAGACCAAATGGTGGTCAAAACTCAGTGGAAACAATGCAGCTGTCCCAAGCTATTCCCACCATAAATCTTATAAGCTTTCCAGAAAAAAAAATTGGATAAGGATTGACTCCAGAATTTAGCTACCAGAATATAGACAGAGTATAACAATGCTCTTGTTAAAAGCAGTCATATGTTATAGATTAGGATACACTGGTATTAGTAATGGGCAAATCTAAAAGGGAACAGAATACAGGTTTGGGTCAGATACATAAACATCAAAGTTATATGAACTACTTTGTGTAAGTGGGTTGAAGATCTCAAAAGAACATTTCTGGTGCTCTTTATTTCTAGCTGAGCTGGGAATATTGCAAAAATGGCCTTTCTTGCATTATTGTTGCACTTCCAAGTGCAGTCCCAGCTGGAACTTGGAAGTATAGAGGAGCATTAGCAATAACAAAATACTACAGAGGATATAAATATAATCCCAATATTTCAGAACTTCTAAATTACTCAGTTTGGATTCTGTAATAGAAATAGGCAAATGTCTGAAGAAGTTCTTATGTTTTCTGAGCTAGTTTACCCCCTCCCCAATACAGGAGTTGTCATATCTATCCACTGGCTAAAATCCTGCTCTGTCTCATACCAGTGAAACCCCTTATTGTGCTTAAGTTTTAAGATCATAGCACAAAGTATGGGTGCCAACTCATTATCTTAGTATCCATTATATCTTATCTGTTATCTTAAAACTTAATATTTTGTGAGTTTCATTCAATTGTTTTTTAAAAAACTTCAATAGTTATTTTTATACACTTTTTCTAGATCTTAAGATCCATTATATTTTATTACTGAGTGTTTGATAATTTCCTATACATGAGCACTCAAAACTTTTAACAATAACTATTTACTGAAATTGATCTGGTATTGAGACCTGTTGGTAGTTATATGAAAAGAAGCATCGTACTGGGTATAACAAAGTAAAATGTAAACTTGACGAAAGGCATCCCTTGGGCAGTACTTTCATTTAAAATCAGCTATGTTCAGGGTAAAAATCTTGTATTTCAAAGGAACCTGGTATGCTTCCCGATAAACAGAAAGAAAATATGTTTTAAAACTAAAAAAATTATTATGTAATCAAGCATTTGTCGTGTTTGTGATGTACTGCACAGGACTCCCATAACTGTGAGCCACTGTGTTACCTTCTTTGCCTCAGAAAAGGAAAGTTTTGTTATTGCTAAGCTGTGTGTCAGTTCCCTGACATACCAGCCTGTTTGCCTTGCCAGCAAACACTTCAAGACTCTACCAATCTAAACCTTGTCTTGTAGGTAACAATCAATGAACCCCAGTTCCCAGTGTCCAGCCCCTCTCACTGGAAACTCACAGAAATTATTAAGTTTGCTCTCTCTCTCTGAAGGCAGCACACATCAGCCTGTTAGGTTAGCTAAAGACTCACATGTTACTTTAATACACAGCATAGAGATGATTTTGTAATAAATCAAGAATAAGTTTATTAACAAAGAACAGACATTAAGTGACACTAAGAAAGAATAAAAGAGACTGGCTTGGTTACAAATAAAAATAAATAAAACAAGCTTTTTAGTGACTAAAAATGGAGGTTACTTACCTCTAACTAGAAGTTATTCAAGATGGGTGGTTCCTACATGTATTCCATATGTTGGTATACATGCACACCTGAGTCCAGAGATTCTTAACAAGTGTCCATTGGGCTGCACAACTGGGCATAAGATGTAGTGCTGGCCAACATCTCTCCAGTTCCTCTTCTTACCACAAATCCAATAGGATTTGAAGCAGAGGGGACAGAAGGTGGGTAGTGGAATACAGCTAGGGGCCACACATCTCAAAGAACTTCCATTTATTCTTTGAATGCTGGTGTCTAAGTGTATTTCACATGTGGGTGACTGACAAGGAGTATTCAGATTGGAGGGGGTGCGGGGATGCTGGCAGTAAAGATGCTTGAAGAACTGCAGTCCCCACAGCTATATCTGTAGCAGAGGCCTGAATTAGCACATAATGTTTTGTGAGTGTGTGAATGAAACTCCAGGTAGCTGCTCTGCATACATCCAGTATTGGTACCTCCTGTAGAGATGCTGCAGAAGCAGCTTGTGCTCTCTTGCAGTGTGCCCTTACCCCATCTTGGGGAGGAATATAGCATGTTATGATGCAACCAAAAATCCATTTTGAGTTTCTCTGAGAAGATATTGCTTTGCCTTATGACCTTTCTGCTACAGCAAGAAACATTCCTGGTGATTTTCTGATTGGTTTGGTTCTTTCCAAATAGAATGCCAAGACATGTCTGTCATCCAAGGAATTAAGTCTTTAATCATCAATGGAAACATGCAGTTTGGGGGAAAAAACAGGTAAGTGGATAGATTGGTTGACATGGAATTCAGAAATTACCTTAAGGAGGAATTTAGGATGAAAGGGAAGGGAAACCTTCCCATCTCGCTTACCCTTCTGGTCAAAGTAATAGCAACTAAAAATACAACATTCATGGAAAGCTGAGTCATACAGCATCTGGCCAAAGGTTTATATTATGACTATTGACACAATGAGATTGAGGTCCCATTGAGGTGTAGGGTTGACCACTAGAGAAAAGGCCTTGACTAGGCCTTTCTGGAATCTAATCTGTTGTTGGGCGATTAAAAATTCCACTGGAGGAAGAAAGCACTGATTGCTGTGAGATGACTTTCAGTAAACTAAGGGAAAGATCCAAATTCTTCGGTGACAGAAGATAATCTAAAATGACTGAGACATCTGCAGAGCCTGAGGAAGACTGATTGTGCTGTGCCCAGGTAGAGAAACATCTCCATTTAACTAGATAGACGTTCCTAGTTGAATCTTTCCTAATCTGAGTAAGAATGGCTTGGACAGCTTCCAAACATGAGTATTCTAGTTCTGATGCCTATCCAAAAAACAGACTGTGAGGTGAAGTGGGCCTGGATTGGAGTGTCTGATTTTGCTGTCTTGCTGAGTTAGAAGATCCAGGAAGGGACAGATCCTGATTGGAGGATGGGTTCTCAGAAGTTCCGGGAACCAAAACTGTCTGCCCCAGTTGCATGCTATAAGAATGACTCTGGTCCTGTCATGATGGATGGGGAGATGGATGGAAAGGAAAGTCATATCTGAGTTGGTGGGGTCATGATAACAGGAGACTATTACCCTGGGAGTTGTGGCCCATCTCTGCTCTGGAGCAGTTCAGGGGAAGTTTCCTGTTCATTTGGGACTTGAAGAGATCCCACTGGTGTGTTCCCCATGAAGTGAATATTTCGCTCAGGACCAAGTAGTGTATTTTCCATTGATGGTCTGCAGAGAAGTGCCTGCTTTGGTTATCCACTAGAGAATTCTGAACACCTGGTACATATGTGGCTTCGATAGTGATGTGGTTTCTGATGCATCAGTTCCAAAGCCTGACTGCTTCCAGGCAGAGGGGAAAGGATCTCGTTCTACACTGTTTATTTAAAAGACGGTGGTAATATTATCTGACATTATTTGGATAAGTTGTATGAGTGGGAGCAATGCCCTGCAGGCCAGGTGGACCACTCTCACTTCCAGTAGGTTGATTTGCAGCCTTGCCTTCCATGGGATCCAAAAACCATATACGGTGTGGTCATTTAGGTGGGCACCCCATCCCAGAAGGAATGTGTCTGTTACGGTGACACTGGGGGGTTGGAGTGTTGAAGCGTACTCCCAGTCCCACTCGTTATGGGTTCAACCACCATGTGAGAGAGGCAAAGACCTTGGTGGGTACAGTCACTTTGCTGTTCATGTGGCTCCTGTCTGGGGTGTAGAGAGACCAGAGCCAGGCCTGTCGGCAGGGTAAATGAAGTCTGGTGAATGATGTCACATAAGTACACGAGATCATGTGGCCTGGTAGAGAAAGGTGTACTTTGACTATAGTTTTTGGTTTGAGTACCCTGTGTCCTCAGATTTCTCATTGACTGATATCTTTCTGTGGCAAGGAAAGCTCCTGCTGACATTGAGTCCAGTATTGCTTTGATAAAGTTTATCATCCATGTGGGGCTCAAAATGGATTTTTCTTTGTTCACAGATACCCTGCATTGCTAAAAGATGGAGCAGGAACAAAGTTGCTGACCTTTGTTGGTTGGTTGGAATGACCAGTTAGGAGCTAGTCATCCAAGTATGGGAAGACTGTGTAGCCATGACATCTCATTAAGGCTACCACCACATAGAAAACCTTTGTGAATACCTTGGGTGTTATTGCCAGTCCAAAGGGAAGGACTCTGAACTGGTCATGTTCCTGACCTACCAGTATCTGAGGAAACTTTCTGTGGGGAAGAGGAATATCTACATGAAAATAGGCATCCTTCATGTTGAGAGCCATGAACCACATTTCCTTTTGTAAGAAGGGGAATATTGATTCTAGTGTAACCATCCTAAATTTTGACTTTTGAATAAAGATGTTCAGTTGTTGAATTTCAAACTCTATATTTTCCTGAGCTTCCCTACTTCATAGCAGCCTTCTGATTCTCTGTATAGGACCAAACTGACCAGGGACTCTTTATGCCAGGGGACTTTCTTGGGGAGTGGAGTGGTCATACTGCTTTACAGTCACTTTGTGCCAGCATAGGGTTATCTTATAGGCCCAGTCCTATAACTGACACAGATCATGAAAACTCCAGGAAAATTTCACATTAAGAAATACAAAACAAAACAAAACAAACAAACAAAAAAACCCAAACAACCCAACAACAACAACTGGCCATCTAGGCATCCCAAAGGAAGATCTTGGTGTGAGGGTTTGGTGAAACACTTCAGGAAATGAGACAAGCCTTTGTCACTCTGCTTGAAAGACATATAAGTGAAGAAGATGATTGTGTATTTTATCAATGTTGTCTGACATGATCAGAGAGATATAGTAGCATTTCAACATGAAGAGAGAGTCAGATTTTCCTTGCAGTGATAAATAAAAGATGGAACAAAAGGAGATGGAAATCTGATGAAGAACTCTCTGTATTTCAGACACTGGAGAAATTGTTCCAAAACTTATCCACAACAGAAAACTCAGGTGTCTGGATCTGGATTTTAACAGTTTTTAGCTTGTGCCTCCTCTCTTCCCACCATGCACACACTAGTGCATATACTTTTGAAATATTTAGTAAACTTTGAACTTTTGAAAGCTTTCACTTTCTGGTTCTAGATAATTCTCCCTTCTCTTCCTCTCTTTATAGACTCCTTGCCCACTACCAAGAGTACCATCGAAATCTCTTGCTTCATGTTTAAAGATCAAGGTAGGAAACCCAATAATTGAACATCCTCGAATGGGAATGATTGCAATACCTGAATTAAGTAATGAAGAGTGTGTATGCAATCTATACCATTTCAATAATGTTGTCAATATTCTTTTCCTTTGAACTGATATTATTTTTGTGTTTCAGTCCATAAACGTGTCATGTAATTTACTTTGTTCCTTTTCATATCACTTGGTGGCAGATTGTTTACTTAGACATATTTGTACAATGGAATAAGGTCAATAACAGTATAAAATATGAGTACTCATCTCATCATCATACAGCGTTACAGTTAAATACCTAAATCAAGTTTGCTTAATCTTCCCCTCAATTGTATAGCACTGTTTTTAATGTCCACGAAGTTTGTAGTTTTAGTACAGGAACAGCAAAACTTATTTAGAAGGTTCACTGTGACAAACAAGAAAACTAAACTTTGAAGATATTTGTTTAGAATGTGTCATCAAAGTTACATCAAGCATGCAGTATGTTGACTGTAAAAATGCAGTTGCTACTAATACATATTCTTGCCATCTTTTTATCCTCATTTTTTTGTAGCTAAACAAAGTGACCTCATTGTTTTCCACTGCATTTTCTCTTAAACATTGGCTGGGAAGATTGAGATTAAGGAATGTGGGAAAATAGATTCCCAAGCCACGTCCATCCCCTTTAATTCTGAGCTGTAATTTTTGGCTTGGCTTGAATCACAGTCATCACATTTCATTCTGAATCTCTCTGTAAAGTGATCTTTCTTAAACATTTCTTTCACTCATCATGGGATCAGAAACAAAGCCATTCTAGTCTTTCAGTGAAACACTTATAAACATCTTTTTACAGAGGAATCACAGGAGCTGAATTTCCTTTAAAAATATCTGAAAGAAAGGAGGTTTTCATTGCCTGATTGTCCTCTTTGTGAATCTTGTCATCTGTATGCCATGAGCTACAGCTATTTTAATCTGTTTTTGTTTGCAATCCATTTGGTGTCCGCCCAAGAAAATGCAGGTGATTCTAATTAACTTACTGCTGAAGATGTGGAAAAAATCTCAATTGTGTTACAGAAAATTATACACTTAAAACCTTCCCTCTATTATTTATAATGTCTTATTAATGAAAATGATTACATGAATATATTTACCACCTGATTCATCTTTGTTCACTTTTTAAATCAACAAGGTTTATGACAAAGGGAAAAAAACTACCAAACACAGACCTCGTGTACACATGCCAGCTCTTTGATTTAACTGGAACGGCATTTTAAAAAATAACATTACTCTACTTTATGGAACACGATTTAATATCTGAAATAACTACAATCCAGTTTCCCCCCTTAAAGCCTTTTAAAATGCTCTAAAGACCAAATTTTGTCCTTAAAATGTAAGTGCTTAATTGGAAGATTTTGTCTGTCTCTGAATATTTCCTAGAGAACTTCCATTCTGCTCTCTTTTGCTGGATCTGGTTGTGGGCAGTGTTAATATTCTGAAGTTTAGGCTAGCCAGGCCCAATATGGCTAGTATTTAATCCATATGGCTAAGCATGGACAAAGTACTTTAGTTTATGGCATGTGCCTCATTCTAGCTATCCAATCCAAACCAAATGGGCTTCCAGGAGTTCAAGTATAGCTGACAGCACTGGTGCACCAGTTCCATCTCCTTCACAAAATAGATACATCTCCACTTCCTCCTCATAAGAAACAACAGCACCTAGTCAAATATGAACAAGACACAATCTACCGTTTTAGGATCCAGACAATTGTGTAGAATGAATGATAATTGCCATAGGAATAATCCAGTAGCCAAACCTTTCTCCCACCCACAAACAAAATTAAATCAACTCAACTAGCCAGTAATTCAAAGCCGCCCAATCTATCCCAATGCCCATCCCACTGATACACTCAGACCTTCCCAAGAGCCCTAGCAAGCGGATGGTCTGTGCAGCACGTCCTAAAAGTCAACAGATCCAGGCTATTCCGCACCAAGAGAGGACGTATGTTCCAAAGTTGAGGGAGCCCTGACAGTGAGTGCCCTGCTACCATTTCCCTCTCTTTTACATAGAGGGGTCGCCAGCCCCTCTGAGCTGAACTTGAACACTTCTGGTAATTGCTATTCTGGCAGTACAGCACTACGGGTATGAAAACTGATTTTTCAGGTAAGCAAGTCCCAGGCCATTTAGGGTTTTGTAGGTAAAAAAGATAAAATTTGTGTGAAAACCAATAGGCAGCCAATAGAGATCCCAGAGCATGGGCACCATGTATTTCCTGTCAGATACAATGATATTCATCGTTACTGCTTTCTACCAGCTACTGTTTCTGCTTGTGTGCCCCCATGTAGCACACACTGCAGTACTATTGATGTGATAATGGTGTGGATAATAATAGTGAAGTCCAGAAGAAAAGTCTATCAGAAAAAAGAAGGTTGCCACCACTGGCCAGGCGCAGATGGAAACAAGCAACTTGGCTATTTCTAAGAGATGATCACAAAAGAGTAGCTGGGGATCTAATGAAGGGGGATGGGGAGAGAGAAAGGGTATATCTATGACCAAGAAATATGTACAACATTTCCATTTCTTATATCCCAGCTGTGCCTGTTAACTTCTCAAAACATGTACGGTCGAGGAATAAAGCATACTTGACTGATATTTATTGCAATATGCTTTATACAAAATTTCTATCCGTATCTGTTCTGTCACACATTATGTTCTCAAAGAGTTAAGTAACATGAAAAATACAGGCTCAAGATTATATCTGTCATGGATGAAAATACTACATTTATGACTCAATGTAATCCATTCATTGGTTTATGGACCCAAGCCCTCCAGGGAGTGTCACAACTCCACATGATATCCTTGAGTGGTATATTTTGCCTTTGGAGCTCTGGTTTAGCTGAAAGAAGTTTAAAAACACATGTAGCCTGACAACTCCCTACTGGCTACACAACTGAGGAGGGTCAAGAGCATAAAATATTCCAGCAAAAGCCAGCTGTAACTTATGCTCACTAGACTGGCTCAGGATCAGTCTGTTTCAGACAGTAGCATACAAAGAATTTATGCACTTTGCTAAATCCTCCCACTTTCATTAAACCATGCCCCATTTGGGGATCCATCATCATAAACATTAGGCCTGCATTTTCTGAGCAACAGCAGAATACTAATGAATGCTGTACCTGGGGGGTCTAAACTCTTCACTCAGGGCTATACACTGCCCTGAGTCAGTCTCATTAATTTCAATGGGGGCTGTGAGTGCAAACTGAAGGGCAGATATAGCTCTTTAGGCAATTCCTCTTATAGATAGTAGAAATAACCTAGTGCACAACAGAGACAAATCCTGATACTGTCTTTAACAACAAGAGTCAAGTTAACTCCTTACTGCTGTGTATGCTGTTTCCTCACCAGGCTGACCAATGCTGATGATTATTTGGCTCTGATTTGATGAAGGTGGAAGCACTCCGCAGTTGGGTGCCATGAATCTGCTTGGGCAAGGTTGGTGGGGAGCTTATAGTCCCTGGATTTTGGTACCCCATTCCCAATTCTTGGACCACAGAGGTTACTGCAGAAGGACTGTGACTGGGACTGTGTTATATCTAGGAAGGGATATAAGAGTCACTAGGAAGATCTCTGACTTCCCTATCCTGGGGCTGCTTGGTTATGGGTGAAAAAACCAGTTAGGCCCACTCCTCTTTTCTCCATCTGACACCGCCATTTTGGATATGTCCCTGAAGAATGGTGCTCCTTTAAGGAATTTTCAGATGCCCCAGAGTTATCTGGAAAGAAACCACCTTTGACTTCAGGGATAGGTACTGTGTACTGTACACCATGTGTACATCTCTGACATCATTTCCCAGTACTGTAGGCTGGGAGAGAGAATATACTCTGCCACTGGGTAGGCAGGATGTGTTCAATGAGTAGAGAATCCTAAGGGGACACCTGATGGGATTCAAATTGCTTTTCACATCCAAGGAGCTGTGTTTGGCCCATACAGTGAGAAAAAAACAGACCATCATAGTTAATTCCAAATTTTATAGTTTGGGAGAAACTGGGCCCTTAAAATGGAGATTTAGGACCTGTTTTTTCAAAAGATGCTTACCTTCAATTCCCATATTTCACACAATATGAAATGAGAGCATAATTTTGCAGGCTTATAAATATGTATCTGATTTTAAGTACATTCAGGCAGTTAGATGTCTATATAGGAGTATTTATATTTGTTCACAATTGTGTTTGCAAAATGGGAGGGCTGTTTTAAAAGTCAGACCCTTAAATCTAAGCACTGCTGTCAGATAAATGTGAGTGCAGCAGTGTGTACCTTGTAAAATAAGTTACAATGCTTTGGTGTGCAAGACTTGGCCCTCATTTTACAAAATATGCAGACATATACTACTCCTAGGGGAATTCAGTGCCACTGCGCAATGCAGAATTTTGCAGAAATTAATGTTGTGCCTGTGAAATTTCCATTCTCCCAGAGAAATGGGTTGTGGAGCTACTGGTCGCTATAGGGGCTGCTGGACCCAGCAGAGCCCAGCTGTCACATAGAAGACAAGGCTGGGGGGAGGGGAAGAGGAGGGAGCTAGAGGGTTCCTGTCAAATGCAGTTCCCAGCATGCCCTGAGGGAAGGAGAGGGTAGTGCACAGGAAACTCTGTGCAAGCCTGGGACCGAGCTTCAGGATGTTTCTCCCTCTGGATACCTGGGCTCTGGGGAGGAAGGTGTGCAGGTAACTAGGCAAAGGGAGACCCTGTGGCTGGGCTCAGGGTGTGGGGGACAAGAGGGTTTGGGTGTATTTTGCTGGGGAGGCCCCCATGGCTGGGATCTGGAGGGATGTGTTGTGGATATCTGATCCCCTGGCTGGGCCCTGTGGGGGAAGAAGGATGCAGAGAAACAGGACCTGGGTTGTCATAGGGGTTTCTTTAACTCTCCACTCCTGGGGGAATTGTTTTGTGTGTCTGTATTGTTACAGACATACTTACTAACAGGTATCTTGAAATAAATTACCAAAATAACTGAAACTGGTGTGATTATGTAGTATTATTTTGACAAATAAAATTTGCAGAATTTTAAAATATTGTGTTCGGAATTTTTAATTTTTTTGGTGCAGAATGCCCCAGGAGTAATATACATCAACATATCTAGTTCTTAGAATTGTATGTCTGGCTATTATATAAATGAGACAAACGAGGGCACATATTCATATGATGTTATATTTATTTACTATACAGGACTGTATTTTTCTAGTATACACTGTATATATTTGTATGTAGTGGTGACAAAGACCATACTTTTTTAACCCTTGTAAGTTATTCAGTCTCATCTTGAGCTTGAACATCCCAACTGATATCCAGATTCTATGTCTACTAGCAGTTTTTAACTTTGCTTTAATTGGCATGTTATGTTATTTTAATGTGTGCCCACATTATAAAATTCTGGCTGTATAAAAAAATAAATAGCTATAGTAAAATTCTTAAATAAAAATCTTCTCATGGACTATTTTCCATCCAATCCTGATCCCTCACGTTGCCTGGAGCAAGTATAACATTGGTTACATTAAAAAGTGATATTAGGATAGTAAGATAATATGAAAACATATACATTTTAATAAAATGGGGGAGTTGCTTTTGTATCTACCAAATATAGTTATTTCCTCTCCCTGTGCATAAGATTTGCAGCTATTAGCACTGCCTTTCTTCTCATTGCCAACTACCTCCACTGCACTAATCACTCCAAGTCACTTGGCAATTTGGTTCTGTCTTCCTGTGTTTGCCACTCCCATAATTTTGGCCAAAATTGTTTGTGGATGAATTTCCACAAAGAAACACATGTTAAAAGACACTGAACAAAGTCACCAATGCCTATAAAAACTTTTAGAGAGTCTTGAATTCAGTTACAAATATCAGAAAGTGCTTCTTTTTGGAAATTGGCAGACAGCTTCACTGTTTTGACAGAAGCAACTCCGTGGATCATTGGAAATGTATTCCAGGCCACAGTTTGAGAAGCACTATTACAGTGTATTATATTAAAATAACACATATTTTAGATTAGGAATTGATCTGGTACTATATGTCAAAACAGGGTGGTTTTTAAGTGAGGCACATATTACAACAGTTTTAAACAGAACAAATCACCTTCTACACATACCATATTCAGATACAAAAATATTTTAGTTGAAACACAAATAATGTAACTGCAACACAACGGAGACATGAAGCAAACAGTCACTTTTGAAAAGAAATAATCTACCTGCCTCCTTTATATACAGCAATGTGAACTGAGTATTTGTTATCTGATTTGGAGGTAAAATAAATGCAGCAAATATTGCACAACAATGTCAAATTATAGTAAGAGTTAGATTTTAAGCAGTGCAGTTACAGGTATAATTTTTAATTGCATCATCATCTTTGCTTATGCAAATATTGAAGACCCAATTCAGGTTTAATTCCTCTTTGAGTCATGGAATGAAGTAGAAGGATGCAGAAGAGTGCAGCTATCTCCTGTGTGAAGGATGTGTTGCTATATGGAAATAGGTGTCCTGTAGGCTGGGGGTCAAAAAACAATCTCCTGCCTCTAGAAAAGGGTTTATAGCTGCCAGAGTCACCATCCAGAACTTTAGAGACTTTACAAATATGTTCAGTTGTCTTAGATCTAAGATTGGTCTCCACCCTCTGTCCTTCTTTGGCATAAGAAAATACTTTGAATAAAACCCTTTCCCCCGGTGAGGGAATGGGACTGGTTCTACTGCTCCTAAACAAAGAAGGGAGTGTACTTCTTGACTTATAGTATAGTTTCATGAGCAGGGTCGATGAAGAGGGATGGGGAAGAGGGTGTGTAAAGTGAATAGAGTAGCCTACTATTATAACCTCTATGAGTCACATCTGTTATAATATGCTTCCTGGTCGGTTGGAAATGGGAAAGGCACTGTCCAAAAGTGCGAAGCATTGTAGCTTGCAAATTATAGGTGAGGGAGGAATCAAGCCCTCAACTAACTCATCAAAATTGCTGTTTTGATGGTAAAGTGGTACTAGCTGAAGGAGGGTGGGAAGCACTTTTCCTCTGGAATCTCTGTCTTTTTCTAGTGGATTTGGTGGTTCTGTGAAAACCAGAGATCTGAGCCAATCATGATCTCTGGGCAGTTTGAGACCTGCTAAATCTCCTGTTGTCTGTAGAAGTATAACCTCAGTGTGGCCCTCCTAAGGGAATCTCCTAAGCAATAGATACACTTAGACTGGGATAGCCTTCAGACAAGAGAGGCAGCATTTGAAACCTGTGAGCCAGGTATGCCTAGCCAAACCAAATAAACTCTCCAGAAAAAAATGGAGGAGAAAAAAGGGGAGAGGAAAAACTGAAACCTCTCACAACTATCTAATTAATTCTATACTAACAACAACTAACAGTAGCTAGAAACACTAACCTAACTAATACAACTACAAAACACGCTGAGGCACATACAAGGCAGACAGGCTGATGCAGAAGAGAAGGAACTGAGGTTGGTTTGCCCACAAAGCTTTATATACCCCCAGTGCACTGCACGAGGTTATATAGAGCACACACCCAGGCCAAAAGGACAGTGCTAATGAAAAATCTGGAATCACGAGCTTGAGAGGCACATGTGCCCCTGAAGTGGAACACCCATAGGAACACTACTCAAAGAAGAAATTCCAGTTATTGTCCTAATGCAGCTTGACACAAATCATGAGCAAAAAGTTAATTATCTAGTAAACAATTTATCATTAATCATTTAATATACTAAAATGTACCATTAATAAGAAGTGAAAACATTAAACTACATAATTGCTTAAATAAATGTATATAGTCATAGTATACCCTACTTGGTAGCAAAAGGATGTACCAAATCTAGTGCAAAGGCTCAATTTAGTTGTAAATCAACATGTTTTAATGGTTATATAAACCAATTAAAATGCACCTTTCTTTAAAAAATAACTGAAGTCCAAATGGAAAAGTTGATTACACTTGATTGTTTAAATCAAGGATTTCCACTTGGGTGTTAAATCAATCAACCTGCTGCATCAATCCCTGTGCTCTTTTGGATTCTGGAGATGCAGAGGAATATTTGTATTTCATTGCTATATGGGCTGGCCATGATCTGGACAACTGATTTACATGCCTTTTTTCCTGAGAAAAACCTGGAAGTTTAAGATTTCTGGTCTGGATTTATGAATTGTTTAGGGCATCATAAAGCTCCAATTCAACAGAAAGCACTTAAGCATTTGCTTAGCTTTAAAAAAGTGAGTAGTTCCATTTACTTTAATGGGACTACTCAGGTGCTTAAAGTTAAGCATCCGCTTAATTGCTTTGCTGGATTGGGTCCTATGTTAGTACAACTAGGAGTAGTGGAAAGAAATTATATGTAGCCAATCAAAATGTAGGATGAACATCAGGAAATATTTTCTAATAGTAAGATCTACTAGACTATGGAATAGTCTCACAAGTATGTGGAGGAAAACACATCACTGGAAAACTGGACAGAAGAAGGCACCCCAGAAAATATGCTGCATGGAGTAATCTTTCATTGACAGATAGATTAGATCAGTAGTTCTCAAAGCCAGTCCGCCGCTTGTGCAGGGAAAGCCCCTGCCCGGCCTGACTGGTTTGTTTACCTGCCGTGTCCGCAGGTTCGGCCGACTGCGGCTCCCACTGGCCGCGGTTCGCCGCTCCAGCCCATGGGGGCTGCGGGAAACAGCACGAGCCAAGGGATGTGCTGGCCGCCCTTCCCGCAGCCCCCATTGGCCTGGAGCGGTGAACCGCGGCCAGTGGGAGCCGCAGTCGGCCGAACCTGCGGACACGGCAGGTAAACAAACCAGTCAGGCCGGGCAGGGGCTTTCCCTGCACAAGCAGCGGACCGGCTTTGAGAACCACTGAATTAGATGCTCAAATAGGTCAATTCGCTCTCTAAATGATATATTTATGGTATATTATGAAATAACTAGGAAACATTCTGTGTAGAACTCCATTCAAACCAATGAGGTTGTTTGCATGTAACAAAGCAGAATTTGGTATATAATTACAATGTAGATTCTTAAAAACTCTTCTTGGACCAATAACCTGTTAGGATCCTGATTGAGCTAGAGCAGTCTATTAGGTTAATGTCTAATTTGGGGATCTTTAAAAGAAACACTAATTCAATAGCACATAATGGCTTAACATATAATAGCCTGTTTGGGGATTTCTTAGTTACCAGATTATTAACTCCATGCAGTGTAAATTTCATAAATCCACTGGGTGTAAACTGAGTTACAGAAACAACCATAGGCCCTGATTTTTAACCTGGCCTCTTCTTTGCCCCAGAAATTATTTGTGAGATCAGTTCTCATTCAGGCATCAATCTGATTATCCTCTCATATCACATGGTTAGCCATTGATATGACATAAACTCATCTAGTAAATAATTGCAGTAATAAAACTACAACAACAATTAGTTGTTCCTGAAAGTTGCAGGCTAAAAAATTTTGAAATCCACCCCATAGTGTGCTATATGGACACACTAAAATTTTTATTTAATTCCTTTTATTGCATTAGCACTTCCTTTTAAAAAAAATGTCAACCCAGGTACTATAATGTTTATTTTTCCAAAATACAAAAAGCAATTAGTCTACATTAAGGAATAATTGCATACACAATTTTATTTAAAAATCATTTTAAGCCATTTCTGAGGAGCAGGGGCAGAAAAAGAAGCTGAAACCACCATTTTGTAAATATTTCCTTCCAGGGTAAGACTCATCATGCCAGACTTTAGCCCAAAGTGTGTTATTATGGTTGAGCTATTAAGTTCTTAATATAGGGGTTTACAGTGGAAACACATAGCTTGATGGTATAAATGCTGCTGCTAAGCTATAGCACTGTGCCTCACATCCTGGATTTTGAGGAGGAAGGGAGAATATTGTTTATTCTTTAATATTTTTTGTGGCTGGGAGGTGGATATTCTCAAGAATGAGCTTCCCTTCATATGGCTCTGACTAGAGGTATGTCCGGGCCTTCGTTTTCTCATTGACATAGAGCAGTGTTTCCCAAAGTGTGGTACGTGTACCACTGGTGGTACATGAAAGGGTTTCAAGGGGTACGCGGCAGAATTTTTATTTTACTTTATCATAGTTTTTTTTTAGCAGCAGAAAACAATTCACTAAAATTTAATATATAAGAATGGTGTACACTTTTACAGTAGAAATACACATAGGTTTACATTGTAACTAATATGATAACGTGTTCAGTAACATCTAATAACACAGCAGAATCGACGCAAACCAAGCGTGCGCGTTACCGCGGCTTGGGCAATACACTTGCCTTTGTGGCATGTGCAGAAGTCATACTGACTGATAAAAGATAAAAGTGAATAACTACTCATAGTAATCTAATGATCGTAGCAAGTACATACTTGGTGTGTATTAATATACAAAATTTCTCTCTTTTCGTTTTTGTTAAACCCATTAGCAATGGATCGCTGGCTAAAAACGGGAGTTTGAAACGTACAAAAGAAAATTTTGAAGAAAATATGAATGTTAGTGATAATTATGCCAAAAATGCAGTGATATGGCTACATCAGACAATTGTGATGACAAAATTAGTGAACCGTATGAACCATCTGTAAGTTTATTGAACGTATCAGCTGCAAAGAAAATGAAAAAAGCCCACAAATATGTTGAAGAATATCTTAAACTGGGATTTTTGTGGCCTGGCAATGAGGTGGAGCCTGTTCCACTATGTGTGATTTGTTACGAGACTCTCACAAATGAAAGTAGGAAACCATCCAACCTAAAAAGCCATTTCGATAGCAAACAAAGAATACGAGGGAAAACCTGTAGAATTCTTCGAAAATAGGCGCAAAGATCTCCAAAATTTCCAGAAAACAATTCGTAATGTGACGGGAGGTGAAAATATGAAATCCTTGGAAGCTTCATATAGTGTGGCGTACTTAATTGCAAAGTCCGGAGCTGCTGAAGTGATTGGTGAGACATTAGTAAAACCTGCAGCCAAAGTAATGGTGCAAGTGATGATTGAAGACAAGGCTTGCAAAGGTATAGATTGTGTCTCCCTCTCAAATAACACTGTTCATTGTAGCATCACAGATATGGCCAAAAACGTAAAGCAGCAATTATTGTCAAGAGTACAAAAGAGTTGCTACTATGCACTGCAAGCGGATGAATCCACTGATATTGTGAATTTAGCTAATCTTTTGTTGTTTGTCAGATACGAGCTGAATAATGAAGTCCATGATGACATTTTGTTCTGCCAACCTATGCCAACTCATACAACTGGAGAAGCTATTTTTAAAGTTATTGATGACTTTATCAAAAACAATGACTTGGATTGGAGTTGTTGTGTTGGAATAAGCACGGATGGCACCAGAGCCATGATTGGTTTGAAGGAAGGAGTTGTTGCACATATTCAAGCTGTTGCACCAGAAGCAAAATCGACTCATTGTTGCATTCACAGGGAAGCACTCGCCACCCAGAACATGCAGGCAGATCTAAAGCAAGTACTGGATGAAGCTGTGAAAATAAACAATTTTGTGAAAGGCCGCCCTTTGAACGCCCAGCTGTTTTCTCAGCTTTGTGATGAGATGGGCAGTGATTACACACAAGTCCTATTTCACACTGAAGTGCGTTGGCTTTCGTGTGGAAAAGTTCTGAATCGCCTGTTTCAGCTGCGAGAAGAACTGCAAGTTTTTTTAGATGAAACCTTTAACCTGCGAGACCGTATACATGACTGGAAATGGCTATGCGAACTAGCATATATTGCAGATATCTTTGCTCATTTGAACAACCTCAGTCTATCCTTGCAAGGAAAACTCATATCCATATTCCATGTTCAAGACAAAGTGAGTACCATGGTCACAAATTGAAACTGTGGCATACATGTCTTAGTCATCATGAACTGGATTCCTTTCCATCTCTTCATGACTTAGTAATAAACTTGACTAACAAACTTGACAGTGATGTGTTGCAAACCATGAAGCAGCATTTGGAAAGCTTGCAGAAAGATCTTCGTAAGTATTTCCCTGAACTGGATGGCACCTTTGAATGGATAAGGAACCCTTTTATCATCAATGTTCAAACATTGCCAAATAACCTCTCTGCTTCAGAAGAACAGCTCTTGGAACTGGCTTCAGATAGCTTCCTGAAAACAAAATTTGAGCAAAATACACTGATGTCATTTTGGTTGGGGGTTAGCTCTGAATATCCAGCTCTATCAGACAAAGCTGTCAAGTATCTTCTACCTTTTCCCACCTCGTATTTGTGCGAGATCAGACTCTCTGCGCTGGTTGGCATCAAAACAAAAAACAAAATCATCTTATTGACGTGGAGCCCCATCTTCGTCTTAAGATCACAAACGTCGAGCCAGATATCCCTGCAATAGTGTCTGGTCAAAAGCAGTTCCATCCCTCGCACTGAATAGTTTGGTTTGTATTGAAAAATTTTCAATACCGAAATAGTAAGTATTAAAACTAGTGCTTTCTTCACTAACCTAACCAAACCAGCGTATTTTAATTTCAGAATTATACGAATTCACCATATACATATATATACATACATACACACTGTTCTGCCAGACTGTTGATTTGCTTCTATTTTAATTATTTCTAGTACTATTTCTATATGTAACTATTATTTCTATTACAATTTTTGTGTCAACTATATGTAATATATTTTTTTATTTATTTCTAATAAACATTTAATCCAGAATGAAACGAATTAGCAGTGTGTTATAAAAATGTGGCTACCACCTTCCCCACCTCCAAGACAAATGTCTCAAAAGGGGTACGCAACTGTTGTAAGTTTGGGAAACACTGACATAGAGTAAGCCAATGAGCAAATGGTTTTATATGATTTCATTTTCTCCATAGTCTTGGATCTAACGTGTCAATATCACGTATTTCATTTATAATGTATTTTGAAATTGTTTTAATTTTCAGACGCCTTTGTATGGTACTCAGTTTTATTTTCATAAGTTACATGGGTTTACTTTTTTGGTAAGCAGGTTGAGAAAGGTTTCATAGAAAATTCTGAACATAAAATCTCCATCTCCTTATAAAAGGTTACACAACGATCCATTATACCACATTAGAAAAAGGCAAAAGCTCAATTGCATCCCTGGTGTAATACCAGTGACAGCATTGTATTTACACCAGGGATTAATTTGGCCCAGGCACTGCAAAAGTTACTGTGGTGCACTCAATGTCTGCGTGTTGTTACTGGCAAAGGGGCAAGGAGGGTACATTTCTTTGGAACAGATTAGTCCATGAAACAGGCATCAGGTAACTATGACAAAGATGTCAACTGGTTCAAAAGCTTGTCTTTTTTCCAGTACAGTGTTCATGTTGAACTTCTTTTGTGTCGCTTACATTACATGTTTCTGGAATTTTAAAATACATTTTTCTTCCTTTCTGTACTGTGTAAGCTCAGTTTTTTTATTCTGCTGTCTCCCTCTTTTCCCCAATTTGCCCTTGATGTTTCCTGTTGACACGTCTTGATTTTTTTTCAAACTCAGAATGCGGCTTTCTAGCAGACACAGAGGCCCCAGAATGAATACCCCTACAGAGCCAATTCTATCTTGGACCTTGCACAACACTGTTAACTGGCTCATGCTCTTAGAAAGGTGGCTATAGTGGGATTGCATGAGTCTGAACATAGAACTGGTTGAGGAATCCTTGCCAATACATTTGCACAAAACTAATTTCCTGTTAATTTCTACTCAGAAGTAAAAATAGAACATTTTAAATCACAAACTTGCAAGGAGTTTTCTCTGAACTTCGTTCAGTTGTTTCACATTGCATTCATCTGTACATTTAACATTATGGTTGATGGCCACTTTAAAGTAAACATAGTTCATTGCCCTCAGGAACATTTTTGTTCATTCCACAAATATTCCCTGGAAAAAGGGTTTATCTGCTGAACTGCTGGATTTTTTTTCAGCATGTAATTTTTTTATCAGTTTGTTTTGATTCTGTTCCCCCACCCTGCGTCCACACACACACACACACACACACACAGAATGCTTATAAAAGTAGGGAACAGAAATCTCCTTGGAACAAGATAGAATCATAAAAAGACTTCAAGAATCTCATCACAAGCTAAACAGTACAAATTGCACATTCTTTACGGAAGTGTTAGCTTTTACTGTGTGCCTGGATCTAACTATAATAGATTATCCCAAAGTTGGAAAGAATGAACAGTGAAAAATTAGCAGAACTAGGAGCTCAGATAGTTTAGTGGAGCAATACGATCTCTGCACTTTCAGGGTACTGATTCTAAGGCAACTGGAAGCAGTAAGTAAAATGATATCAGAGTAAGCAAGCAAGCAAGCAACTGTAGGCCTGGAAGCAGGGGCAAAGATAGAAAAAAATGTTAATAGAAAGAAAAAAGTAAATAAATATATTCCAAATAAATGAATGAAATCATAGAAATGAACTGCTTGTTATTCATGGATGAAATCCTGTGTTTATGACAGAAAAGCCTGCAACAATAAAAGATATACAAGGAGAAACAAGGAGCAAAGTAGCTCCTAAACTGTAATTCATGGCCCATGTCCTGCTCTGCCTTAGAGCAATTTTGCACTCTGACAGTGGTGCACTGCCCTAAAGACAGTGTAGCTGACCACTCAAGAATTCCCCCTTACATAAGGGAATCCTAATTCCCAGCTTCCAAAATGCCGTGTTGGAACAACTGTCAGAGTCTACTACACTAATTTATGTCTAGGACTAGCTGGCACCTGGACAGACCCAGGACTGGGGGAGCACAAAGGTGGATTCATGCATCTCTTCTTGAACTGCCCTGTGCACTTCTTGGCTCCTGCTCAGGAACTGGCCTAACATCATTCCTTAACCCAATGCTCCGTGGGTCAAACAGATCATTTAGTACAAATCTAATAACAATAGCATATTACTATATATACTGGTAAACTATGAAAAGTTGTGAATGAGTAGGCTGTTCGTACATACTTTGGCTGCCCTGGCTTTGTGTCATCAACTACTCCAAAAGTGTCTACTAATGGCTGGCCATTATTAGATTAGGCTAACTAATTTTTCCTTAAAAAAAAAAAGTCTTACTAAATGTCTCCTTCCACTATAAAAAGTAGTTCCTAGGAAAAGGATAAAATAGGAAGAAAATAGTCACCTTTATTGTTTGAAATTATTTTTAACTTTCTCCATTTTTTCAATTCCATAGACTATTTGGACTCTTGTGTGCTTAATCTGTCCCCCAGAAATGCAGCTGTCTTTTCAGGAGCAATTTATGACCAAACAGCTACTTTCATCTCACTTTCTTTTATAAAAAAATCTCCCAACAATTTGGACTATAGAACAGCTCCAAGTTTCTCTTTTAGAATGCGAGTTAAAAGTGGATGAAAAGGCCACAAGCTGCTGCCCAAATGGCATCTTGGTAATTTGTGGGAGAGGGTAGTTTAAACTGCCATTTTTCACCTTCATCGCTTCTCTCCCTCAGGATCTATTCTACTGTACTATATTCTATTCTATGTTCTTATACTGTGCTTATCACTGTAGTATCTGAAGAACTTCCAGTAGTCCATCAAGCACATGACTACACATCTCTCATATGTTGTTTGTTCTCTCACCCTCTCCCTAGAGGGAAAAGCAGGTGGAGTGGGGAGTCCTGTTGTAGTAGGGTATGTGTGTGTGTGTATGTTTAATATAAATACTTGTTGCTATGTGTTAGAGAAGGATAGGTCGAAGAAACACGCCTTGCACTTGGAGTGTTTCTTCAACCTTGGAGTGGAGAAAGTGGTGTGGTTTATGATGGTCCTAAATTCTTGGGGTGAGATGACTGCATCTCTTCACTACAATCCCACAAGGTACCTTATTTTTGTCCCTACCAATAAATCTTCTCCCTCAATCACTGAACACAGGGAAATAGGGATTTTTTATTTGTGTTTATGTGATGATATCCCAAACAATCAAAATGCAGTTTTGGACAATCAGGCCAACATTTTCAAAAAGTGACTAGTGATTTTGTGGTGCCCAACTTGAAACAACTTCAAGAGGTCTGATTTTCAGAGGGCAGCTGCTCAAAAATTCCTGAAAATCAGGTTCTTTTAAGGTTGGGCATCTCAAAATGGAGGTACTCAAAAGTATTAGTTACTTCAGAAATATTAGACTCAGAGTGTCTAGCCATAATCTAATAGAATGACCAACAAATCTTAGCAGAACTACTAGTAGAGGTTTGGTCACTGTTCCTGTTCAATGTGATTTTCTCACTGTAAGCTCAGAGCAATGAAGCTGGTAAATAACATGTTAGACTAACATAGAAGATAACAAAAGGAAATAGTTAAGGTACCGTAATAATTTTAGCTATTCTTTTTTTCAGGTCACTATAATCTACCCAAAGATAACTAATTGTTCAAAGTAAACATTCTACTTCAACCACAAAAGGAATCCATTACACAAACATATAATTCACAGTCATTTTTAGTGGGTTGTAAACAGTTTGGAATGAGCATAAAATGGGACAAAAATCAAAGTGAGCATTTAGAAATGAAAAAGTGTTTGCTACAAAAGGTCAGTCCCTTTGCTTGGCAAACTATGTAGAAAAGCCTGGGAAAATGTTGAACACACAAGCAGTAAGGGAATTTTAAAGCCAACAACCTCCCTGTTTCTTTAAACAGACATCGGAACCTATAACTGGATCCTGTCAAACAAATGACAGCAAAAAACATAACAGCTGCTAAGAAGCAAAGTTGAGAGATAAAGTTTTCTGAGCTAAGAACCTTCTCAGAAGTGGACTAAAGGTCTTTCTTAAATCTTTAGGCAAGGTTATGGATCTCAGGGTGGCTTTTCAGCACTGAGTCAAATATGCAATTCTATGTATCATTCCTGTCACAGCATATTGTGCTCCGAAAAAACAGAGACAAAACAGTGTCTGCAATGTTCATGTTATAATAAAATCTATACCTGTAATCATCAACTGTGGAGTTGATGGTATCATTTTAAAGTCATTTAAATTAATTTGGGCATAATAAGTTGGATTTGGAAATGTAGGGGAAGAATGAATTGTCAAAACCATGTTTCAATAGATGGATGCCAAGATAAATGAAATCAAATTTCTCTGGAAAACTAGCCCCATTCCTTCACAAACCTAAAATATACTGTTAGCACAACAACATGTTTAGGGTAGTAAAGTATTCAATATGTTAGTTTATGGTGCCATTGGACCCAGAGAAATTATCATCCCTGGAAAAGATTTTAATTTCAGTTCACTTTCACATGATCAAGTTTTGATATGAAAAAGTACTGGTTGGCATTTTGTTAAGGTATTACAGAGTGATGGTTCTAATTTTTTTAATTACTTTTACTTAAAAACAGCCGGTGGAACCTTAAAGGGTCTGCGAATAACAAAATAAACAAATGATTCAAGAAATGACTCGAAATAATACCTGGCATAGGGAAATAAAAACTTGAGATGAGAGCCCCACCCTTGGCAAGACTGCACAGTCTGTGAATTATTGTATAAGCTGAGGTTTAGACTGTCACAAGCTTCCCTCATTCCAATACTTGGCCCTGCTCAGATTGTGTCCCCAGCTACTACCCAATATTCCCTGGTGGGAACAAGCAGAAATGGGTAGGCAGCTCTGGCCTCATCCTAGTTAATCTGTAACTAAGTAGACTTCTCCATGAAGAGAGGCAAAGTAACTTATTTGTTAGTTAGATGTCTTCAAGTCACCAGGGCCTGATGAAATATGTCCTAAAATACTCAAGGAGCTGGCTTAGGAGATATCGGAGCCATTAGTGATTATCTTCGAAAAGCATGGAAGATGGGAGAGATTCCAGAGGACTGGAAAAGGGCAAATATAGTGCCAATCTATAAAAAGGGAAATAAGGAGAACCTGGAGAATTACAGACCAGCAGCTTAACTTCAGTATCTGGAAAGATAATGGAGCAAATAATTAAGCAATCAATTTGCAAAACATCTAGAAGATAATAAGATGATAAGTAATGGTCAACAGGGATTTGTTGGGAACAAATTGTGTCAAACCAACTTAATAGCTTTCTTTGACAGGGTAACAAGCCTTCTGGATGGGGGGAGAAGAAGGGGCAGTAGATGTGGTATATCTTGATTTTAGTAAGGCTTTTGATACCATCTTGCATGACCTTCTCATAAACAAACTAGGGAAATACAACCTAGATGGAACTACTATAAGGTTGGTGCACTACTGGTTGGAAAACTGTTCCCAGAGAGTAGTTATCAGTGGTTCACAGTCAAGCTGGAAGGGCATAACAAGTGGAGTCCCACAGGGATCAGTTCTGGGTCCGGTTTTGTTCAATATCTTCCTAAATGATTTAGATAATGGCAAAGATAGTACACTTATAAAGTTTTTGGTTGATACCAAATTAGGAGGGGTTACTAGTGCTTTGGAGGATAGGATTAAAATTCAAAATGATCTGAACAAATTAGTGAAATGGTCCGAAGTAAATAGGATGAAATTCAATAAGAACAAATGCAAAGTACTCCACTTAGGAAGGAACAATCAGTTGCACACATATAAATGGGAAATGACTGCCTAGGAAGGAGTACTGCAGAAAGGGATATGGGGGTCATAGTGGACCACAAGCTAAATATGAGTCAACTGTGTAACACTGATTTTAAAAAAGCAAACATAATTCTCAGGCATGTTGTAAGCAAGACATGAGAAGTAATTATTTCTCTCTTCTCGGTGCGGACTAGGCCTCAATGGGAGTATTGTGTCCAGTTCTGGGTGCCATATTTCAGGAAAGATGTGGACAAATTGGAGAAAGTCCAGAGAAGAGCAACAAAAATGATTAAGGTCTAGAAAAAACGACCCATGAGGGAAGATTGAAAAAACTGGGTTTGTTTAGTCTGGAGAAGAGAAGACTGAGATAACGGTTTTCAAGTACATAAAAGGTTGTTACAAGTAGAAGGTAGAAAAATTGATCTCCTTAACCCCTGAGGATAGGACAAGAAGCAATGGACTAAACTGCAGCAAGGGAGGTTTAGGTTGGACATTAGGAAAAGCTTCCTAACTGTCAGGGTGGCTAAGCATTGCAATAAATTGCGTAGGGAGGTTGTGGAATCTCCATCATTGGTTATTTTTAAGAGCAGGTTAGACAAACATCTGTCAGGAATGGTCTAGATAATACTTGTTTCAGAGTAACAGCCGTGTTAGTCTGTATTCGCAAAAAGAAAAGGTGTACTTGTGGCACGTTAGAGACTAACCAATTTATTTGAGCATGAGCTTTCGTGAGCTACAGCTCACTTCATCGGATGCAGCATCCGATGAAGTGAGCTGTAGCTCACGTAAGCTCATGCTCAAATAAATTGGTTAGTCTCTAAGGTGCCACAAGTACTCCTTTTCTTTTTAGATAATACTTGTCTTGCCATGAGTGCAGGGGACTGGAGTAGCTGACTTCTCGAGGTCCCTTCCAATCCTACAATTTTATGTTTCTATGATTCTTCCCACTCCGACAGAAAGTGGGAGCAAGAAAAGAATTGTAACTCTGTCACTCACAATTTTTCCCTCAGTGTACCCATCAGGTACACACCAACCTTACTCAAGGCAAAATGTTCAGTTACCATCTAGCCTTAAGGAAATAATAGACACTTTCTCTGTAGGGACTACTACACTGGACACCAAGAGTCCACTCTTTCCCCCAGTTAAGCTGGTAGCAAAAGTCCTTTTGACTGAAAGGGATCAGGGTTGGGTTCCTCATATTTTTAGGGGCAGCATTTCACCAAATATCGAAGAAGGAACAAGTAAAATGGATAGGAAAAAAAAATAATGAACATGCTCCTGAAAACTTTAAGTCAATGGACCACTCAGGTAGGGTTTGCAGAAATATTTTATTTTTTTAATTTTTTTATTTAATATTTATGATAAACTATCCTGACAGCCCTGCAATATGGCTCATGAAGAGAGAGACTCTGCACCCAGTTCCATTTCCACAGTTAGAAATAGTAAATGAGAGATTACAACGCTGGAGTTCACAACTGTATAAACAAATGTGTATGGACTAGTTAGATCTGCTTTATGGTCTGAGAAGAGAAGTTTACTGGACACAAAGAAATCCTGTCCTTTCCGTCTATATTAAAAGGCTGGCTAAGAGGCAAACAACATCCAACAGAATCAATGGACCAGTCTCTGATCTCAGTTACGTCAGTGTGATTCCAGAGTAACTCCACTGATTTCATGGAGATAGTCTGGATACAAATTAGTGTAACTAAGATAAAAAAAGGCCAATAGCAAGTTACCTACCCAACGGTGTCAGTGTATCAGAATATCCTCTTGTGGTTTGACAGTATAATGTGAAACCATCTAGATAAGGAAACATACTAAATGGTATGTTTTATTTAGCTCACTATTAGGATTTTTTTCCTATGTGTGGCAACAATATGCTAAAATTGAAAAAAGTAAACCATGTTTTATTGGGCACAGTATGTGACATATAAGCACCTTTGTAAAATAATGGTTAAGATTATCTTGTTAACAGCACAGTTGTCCTGCAAAGCATGAATATTTTTTCTTTCTGATTCAAACAGGCAACATATAGGGCTGGACTCTTAAGATCTGTTTTTTGGATTTTTTTTAAATGAAGTATATAAGCAACATTTTTTGATACAGTACAGTATGTAGATTATATATTTTCTAAAAAGAAAAAGTAACTATGAGGGAAAAAAATCTTTTCCACAACAGTGAATGTGCCAGCTGTTCTGAGTATTTAGGCCATCTTACTAAGACTATGAAAGTAAACATAAAGTTTTCATTAAATGTGCCTTTCCCATAATTGGTACATAAGTATTTCCCATGACTCTGCAGTTGAGTATCTTGGCTGGAGGCATATCTGGCCATTAGGAGGAGGGCTTTAGATCTGTTGAGTTTCAGCCATGCCGGGAGACTTGGCACCTCCACATACTGCTTCCTAATACCAACCCCAGTATAAAATGTCATCAGAAGCTTGCATAAACATTGGACTTAGCTTCACATAAATTACTGCTGTTCTGAGATAGTTTATGCCAGAACTTAGTAAAAACAACACTTAGAGTAAATAGAATATGAGTAAATGCGAGGATCTTAATCCAAGAAAATGATAATAGAAAAATGTATATCAAGTACAAACTCGTAAATACAGCACAATGAAATTTTATCTCATACCATTGAGATTAGTTTTTATTTACATACTGTATTAACTAAAATGATATACTTGCTTAAAGTTACAGCAATTATGAAAAAAGCACATGAACCAAAGAACAATAATGCAATGCTTTAAAGGATCAATTGCTCTGTAGAAACAGTGAACACATTTTCCTATTAATCCTTATGAATTCATTTGATATCCATACTCATATCTTACATACTTTGGATTTTTCTGTTATAATTTAGCATTAGCAATGGACACTAGGATAGCGAGAACCTGAAACACACAAATGATTTATACCAACTTTCTTTTCTCTTTTTAACTTTTAACGCTTTTTATTTTGTTTGCAAAAGAGTGGGGTCTGGCATAAGAAGATACAGGACAGACACCTGTAGGCATATGTAAAATACATCTATTTTAATTATTATTTATTCATCAAGAGCCAGTATCATGACTAATGGTATAAGTCTTTGGGTAGGATTCTGGCCCCAGCTGCAGCCCCCTTTACATCACTCTGGCATGAAAAGGGGTTGTAAAGGGGCTGCTGTGGCCCTAGGGAAACTCCTCAAGTGCAGAAATATGGAGCCAGTATAAGCAGCCCTATGTCACTCTTCCATCAAGGTTTAGAGGTAAGGGAGTGATGGTCAGTATTGTAGGGTTCATGGCTGGAGTGCTCTGCACTCTGGATATTTTAGGCTGAAGAACAGCCCATAGGCAGCCTAGGTAAGGATGCCATAAGTTACAGATGCCCGGAAGCCTTGTACTGGGGGCTGTACTACCCCCCACACCACCACCACCCATAGCCTGGATTCTGGGAGGCGCAAAGGTGTGTAAAGGCACCTTTGGCCTCCGTCCTCCTGGGTTACTCCCAGGCTACTCTAAACATCCGCAAACACCAGGTGCACCTTTCGATGAGCCTGAGCTGAGACTGGAACATGAAACTAGGCAAGTTGTACAAGGTTTGGAGTTTTCATAATGCAAATTTTGAAAAATAAAATTGATTTTCTCTCTAATCTCCATTTTTCCCTTTTGCAATCTGCTTCTCTTTTTTGCTCCTCCTCCTCCTTCTCCCACTGTAAAACTTTCTCCCTCCCTCCCTCTATATTTCTCTCCCTGTCTTATCCCCTATCAGATGGTTGTGCTTCTTTCTTTCCAAAAACACTGCTACTATCTCCCCCTGCACACTGCCTCCGTTCTGTTATTCTGTCACTTCCTGTCTACCTACCACTCTGGGAATAACAGTATTTCCAGTGCTGTCCTTTCTACTTAATTAAATCATGAATTTCCAGGAGTTTGAATCTCTAGGCCAAGTTCATTGCACCCTTCACATAAATCCAGCTAACAATCATTAAATTAAAAATGCTTTCTCCTTTGTGGTTAACTGTCTAAAGATCTTTTAATTTTCCACTGGTTCTCTTTTTTTCAGATTCTAGACAACAAAAGCACTGGGTTGTTCCATCTTTATTCTGAAAACTATCTTTTGCAAGATATACTTTTCCCATGACCCCTGGAACAAGTTGTAAACTTGTAAGAAATGGTGATTAAGTCTCACATTTTTATACAATACATTTTTAGGATTCTGTATATACTTCCAATGAAAATGACCTTCAATGAGAGAAGAAGAAAGATCAAATGTCTTAATTACATTTTATTTTGCTGTGATTATTTATGATTAAACAAAAACTCTTAAAATACAAATGAAAGTGCATCCTAACCCTGGGACAGTACTATAGCTTTGAATAACATCAATAAAAACAAGCACCAAAATGCAGAAGAGGAAAAAAAATGTAAGAGAGACTCTAAAATTACTTACAAGTTAGACTGGCATTTGTTTTGGTTAGGTAACATTGGGGACTTACCAAAAAATATAATGGCATAACAACCACAAGGGATCTTAGTATGAATGTTATGAGGGTTCTAGCACTGTAATTACCGACATTTTATGAATATTTTAGCATTGGCTTGCGCACAAAAAGTTTGCAATTGAATCAACAATATGTCAAACAGACAATATAGAGACATTAATTAGCATTAATTTGTTTTATTAATATCTCTATTGTAAAAAATTAAAAAGAAAGAAAGAATCCGTAATAGTTGAGTGAATCACTAAAGTATAATTTGAACTGCATGGCTTCTCTGGCAAGACAAGTTGAGTTGTTAAGTTAGAGCATCAGTTGTAAATATGGCTGCAGGAATGAAAAACTGTGTTGAATATTAAGTTACCCACCTCTTTTTTCAACAGCTTCTATACACCGTTTTACAAATAGGGGGACTGTGGAATTTTCATGCTCACACACTAAGTGCAAATGGGAGCCAAAAACTTGATCTAAACAGAGTAAAGAAGATAAATATATTAAAACATGGTAAACAATAACTAATAAATAAATTATAATAATGGCCTTTTTGCTTCTTCAGAGGCTTGTGCATTAACCAACTACTCCTGTGTGTTTGTTAGACAGATAAAAGAAGTACCAAAGCCTTCCTGACTCCTGCAGGTTTTTATTTTATGCCCCAGTTGGGATACAATTGCTCTTATAAACATAATTTGCTGAAAATTAGAGAGAATCAAGCCACAAAATTGTGATTTGTATTTTGAACCTTCCAATGTTAAGGTGTGGGATTTTGGTTCAGTAAAGCATTATGATAAGAGCCATTTCTGAAATCCAGATCTCTGTCTGGTTCAAATTTGAAACATCCAAAAGTAAATCATGCTGTCCTTGATCCTGAAAGCTCACATACGAGTAGACCCCTCCACCCACATGGAGCCCCATTGCTCATAACGGAGCTCCATGTTGGTGCATGGGTTCGATTGCACATAATAGCTTGTAGAATCAATGCCTAATTCCATCTCTACTGTAATTATTGGTCATAAAATTATCCAGCCTTTTAAAAAGTCCAGCCACAGTATTTGATTGCATCATGTCCTGCAGCAGTGAATTCCATACATTGGGTATATACGTGGTTGCTCTGAAAAACTTTTCAGTTGCCTGAGATAACCAAATACTTCAGTATTTACAGTTCACCCTAAGTATGTCCTATGTGAAGTTTAGGAAAGTTTAAGAACCACAATGATAACGTTAAGTAATTCTAACAGCAACATTGGAAAATTTTTAAGGGCAACAACTGTACACTAAACAAAGTAATATTTTCTTCTTACATTTGCCTTTTTTATTTGTTTTCCTTGTAAAGAAACTATTTTGATAATTTATCTTGTCTAGTGCATCTGGATTTAGGAATACACTATTAGTAATTATGGTTTTGACTTCCAGTGTCAATTGCTGCTCTGTTCCTCTTAGTATTCTTTTTTGTGTAGAAGGCAGTTGGCAAAAACCCATTTTCTGTACTTTTGTATTTAAAAATGATGTACTTTTGATGGGAATAGCAAATAGGCTTCAGTGACTGAACTTGTAAATCACGCTGTTTACATACTGAATTAGAGTTTAACTAGGTAAGCTGCTTTTTAGTTTTTAAGCTTTTAAACTTTTGACCGTCATAGGATGTTCATCTCGAAACACAGCATAACCAGGTTAAATATCTCAGATTACAAGTTAGCTTTATCTTCCTCATCTCCACTCTATATTTTCTGACAAAGTATGAAAAGAGCACTCAGTAATGGGAATTTTGTAATCTAGAATCAAAATGAATCAAACAGATGAGGAAAATCACTCAATAAGAGCAGTTTAATGTTCAAATAATCTGACTGCATTATCATTATTTACCCAAAGAGACAGTCTCCATATACCTTTTCAACAGTGTACTACACTTTGAAAATTAGTACAAAGGGCTTTGATAAAACTTCTGTACTTGAGATTTTTTAGTACCATTAGAAATTTAGGAGAGCATGTAAAACACACCATAGTAACTCCCAGAATACCAAGGATGAGTATTGTCATCCTTTACTTTCTGCACAGCAGTACTAAAGACAAACAAACTAATCTATAAAAAGAAAAGGAGTACTTGTGGCACCTTAGAGACTAATAAATTTATTTGAGCATAAGCTTTCATGAGCTACAGCTCACTTCATCGGATGCATGCAGTGGAAAATACAGTGGGGAGATTTATATACACAGAGAACATGAAACAATGGGTGTTACCATACACACTGCAACGAGAATGATTAGGTAAGGTGGGCTATTACCAGCAGGAGAGCTGCGGGGGTTGGGGGGGGGAACCTTTTGCAGTGATAATCAAGGTGGGCCATTTCCAGCAGTTGACAAGCATGTCTGAGGAACAGTCGGGGGTGGGGAAATAAACATGGGGATATAGTTTTACTTTGTGTAATGACCCATCCACTCCCAGTCTTTATTCAAGCCTAATTTAGACAGGCCCAACAAAGAAAATAACAGAACGCCACTAGCCATCACCTTTAGCCCCCAACTAAAACCTCTCCAGTGAATCATCAAGGATCTACAACCTATCCTGAAGGACGACCCATCACTCTCACAGATCTTGGGAGACAGGCCAGTCCTTGCTTGCAGACAGCCCCCCAGCCTGAAGCAAATACTCAGCAGCAACCACACACCACACAACAGAATCACTAACCCAGGAACCTATCCTTGCAACAAAGCCCGCTGCCACATATCTATTCAGGGGACGCCCTCATAGGGCCTAATCACATCAGCCACACTATCAGAAGCTCGTTCATCTGCACATCTACCAATGTGATATATGCCATCATGTGCCAACAATGCCCCTCTGCCATGTACATTGGCCAAACTGGACAGTCTCTACGTAAAAGAATCAATGGACACAAATCAGACCTCAAGAATTATAACACTCAAAAACCAGTCGGAGAACACTTCAATCTCTTTGGTCACTCAATTACAGACCTAAAAGTGGCAATTCTTCAACAAAAAAACTTCAAAAACAGACTCCAATGAGAGACTGCTGAATTGGAATTAAGTTGCAAACTGGATACAATTAACTTATGCTTGAATAAAGACTGGGAGTGGATGGGTCATTACACAAAGTAAAACTATTTCCTCATGTTTATTTCCCCACCCCCCACTGTTCCTCAGACATGCTTGTCAACTGCTGGAAATGGCCCACCTTGATTATCACTACAAAAGGTTCCCCCCCTCCCCACTCTCCTGCTGGTAATTGCGCACCTTACCTGATCCCTCTTGTTACAGTGTGTATGGTAACACCCATTGTTTCATGTTCTCTGTGTATATAAATCTCCCCACTGTATTTTCCACTGAATGCACCTGATGAAGTGAGCTGTAGCTCACGAAAGCTTATGCTCAAATAAATTTGTTAGTCTCTAAGGTGCCACAAGTCCTCATTTTCTTTTTGCAGATACAGACTAACACGGCTGCTCCTCGGAAACTAATCTATGGTACCTCAGCTCCTCCTACTCCTACAGAACAGGAGCATTGTCTCCCTCCCCCAAAACTATATCCACCCTCACCCAAAATTCAGTTGCACCCCTCCCATAAAGTAGTCCACAACTTGTCCTGCCCTTCTTCACAGCAGGCCAAAAGCTTCATGTTCATCATTTGCCTTCAGGGGTGCTGGAACAATTTTTATAGTGGGAGTGCTGAGAGCCATTGAATCAAGCTATGAACCCTGTATATCACAGAAACCACTTCAAGTCAAGAGGTGCAGTAGCCCTCCCAGTGCCCCTAGTTCCAGCACCTCTGTTTGCCTGATAGGGTCACCAGCTCTTGCCTCCTTGTTGTTTCTCTCACCCTTGCAATATAAATTGCCTTTTCTCTGTTTATGGTCGTCAGCTTGAGGAACAAGTTGGGAAAGGGGAGCAGGGAAGCAAGGCAAGACATGCTGAGAGTGCAGGCCCAGGCCGGAAAATGGTCCCCAGCATCGAAGATTCAGAACAAAAACTTCTACCAAGAATTCCACTCTGCCATGTCTTCAAATAGCCAGAAAGCCTCCCTTCTCCCTGGGTCAGAGCTTTTCAAAATCCTTGGCAAAACAGACAGGTCCTGGTGATGTACACATGTTATTATGTATGTATTTTTTAACTTAATTCTAACATTTAAGGTGCTACTAATTTCAAATTTTTAAAATAGGAGTACTTAAATTAAAAACAAAACAAAACAGACCTTCTCACGTAAAAAGGGAACTCTTATCATCTGAGCAATTTTTAGATTTAGATTGTAAACTCTTTGAAGTGCAGGCCTCATTTTTTTTATAAAGCATATTTCTGCACTAGATGATTATTAATAAACAACATTATAATTTTTTTCTGTGTGTGTGTGTCTGTGTATCTGTATGTTCATTCTCAGAACAGTTTTAGAATGAATTGTGTGTTTGGAAAATGTAGTGGGAGTTATATAAATAGGATAGGTAGAATTTATTTTCATTTTTTAATAATTTTGAGAGATAATATATGTTTATTTCTATTTTAAAAATATTTATATTGATTTAAGTTTTGACAGTTGCAGGAAATTATGGGAGTGTTATTATTGTTATTATGGAAGTGTTATTATTGATGGAAATATTTTTTGTCCATTTGTGTGTGTACAGTGACATTACTGATAAAAATGTAATCCTTCCAAGCCTACATATAAACCATCTCAGATACACAGAACCAGATCCTCAAAGGTATTTAGGTGCCTAACTCCAGGAATCTGAAGCCATAGTTACTAAGAACTAGATTTTCAAAATGTGCATTTTAAGTAGGGAGTTTGGAGCAATGATGTGCAATATTTTAACCCCAAAGGAATAGAACTAGAAATGAGAAATAGGCAGTGGCCACCTGTTTCTCCAAATTATTGCAGCCTGCTGTATCTGCTTGCCATATGATACAGGGAAAGGAGTTCTGGGTTTCCTGAGTCAATATATGAAGGAAGGTCCATTTCAACTCATCCAAATATATGTATTCTGCAGACTGATATGTATTCTGCAGTTTTTTACAACCCAAAAGTCCACTGAGTTAGTCAAACTTCTGGATACACAAGGAATGCAGGGTTGGGGTCACAGAAATACACTCTAGAAGGTCATGTGCATGTGTGGCAATTACATATTAGTGAGTGATCTGTTACATGTTTTGGGGTTATGTTTGTGACAAAGAATGGACAGGTTAAGTTTTCTTCATGAAAAGTTTAGCATTTCTTCCAGTGGTAATTATGTATACAGAGATTTATGATTAAAATGTACTAGTACTTCCTCCTTTGACATCTTAATTGTTTTTAAAATTTCAGTGAAGACCTGTCAAATTCTTCACATGACATGGAATGTTCTCTGATGCTAATTATATTAAAAAGATGTAAAACTGTATCTCATTTGAGGGGCAAGGGTGTCTGTAAAATGATAGGTCAGAAATGACAAGGGCAATGGACTGCATTGTCTACAGATAGCCAACGTATCAACAACTGAGGAACAATTAATTCTCTACGGTTCAGCAAGTTACTGTAACTACTATAAGTACATCATGTCTGGCATCCAGGAATCTCAAGTTACTTTTACAATTTCCATACTTATACTTTGAAAAAACAAACAAACCCACATTGGTTTAGTGAATGGTGGTTCGAGGAAGGAACAGAGAAGTTGGAATTCCAGAGGTGAAATCCTGGCTCCACAGACATCCCATAGATTTCAGTGAGGTTAGGATTTAACCTTTGGATTTTATTCTTGAATCTGCAAACTGCTTAACCTCATTTTATCTACCTGTAAAAATGGATACAGCACTATTTACTTATCTTATAGTTAATGTTTTGAAACACACTTTGTCATCTTTCTTAGATAACAGGTGCTAAGTATTATTATTGCCTTCAACTGAAGGACCATAGTGGCAAAAGGGCAACATGAGGCTAGTTGTCACACCACTGTTACAGTTGTTAAGCAATGAAAAAGGCTACAGTAAACATTTAAACCAATCTACTTCCTTCTAAAAAGTATTATTTTAGAAATGCAAGATTATTTAGTGGCTGAATATGCAGCTGGAGGCCAAGAACTCCTGAGCTGAAAACCAAGTTCTGCCCCTGACACTGTATGACTTTGATCCAAGTCACTTAATTTCTCTGAGTTTCCATTTCCTTGTCTATAAAATGGAGATGGTAATGCTTACATCACAGTATGTAGCTTCTTATAACTCTCATGCTTGTGCAATATTTTTATGCTTGTACAATGTTTTGGAAACACTTTATACAAGTGCTAAGAGTTAATTTTTGTAGGCAACAATTTGATATTTCTTTTCTTTTTTTAACTCACTTATTGAAAAAAATAAATTATTGCTCTTAAAAATGTTCTTCTTTAATATCTATAAATATTTTAAATCACTGTAAGAGAAGAAAGTAACCAGAACATCTTTTCATATAATGAAAACAATAACTGTTCCCAATAGATAAAGGAAGCAAAAGAGGGTTTTGTTTGATTTATCTGTATTAGGGCACTTCAGAACTCCACTTTTTATGATTTGAAAAAAAAAAAAAAGATGTACACAACACTTCTAACGTCTTGTTATAACAGTTTATGTTTCCTATCCAGCTTATTTAACTCAGATGCCTGGGCAATAGACACAATTACCACCTTATGGAATGCTACTTAAATTTAAATGTTCCCCTCTGAATAGAAACCCACTTCATCTTCTCTAAGTTTATTCCAGCTTCTCAGGAATTATTCCCTCTATAAGCTCCTAAAATTCTCTTCTTCTTCATTTAAAAATTTTAACTAATGATTATTCAGAAGTATCTTTTATTGTAACAAAGGAAATTCTCATACAGTGGACTCTGTTCACAAGAACTTGAACAAAGGAGCTGCATACTATGCCCGTATATAGCTTTAATCATTCACTCTTTCAGCTGTTATCAATTTAAAACCAATGAAACTCCCACACTGAGTCCATTTGAGCATTCAATTTTAATATTTTGGGCATCTGTAGTTATTCTGAATTGGCTGCAAAAGCAGAACTAACAAGTTAAGCTCTAACCATAAGTCTACATCAGGCTGGTAAACCATGCATCAAACACAGACAGTTAGTCAATACCGTAGAATGAAAAACCAACAAGCATTTTAAAGAAGAGCAATATATTCATAATATGTTTGGCAGTATGGTTTGCATTACACATCCTTGATATCTATGCATTAAACTTTCTATTCAAGATGGTGGTATCTGTGACAGCGTTCTATGCTGATATAAAATGATCCACCAAAAGGGGATGGCATGGACACTAACAAAACTGTAAGATATAAAATGATCACTACAGCTGCTATTAATTGCTCATTATGGTGAACAAGCCCCTTCAAGTTTGCAAGCTCACTGCCAGGAGCCTGACAGACATACTCTTCACATGCAGCTTGTGCAGTCCAAGTCTGAGCTATTTACTCTAAGCTGCAGAAACCTAGAAAATGGGAGACAATACTGCTGTAAAATGAACATTTAAAACAAGATCACAGAAGTCACAGCTGCATTCAGAATGTTACTGCTTAATTATTTCTGGTGTGTATGTATGCAATATGGCCAAGTCCTCACAGAACTCTTAGCATGTCTATTTCTTTGATGTTTTAATTAAAACACAAGCACAAGTGCACCATTGGAAAAAATATTAGTGCAATTGGAAAAATGGAACATCACTGTTCTAATTCTGGAAAAAAGAGTAGGTGGCCTGGTAGTACCATCCCTACAGGTTTTTGGGAAGACAAAGCTTTTAATGAGATGCAATGCAATGCATACCAAAGGCAAATAAATGCTGATCTATCTCTGCTACAACTTAATTTGGACAGTTGGCTTGCTAACAATTTTTATCAGAGCCTAAGTTGAGAAACGTATCCTCTCTACACCCTCTTAAATGTTGAGGGTAAGATAGGGGTAAAGAGAGGCAGAGAGACTCAAATGAGTATCAAAACAGTAATTTTACAATTATTGGGTTGGGGGGGGGCATTGAAAAAGGCAGTTTCTATATATTCAGTGTATGTGGCAGGCAGGGTGTCTTGTAGTGGAAGTTGTATTGAAATTACAGGCCATCACTTAAGTGTGAGGGGATTCCTGGTCCTGCTTGCAGGCTCTGTAGGGAACTGTGTGATTTGGGTCTTGTGCAGTCAATCTGCAAAGAGCAAGCCTAGTGCAAGGTGTGGTGGGTTGTGCCTCTCTGCCTTAAGGAGCACCCTGCTTTCATTCTCTGAGTTTTGGGTTCTTATGTGTTATCATTCTGAATGCCAAGAAATAAAGTAGCATTATATCGCAGCCTTCCAGCATAATGAAATCATTATGGTCTAGTCTTACAAACACTAACGACTCACATAAGGAATGTAATTCATCTATATAGGACTGGGGTCCATATCATTTTAATGGCATTAATTGTTTAAGGTTTCCATAAGAAATGATATACTTCTACACAGAAAGATATGTAGGCCCAGTTTTTCAAAAGTTATTAGGTGCCTAAAGATACAGAGAGAGGCCTAGAGGGGTTTTCAAAAATGTCTAAGTGCCTATGTTCTATTGAGTCAGTCGCCTACGTGCTTTTGAAAATCCCATTAAATGCCCATCTGCATCTTCATGGACCTAAATATATTTCAAAATCTGGCCCTTAGTGCCCAGATAATTAGATGTCACTGAAAATAAGTGGGATAGTGCAAACCAAGAAAAATAACCTTGCACATTTCAGAGTCTGATGAACCTTATATTTAAAATACATGTGCAAATCACATTTCCATGTGAATCTGCCACTCTCCTTCATGTATAAGTTATGTTTCTTTAAAACAAAGGTTTGTTAAGGGTTAAGTGACAGTAACATAATCTCCAGATTTTCTAATTTCTGTACTGATGGATCAAAGTACCCCAAGAGAAAAACGTACAATTTAATTTTGAAGCATATATATCCCAAGTTAGGCTACTGTTGAGAAATGTGTTGAGTCCTCTGGCCAAGAGTGCACACATCAGTGACAAACAGAGAAGAGGACTGCCTTTAAGTGAATTTACCACCTTAAAATGTATTCACTCTTGACTATAATTTATGTGTTAAATTTATTGGAGTTTTGGTTCCAGTGTGACACACAAAGTGAAAAATCAATACAGATTTGAGCGCTTTCTAGTGCCCCTGGCAAATATGAATGGCACTTGATGAAAAGTGAAGGTTTTCATAGCACCTACGGTGCCACTGCTTTGGTGTAATTATCACCACATGCTTTACAGATATTTATATCAATTCTTCACTAGCCCATAGAACAGCTTTTGTTATAAGTTTGGCACTGAGATGTCCTGCAAGGCGATAGATGTACTTTTATTGAAAGTATTAATTCTTTTAAGGGATTTATAATTCTGACAGAAGTATTCCCCCTCGGGAATTAAAGTTACTATGTATGTTCTCAGAGTTGGAGGAATTTCTTGTAAAAATTGGTCAACATTCCCCCCCTCCTCAACCCCTAGAATAGGGGAAATAAACAGTTTTGCGATGTTTCTGAAGCCATTTAATTCACCTTTAGGGAAAAAACAGATACATTTTAAAACATGAAATTTGTAAACCCTTTATTTTTAATCTGGATAGTTGCAATTTGCTATTTAAAATATTGTAATATAAGCCTAAAAATTAACACTTAAAAGTGGTCTATGTGTAAGCCCTGCAACTGCATTTTCATAACATTATAACAGATTAAGGGATAAACTCCACTGAAGACAATGAAGGAACCTTATCAAATGAGCATTTCACATAGACTTACTGTAGATTGGAATTAAGCCCTGCTAACGAATCCTGACTCATTTGCATGGCCAGAACCTAATCCTAATGAATCTTCTTGGAAGAAAACTAACATGTTTTCTGTACAGTTACATTAGTTTATTATTAAAACTCTGCTAGGGAATGCAGATCCTGACTCACTATGGCAGAACATAATGCATCTGGGTTTTCCATATAAGAACATCCCAATTAGAACCAGGCTGTGTTAGTGAATCAGGAGTCTAATGCAACTATATCTGAAAACAAATGCATCTGGTTTTCCTACAGAGATACATTAGAGGATGGATTTGAGTTATCCTAATGAATCTGGATTTGTTAGTAGGGATCACATATGATCCCTGTGTGACACCACAGGAGATTCATCAGCTACACTTTATTAAACTGCAAATAACCACCCTTAAATACAGAAATTAAAAGACTATAAATTACAACACAAGCTTCTGCTCTGATACTGTAATAATTGAAACAAACTAAAATGATGCACTCAGATCCCACCCTCGACCCAAATTGTGCAGTAAAAGTGGCATCCAAACCCCTTACATATTATAATGAGGTACAATAGTCAATTAGGGATAGATTCTGAAAGTTAGGCACACAACTGTACACATAAATGTGCATGTGACTAATTTATGTTTGCAAATACCTGATGTATATGTGGGGGAAGATTTTCAAAAGTGTCTAAGGGATCTAGAATCACAAGTCTCATTGACTTTCAGTGCAAGTTGTGCTCGTCAATCCTTTAGGCACTTTTAAAAATCTCTCCCAAAATAATCAAGAATTTATGTGCACATGTTTCAGAGTAACAGCCGTGTTAGTCTGTATTCGCAAAAAGAAAAGGAGTCCTTGTGGCACCTTAGAGACTAACCAATTTGTTTGAGCATGAGCTTTCGTGAGCTACAGCTCACTTCATCATCTGATGAAGTGAGCTGTAGCTCACGAAAGCTCATGCTCAAACAAATTGGTTAGTCTCTAAGGTGCCACAAGGACTCCTTTTCTTTATGTGCACATGTTTGTGTGTGCCTAACTGTGAAAATCTGACCCATAATATTTTAGAGAGTAAGGGTCAGATCCTGAGGTGATCCCACACATTGCTCTGAGCACTGTGGAGGGCTGGGTGAAAGCAGCTTTCTGCCACCACCTTGATCTTGGGCAAAGGTGGTAGGTTTAACCCCTAAAGCCGTTGACTGCTAACTGACGGCTGCTGGCTCAGAATTGCTGGCACCCAAGGGGTGCCAAGGCATTGTGGCAAAGAACACATATCTAGCCAGTCTGCATATACAGTTGCAGTTTTTGCACATACTAATTGGTGAGTGTGCAAATTTTTCAAGCACAATTCCAGAAGATATTTGAATATATGGTCTTCCTTGACTACTGGTGGTCAGAATACCAGCAGTTACAAGATAACAGTACCTACACTTTGGAAAACAGCATTCCTGAGATCAGCTAACAAAAGGTAACAATGTTTTTTCTCTATTATTATATATAAAATATATATATTTTAAAAAACTAGAACATCTAATACACACACACTATATCTATCTATCTATCTATCTATCTATAAAATTTTATCTTACAAAGAACTAGATATATTGGTTAGACAATGAAGGTGTATAGCATGCTTCTTTACAATGTAGATGGTGTACAACTGTGTGAAGTGTGAGGGTGTCTAGAATATGCACACCAAAATAGCAACTGAAGAAGCCAAGCAATACAGAGATACATTTAGCTACATGTTGTTTTAGTCAGAAAAGCTAAATTCTTACGAAACTGAATGAATTCTCTGATACACAGCAGAAAAAAATATCTAACAAGAAATGCCTGCAAAATCCAAATAGTCCTATGCATTTAATTGGTGACAGGAATGAAAATATTGTGAAATAGGAACACTCATTAATGAACTTTCAGTTTTTACTCAGAAAAATAGATAAGAGAAAACACACCTTTAATAAGTCCCTTTTCTTGCAATGTTTTCAGCGAGGGTCTTCGGCTGATAAACTTCTTTAATCTGCTTTTGACTCGATTTCTGTCATTTGTATCAGAGGCACTGTAGTTCAGTCTGAAAACTGGAGAAAAAAGAAAATAAAAGCTACATTTCTAGTAAAGCTACATTTTTAAAACTAGTAGTACTTCATGCAAATTTTCTTGAAAACAATGGCCATGTCCACCCTTGAGAAATCAGACAGTAGGTCAGTAGTATAGCTGGTTGGATAGTACAAAGAGTTTGATTAATATTTGTGTGAAAAAACATGATGCATTCACTCAGTATTATTCATGGAGTCATATTATTTATTGTTCATAAATATTTGGATGGCCACCAGTTTACTTGTGAAATGTTCATGAATCCCAAGAGTTTCACATGGATAATTATTCAACTGAAAGTTCCAGTTGGAAGTGTGCTATATGTTATTATCGGGATACTATTTTTATGAGAAGGGGTGGGTTGATCACAGCACTGGTGATGGTCTGAATCCCCTTGCCAAGTCAGATTAGGCATCCCATTATTGTTAATACAGTTGTAGAAAGCATGGCTTAATAGTAAGAAACATATGCAAGATGCATTAATTTATGGAAGAAAAAGTGTTCCAATTCTAACTACTACATTTTATTATATTTAGGTATTTACTGCACTGAGAAACCTTTGGGCTAAGTTCTCTTATGGCTTATGCCAGCAAGATGTGAGTCCCACTTCTTGAGAGTCCACAGGAGCAACCCGTGATGATGCAAGTCAGCTATAACTTCTTGTCTTCTGCGGTGTCCACAGAGAACTGTCACAGCCCCCTAAATGGGCAATACCAATGGCAAGAGGCATCCCCAGAACCCCAGAATATTCCCTACTTCAGCATTCAGCACATCTCCATGTTTATATTGTTCCATCCTGTGTTTAAAGCAGTAAGTAGGGATTCTGTGTAAGAAAATCTCTATGAGGATTCCCCAGCCTCACACATCCTGGGAGATCTGTGGGAGGCCAGAAATATCCATTTTTTGCCCCTCATGAGGCTTTTCCAGTTTCCCTGGCCCTGGCTCTGGCAGTCCCTAAGTCACTTGGAGGGCTGTGAACAAAAGGTTATATAGCAAGATGCTATACAATCTTTTCCAGTAAGATCTCCAGGGCTGGAGGGGGATGAGATCTGTCTCCTGGCCCACTCAGTCTCCATCTCATTCCTTTTCATGGACCTCTGACTGCAGAGAGCACCTCCTCGCAGCATTGCTCACCGGAAAGGTAGCTGGTCCGCAATTCTTCATGGAGAAGAGGAGATCCACAAGTTTACAGTTCCCTCTCTGTGCTCCTCTAAGAGAGAAGATTCAGCCTTCCAGTGGCAGAGCTTCTATGGAGCATTCAGGGCCCCTCTCCTTTCATAACTTCTATGACAGCATGGTTATAGAAGTACAATCCTCCCCCCACATGAAATCTCCCCCCAGGATGCAGCTGTCCTTCCTAGAAGGATCTGAGAAAAACCTTATAGAGGGAAATCATGATATAGATTATGCTGGGTTTTGTAGCAAGCAGTTTCACATTAGTTATAAATAAAAACAGAATGCTAAAAGGTGCACAAGTATAAAACAGTGATGATAAAAAGGGTCCTCTTAAAGAACAGTACAAAATCCTGGAATAATGTGGTTTATATTACAAATCTGATTTTAACAGCCAACCTTATAAAACGGTTTACACTTTGCTGTTGTCAAGGGAGCAAAACTTGCCAAATTGTTCATTTAAAGTAAATATAACCATAACCAATTAAGGAAAGCAACATTTAAACACATGCCTGTGATAATCGGAGCATAGTTTGCTTCTGATTTCACTACTGATTTTAACTGAAGAGTGTTCAATTTTCCCACAGCACTAAAATGACCCCACACATACTTCCACAAACTAGTAATCACACAGGACAAATAAAACAACACTTTATTGGAAAATACACAGTTTGGTACAATAATCCATCATTTATGAAAAATAGACTTCACATTTTTAATGGTAGCATTCTTAGGGCGATGCATCATAGAATATAAAGATTAGTGTTCAATTGGTTGACTCTTTTGTTCACTTTATATTTTAGAACTTTTTGTTCAAATTAGGCAATCCTTGGCAAGGATAGGCTAAAATTCCAAGTCACTCAGCCTTGCTATAAAAAGAATAACAAATGGATGCTTCCAGTTCTGCATCTTAAGGGTACTTTGAAACAGTAACGTGAATTGTATTTAGTTTTCTGACTGTGGCTATGTGGCTTAAGTTCATTCTCTCCATAGTAGTTCAATTTTTCTTTTCTTGTTCCCAGGGTGCAGCCTCCCCATTTCAAATATGGCACAAGTAAAACCACTCAGTTACTTTATGGCTGCCACATTTCTCAGTCTGCAGAAATCCTTATAAATTATAATTCACATAACGCCTGCTTGCACTTCAGTATTAGCTCTGACTAACACCAAATTTGTTAAGATGATTTAACAGATCCCAATGTGGTTCACATTGAAGAACAGTTTGATGGGGATCTACAATTCAATTTGTGGGGTAAATAATCCTTATGCACAGAAAGATGTTTTATTCCAGCTCTGTAGTTTTATACCTAAAACAGCAACTATGGTGTTAAAACTACATCTAGAGGTAGGAATCATTATTGTCATAGACACTTTTTGTATATTCCATGTCAGATTATATATAGCATGGAGAAAAACAACAGCAAAGCCAATTTTGATGAGTTTCTTATATTATGCTGGTAAGTCACCAGACATGCAAGTCACCAGAGGGAAACCTCCCAGAAATTCAAGGGTTTGGGTAATATGATCCAGAATTGAGCGCTGGCTAGAAATACTCTTGCTGGGATCTTGTTTAGAAATATATTTTTTCCTGCCAAACCACTGCTCTCGTGGTATCCCCATGTAATAATGGCTTTGTTTTATATTTGGAAATGCAAAGAGACCTAGATGTTGTTTCCAAATGAAAAAGTGTAGTTATACAACAGAAAGATTATAACAAACAGCTTTGTATAGTACTTTACTTTTTCAAATTTCAGACTACGGGTGTGACTAGTGAAGATCTTCCATTAATGGAAGTTGGCAAACTCAAACAAATTAACTACCAACTGTATGTAACAACTTGGCCATCTAGCTGTCCATTAGTTAAAATGACTGTCTGCAGTCGGTTTGGAATCCTTGAGTCTTCTTCTTCTTGTTCTGCATCTGCCATCTGTAGAGGCTGCTCTGTTGATTGTTCTTTCTGAGAAACAAACTGTATATATGTCAACAGTTTCTGTTGAACTCCCCATGGTCGGTCTCACTTACATATGATCTGGGCGCTGAATTCTTTTTCTTTGTGGCAGCTGGAGTTGTCCATCCTTTTTCTCCATCCAATATATGAACACGATCACCAGGTTCTAGACCTGGCAGTTCTCTAACTGACTGGCATCTGTTGTAAAAGTGTTCCTAAGCTCTTTTACCCTTTTTATCAATTTTAGCTACTCTCTCTATGTTTGGCCACTTTGGAGATAGGTTCTTTTCCAAAGTTGGAACAGAAGTTCTGAGTTGTCTTCCCAACAGGAGTTGTGCTGGACTACATCCAGTAGCTGCTGTCAGTGTTGATCTGTAACTCAGAAGAGTGATGAAAGGATCTTCCTGCTGTAAGATTTTCTTGGCTGTCTATATAGCTATCTCAGCCTCTCCATTCACTTATGGACTGCCAGTAATATGATCAAAATCATACTTCGTTAGGAATGACTTAAATTCTGCTGCAGTGAATTGTGGTCCATTGTCCATCACTGGTTGTTCTGGAATACTGATGTCAGAAAAAGTGCACTTCAGTTTCTTGATAACATTGCAACACGTTAGGTATTTCAAATACATGATATTTCTGTATGACTGGAAAAATAATCCATTACAATGAGGTAATGATGTCCTCTGAATTGGTATAAATTTGCAGCTAGTCTCTTCCAAGGTCTGTCTGATAGAGGTGTTTGTATACTGTATTGTTCAGCATAATCTCTGAAGTTGATTTGTACTGGATCTCCTTTCAAAAATCCAATATAATCAAATCCTCGACAGAGTTCCTCCACCTTTCTCACTAAGCCCATCATGGCTACTGTGCTGCAGTTGAGAAGCTGTTGGTCTTTGATCCTTTGTTCACATGAACTCTGAATGAACTTTGAGCAGGGGCTTGGACTAGATGACCTCCTGAGGTCCCTTCCAACCCTGATATTCTATGATTCTATGAATGCATAGCTTTGTCTTTCTAAGTTGTTTCTATGGTGAAGTGGCCCATGCAGTTCAAAATACCTGCAGAGCTAGTCAGAGCTGTGTCAGGTGACTTCAGCTATGGGATGGATTGAAGGTGATTGTGATGTCAGCTCTTGAATTCATTTTAAAGTCAATAGTCTTTCTGTGAATATTCAATTTCAGTCACCAGGCAGGTTCTATGTCATCACAGGTGATAGACCCCCAAAACAATGGTTCTTTATTGTCTGTAATATGAGTCAACTGCCTGCCTGCTTAGGTGAGGCAAACAGCTGCAAAATGTCCACATTTCATGCATTCATTACACCGAGTGCCTCAGCCTGGACATGCATCTTATCTTGGGATGTTACTTTTTTCACACCTTGCGCATGTAGGCTAGAATTTGTCCCTCTTAGGCATTGTCTACACTATCACTGTAAGTTGATCTAAGTTACACTAGTTAAGTTACATATGTTATGTAACTTAAGTCTATGTAACTTACATCAACTTAAAGTGGCATCTATACTGTGCTATGTCATTATGTCAATGGGAGATGCTCGTTGAGGTGGAGTACTGAAGTTGACGGGAGAGCGCTCTCCCATCAACTTAGTGCGTCTTCACCAGACCCACTAAATTGATGCCACTTCATTAATAGCAATGCCAATTTAGTGCAATAGTGAAGACAAGCCCTTAGCCTAGGAGTTTTCTCTCCTTCCCTCGGGATTTTATGGTAATAACTTTTAACACTCGAGTTTCTGTTTGTAGCTTCTCAGTTAGTTTCAGATTTTTCAAGTTGCTCCTCACTTTTGTTCTATTGTTTGACTAATTCTGATGTCTTTGCTATCTATATATATGGTTAAATCTCTCAACTACTGTGAAAGGTTTTTGCCTGTTAATTCAATAACCAGCCTGTCTGATTTTCTCTTTTTGCATTCCCCAAGTCAGTTTTTAGCCAATGCTTGCAGCGCTTTTGTGAAATATGCAACATTTCCCACTCGTTCTCTGGTGACCGCTTGCTCTTTCATAAACCACATTTCTCTGGGGGTATAAAGTATGCATCAAACAGCCTTTTATAGTAATCTTTGTGACTGTCTTCAGGAAAGTCAAAGGATTTAAAGGTATGCTCTGCTTGCTTCCCCATAGCATATATTAAAGAAGATACCTGTATATCTCCACTTTCTTTGTGGAATTTATTTGCAATGTGAAATCTTGCAAAATATTGTTTCCAGTCTGTCCATTGTGAAGGTTTGTCAAAGCTGGAGTTCTCTGAGCTTTGAAGAGTGGCAAGTTGATGAGATCCTGCAACCTTTGTTGCTTTACTCCCTCTGTCTGCAAGCTTTGTTGCTGTTCCTTTTGTTTTCAACCTTAGTTGCTATATTCCTTCTGTTTCCAATCTTAGTTGCTATGTTCCTTCTGTTTCTATTCTTAGTTTACTCTTGATACCATATCATGATCTTGTGTACCAGATATGGACTAATCACATAAACCTGCTTACACACCAGATATGTTCAGCATAAGATCCTTCCCTGCTCTTCCAGATCAGGCTGAAGCTCATTTAAATAAGGTCTTTTATGCACAGTGCCACCTAGTGGCTGAACAGTATAATACAGTTTAGCATTCCATTACACCTCCAACACTCATTTAAAATAGGTATTTCAGTTGGTACCATTATATTGGCTATTCTGACATATGATGGAACAAATTCTGGAGCATTGTTTAAAGTGCACTACACATACATGCTTCAAAAACAACATGATCCAACCAGTAAAGACCCGTGTGAGTATTATTTCCCCTCTCTCCCTGCACAGATTATTCCCACTGGAAACACAAATAGTTTTTGAGAGAGGAAAGGGGAATGAATTCTTGTCTGTGCTGGGCAAGGAAATCTTTACAGAATGTGTAGGTGAAAATTACAGAAGGCAAAATGTCATTCTAAATTTTCCCTTGCCAAAAATGAGATCAGGACACTACATTCCAGCAGCAAAAGGATAAGGAGAGGTTGCACTTTCACGATAAAGAGATTGCATTATGGTACTTGTATGAGGTGAACTGAAAAATACTATTTCTTTTGTTTATCATTTTTACAGTGCAAATATTTGTAATAAAAATAATATAAAGTGAGCACTGTACACTTTGTATTCTGTGTTGTAATTTAAATCAATATATTTGAAAATATAAAAAACATCCAAAAGTAGTTAATACATTTCAATTGGTATTCTGTTGTTTAAAGTGCGATTAAAACTGCGATGAATCATGATTAATTTTTTTAATCACGATTAATTTTTTTAGTTAATCACGTGAGTTAACTGTGATGAATTGACACCCCTAATCGTAAACCTCTGTAACTGTGTAAGTCATCAAACAGGAAAGGATTAATTAATGTAAAATGATGGCTTCCTACAGAAGATGTTATGTCCTGTCCACCAAGGAGGTTCATTGACAGCAAACGAGCCATTGTGAAATATCAAAAAACAAAGACTTTGTTAATTTCTCCCCCTCCACACCCATGAAGAGAAGACGTGCATGTGGACTCATGCCATCAGCTTGAACTCTGTCAGAAGGGAATAAAAATGCCTGACAAGAAGAAAATGGATCTCTATGCTGCTTGGACTTTGAAAGGGCAAGATTTCTAAGCACAAGCAAGGGATTCACAGCTGCTTAGTCAAGGTTGGCCCTTAGAGACATAGAGAGCTTGCATATTACAGCAGCTTCAATCATCTTTTGAAACCTAAGACTATAACTTGTATGTGTGTATGTTTACCTGTTTAATCTTATAAATAACTTTCATTTCTTTTTCATAGTTAATAAATCTTTAATTTATTATAGGATTGGCTACAAGCGTTGTCTTTGTGTACGATCTAAGGTGCAGTGACTTGGGGTAAGTCACTAGTCCTTTGGAACTGGGAGTAACCTGAATATTGTTGTGATTTTTGGTGTAAGGGACCATCTGTCACAAAGACAAGCTTTCCTGGGTGGCAAGATACACTGGAAGTACACAAGGGCACAGACAGGACATATAATAGGCTGGGGAAGACTCTGCCTCCCCAAACAGCCCCATGTGGCTCCACCCATGCTCCTTCCCAAGGCCCCCTCCTGCTTACCGCTAGTTGACTCAGCCCAGGCGGGGCTGCTTCTCTTTCGGGAAGCCTGCTGGGGTTGAGGCTGGACCTAGGGAAGCTGGGACTTGGGGTGGCTGGGGCTCCATGGTAAGGCTGTCACTTAAGGATCTTAAGTGCACTCTATACGTCTCTAGGGAAGCCTGGCAACAGGAGACAAGATGGTCATCACATCACAAATCACGGACCAGGCTACAGCATCAGCTTCCTATAAGGAGGCCAGCAATGATGTTCTTGCTCAAAGTTCACATACAGTTATGAAGGCCTTAAATTGCTTGTGGTGCTTCTCTGGTAAATGTTTAATAAAGCTGTTAAACTTATTGTAATTAATAAAGTCATATCCTGACATCAACACTGTTGATTAGCAATTCTGAATTGTAAAGTCGCTGAAGAGTAATTCTTGTGATTGGATAGATGGCGTAATTTCTGATCTTTGTTGAAAGGGGTAGACTTTGTACGATATTATCTACCAGGCTTATTAATTGCTTCTACCACCAAGGAATTCTGTGACAGGTGTGAAAACAGAAATTCTGAGTATTTGGCTGGAACATAATATACAGGTGGAAGGTGCTTAACTGGAGTCTGCCAGATAGCCTTAGCAGGCTCAGTGAAGCCTCATTCACAGAAAGGGTCACACACGTAGAAGCTGTACTATATAAAATGTCTAGGAGTTATGCTGAGAGGCCTGAATATCCTCTGAAGGAATTTGAAGAGCATCTGATATGTGCTTCATTAGCTCCTGAAACAATCTAAAATCATCTTCCCTTGAGGGTGCTAGAGGCATTACAGCCTCATCTGGTGATAATGAAGAAATGTTTGTAAAGTGTTACCTCTTTGTCAGGTTGATGAGAGGGGAGTGATGGTTCAGGAGAATGACTCTCCTTAGGGTCCCTAGAAGAGGCACTCAGGACCCTTACCAATGACTGATTATATAGAGCCCAGAGATCCCAAGAAGGCCACTGTGGGGTCACATAGAGCATAGAAGTAGGTATCAATCATTGGTCACAGTAACTGGATGGGAGTCAAGGTTGTCTGTCCCCACCTGTCTTTCTCTCAGTATAAAGAGTAGTATCTTGTAGTGCAGAAAGGGGATCCCTGAACAGAAAATATGAGAGTCAGAAGAATCATCCTCAACAACTTTCAGGGGAGGTGATAATCATTCACCCTGAATAGCAGGAGGTCTTGATGAGAAATGCAGAGTTGGTGACCCGGAAGATCTCGGGATGGACAAGTGAATGGTACTGCTAAGTAATGGAGACTCCAGCTTGTCTGAAACAAAATGATCCCTAGAATGTCTAAACTCCCGCAGTACTGATGAGCAGAAGTTGAATGTGATTCTGTAGAGACCATCATCGGTACCAAGATAGGAACCCATACGGAATGTACCAGTGCTGTGGGTACTGAACGCTTTGAATGAGGATGTCCAGACTCAGATGTACCAATATAGGGAGACAGTGGTAGCAGAGAAAGGCTCTACTAGATCCCCGTTGCTGGAGTGTTTTCTCACAGCAGAATTTTCCAGCTGCCCATCCTGCACCCAGGAAAGAGTTTGGAAGCAGGAAAAGTCTCTGGCAGGGAGAAGCAGTGGAGATTTCCCCACAGCTTCCCCTCGACAGAGCTTTTCACTGATACATGTAGTTACATGTTACAGCGTGGACACAGCTTGTTTTTCATTAGTGTGTGCACATGCTCTATATGCCACTGTCACTGGGTGTAGTACAGACATAATCTAAGAGTGCTTGGAGGCCAATGTATGCAGGATTCTCTAAGCCGGTACTGGACGCTGGTCTTTGGGCTTGCTCCTTCATCAACAATTTAAACTTTATTTCTCTATTTTTGAGATCTGCCTTTAAATGCAGATCTTACACTTGGACAGTATTCGGGAGTATCCCAAAAAACAGAACCACCAAGAGTGGCCGTCTGGTCTGTTTTGGTAGTTTACAGATTAGGCATCACGTAAGTATGGTGGATCAGGCTTGAAATTTCAGGGGGGAAAGGTTTCCAAAATCTTTATCCAGAAACATGGTGCAGATGCAGTTAAATGAACCAGAAAAGACACCGATCCTTTCAGAATTAGGACCATGATTGCATGTGTGATTACTTTGTGTGAATGTGGTGAGAGAATATTAAATAGAAACCCTGCAACCAGACAGTACATTTCCAGCAGTCTAATTTTTGAGGAGCAATGCTTGGACAAGGCCTGTATGACCCAGAAAGGAACAGGTTTAACATTTTCTAAATTTTCCTGTATGTATTGACATGGTTTACCCCTATATCCCCACACTAGACAATATGATCCTACCTTCCTCCCAATGACTTTTATTTCACTCTCAATTTACAAAACATTTATACAAAATCCCAAGGGTTTACCTATGATTAATTCCTGCCAAATACAGTATATTTGAGTACTTTGAACCTGTGTTGAAAGCATTGGTTTTTGAAGAACTATCCATTAACGACTTTCTGGACTGTGACAATGGATATTGACAGTGCTTGTCAGACTAAAGCACTATTGATTGTTTCACATCATGTGTATAGCAAAACCAATTTCTTTCAAGTGCCTCTTCCTAACTGTAATACATTATAACAGTGCCTATCTGTTTATCATAACTCCCAAAATTATTGTATGTAATGCATTCAAAAAGAAAGGGTTCAGAAGGAATGAATGGCACCAGCGGGAGAAGTTAAGGCACTAAACAATGCAAATACTTTAGCATTGCTAGTTTCTCTTTCATTGAGATTTATTGCTGAAATTAAAACAATACAACAGTGTGCGCTGTGCTTTCTTTAATAATCTTGAACATTTCCTGTAAGGTAAAGCTGATTTGTGCTATGAGAACAATACTTATACAGGTCAATATTTCACTAACTTACACAGGCCATTATTTCACTAATAAGAGCCACAAGCTTAGTCCTTCAAGGTACTGAGCACTTTGGTCCCAGTCCTGAGAAACAATTAAGCATGTGCTTAACTTTAAGAGTGTGAGTAGATCCATTGGCTTCACTGGGAATATTCATATGCTTCAAGCTAATCACTTGCACAAGTGCTTTGCAGAATCAGGGCCAGCATGCTTAGCACCTTGCAGGACTGTGCTGAATGTTAGATACTAAATGTGAGCATAGAGAAAATGTCCCATAATTCCTTGGATACTGGAAATGTGAGTCTAACAGTGATACAGTACTGTATAATCAGGGCATAGATTTTCAGTTCATTGTGTTGGAATTTATGACACTTCGGCCAAGGCAACACTTTACCTGTTCCTTCCACAAGGAATACAAAATCTTTTGAGGGTCTCCTTAATTTATGTACTCATTGCAGTAACAGGTACAATCTCACCCTTCATGGTTGTATAGCACCCTTCATCTGATTATTTCAGCCTCCCACAATTCCTATGAAATAAGTAGTTATTATTATATCCTGTTTGAAAATAGGTAAATTAAGACATGGAGAAGATAAGTGGTCTGTTTTACAGGAACCCAGAAAGCCAGTGGCAGAGAAAAAGATAGAAAGCAGGAGTTCTGACCCCTAATCCCCTCCTCTTCCCTTAGAGTTGTGTTTTTTTTGCGAACAGGTTGCATGGATCTGAAAACTGTGCAGCAGCAGATGATAGCCAGAAGAGGCTAGAGGGATTTCTTGAAGATATTTCTACTGTGTAAGGGCATGATAGGCCTAAATGCATGAACTTAAATTACATTCAATGTGTTTAAATTGTGTTTAAAACAGGTGTTTGAAACAACAAAGTAGATTTGTTATAGTAAATATTTATGCAACAAACTCAGAAATAAATAATAGGACAAAGAAAACAGTGATTATGTAGCACATATAATTTTGCTGTAATATGACAGCCTTATAACTTAAGTGCCCAATACTGTCCTTATACTTCATGAAATCCATGTCATTAGCAGTAAAGATGCAATAAAATGACTATATAATTCATATTTCTGCATCAAACTCTTATGCTTCTAAAATTTTTGTGTTTGTCAAATCTGCTAAAATAAATGGAAATAAATTGAAGGTACATATTAGTTTCGCTGTAAGTTTACATTATGAACTGAAGTTGCACTCATAGATTTTGCATTCGTTGTTTGTAGCTTTTATAGGGAGGAAAAATAATGCAGTATTTCAGAAAACTGATTGCGTTTTGTTACTGTCACCATCTTAACAATGCCATTATGTTGTGTATACATTACATTTATTTTAAGTATACAAATCACAATGCCAGAAATCAGTGAATCTGTTTTATTCATATAGCGTGACTGGCTTATGTTAATGTAACGTGAAAAATGTGTCACTGGGGTGAAACCCGCTCCATTCACACAAAGCCAGAGTATTCAGGCTCCATGCAGGTGGAGCATGGAACAGTTGGGCAGGTGATTTTGGTTCCTCCATGCCAGTGCCAGGGTGCCGGACTCCTGAGCCGTCTGACTACAGCATCTATTATGGCTTTTGGGCTCAAATAGAGGTCGCCTCCTCTTTGTGCCACTGGCAGAGAGTACGGGGGTCACCGGAGCTGCAGAAACATGGCGCTATGGCAACTCCCTTGGTCTGTGCTGATTGCAGCCTTCTGAGATAGCTTTTCTCTGTCTCACGTATCGGTTGTGCAGATGCTCCTATGTGGCCCCGCCAGCAGCAGAGCACCTGCACAGCACCTGGCTTAAATTTTGTCTTTCACTCTTGATGAATAAGATAAAGTAATACCCTGAAAAGCATCTTTTTCAGCATATAACAGCAATGAGCATTCAAACCATATTTCTTCTGGTGAAGGATGCGCTTGTAATAAACTATCACAAAATTCAGAAACACAATGGAGTACATTTTTTTTCCTTCAGTGCGCTTCTCTATAGTGAAAGCAACAGAGCAGCATACGGTATAAAATTCCCAGAAAAACAGAAACAAACATTCAACAATTTCACTGGAGTTGGATTTAGGAGACCAGGATTATATTATTGGTTCTGCCACTAGCCTGCTGGGTGGCCTCACCCAAGTCAATTTCAGTCTCTGTGCCTCCATTTTCCCATCTATAAAATGCCTTTGTAAAGCACCTTAATATCTGCAGTGGAAAAGCCAAGTAGTATTTGACCAAAATATGTTTTTCAAAGTTCACCTGTAGCAAATTTTTTACAGTGAGGGTAATATCATTGGAGCAACATAGCAAGGCATCACTGGCAATTTTTAAATCAAGATTGGATTGTATTTCTAAAAGATATGCTCTAGTTCATAGAAAAATTAATACAGGGAAAACCCATGGTCTGTGTTATACAGGAGGTGAGACTAGATGATCACAGTGATCCCCTCTGCCCTTATAATCTATGAATATCTTAAACGTAGAATGTGAAAATGATTTGAATAAGCCTTTTTTGTATGTAGAATTCTCAAGAAGTAACAAGCAGGGACATGCTTCCCCAAAAAAGAGCAGAGAAGAGTGAACCAGGAACTGGCTAACATTATCACAGCGTTGAGAAGATAATTCACAACAAAAAAATGTACTGAAAGAATTTAGCATGTTTTTTTTTTCTGGTTGTAGAATAGGTGTGAGCAGATATTGATGCAACCGTTGTATGAATTCACTTAATAAATACCTTTTCAAATTTTTGCTCTATTGATTGATTGTGAATATTTATAATTTAAATTAAATTGCTCAGTTGAATGGTCTGATGAGCTACATGAGTCCGTATTCAATGGCAATACACAAGTGGACTGCTGTAATCACACAGAGCCCCACTGACTTTAATGGGGATGTGCCTGGTCTGACAGATAGGGCAATTTCCTGCAATATCCTTGAAAAAAACCAACATATTGAATTAAGTTTAAGTATCTTTGTATTAAACACAAAGTTTATGTGTTATTGTGGGATCGCATGTAACTTCCTCGGGAGGGGTGGGGGGGAGGCGGTGACAGAGGGGACGGACCCAAGAGCCAAACAAACTTTGGCAAGTTATGAGCTTCACGTGACTAGTTTAAACAATATGCCAGACAAGGAGGAATTTTGGAATGAACAAAAATTAAGTGGGTTTTCTAGGGAATATCTGGCGGGTGGGGAATGCAAATTCTCACCTCTGGACCCAACCTTTCAAAGCTATACTGGGGAGATAACCATTGTCTGCTGATCGCCTGTTACTTGAGGGCAAAAATCAAAGGCCCATACTGTATAAAGTCAAGAATGAAGATTCTTGTCCTGAGCTAAAGCAGTGATGAACTTGTGATGACAGAAAAAACTCTGTGTGGGGGATTGAAGGACTGATCACCTATCAAGGTCCTTGTTGGAGTAGGGGTGGTCTAGGATAAGCTTATCAGCATGTATGCATTTTATTTTATTTGTTTAAAAATATTTTTTCTAATGCTTTCATGTGAAGAATAAACGTGCACACTTAGAAAGAGGTTATAAATTGTCAATTACAACTGTTCATAGCCTCTGCGGAGAAAGCAAAGTACAAACACTGACCTTTCTAGGCAGTCTGGTTTACTGGGAAACTCACAGTGTAGGCAGGGAATTATGCAGCCTGGAGAAACCCAGCTCACCATGGACAGAGATGTGCATCTCTTCACAATAGAGGTGATGACACTGGGAGCTGGAAGCTTAAAGTGAGTGCCCTTGTTGGACCACAGAAGGGCAATATAGGTGCAGTAGCCCTGAAATGTGACATATGGATGCTTCAGTCTCTCCATGCATTTTCAATTTTAGGATATTATCTGTAATTTATTGTAAGATGTGTTATTAAAGATAAGTGGATCTCATGCTTTGAGGCACAAACTAACCACCTGCAGAGGCCAGGAAGGATTTGGTACTCCTTGTATCTATCTAGATGCCATACATGACTTCAGTGGGATCACTCAGATACTTAAAAGATACATGCAGTGTTGTTGCAACTGTGTGGGTCCCAGGGTCTTAAAGAGAGAAGGTGGGTGGGGTAATTTCTTTAACTTGACCAACTTCTGTTGGTGAGAGAGACAAGCATTTGAGCTTACACAGAGTTCTTCTTCTGGAAGAACTGGAAGCTAGGCATGTGATTAAGTACCCTGCTGAACTGGGGCTATTCTGAAGGAATATTATCACATGAAAATCATTCTTCACTGATTTTTTGTCAATAGTGCTCCATTGCTCAAAGTGAACACAAAGGGGATGAATTAAATGCATTTAGAAATGTGATGGAATATCAATAGAATATCAATTCTTCACATTATTCACCCAGTTGTACCACCATGTGTATAACCTTATTTTTTTCTAGACCCAAAATGAGCTTATTAGCGCAAGCCATACAGTAAAGGACTGGATTTGAACTATACTACATATAACATATGTTATAAGAACCAACAAGATGATAATGTTTCCTTCCAATGAATAGCTAAAGACACATGGTATTATTCATATTAAAAGTTATTATTTGAATACTAAGGAATGTTACATACCAGGAAACAGCAAATGCCAAGATATGTGTGTTTGTATTCTAAATAAGAAGTCAGCAGCAGGGTTTGAATAAAAAGGCAAATGGCGTTTCTTGTAAAGAAGACCCACACCCATTGTCTTGAAGGTAATCAAGGAATAGCCCATCAAAGAGCTGAGCTCCATTTTCTATACAAACATTTTTTATTATTAAATTTGTGTCTTTTCTATTTTATTAAGTTATCTCTACCACAAGTAAATCATTACTAAGTGTAATTGAACAAAGGTTTTTTTTAAAAGAGAATAATTTCATATGCTAAAGAAGTAATTTTACTTCTTTCCTTAAACAAAAGCTCTTGTAATAGTTTCCTACATTTATTTTCACAGATTGCAGAGGTCCTAGACAGACTGATCTTTACCACCATGAGCTTCACTTTACTTTTCTGATCCAAGTTATATACATTTATTGATTAAAATACAATTGAATTTAGAAACATTCAAACACTTACAGCCTTTTTTTACAAGACAGTTCCTTAGGTAATTCTACATTACAAAATTATGTCAACCTAAGTTACATCGACTTACAGCCACCACAGTAATTAAATCGTGTTTGCAGATCCACACGACACTCCTTGTGTCGGTGGTGCACGTCCTCATCAGGAGTGCTTGCACCAACCTAACTGTCAGTGTGGGGCAGCAACAGTTGATGTAAGCCATGCAGAGTCTACACTGACACTGCATTGACCTAACTATGTCGACCTAGGAGCTATACCTCTCATGGAGGTGGAGTTATTAAGTTGGCATAGCAAACAAGTTACATTGGAGGGTCGCAACATCTTGGGGGAGACGCTTACAGAGTTAGCAAAAAGAAAAGGAGTATGTAAGCTGCCTTACATTGACCTACCTCGGAGGTGTAGACCATGGCTTAGTGTTGAAGAATTTGCACAAAGGAAAAAGGTCTGTAATGAAGGTGTTTTAGGAGCTATGTGAAATAAGCACACAAACTAAAAACAGAGGAAGGGAAAGTTTATGGGCTCAGTTTTGGTTCTTCTACGAGTCTGTTGTACACTGGGTAGGGGGGAAAGGTGTAAAACAAACTGTGGGTTGGATTGTTTCTTGTGTGGTGTTTGTATGTTGTTTGTGGGTGGCAGGGAGAAGGAGAAAAAGAGAGGAGGAACTGCATGAGGAAGCTGGTTATGGCTCCTTGATTCTTAGGCCAACTTGCATGATCCCAAAGGGCCTGCTTCCATCGCACGCCTTCCCAAGGGAGTGTTTCCAATGACTTCATTGAGGGTTGGAGCAAGCCATAATGGACTACAAGCCAGCTGAGAAATGGCACAGAAGCTGCACTGTGACCCATCCCTGCCTTATGCCAACACATCTCCTCTCTCCCATGAGACGCTCCTTATGCTGAGGTGAGAATGGCAGCTGGTGTAGAAGTCAGCTTTGCTGGCTTTATGCCAGTTCTCAGATGGGCAGCTGCAGCCAGATACTGGTCCCTTTGTGTCACTAAGGCTCAGAGAATGTAGCCCAATGCTTCTAGCCACAGGAGAGGAGCACAGGGAGGGCACTACTTGCTCTAACTGCTCAAAGGAAGTAAACAGAATTTGCATGACAAAGCCATCTTGATACACAGATGTAGGGGAGGAAGGCATGATTCAACTGTCACCTTTCTCCGAATACTCCCTTTGGGAGCACTAACACTGCCAGTAGCCCTTGCTGCCCCTGATTTTCCGACCACGCCTGGCGCCCCTGTGAGTGTGCTGTGGAGGGCTTCCTGTACCCTGTACATATCTCTAGTGGATGAAGGAGCCATTTCTGAATGTAAGACCTTGTCTACACTGGGGCTTTCAGCCATCAGCATCCAGCTGCCAGTATAGCTGAACTGGTGCAAATTGCTAGTGCAAATGGGTAAACCACTATAAATCACAATTGACACTGTGTATTTTATCCTTCCTTGAAACAGGGGCAAGCTAAATTGGTGCAACGTGTAGTTTAAAGAGGCTTACTCTGACTACACTTGGGGTTTATACTGCTGCAGTTACAGTGATGCCTGTCCTACCATGGCTAAAACTGGGGCAAATCCCAACTGTAGAACTGGCCTAAAGGAGAATGGTTTTAGCTTTAAAATCAACACCCCAGTTGATAAACTGAAGCAGGATTTAATCTATATAAAAACATACCGAATGGCATAATTTAGCCTTTAAAGTGAGAAGCAAAACAACTAATGAAGGACAAGCTTTAGAGTTTGGATATGGTTCAGATAAGCACCCAAAACTTGAGATGCTTATCCAAAGCTTATCTTGTGCACAAAAAGCCTTATTTCAAGAGCTCTAATATATGTAAGCAAAAGTACTGTAGAATGGAAATTCTATTATCAGGAAACAGCACCTTATGACAACATTCATGTGTTAAGTAGTTAAGCATCAAAGTTTAAGCAAAACATTTTCCAGAAAACTACTTCATGGAAGTACAAGACTTGGATGAAATCCAACACAGAGAAAGAAAATATTATTAAGGAGAAAGATAATACAAATGCAATTAGGCTATCAAGCAATAAAACTCAATATGTGCTTGATATCTGAAATCTTCCAAGCTTACACTGAATAAGTAAAGAAGAAATCAGAGGCCTTAATCTTCTGAAGTCTTACTGTCCAAATTCATGGTACTATTATCTGAGTGTTTCAAAAATATTGTGACTATTTATTCTCAGAATATGAAAGCTTTATTTCTATGAATAACCTAAAACTTGGGTAGGGACAAACTATGTATCCCTGATTCATTCAACATTGAAGAATTGTTTCAGAAAAGTACACTTCTTTATTTCTAACTCAGTTTTCGGTACGAATAACCAGAAGGGAGAAAAGGTTAGTGTTGAAGAACATTTTTCATTCGGGTATCCTGTCCTTCCCATTAATGACAGAAAACACTTCAATAATAGCTCGCTTTCCTACTCTACATTTTACCATTCCTAAATGACTCAGAAAAAAATGTCATACCAGATGAGACCATTGATACATCTAGTCTGGCATCCTAATTCTTCCAGTGGGAATATCTGATACTATTCTCCAGAGGGAGGCAAATAATACAGCAAGCCAACTGTGCTTCTGCCTCCCCCATCTGATTTCTCCTTCCTTGCCTCTCAACTTTTTGCTCCTTAAGCTTGCCCACTCATTACCTTCCTCTCCCCTCAAATCTGACCATTTTATTGATTCTCAGCTTCATTTCCCCAATGTCTGAATCCAGAAATCTAATTACCACCTCCCCAAAATCTCAAATTTCTCAGGTGAAAGTTTCTAAAAGGTGACTTAGTATTTCTCTGTCTGATTCTCAGTTGGTTTGTAGGGTTTAAACTTGTCAGTGGTGTCACTTTTGCCATACTACTATATTCATAGCAAGGGTTCAACTGGAAATTAGAATTCCCACTCTTTGATGTTGTGCCTGGACCACAGCATTTACCAATCAAAATGAAGGACCTCTCAAGACCATGTATTTTTTTCAGTACATTTCTCTATCCAATTTGCACCTGGCTTTAATTTTGGTTAATAGAGAAGTAAATGGAAAAGTCCTTATTGACTTTCATGAATAGTCTTATCGAGCATCCTATAAAGAAGTGTATGAATTTTTAAGCTATCATACAGTGTCATCATTTTCATCTTTAGTCTGAAGTCACCCAACTCAGAGAAAAAATACAGAAACTCATTTCCCAGTCAGGAACAGACTGCACAGATTTTTCGCTAAAGGGAAAAATGCAGGTGCAGATTTGGTTAACATTGGCTAATAATACCAATTTGTTATCCCAAAGTCAATTTACATGGGAATGGATAGTCAGCTCCTCACTCTCACCCCTCTCCAACTGACTTCAAATGGCACAGTCTTTGGTTATCTTCTCCACACGTTCCTAAGGCATCACTGGGTCTGACTCCTGTTACTTTAGCTTAAGCTTCTTTCAGTAGAAGGCAATTATTTTATGTAAACAGGCTTACTTAGTAGAGATTCATATCTATTTGCTTTTTAAACTGCTTCTGTGGGATAGACAAGACATCTTCATTAAGTTACCCATGATTATTCCTAAGGCTTTTTCCCTACCAGTGATTGTGTGAGTGCATAGTCCATCAGCACATATGAGAATGATAAACTGTTTTTATATTTATTTATGATAAATGTTATTTGACATCATGTTGCACAGCTCCTAAGAATCTTGCATTTTCACATCATTTAAATGGCATGTAATTAAAATCATAACATCGAATTGTTGCATCCACTAACTTTAATAGAAGACGGAAACTTATTTTAATGTGATAGATTGGAATAATGGCAGAGTTTGCGCTCACTTTTGGAGTAGCTGGACTTCCAGTGAGCCATGGGCCAGATTTACCGGTAAGCTTCAAATGCAAAGAGCTATAAATCCAGCTCAACTGGCCAGTCAAGATAGATTTAGCGCTGCACTGCATCACTTGAATGATGCAAAGGACCCAGAATGCATAAAAGGCCACTATGTTTTATTTTTGTCCCTGCTCAACTTTTCAATAACAATAATAGAGTTGAATGCAACTTGGGTGAAATCCTGGCCCCAGTGAAAACAATGGCCAAACTCCCATTGATGTCAATGAAGCCAGGATATCACCCCTTGTGTTTATAATGGAATAAAAATTGTTCACAATTTACAATGATCTTTTAGGAAACATTATTCAAAGCCACCTCACTGAACCCTTTCCTTTCACATTTCCTGGGAACCTGGAAAACAGTAAAGGCCAAACTGTGGAATTTAGCCCCTGCCCAAGCAGGAGGAAGCAGAGATGCTTTGTTCTTGCGGAGCTCAGGGAGACACAATCCCATCTGTGCACAGACAGATTGTACAAGCTGCACCATAGGAAACCTCTCGTCTGTGGACTTGTGCCATGGAGTGTGGAGCAATAGCTCCAATTCTCCACTGGTCCTGCAGCTGCACATGGAGGGATCAGGTCTGGCTGTCTTCACGGATGCAGCGAATGTGATTCTGAGAGGCCCTTGTGAAAGCCATGCAGAGGGCAAAGCTCTTGATGCTCTCCCTCGGCATATCTACATAAGGGCCCGTCATAGTCTGGCCTTAATTAAGCACCTGACTTCCTCCATCCTTTGATCTTCCTGTCAGGGAGGCTTTTTCCTGAGGTTCATATAAATCACAATTATATACAGTTAGCACCCCCTTACAGTTTGAAAGAGTGCACTGGTTCTAATGGAATCCCCAATTTAAAGATAGGGGACATCCCTGGGTACAGTATTTCAGACTAGTGTAAGTTTTTAGGTGCTACAACTGTACATGCTTCTTTAACATGCTTGTCCTTAAACTGTTTATCTGGCATGTCAGCAGGCAGCTGGTGGAACAAATAGGAGGTCCTGGGAAGCACATTCATTTTTAAAGTGTTAATACACCCAATCCAAGAGACAGTAATGTGCTTCCATCCATAAAGTGCTTCTTTAAATGTTTGAAGGGTCATAATTTAAATGAAATGCATCCTCCAACCTGGAAGGTATAAACATTTAAATGATTTACCTATCAGGAAAAAAGGTGAACCTAACCAGTAAGTAATCCCTATCTGCATCTGAGAGCCTGATTTACAGTATCCCTAATTTAGTTTAATTTAGACTTTTATAACCTAAAAACCTTCTTATTTCTATTACATTCCTTCCAAACTACCAGGAGGATTGTATTTGGATTAGTTATAAATAGCAGAGAAACCTCTGAATACAATGCCATCTGAGAATCAGTTTTGCTGGCATTGCCATTGGGATAGTCATTTTAATAATCATTACAAGGGATTTCAGAATTACTGCAAACAGAAGTGGTGACAGACTACCTTTACTGGTGCCTTTTCACAAAACAAAGTTCAATAAGTCATTCCAGTTCTCAGTTTTCTTAGTTGTGGCTGAATGGGTGGGGAAGACAAAGTTTCAGTAGTGGAAGATATTTCTAGTAGTAGTGAAAATTCATGGCTCATTTTAGCATCTACCAGTAAAAGAATGAAAATACGTTCTTTCATAGTGGGGAATGGATATAGAAAATGATGCAAATGATGATGCATGGCTGAGAGGGATGATGTGTTAAATGATGTCAAAATATTATGATCCACCATAGTATGCAAAAAGAAATCAAGATCCACCTTAGAAAATGCATCAGAGTTCACTTTGTGAGGCTTGCAAAGACTGCACCAAGTTGGAGCAACCAATGTTTGATAATGGGGTTTGAAAGCAGTATAGTAGAAGCAAATATTTTTATCCAGCTCCAAACAAGTTAATCTTTGATTGAGAATACAGAAAGTCTTGGAACATAGTTGCCTCCACTAATACTTAAATTTCGGAAACGTTGTTCATGATTTCTTCATGGTTCTCCGGGAGACATTATATGGTTGTGCTAAATTAGCTCTACACGTTTTTTTCAAAACGTAGCATCCTATAAAAACTGTCATTACAGTGTATATTTTAGTTCAGTGGATGCAAAGTTAGACTATTTGTTCAATGCCTGATAGCTTCTTGCCCTTGTATGAATTTTGTTCCTCTATCAATAGGAATTTATTTTGTTAACAAAAATATATGGCGGCTATCTTCTTTGCAACAAAGAAGAAATGTTTGTAAAAAATGCATGTGTAGCTGGTTTTTTTAACTTAAGTCTTCTGGTACTGTTTTGAACAAATCTAAAGAGATTTTAACACAGACATTTTGTATTATAACATTCCCAAGGGTCATATGTATGATCGTCTTTACTAAAGCTTCTTTCAGTCCCAGTTGAATAAATATGTATTTTATTTCACTAATCTTGAAACAACAGGAATAACGTTTACCCAGGTCCTTTATACCTCAGAGAACAAAACAAATACTACAAATCTTTAGAGAGAAAGGATATACAAAAGGGCTTGAGGTGAATGTTTCAAAGCAAATACACTTTAAATGATGTGCAAATTATTTCAGCACTTGAACATGATTTATAAAGGGGATTAGTTCACTGAAACAAGAACCCAGCCTAAACTGTTGGGTTTCAAAGTCAAATATGAGAAGTGGTTGCAGGAGAAGGAAGAAAAAAAACCCCAGATAATAATCTATAGTGAAGATTTCTGATTGATTTTCTTTAACTTACATTAGCTATCACTGTCATTCAAGTAGTGGGCAGTATAATATGCCTTCCTTTATGCTATAATTCTCCATAAAAATTAAGTATGCAATAATGATAATTACCTAATAATGAGGTAATTAATACCTCACTATCTTGCTATTCACTGGTACGCTCCACAAATGAATATGAGAAGCATGAAACAATTAAAGATTATCCAAGCTCAAACAAATAACTTCACAGTGAGTTGTGTGTCAGCGAATAGACCAATGAGTCACAGGTCACATCTATAATAATATATTATATTATATTGTAATATACCCACATACTCTTCAAATAATGGGTAATAGCTACTCTTAAGTACTATGAAAATGATCACTTCTATGTAATTGTAAAGATTAATCAGTGAGCTAACTTTTCATGGTTCTATAATGACCCTGATGTTCTAGTAGGTAAAGGAAAATTTAATGATCCTGTTCAAATATGATTAATATCTAACTTCTTCCTGACTTAAAATCTGGACTTGGTTCAATAAAAATGAATTAAGTGAACATGCAGCAATTCTCTGCCAAACTTTCACATGGAAGTTGGTTATGCCCAATTTAAAAATATGCTATTAAACCCAAATAATACATTCTGGAAGGATTTAGAAAAGTAAATACAAATCATTGTGCAAGAAATGACCTGATGCAATAATAATAATAATACAATGACATATTAAAAAAGCAGCAGAACATTCAAATTCAAGAAACATCTATTGCTTTTAGACAGCAACACAGTAAAACCACCTCCCCAAAATGGAGAAGAACCATGGTTGACCTACTGAGGTTGACGCAGGGTGAGCGTAGACACTGCATGACTTGTGTCAACTCCGAGAGTCCTCCAACAGTTGTCCCACAATGTCCCATTCCCTGAAACAGTGACTGCGCTTGTCACTATTTTAAATTCCACTTTTTCTTATCAGATGTGGAACTTACCAAGCCAATTTGCAGCAGCCTCATCACCAAAGTACAGATCCTCAAACCACAATCAAATCTGGTCAGAGGTCAGTAATCAGTGATGTGTGACTGTTAACCTTAACTGCTCTGGCTTCATTGAGACCAGAAACCTTACACCCCTTTAATCTTCCCTGCCAAATGTGTTTTTGAAATGCCTTTTCCTGGTTGCCCATCTTTCAAACACACCTAGCAACTCTCCCCTTGTTCTCTGCAACTGCCCAGCCGCCCACACCCATGCACTAGACATGCTTCTGCTTGGAGTAAACAGGAGATATTGGATCTCCTGGGCCTGTGTGGAGAATAAGTTGTGCAAACACAGCTGTGGACTAACCACAGAAATGTGGACATGTATGAGCAGATTGCATGGGGGCTGCAGGCAAAGGGGTACGGCAGAGATCAACAGCAGTGATGTGTAAAAGCAAAAGAACATAGCCAGGGATAGCGCAAGGCTGGGGAAGCCAACAATAGATGTGGTGCTATGCTGCAGACCTGGTGCTTTTACAAGCACTGTGTGCCATATTGCTGTAGACCCCAAAAGCACTCTGCAGACCACTGTGGATACCTTGGTGAAGCCTGAGGAAAAAGACCCCTCCTATGAATAGTAAAGAGGAAGATGAGGATGAGAACAAGAACAAGAGGGAAATTTTGGCAGGGGACTCCAGCCATGTCATGAGCCAAACCCTATTTGAGACACCACCACAGTCTAGCCATTCCCACCAGCAGAGCACAGATGAGATGATGAAGTGGAAGGGACTTTAGCTAAGTGTTTGCATAGATTTTTCCTTATAATCCTTAAATGCAAAGATGGTGAAAGGCCCATCGCCAAGCTAACAAAACAAAGTATCAACCTTTTATTGTTTTACTCATACAAGAAGAGTTAGAGGTACAACAAACAGAAGTAGAGCCATTGGGTTAGGTGGCAGCAGGGCGGGGATGGGGGGATAGACCACGTGGAGCAGTTTGTTTATATTCTTAGGGATGCCCCTTTTATCCTACTGACATATTGTGACAAAACTTTCATGGAGATACTTTGCAATTCTCTCCTGAAGGTTTCCAGGGATGGCTGCTTTATTTCTTCTTCTGTGGTAGGACACTTTTCCACACCACTCTGTGATGAATTTGGCTGGCACCATTGCAGTAAACGGGCTAGCAGTACATAGGCCCAGGTGGGACACAAGCAGTAGTTGTGCTCACTGTGCCTTTGTGACCATCAGGAGCAAGATATCAGCTAATATCACCACTACCTGTGGAAAATAGTGTCAATATTCAGTGTCATTGCCCTGTACTCATACTGATGGAATAGGGATTAAAATTGTATCGCTCCAATCAACAACAAAGTCCTTCCCCTCCGTCCCTGATGGGTGATATTTACCATGGCTGGGATGGAGAGTGATGCTTGGCTGAGGTGCGCCCAAGCTGAAGTGTCAATAAGTATTTATTAAAAATATTTAAGAGAATAAGAGAAGGGAGTTTTGAAATTTATGTTTTTCTCTTCCTTGTGTCTGTAAACCAATGATACATCTGTCTGTCTTTATCAGCAGTTTTTGGCATGGCGTCCTTTGAAGAGTGCCTCTTCCATGGATACAGAACTCCTGAACCAGAGGAGGAGGAAAAAGAAGTGGTCTAGGGAGGATATGTTCAACAAGATCCTTCAAGTCAATATGACTGACATCATGGAGAAAGACAGAGAGGACAGGAAAAAGGCCCAGGACTCCAAGCAGGACAATGAGCAGGAAATGAACCAGGTCATAATGCGTCTTCTTAGGCAGCAAACCAAAATACTGCAGACCCTGACTGACCTACAGGGGCAAAAATCCCAGACTCTCCATCCTTTGCAGCCCTTGGAGAACTCCATGTTTGCTGGTCCCAAACCCCACAACATACTACATGCCCTCACAGGGTGCATCATTACCCCTACCACTCTAGCAAGGAGAACCACAGCTTCACACACACTGACCTGTGAGAATGACGGTGGGTATAGATGTACCCACAATGGACTACATTCAAATAGATAGAAATATTTACATCCTTCTACTTTTAAATTGCCACCCATTAAGTTTATGTTAAAAATTTGTATAACATTGCCTGTGAGGTTTTTTGCACACTGAATTTCTGTAGGGTTTTTTTTTCTGTTCAATAAATTTCTAGTTTTGGAGAATCAAATTTTTTAGTTCATGATAAATATTCCAGACTGCATAGTGGTAGTCAAAGCAAACAATACTTGTAAAAGTACACCAAGCACATAGGTTCAGGAAAACACCCAGACTTATTTATAAATGAACAGTAACAATTCCTAGCAGCACCCAAAGCTGCTGGCCCAGAGAACATCCCAGAACAGAACACTACTGGATGGATGACTGTTAAAGTGTTCTTTCAAAGCGTCCCTCAACCACATAGCTCCACACTGGACTCTTATAATAGTCCTTGTGTCTGGCCGCTCAAAATCAGCAGATTGTTACTCCCCATCTGCCCTTCACTCTGACAACTGCTTTTCTGCTTTTGTCTCACACGTACTATGCAGGACACAACAGGCAGCTATAAACACCAAAATGTTTCTCACTGAGATCCGATTTAGTGAATAAACACCACCATCATCCCTTCAATCTGTCAAAAGCACATTCAGCAATCCTTCTGCACTTTCTGAGCTAATAGATGAATCTTTTCCTAGAGCTGCCAAAATGGCCAGTGTACAACTTCATGAGCCAGGGGAGCAAGGAGTAGGCTACATCCCACAGAATCACTATTGGCATTTCAATATTGCCAATGGCAAGGTGGGCTGGTACCAAAATATGGATATGACTACTGTCTATTGCCCCACTGCAATTTGAGTACCCCATTGCTGCAAATCCATCCACTATTGCCTGCACAGGAGGAGATGATTAATGTCCCTACACATTTGCATTACAGTAATAATAAATAACAATACTAATAATAATGCACCAGCAATCTTCAGGACTTTCATTTTTTACATCTCATTTGGAACTTGTATGCCTTTATAAGTGGGATTGGCTTCCAAATATAACAGCCAAATATAGAGAAAAATGTAAAATATTCAGAGTGATTGCATAAGTAACTCCTAGATTTTAAGGAAGGTACAGGATGCTTACCAGAAAAAGGACATTTTTAAAGATAAGGGGAAATTACAAGTAGAAACAATAAAAAATAATACAGTCAGTTCAGTCAGTTCTAACTCTTATACAGTATACAGCAAACAAGGAGATCAAATTGGGTTTTTCTAATATCACAGGGTTGCTTTTTAATTTCTAAAATATTTAATTATTTTGCCTTGGCAACCTAAAACTGAGGAACAGATTACTGTTCCCACTGCATAAGGAAATAACTGACAACAATTAGTATTTATTCTTGTTGCTTTTGTAATAAAAATAGAATTCCATCACTTTCAAGGAAACGTAAAATATTAATAAGAATGTGATGAACTGAGTAAATGTGACGCCATAAGGAAATGATGGAGAACAGGTTGGAAATATAGTGCTTTTGGAATGTACTGCATTATCAAGCTTGTGACTGTGCATTTTGACAAGAGCAGCCCTCAGATTGATATAGTAGCCAAAGGGCACTCTTCCTACTGAGAAGCCGTTTGTTTCCATTTGGAAAAGGGAAGAAAAAAAATGGATTCCAGCCTACAATCAATAGAGAAGCTTCTAGCTACTCAAGCCCTGTCTCATTCACAAGAGATCACTAATGAGTGGGAAAAAAAGCATGAGATTTGGAACAAAATGCAAAAATCACCACCTCCATATGCAACACAAAAAATGTTAAGCCTATTACAGAGCAATAAGTGAGATTTTTTATTGGCTGTGGACAAAAAGTTAATATTTATAATTGACAACACACAAAACAAAGTCTACTTTCTAGAGAGCATGATTATTTAGGAGAATAGAAATGAGTTATAGATCTATCTATAGGGGTATCTAAAGCATCAACAGTTCAAATTCAACCCATACTAGTGGTGAATTTAAATGGTTACCATAAAATGGCTGTTCAGTGCCAGTGTAAAATGAACCTGCTGATCACAGGCCATTTCCTAGTGAACAGGTGTCTACACCACAGAAGGCACCATTATAGCTGGCACTAATTAGCACAACTGTTGGCAGTCTCAGGAAAAAGGCTGAGGTCTGAATGATCATGTACAGATTATGAAAAATTCCCACTAATTAAAAAAAATCTGGCGGGGTTTGTACCCGGGCCGTTGACTAAAGGGTGCTGGTGTTGCTAGCCAAATTTCTTGCACCAAAGGTATAGGATCCCAGAGTGCAGGATTCTGCTTTAATGCAAAAAGTGTTCCAACCGGGCTGAGCGCTCCTATTACCATTGACACAGGGCAAGAGGCTACCCTACTGCATAAGTAGTAGCTGTATAAATTAAAGCTGTGCAGTGACTACTGTTGTAAAATACAAGGTAATGGATCCCTGCATATCAGAGGGCAGGACTGAGGTCTTAGATTGTAATGATAATGTTTATGAATACTAGGGTGACTATATTTCCCTGTGCTGAATATGGTACACCTGTAAAATTACTTGTATTCAAGTGAGTTCAACAGCAATCAAGCAGAACTATGCAGTACAAACCTTCAAATTAACATCAAGTTGACTGAGCCCTCGTTAAAAAGAAATACTGTGTAATTGGATTCTATTTATTTACCTTCTTATCCTTAAGACTAGGGTTCATAAGGGGAGAGGTGACACACACACACCCCTACCGCGCCCCCCCACCATTCCTGAACACCTCTTTCACATGGAAGGGTGACCGACCAACCCAATCCTCCCCGCCCAGGGCTCTCCGCCCTCCATGCCTGGCTGGGCCCCCAGGAGGGACCTGCGGGCTGTGGGGGAGGAGGGGGGTGGAGGGGAAATGACCTAGGCCTTGTCTTTACAAAGCTCATCTCTTCTCTCCCCTCCCACCCACCCCCCATGTGGCTGGAAGCTGCTTGTCCCTTCCTGTCTGCACAGTGTCGAAAGGCAGCTAACACCTCCAGGCTGCTGCTGGCCATCAACGTAACCCAGCTGTCCCCAGCTACAGCACAGGCAGGAAGGGGTGAAGCCTTAAGGATGCATTGTGCACCAGGCCCCAGGGAATCTTACTGCAGGGGCTGCAGCGAACCCAGCTAGAGAGGTGGCTCAGCAGAGGAGGGTGCTAAGGGATGGAGCAGCCCCGTGTTCCCTGGGGACAGGACCCGGGGTGGATGAAGAGGGTGCTAAGCCTCTGCCCTGGGGGTTGCTGTGGAGCCTGAAGATTCAGGGCATGAACATGCTGGAAATTGCTTTCATAGATTCATAGATACTAAGGTCAGAAGGGACCATTATGATCATCTCGTCCGACCTCCTCCCCGCCCCCCACCACTCCAGAGCTTAGATGAGGGGCAGAGAGACTTCCCTGTGCCAGCGCTGTGTGTGCCTTTGGTTCATGCAGGGCTCACCTCCTCCTGGCCAGTGCCCCGGGCCACAGAGTATTCGGCTTTCCCAGGGCTCTGGCCCAGACAGAGTCAGTGAGGGAAGGAAGGAGCCGGGCCAGCAAGCTGCTGGTGAGCTGAACGCTCTGACCAGGGGTTGGCTCTCAGCACAGCACTGGGAGTGGGACATGCCCCGCCAGGGGGATATGGAAGAGCTGCGGGGATGATGAGGCAAAGCAGGGAGATGATAGTGAGAGGGGGAGCTCATAAAGGGCCAATGGGTGGACAGCAGAGGCAAGACATAACTGGCCACCGCCTGGCACCTATCCACACTCCCCAGCCACAGCAGCTCGCAGTGCGCAGCTAGCACTGGCTGGAAACAGGACGGGGGCTGGGGCACTGCTGGCCAAGAGCTGGCACACAGTGGGGGCTGCGCTGACAGACCAGCAGGGGGAGTGACCGGCCCCACGCGCTGCATCTTCGCCATGACACCAGCCTTACACACCCATTGGCAGTCACTGCACACTCCCCTCGCTGCTGGTGGGCAGGCGGCTGACAAGCAGCAGCAGGACACACCAGTAATGATGGGGCGGGGGAGACAGAAAATATGGGACAATTTGCCCATTTTAAAGAAAAAGTCAGGACACCAGCAGGAGGGCCTAAATACGGAACTGTCTTTTTAAAAACGGGATGTTTGGTCACCCTAATCAATGCCACCATATCAACACAGGGAAACTTTGCAAACTATCAATTTAAGAAGAAAAGTAGATATTAGGTTATTGGATTTAATCCAGACCAGGTTAGTGGTGACTGAAAATCTGTATGACTGAGCTGACCGATGTTCTGGGGCCTGCGTAAACTGAGTTTGCTGATTTTCCAAATTGGAATCGGTGTCCAAGTCTCAGAAACCATCATCATTAGTGGTGCTAATTGCCACCATTTCTGGGAATCTCCACAGAGGCACTAAGGATTAAATGAGCATAGAAACCTAACTCTCACTCCTCATCACCTAGAGGTCTCCTCAGATCTGAACGGAGACATACACTGGTGGGACAGTTTGGGATGAAACCTGAGATAATTGTTGTCCCCATGATACTTGCTCAATCAATAAGCAGAAACTTTCAATATCTTGTGCCAGACCTTTGACACTTTTTTACCAGCATTATATTTAAAATGTAAAGAAAAAATTACAGATTAATCTGAATTGTCTCTGAATAGTAATTAAAGTTTCCAGGCCGTGTCAGTAGCCCTTTAGCTCACACCAGTTGCCTTCCTTCCCCACAAAGAGTCTTCCTAAGCTTTCAATTTCTTGGTTTCTGTCAGGCTGAGAAATAAACATACTTTAAAAATCCTTTTTTTTAAAAAAAAATTGACTTTGACAGTCGTCAATAAAATGGAAGTAACAGAAAGATGACAAAGGTTTAAACTTCGAAATAACTTTCTAAGTGCACTTACTGCAGATACTGCACATATCTGTGCTCCGCAGTCAAACTGGACAATGAAACGACCACCTGTTAACTGCTAACAATGTGTCATTACCAGTTCTCATGCCTTTTTAAAGCAATTTTGGCTCTAGCTGCCAATAATTCTGGCGACGATACTTGTGTGAACATTAAGGGCACAGAAAGCCAAAGGCAGAAAACTGACAATACAGTTTGTGCTTGGACTGCTAAGAAGTAAGTGAATACTATGATTTTTCTAATTCCAAATAATTACTTAATCTCATGGGGGAAAAATCCAGATACATATTTTTAAGCAATGCAATCTACAGTATTTAAATATAAGCTTCAGTTCGGTGAGATTTCACACCAGATACTTTCAAATTTTTAAACTGTTTAAACAGCCTCTAACAAGAAAGAGGCCAATCACAATTCTCTAAGGTCTAAAAAAGAAATGTAGACTAAGTTTATGTCATTGGTGGTGATCAGTTTCTTCTGTTCTGTCTCTTAAATCATTGTTGAGTGAAATATAAGAATTATACCATGAAAACAAAAAAGGTCAGCAAATGGTGAGACAGTTGTAAGGCACTTTGCCATTAACTCTAGTTGAAACAGAATCAGGCCCTTAGACTGTTTCACGGCTTGTTGAGCCTTTTTTAAAAGGTGTAGCAAAGAATACAATGTAATAATATAATAAAAGACATATAAGAACATTCTTACATGCTACAATCAAAGCTGCTTTACACTCCATTAAAAAGAGAAAAACAAATCTATTCAACTGGACAAGCTACAGAAACCAAATATGGCTATAGGTTTCAAAATGAGGGAGTTAACTGAATTTACTTTTGTATATACATATGTAATTCTCACTGTTGTTACGTATATTTACACCCATTTATCAAGGAGAATAAATCACCCATCCATCTAGCTGTGGTATTTCTAAGGCTTGTATCACCTTAACATTTAATACCCCGATCCTGCAGAGAGTTATGCACAAGCAAATTCCTGTGCCTGCACAGAGCTCCACCACTTGTGTGAATTTCAAGGCACATGGGAAACTGAGTTTATCTTAGAATCAGTACATGTATCTCATATAGAAAAAGGGAAACAATTCTAGTTTTGAGGGTGTGTATGGCATCAGGAACCCATGAAAAAGCTCTGTGCCTTTAGTCCTCACAAAATCATCAACATCTCAATACAATTTCAGAAAAAAAGATTATCTGGAGCAGAATAAATCAACACTGGTTTCAGAGAATTTTCCCTTATAATCATCCTAGGCAAATAAAGTAAAACTTCAGACTTTTGGAATTTAGTTTTTTTCATAAAATTATAGTAATGTTTCTAGTTGTCTGAAGCAAAGGATCTGCCTTTTCCGGTACACAACTGAAGTGCACAAACTTCTATCAGATAAAATTCCTCTATCAAAATTAGTTATTTTCCTGAAATAGAAATAAAGTCATTGTAATAGAATGTTAGGATAGGATCCATGACTCTTACTTTTAAAATAAACACCTTGGATATATGTCTTTGCTTCATGTGAAATTTATTTAGGTTAGAAGACAATGTCCCCGCAACTCAGATACCTGCAGATAAAAACTGTCCTTTGCTTAGACGTAAGTTATTTACCCAACAAGGGCAAAAATAGGCCCTAATATTAAGTTCCTAGTTTCATTACATTTTATACATAAAACAAATTATCTTATACAAACCATTATTTAGTTTAAAAAACTTACTTAGAGATCTTCTGTGTTCAGACTTTGGTTCTTTGGACTCTGTACTTAAGCTGCTCAGTAATTCACTGCTAGAGGATCTTTGAAGTTTGAACTCCAGATTTCTTGGTGTACAACTCTGTTCTTTTGGCTGGAAATAATGATTTTTTTAAAAAATATTATATGGAACAATTAAGTACAAAATTACAGAACATTCATAGAATCAGAAACGGATAGACACTTATACCAGATGATATAATGAATATTTAAGTTAAGGAAAGTGTAATACAAAACCTGTTCACCATAAGACTGCTGTTTTATAACCCTTACAGTTGGTTTTAATTTCTCAGATAAATTTCAGATGCTAAATTGGAAAACAAAAGGCCTAATTTTTTATGTTGGTGACTGAAATGATTTCCCCACTGCATGTGTTTCCAAAGGGTGTTTCTGAATTATTGCAAAGAGGAAGTTTGTTTAAAATAGTCTGGCTTCCTATCTTGGAAATTACAGTAACTGTTGAGTTTCAAGTACCACTAATGTGTGATTGGATTCAGTTTGAATGCATTTTGGAGGTGGAGAGAAGGAGAGGACTCAGCGATCCCCTCTTGTCCTACTTCACACATATGGAAAGCAACCAGAACGGGACTGGTCTCTTACAACAAGAGGGGAGGTGCTATTGTAGCTGATAATACTCAACACCCCAAAAGGGGTATGACCAGGCAAAATGGAGATGTAATCACTCTGGTGTCCACAAGCTCAGATGAATTTTTAAAGATAAATGCACGTTGCACCTTTTCATAGTTATAGTGGGGGGCATGGATCAGCGTTCACGTTGCCCTCCCGGTTGGTACCCGGCCCAAACCAGGGAAGCCAATGATCTAACCAGCAGACCAAATTTGGTGATGAATCCTGGTCATGTGGTACCTCAGGCACATTGCACATACACTAAGAAGACAGTGACAGCAGCTGCTGCATCTGTGTATAATCCTCAGTCCACGCTGACTTGATAACATGCACATGCCACTGTCCTGCATGGACAACATGGGGCAGACACTCATCTGGTATAAACTGTCATATCTCCACTGATGATGATAATTTACATCAGCTGAGCAGCTACCTTTATGTATTTCTTTGTACTGCCCACCAAAGAGACTCAGCCCCTTAAAGCCAGGATTTCACCCTTAGAGGCATGTTAAAAAAAATCCCAGCAACTGAATTTATGGGAGCTTAACTGAACAACATAAGCAAGAAAGAGCTTCCAGAGAAACTCCACCCAAAACGCTCCAATAGTATATCAAGTGACAGTATATTTGACCAATGAAATACAATGTATGAAGACATACATCCTCATATCAAACTTCCCTTGGCTGATTATAGCTTGCAGGTATTACATTGTTTATAGCTCTTTAAAGAAGCTGTAGCCATGTACAAATTAACCCTTTTGGATGTGTCACATAGACCATGTTCACATAGACCAGTTTCAGGTAACATCAACTCAGTTTCAGCAAAATCCCCTGGAAAATTCAGCAAACAAAGATAACTTTTCTTACTACATTTTGCAGTATTCAAGAGGGGTCAATGTCCTATAAAAAGAAATCTGCTCTTGGATCAGGCATAGACAGAAAAAAGGGATTTGGAATTTATACTGAGTATAGCAAAAAGAAAAAAAGAAAAAACTATGGCTGAATTGGGTTGGGTAATTAAAAATGGTTTTCAGAAAATACAGCCCTGCTTATTTCTAGAAGAAAAACCCCAGCCTTCCTGGGAGAATAACAGCAATCAGTTACAAAGGAATATTATTTGCTAGTGCTATTCTTGTGAATAAGTAATATGAAAATGCATAAAAGGCTCAAATGTATTAAGAGTTCTATTGAAGATTATATACTGTAGGCTGCATAAACAGAAAATGTAAAAATTCATTAGTTATTAAGCGCTTGTGTGCTTTTACAACCCACAGTAAACCAATGCCCTTGTTATTCCAGAGAAATAAATGCAGCATTCTGTTTTAAGACAGGAATCAAATGACTTTTTAGTTCAACAACCTTGTTTATCTGACTTTTTTTTTTTTACAAGATATACATACATACATATTTATATATCCTTCAAATAAAGGAAAGTCTCTCTAGCTAGCTAGCTTTCTGCCTGTCTAAAACCTGTATAGATGCCTAAGCAAATGAAGTTTAAATTACCACATCTTAATTAATAAAGGTAACAGCCAAAACAAATACATACCAATCTGTCAATTGCATTTTTGATAGCGTGGAACCAATCCAATATGATGAAGTCAATATCTGACTGAAGGAGGAACTCATTTCCTGATATTGTTGTGATCTGGTTGCAGGAAGGGGGGAAGAAATGACAGGTAAGCAAACCAGGCAAGATAGATCATTGTATTTTATTTTATTTTTGGTAATATATATTCTCTCACACACTGAAATGCTTTCTTTTTGTGCCAGTAATTATCTCTTAGAGAACTGGGAGTTACCAAGCAGTTTTGAACCTCTCTTGAAAACTGTTAGTCTATGTCACAACAAATGACTTATTGTCTCAGTAATATAACTATTAAATACAAAGAATACTAAAATAATGTTAATGTGACTCAAGCTAAGAAAAGCCAGGGAATTCAAAGTTAAGACAGACGGTTCAAATTTAAGTTAAGGCTCTCTGGAAAAAAATGCACATGCGTGTGTTAGAATTAATTGTGAATTTCCTATCATTTTAGACTTCTTTTTCAACTCTGCTAACATTTTTTTATATTTGATTTCTCTATATTGAAGATTATAAATATATTTACCTAAGACCCCAGCATGCCTCTTTCTGAACACTTCAGTCAAAGTAACATTAATGTTATTTCTTTTTTTAAAAAAAACATACAGATATATCCACAGCAAAGTAATTAGGAGCCTATTTACCAAGAAAAATAGTTTATTTGAATACAAGTCAATTTACATTTTGACCCCCCCCCACTGGGAATATTTACCAAAAGAATATTAATTCCCCTGACATGCAGCTCTACAGTCTAATGTAGCTGGTAATATTTGATGCAAATATGCAGACATTATCTTTCTCTCAGTCTGAACTTTTTCTGAAGTGTTATAGGAATTATTCATATTTTGACAAAGAGACACAGATAATGCCCATGTCATCACATAGAGAGATTGTGCATGAAAGATTCAGAGTATAGGGGATGTACAAGTGGTCTATAAATTTGGCCATTCATTCAGACATGCTCCAAACTTTAAAACTGGGGACCAAATCCTGAGGCTCTTACTTAAGTCTTTCACAAGCAAGAATCTCACTGAAATTTTTGTCCAAGTAAGGAATGAGGAAAAATGTAATAAGGTTGGCAAGATTTGGACTTGGATGTTCATTTAAACAGAGAGACATGATATGGTGTGGTGTTACTGTCTAGTCTCACTACACCTGGAGTTCATTTTAAGGCATCAAGGTGCAAAGGCCAAGTGTCATTATCACCTAAGCTATTAATTTGACCACACCCTGGAGTGCTTAATTGCTAGTCAAACCTTCATCGTGGAGTGATATCCACAAGCACAGACCCTTATGACCACATGAGTCCCATTGATATCAGCACACATCATTTCCCCATCTCCTCTTCCCTGCCATGACACCAGAAAAGGTGGCAAAAGGCAATGCGGCCCAAGGCTTTAACAACTGTTCTGTGACTCTCTCTGGTTTGAGGAAACCTCTCTAAAAGGTGGTTCCAGAATCAGCAGCAGCTAAGAAGACTCTTGGCAGCACAGCTCCATGAAGCCATCCTGTCAGAGAGCTAAAGAAGGTGGGGCAAAAGGTCCAGGACCTAGTTTCAAGTCACAGGGCTTCTGTGCAGATATACATCTGCAGACTCCTGCAGATCCACTGGGATTCCTGGGCACTGGAAGTGGACATGCTGCCCATTCCATCATGAGCAGGAAGGAGATGACAGACTTTCAGAATGATTGGGGAAAATTCAGAGCCCCTTCCAGAAAGGAGACGATCAGCCCATAGCTGATTATATTAATCCCTAGCATAATCACTATCATGTAGATCTCAAATTCACTGATTCCCAACGCCAGTGTTGTTATCCTGCTTGTGAACTAAAAAGGTAAGATCCCCCTCTCTTTTTTTAGCAACAGTACAAATTCAAAATCCAATTTAAGGTAACCAGAACTCTGATTATTTCTCTGGTTTATACCGAAAGCTTTTGGGTTATAAATGTATTACATAACATCACAATTTATTAACATACACATGCAGAAATTAATTCAACCAAACACAGAAGACAATCCAATCCAATACATCTCTTTCAGTATAAACAAATAATTATTACAATTATAAAAAGGAATAACATTTTCAAAGTAAGAGCAACATACATTATTAGATTTACTGTATTTTGAAGGCTTAAGAAGGACACAACATAGTTCAGTCTTCCGTTCAGTAAATTCAGGCTTTATTAAAATACAAGTATTTCAACATTGCAACAACATTGTACCGTATGATATGAAAAAGAGACACTTCATTGCTAACAAGACTAAAACAAAATACATTTTGAAAGTTTCTGTGTCTGAACGTGTTATTGTAATAATCATATATAAATGGTGATTTATGAATAAATCAGTAAAATAGATCACAGAATTGTAGGAAGATAATTCATTCAAAATATACTTTCTGTAAGATATGGTTCAAGTCCGTTTCTCTCTTTCTTCATACTAATCTTCACAGTAACTAGGCAATTTCAAGAAGACTGCTACTGCTCTCTACAGTTTAAATGCATCCACTTCTTAATTACAGTCAGTAATTGACTTTGTTCTGCTCCATTCCAGTCATTCACAGGAAAGCAGTTCCAAAGGCTTTGGCTGGTAAATCCCATTTAATGTGTAGGTTTCCCATCCCACTTTTATATATTACCTCTTTAGGATTTCTGATAAATGGTTCTTGGAAAGGATTGCTAAACCATACTTGCACTTTGAACAATCAAATTTCCAACACCCTTGGGAAAAGACATCAGTAAAGAATTCTAGCTTTGACTAAACCTTGTGATTGAACAATTTATGATCACTACCCTAAATGCTGTATAACTAACAAGTGTAAATGGTTCAATATTAAGGCATGCTCACACGCCATCTCTGTATCAGGCATAGCTGAAATAAACATAGGGACTAGACAAAAATGAAACACAACTCTGCAAAAGTATGAAGAGCTCTAGCTAGAGCTGCCAGTCTCCATTTTGCCTATTACTCCTCTTATTTAAATATCTCCTGAAATCCCTTCTCTCTGCATATCATGTTTTCAAGGCATGTATTCTGGCAACTATGTGTTGATGTACCTTTAACAAATTGCTGATATTGTCAATACATACTAGATACCTAAAAGGAATAAATAACTTGTATAGCGCTCTGTTATTTGGGGAGGGAGTGTCATCCAGTGGTTAGAACAGATGACTAGGAATCAGGACTACTGGGTTCTCTTTCTGGCTCTGTCATTGACTTGCTATGAAGACAGTATACCATAGACCACCTTCCCTTCCATTGGTCATTGAGTAACATTCTTTTGGGCAACTGCAACAATTGCTTATGGGGAAAATATTTTTAAGTATCTTTAGTGCAATTTTGGAGATGGAATCAAGGGAGAGAAGCCAGCATGACATTATTAGCCAGCTTTCCACAGGTCATTGGTGGCCTGGACCTCAGTTTGGTAACCATTGTACTAGTTCAAGAGAGCCACAAGGGCATTTTTACATGACCTCCAAGATATTGCTTGAAATATCTGTATTTCTATTTGCATACACATTTCTATACGCACATTGCTTTACTTTCTACGTTTGCTTTAGCCACATTTAATAAGGTAGAAGCAATTTTAAAGATGCTATTGACATACAATATATATAAGAGCCTTGGAAACTCCAGGGAGGTTAGGAGAGAAATTCATATGAGAGAACAAAAAGACAAAACAAACTTATAAGTGCACTTATATCAAAGTGCACACGTTCATCTCTAACATATTTAAGGCCTGTTTTTAGTGATAGGCTAATTTCAGACAGTCTAGGGCAAACCTTGATACAGGGCACCTAGCAGTGAAGTGAAAAGTCCACTGGGGGTGAATGGTGGGAAGAAGTGGCAGCAAAAGATGGATCAACTTCTCCTCTGAAACTGGAGGGGCTTGAAGGAGAAGCCCAGAAATCAATGTGATAGTTGGTGATAAGACCAGGGCCCATGGGGAATGTGGCCATTCAATGAGTCCTTGCTGTAGCTATTACCATTTCTCTGGAGCTCTCAGTAGAACACAGTTCTGTCCCCCATCAAGGGAAGATAATTTGGCCTTATATAGCACTTTCATTTCTGAGGATCTCAAAGCACTTTACAGACATGAATGAATTAAGCCTGACACCAATCCTGAGAGACAGGTAATATTAATCCCAATGTACAGATTGTGAAATAGAGGCACAGCAATGTTAAGTGACTTCCCCAAATTCATAGCCAAGAAAAAAACTTAAGTCCAGAACCCAGACCTGTGCTTAAGTCACAAAAACATCCTTCCAGTCACAATAAACACAAGATATGAGATCATTGCTGGAAATATACCATATATCTGAAAGCTTTTAAAAAGGAAACAATAGCAAAGAATCACAAACTAGTATTACAGAGCTTATCAGTTGAATTCTGAGTAGCCCATCTGCGCTTTATGAATATCTGCATCAGAATGGGGAGGAGACAGAGCATAGGCTGGGACATGGAATCACCCTACAGCAATTACTTCAGGCTGAGGCTGCAACATTCCCTTATGACCCAGTACACTCTTAATGTAGGGGGATGACAAAAAGATGAACCCAGTGCAGAACTATAGTTCCTTGCACAGTTCACTCCTTAAAATGTCTTGAGTGCTGGGATGCAGGCAGCCTATGTAGAACCATGCCTGTTGACATTCCAGGGTCTGAAACCCATCATGGGCTCCAGGGAGCCTATAAATGCAATGTAACAGTCTTGTTCACTGGATGTCATCTGGTACCTATGCACCCAGCATTTCCCCCTTAGTGAACAGAAAGTATTTTAATTGTGAATTAGTGGACACCTTTATGTTTGGAATTTCGGTGATGTTCCTCTTGCAGAGATTCACCCACATCATTTCATAGGGCATAGGGTTTACTCCCCTGTGAGATAGGTGGTAGGAGACCCTGATTCTCTGAAACAGTACTGACCCAATTCACATGCTCCCCAACCCTTGAACTCTGGAAATGTGTGTCTATTGTACCATGTTCCCAAGGCTGCCCTTCAGTCATTGCTAGCCGTCCTGATCCCTCTCATGGAAAGGGGGCACCGAAAGGATAACAAAGCCCCATGCTGTTTATTTTCCTCAGACATTTTGGAGGGCCAAGCATGGAGTTCCTCTGCCCCACATAGGGCCACCTTATTCCCCAGCCCAGCCAGTCACCATGCTTAGGAAAGAAATGGTGCTGTGGAGGTGGTTGACCTCCCACCTTTTCATGTTGGGGAGCAGCTATCTCCATGCACAGATCTGGGGGTTATGATTTTCTCCTCATATAATTATACAGCAATGCACTGCCTCCCCCCCCACCACACCTCCAACCCTATTGACACATGCCTGGGCCTGCAAATGCCTGAATTTCACCCAGAAACAAAAGGTTAAGAAATTAGGTTTTTTCCCCTTTTCTTTACATTTATCATTAGAGTATAGCATAATTTTGGTACAGAATACAGCAGATATTCATGGGTTTATCCACACCCTAAGTGAGCAGAAGTAGAATTTAATTAAAATAAAGTTTGGAGATATTTGGCACTTCTTAGTGGTTTAATTAATTTGGTATGAATTGTATTTGAATTGAATTAAACAGAAACAGATCTGTAGTTTTTTTTAAAACACCTCAAAAGTGTATTTCATTGCTAGAAATTGATCTAAATTATTTTCTCTTTGATAATCAAGTCTCTTGCCATGTTTGTGCTGAATGAGTAAGCAGTAAAAAGAAGACTATATAAAATACTTATTTGTGCTCTACTATAATGACGTAAATATGCAAACAATGAACAAAATGAACAAAAGCAAAGAAAAAAATCAGTATTCTACTGCATTTTATTCACCTTGCATCACATACCCATGCTATGATATCGCCTATCAAGCTAACATTGTCATGGTTATGCTAATAGTTAAATTACTTAGTGGACTGAAAGGTGTTTATGACCACTATGGAAATTACATTATCAGACAGATTGTCTGTCTCAAATTACAGTCTGGCTTAACTAACCTCTAATAGTCCTTCTGACACGTCAAGCAAAGTTAATATAAAAATGAGGGTGAAATATCAATTTGAAGAAAAAGGTCTTCTATCAGCTCTCCAAAAAAATGTTTCTCGTTAAAACGTTTTGTGAGAAAGTATGTCTTGTGTTCCCAATGTTGCTAGATGTTAAGTAAATATATGCTGATTGCAAAAAAGTTGCTTTGGCAACTCTTTTATTAAAATGCATTTGTAACCCCCATCTGTCATGAAAGTTTTGAAAAGTTTGTTTACTTTGGATAGCCGCCTTATCCAAGGTTACCCCAGCAAACAATGATGGCAGTCTTCAGAAGTTGTGTGAGGAACAAGCCACTGGGGATCCATTTTTGTTTTAATTGGCACACACAAACACTTTTCTGGTCTGTCAAAAAGATCAAACTAATATGCATGGAGGGTGTTATATTCTCAGCTTTTGGGAGTAGTAAAGCTCCCTTTATTTAAGTAATTTAAATGATAGACTGCAAAAACTTTGCAAGTCAAAAACATGTTTTATACTTTCTTTGGGAATATTTGTTTTGAGCAACAGCAAATGTTCTACATATCTAACAATGTTGAACCTTATGTTATAATTACCCTGATTCTTTTGACGCTTCAAATAATTGTTACTAAATCCAAACATTGCTAAATAAAAGAGGCAACAAATAACTCCTGCATTTTTACAACTTCCCCAGTGTTAACAATTGTGAGCCCATTTTATTCCAGAAGTTATGGGATATGTTTTCAGTGTGTTTAGGTCTGATTGATTTCGTGTACATTTGGTGAAAACCTCAGTAGTGCCATCAGATCAAAACAAGCTGCTCAAGTAAGTAATTTGTTATTTTACACAAATGTTTGGGCTACAAGAAAGAGTGGTTTTCAAGTGGATACAAAATTCTACTGGTTTGAGGTCAAACTTACAAGGAAGAGTGCTTTCTTAATTGACATTGAGATGTCTCTTTGATACCCCCAAACAATTTTGCCCTCAGAGTTCTTAGAACAGACACTTCTTCAGCATAATAAAATCCTCTGTACTCAAAGTTTGGATTGTTCAAAAGAGAAGATGTGTCTCTGAGTCTAATTCTTTCCTCTTTCACTTACTCTTTACCAGTTAATTGCACCAGTTACTCCTGAATAACACCAGCATTAGTGAGGAGAGAATCCAGTCCTCTATATGCATTATAGGGCAGATTCTTTCCCTTCTTCCTGGGCTATGAAGGATCCCTGAGGCAGTAGAATGGATCTGATTCCAATTCCAAAGCAGATGGATGGTATTTGGGAAACTCTGGAAGGGGAAACAGACCTTCTGACCAGCAGCAGCACAGGTAGAAAGGCAGGGAAGAAATGGGCTGGAGCTGGTAGAGCCTATGCTCTGCAAATAAGTCAGCTATTGTCCCCTGTGTGAGTCACAAGAATATACAGAGATGAGAAGGCTCTCATAGCCTGTCTTAGAGGGTTAACATGCAGAGAACTGTAGGTATAGAGGACTCGTCCCCCTTAGCTTGTGCAGAACACCTTAATGCCAAGCCTGGCTACTCAGATTGGGAGCTGAGATAAAAGGACTGTTAGAGGTTAGTAAAGCCAGACTGTAATTTGAGATAGACAATCTGCCCATTGCATATCAAATTGAATAAAGTTGAATTTTCACCATTATCATTTAAGTTATAATTATTTCTAGTCACCTTTTTTTCAACTCACAAGCAACAGTTTCCATGATAGTCTTCAATTAAAAAATATTATTGCTCTTCTGGTTGAAGAAGTAACTGATGAAGGATTATAAATAATGCCCAAAGTTACAAGCTGAGAGCACTTTTATCCAACCAATGCCACATTTTACTCCAATAGGGCACAAATGATTAACTCCAGAAATCCTGTTCAGTCTGTGTCTGGCTAGTCTTTTTGTCAGCAAAATACTACTGGCCAGCTTGGATGTCAGTATTGTCAAACTATTTTTAATGACATGATCATGTCTTGGCCTTTGAAATTGTGTTTTTCCACTGACAAGTATAATACGTTTTCTCTCTCTCTCTCTCTCTCTCTCTCTTCTCCTCTTCCCTCAGGGAAGAATGGAAATGTACAATGAACACAGAAACAGACCATGCTGGATGTCATGACATTGAACGTGCTCTCTTGCAAACAGCAGCCAACCCGGCCGTTCACCACTAAGACCCAGCATCAAGCACCAGTGTTGCACTCCCAAAAAGAGCTGGTTAATGTATGTTAGGATCGAGCACCTTCAGCTGAGCCTGAAGACTAGCCAGGCCAGCCTGTTGGCTCCCTGTTCCACTTCCTGTCCCCCTCAGCCTGGTTCTAACCATTGAGCTAGGTTGCTGGTGCTTGCCCCTGACAGTGGAACTGATGAAACACTTCTGGCTTTCCCAGCTACAAATGATGTAATGGGAGAGGGGCACATTAGACTTCTGTCGGTCATTCAGGCAAGGGAGATGGAGATGGCCGCCATCAAGGCATAACGGTTTTAAAACAGAAAGCATTAGGAAGGTAGGAAGGGGGAGAGGGAGACAAAGGCAAGGGAAGTAGGAAGGAAGATAGACAGAACAAATGATTGAAGATGGAGAAGCAAGAGAGATAATCAAGACACAATTTAACAATACTCTCTGACTAAATGGGGAAACAGGGGCAAAGAAAATTGTGCATATTGTTCAAAGATTTAAGACAGAGTAATATAACATAATCTTCTCCAGGATACTTTTTCCCTTGCGGCAATATTTTCCTGCTATTGCCTTCACAATCTGTATCTATATATTACACATACACACACGTATTGGCAGTGGTTTCTTTGAGGAACGCCATCTTTCTTAGATTTACCAGCGGGACAAGATATTGTGATTAATAGTCCTGCTGTCCAATTTTATATGCACGTTATCACACATTATGATATATATGAATGAAACGCAACATGATAAGTCACTGTACCAAACAACATCAAAAGGATGATGTGGGCTATGTTTTCAGTACAATCGATCTAAAGGATATACATGTTTGTTTATTTGTTTTAAATACTGCATGCGTGTACATTTTGTTTTGTTGACACTGTAGATTTATTCAACAGTAGCAGAGAATATTTACAACTACATTACTTGAAGGCAAAAGCAGGTACTGCTGTGGGTATTTCATTTACTCACACACATCTCCTATTAATAAGTGCTGAGATTACACAACAGGAAAAAGAGACATTGCTATAAGTATCTTTATACTTATAGTAACGTATTTGGCCATGATTATAAGTGTTTATAAAACATTTGAGAATCGTTCCTTGTCTACTTATACTAATGAGAACACCTGTTAACTTTAGAGCTGCACAGACTTATTTGCATTGAATTCAGGTTTTTGCACACTATACATTGCTTTTGAAACAATTAAATGTTTACAGAGAAATATAGCTAAAAGAGGAACAGCAGCTTGAATGCCCTCCAGCCCAAATCAGTGCTAATCCAGGTTTGAGTGAAAAACAGAAATCTGCTGAATTATAATAGTGATGCTAATTCTGTTAGCAGTGAACAAAGGTGTACCTGAAAAGTATGGAACGCAGATGTGTATTTCTTATTTGTGGGGAGAAGTACCCACTGCTGAGAGAAGTAGTTCATAAGGATGAAATAGTGGTACTGAATATATATTTTTCTCATTCTTATTTTTGCTGCCTCCTTTGCATGAAGTGTTTTTCTTCTTTTTCTCTAATGATATTCCTTCCACATAATGGAAATGCAGCATGTGTAGTCAGTCCTCTAAAAGAGTTGTTCACACTACTTTATTCATTTGTCATTAGACAATGCAATAGAAAAATGCAAGAATCCTTCTAAAGCTAGAGACCCAAACACCATTCTCTGCTATGGAACTTTTCTCATCTGGCCAAGGGCAAGGGAGGCAAAAGGTCTCTTCCCTCAAACCAGGTCTGCTGAATGATAGTGTAACATTGTGCCAGGATAGCTGGCTTTTGGGATTCTATTTAACAATGATACGAAACATCAAAGCTGGTCCATGATAGGAACATGTATCGTGCCAGCTGTGTCAAATTCTTAATCTTAGCTGGCAGGAATGTAAATCTATGATGGTTATCTTTACTTTTCTTGCACAGAGCAACTGGAAACATACACACAAAATCTGTGCTTTCATCTTCATCTCTCCATCCTCATCAGCACAAAAATACTGGAAAAATAGGAAAAGTTACAGCTTACTATAAATTGTGTGAAATAAGGCTGTTTCATTCATTCATTTAGGAAAATGTTTCCTGTAAACTAGTATTTTCTTTCCATTATCTGCAAAATATATTCATTAAAACCTTTTTACTTAGTTATTTAACATTTTAAATTTAAAATGATGTTGTTGATATTTACTAAGAATGTAATTATATTGTTAGGATCTAAATGAGCTATGTAGTTTAAAAATTAACTATTTTGTTAGACAGTACTTACACAAGTATTTATATTTATACAGCAACTAGTAGGTATGCACAGATATCCATGCTATACTTCATAAAGACCAAAGACACACTAAATGAGGGGACACAATCCTGGAACAATTATTCAGTCCTAAGGATCTGGAATCAATTTTACTTTATAAGAAATTCAGGATCACTGAATAATCTGGAGCATGGGTTTCTTTTAAAGAGCACCAGCTGCCATTCAGTATGTAAATTTGCTAGTCTAGGGATCCACAGAATGGACTTTTGCATCTCAAAATCCCAGGACAGGTGATGTTGCAGTCCCTAGATTTCAAGTTTGGAAACAATTAGAGGATCATAGGATTCTACTTTTTCTCAACTCTGGAACTGCATTGACAGCTGTGGACAAGCATTGGCCCATAAATACACATGGAATTCTAAGTAGTATTGTAGCAATGCCATAAATAAATAGCCCAAAATATTATTTCACAATATCAGACAATCAAAATTTCTGTCATTTGAAAATAGCTGTCTCCAGGTAGCTCTTATAGGGAAAGGCAGAAAATAACATGTAACTCATTATAAATGCACTAATGCTGAAATTCTCCCTTTACAAAACTTCAGCAATCTTTATAGGGGTTGTGAGAAATTAATTTCAATACCTTCTACCAGCCATAAACCACCCACAAACCTGCACTGCAGGCCCACCTCCTCAACATCTTCCACTGTCCTGCAAATTATAACAGGGTTTGGGGCTACTGGATCTAATAAATGTAGATTCAGTGATCCAGACCTTGACTTACCCTCCCTATGCCTCAGACTATTCAGAGCCAGAATGGAGAGACCATCTATAGAGATTCCTTTCTTGGAAGCATAATCTGTATCTGTCAGTGCAGCATCACTTTGATGTTTTGTGCAAGGCCTCCAAGCCTCCAGTGAATTTCATCCTAAAAGTGCGGCTTCTAAAACTCCTGACATATCTGTGGGGCCACCAAGTTCCCTGGTGAGTCAGGATTTATTGAGTAAATTAATCTCACCTCAAGTTGGTTAAGGGACATATTGAGAAATCACCCTCACAACTTTCTTAAAACATGTCATGATATTATTTGCTTTATGGACAATAATAGAGATGGAGAACAGACCAACCTGTCACAAAAGATTATTGAAAAAAAAAATGATACAGGCTCTGAAAGTATTAACTCTAACCAGAACTCAAACTACTTTCCTGCCCACCCCCAATACAAGGAAAAATACAGCATATTGTGTGGGACAAGTAGAAACATTGATTAAAGTTGAAAGTCTGAAAATGGAGAATTTTAAATGAACCAGGCAGACTATTTTCTTAAACTGTAGCCAGTCCAGCTGAAGAAAGAACACATCGGAAACCACCATTAAACAAGACATGACTATTGTCTTTTAGTGACTTCTCTCAAGGTGATGAGAATGGACTCAGAAATGAATTATTATCATTTGTACTGTGGTAGCACCTAGAAGGCCCACTCAGCACTGGGGTCCCATTATGCTAGGCACTGCACACACACACACAGAGTGAAGAGAGAGCGCCTGTCTCAAAGAGCTCGCTATTTGAATATAAGAGAAAAGATAACTGCTGGGTACCATAAACAGATGAGGGGAGCACACAGTAACAGTGATATGGTTATGATTAGCATAAGGCACAATCATAGGATGGAGGTTAATGGAAATTTTCCCACAGTTCCCAACCAAAATGAAATCCAAGATACTTCAGTGGGTTGAAATTTATCAACTCATTCTCAGTGACACTGTTGTCTGCGTCAAGTGAGAAATTATAGTAATTTTTGGTTTCAGATGGAGCTAAAAATTAGAATGCAGGAACATAACTAGAGTGATATTTGTTGTGAAAAACTACTACTTATGGGCCAAATTGTGAAACCCTTACTAAGATTAGTGAGCAAGTACTCACACATATAGTGCTGCTGAAATCAATGATACTACATGGGTAAGTAACTGCTCACCAGCTTGAATAAGTGACTCACAAAAAGGCCCTATAAGATAATGTCTAAATACAAGATTAACAGTTTGGGCTGAATTATTAGTTCTTTATATGAAAATTAAAAGGATATAATAAGAAAAAGACAACTCTAAAGTGCTGCACGGAGAAGGCACTATTTAGATAGCTACCCTTAACATGTACTAGGGTATTCCTAATGCCAAACGTAACACTTTCCAAGGATGAAAGGAATTAATTAAAACATAAAAATTAAAACTTGTGTCTAGGGTTGCCAAACCCTCCAGGATTGTCCTGGAGTCTCCAGGAATTAAAAGATTAATCTTTAATTAAAGATTATGTCATGTGATGAAACCTCCAGGAATATGTCCAACCAGAATTGGCAACCCTACTAGTGTCTGAAATTTTGAAATACTAGAGTTTCCTTACAAAACACTGTCAGTCAAGTTTCAGACTCTCACACCATTCACAGTAACTGGATAATCTGCAGGGTTCTGCCACAATGTGATATATCGTGCAAAAAAAATGAAAAACTCTGGTTCCCAGAAATGAAATCACATCTCCTAGATTTAAACAGAGAATAATCGCAAAATATTTGGCCATCAACACTCATGATTGAGGCTGGATAATCAATAACTTTTGTGGCTGAATTACTGACGAATAAGTAATTTCCTGCTATTTGTGAGTAGAATTAGGAAGTGGTTGCTTGGATTTGGCAGGCTCTCCCTCTTTTCTAAATATGATGTGTCTTAAAGCTTAGTATTCTTTGTATATTTTTAAAGGAAGACTTGGGATGAGGCAGTGTTTCCAAATGCAGTTTTGGGGTGGCATTTCCTTCAATCACTTAAGAGACAAAACATGAGAATCTAAAATTAAAAAAAAAAAAGCTAAATTACCAGCCATGGAAATCGCAAGCTATTTAGTTCATTAACCATGAGATTTTAGTTGGATTTTATAGCTCCATGACAATCACTCCGCTTCCTGTCATTAGCAAATATACAGTACACACAATGGGAGAGCAAATAAAGCATATGAAAACTGATATGGCTTCTTCTTCCAATGATATCACAATGCATATTTATTCAAGTACAATTTAGGTGACTGGAGACCCAGTCTTATCCCACAAAACAAACTAAAAGATAGAATGTCCATTACCAGAGCACTATTTTATGGACCCCTGACTCTCAGATCCCCTCTCATTCCTATCACACTATTACAGATATCATATAGTAGTGAGTGACACTTGACAACTAGAAAGCAATATCAGGTCAGACATATATTTTAAACCTTAAAAACTGCCAAACAAAACAAAAACTCTTAAGAAAATTAGAATTTTTGAGCTTACTTGCTAAGGTTTTATGTTACACCACATTACAATCCCACCCATGCCCTAAATCCTGAATTTTTGTTTCCTTACCACTAAAATAATTAGGTATGTTAACGGATTCTGGAGGCCGATAAGTTAAATTGAGAAGTTACTTCCTGTTGATGTGGGATACTTGCTTATAGGACAAGAGCTGGAATGGCTGATTCTCTCCCTTTAATCATGTTGATGATTGGAGATGTGCTCAAGACTGGAGATATGTGAACGATTTTGCGCTGTAAACGGTACCAATGAAATTAACATTTTGATCAGCTTCACAATAATGCTAAAAATCGTTTGCTCTGCAAAATCATGTCCCGCTATTGCTAATAAGCCAAAACCTTGAATTAAAGGAAAAACTTTCAAAGTAGAACCTGCCAGTACATCATCTTATCTGTTCTTCTTTCATCTTCCTGGTGTTGCCCCTAATGCAGCAAGGCACTTAAGCACATTCATAACTTTCAGTGCATGAGCAGTCCCATTGTCTTCAGCGGCAAGACTTAAGATTAGCAAATAAAACATTTAGTATTATGAGGCAGGAGTAGCAATAGCAGAAAAGCTGACCTTGTTCAAACAGAAGAGTACCACAGATATTGTAGAGAATAAAGCATGTTTCAGTGACAGATCGTACGTACACTATATAAAACTAAAGAAATAAGAAATGAAAGCAATTGTGGTCACTCCTATCCATCCTTGCTTAGATGATTGTTTTGAGTAAAGAAGTAGCCAAATACAACAAACTAGAGACAGGATGAGGCAAGATGATTTTGGTTTGGGTTTTATTCTACCATACCAGCCCTAGGAAAGCAAGTGAATTGGAATTAATTTGCAAACTGGATACAATTAATTTAGGCTTGAATAAAGACTGGGAGGTGGATGGGTCATTACACAAAGTAAAACTATTTCCCCCCCTTCCCCCTCCCCCGCTGTTCCTCAGACAGACATTCTTGTCAACTGCTGGAAATGGCCCATCTTGATTATCACTACAAAAGGTTACCCCCACCCCCACTCTTCTGCTGGTAATAGCTCACCTTACCAGATCACTCTCCTTACAGTGTATATGGTAACACCCGTTGTTTCATGTTGTCTGTGTATATAAATCTCCCCACTGTATTTTCCACTGAATGCATCCGATGAAGTGAGCTGTAGCTCATGAAAGCTTATGCTCCAAATAAATTTATTTGTGGATACAGACTAACACGGCTGCTACTCTGAAACCTGTCAGATAAATTTGTTACTCTCTAAGGTGCCACAAGTCCTCCTTTTCTTTTTGCAGATACAGACTAACACGGCTGCTACTCTGAAACCTGTCAAGTGACAACAGTCTCTGCTAACTCTCCTGAGACTATGGAGTGGGGTTAGCTCACTAAAGAAACAGAAAAGCTATCATGTGATTTCACTTGTGTGAGAAAACTCAAACAACCTAACACTCTGTCCACTTACAGACCACTGAAATGGAAAATGAATGCAGTTTCCATCTAACTTTGGATAAAATGAGCCAGAGTCAAAACACAAACTACTATATCTGTTAGAAAACTGGAGGGGAAAATAGCAAATAGTTTTCAAGGAAATTCTGTGTTTAACAAAATATTCTGACTAACTCTACAAGACACTTGCTCATATCTGAGAGGAGGGGAGGTTGCTCTCCTTTGCACCTGGCCTTATAAGAGAGGAAACTAGTTAAATGGATCAGTGAAAATACCTCGAGGACATGGTATGAAAGGATGAGATCATTGAGTGACATATTGTGGGGAGTCAAAATAAATATGACCTTTGCTGCTGTCTCCGCATGGGTGTGACAGGAGCCCATTTTGAAATTAACAAATGTATTACTTCAGCAACCACTGAAATGCAGCTACATCTGGGCTGAAACACATTGACAAAATATATAACAAATACCGCATCTAACTCTAACTGTGGGGACATGTAGATATGCAAATTGTAATAACCAATGTCACTATTTCGCCAAGATGCCAGAGTTGACAAGATGCCATGGGATCTTTTAAATATTACAAGAGAACAGGAACTCAGTTTTACATCTCATCCAAAAGACAGAAGATTCCAGGGTTTCATTGCTTCTATTTGATCTTGCTGTCATTCACATCTGTGATTTTTATTTTTTCCATATTACAATGTGTTATATAACAATTTAGAAACAAGGAAATAAATCTAGATAAATTAACAATACTTGTAAAATAAACAAATAAGTCAATTATTTAATTAGTTAAATACAAGTAAGTTCATTTGGGGACCATCTAATTTCCTATAGGTTCTCTTTTCTATTACAGACCAGTATAGGAACAGTAAATTATTACACCACAATTCCAGGTTCACTGGTGGCAATATGCGTTAGGAAGTCATTCAACCTTGAGAATTTTCCCAATGTATCAGAATTACAGAAACACCTGTGCTAAATAACTTTGTGCTGAGCCACTGTGAAAAGCTGCAGTGTTAAATGGCAATCAGCATATCTTACTTAATGGAGCAAACTACTACTATACTCTGAGCTGCAGTATAGAACATATATGGGTACAAGTTTTAATCTTCTTGCAAGATATTTTTTTTACACTGCTGTATGCAATTGGATTGCTTTATTTATCCAGATGTATTTCTATGTTTCCACATTTATAGAAATAGAACCTCATATAGTGAAGGTTGAAAACAAGTTTTGAGCATAAACCCCTTTCCCATGCTCATAAATATCAGAAACTTTCAGCTTCTGAGCTGAAATCATTCATTGCTTGATCACTGCAAGAAGGTGATTTCTTGTTTTGTTTCTGAAAGAAAAAAAATGAGGAAAATCCCTTCAGCCTACTTGAATTTGCCAAGAATGGGAAAAATGTAATTTTTTCTATTTTAAAAATTTCTAACCACATTTTATAAGACAAAGGTATCATTCAAATATTACCTGTTGCTTGAAGCAGGAAACTTGGTGTGGACCTAGGCCTTACTAAGGACTAGAGTCCTTGCTTGACTTGAAAAAAAAAAAGTCAAATTACTTTTACAAATGACTTCACCGCACATTAAGTGGGAGGGAAGGAGTGGGTATTGTCTGGCTTGCCGGGGATAGACGTATATCCGTTTAAGGCAGAAACATAGATGTTGCTGTCAGAGCAGAGCAGGTCAACATGCGGATGCTGACTCATGTCCCTGCCCAGGGGATTGGAAGATGGGGAGTACATAGGTACAAGCTGGGTGGGGGAAGCCCTCTTTCACCTGGACCAAGCAGAGAAGCACCCATCCTCCCTTCCTTGAAAGTGGCAAAATATCAGGTTCAGTCAGGATCCATTGTTGGCACTGCACTAGCTCAGGGGGCTGGGCAGGAATTTTTCCCTCACTGCCAGATTAGCCAAGGCAGAGTGTTTTTATTTTTTTTTTTGTCTTCCTAACAGCAGGTTTGGAGGGGGGGAGGCTTAGTTGGGGTAAACAAGGAATGGGACTTAGGCTATGATGTAGCAATTCATTCTGTAAACGTGGGATGGATGTTCAGTGCAGGTACTCCATAGGGAAGAGATACAAGGATTAGATAAATGGTCTGGTAAAGAATATAAAGGAGATGTTTGTTAAATCAGTGGAAACAGGGGGGTTGGGACTCCTATGACTGGCATGGCAAGGAGCCAAGCTCCCCTCTTTTGTAGCCCACCTTAGCCTTCATTTGAGAGAGGGGGGTGGTAAGGTCCCAGCAGCAGGGGACCAGGACGGAAAAAAACGGGGGCTGACGGAAGATAGACATTGAAATGATCATGAAGTTACCTGTAGACTTTTATCTGCCTAGTACTGCCAGACAGTGAATAATAAAGTTGCAGCCTAGTGTCTGCTGTCCTTCTTCCAGTATAGCCGGACAAGGAAGAATCTTTTAAAAATTGCATACTATGCAATAGAAAATGTTCTTAAGTCTACAGGGACACACTAAAGCATATGTACTGTGCATGCATGCACACCTAGTGAAAGGTCTTAAGTGTGTAGATAATAAGATGGCTCACACTTGATGATTTAAATACAGGAAAGGTTCTGTTGGTAAATACCAGAGAGCTTGTAAGTTACTGTAAGCAAGTGGGGATGCTGCAAACAGGAATAGGGGTTGCAACCATCCTGCTTTTCCCACAATGCTGAATCTGAGAGAGGTCCTGGCTAGCTTATAACTAGATGGGAAGGAAGTATTGGTATGGAAAATGTTAAGAAACATTGTTCTACACCTCATCAATGGGCGTGGGAGGTAACTAAAAGCAAGTGCCCATGGTCTGCTTCCTATGTGTCACAGTTAAAATGGTTTCAAAGTTTATAACATTGTCCCTAGTGAATGTGTTTCAAACTCACAACCCCACTGAACAATTCTGTATGTTTGCCAAGCCCTGTTCAGGAGACGGTCAAGATAAGTGGGAGAAGAGCTATTGCTGACTGAGATTAATCCGCAATGGCACAACTATGTTAGGAAGATTGTACAGTGCCTTCATGTACCATACCTAGCTCCAGGTATAGTTATGAGACGTAATGGTGAGCCTCTGACAGCATAATTTGGTTAACGTGTGTGTATTCATAACCTTTTTGGGATGAAAAAATTCCATCTGGTTATCTCAAAAGAAATTACTTTTTCAAAAAATGTACAGTAATTTCTGGTTTTCACTGGAGCAGATTGCTATCAGAAAAGCCTTTTTGGTAATATTTCAATTAAATATTTCCAACAATACCACAATACAGTCTACTGTGGTAATGACCGCAGAATGTACCAGCAACATAACTGAAAACTGTAGTGGTTTGAATCATTACTGAAGAAAACTTGTACCATTTTAATTTTGAGCCTGATGCAGAAAGATTATGCAAATAATCATTACTCATTTGAGAAGTTCATTAATTTCAGACATCAAGGATTACTTGTGTAAGTAACCCTTTCAGAATTGGTATTCCGTAGAAATAGGGGAAATGTTTTCCAGTGTCATGTAGCTAAGGAATTCCAGGATCTTGCTTAGTCAGGTTTTTCTTTGTTGTCATCATTCTCATTTATTAGCTGTAATACTACGGTTTTACATCTTTATGTTTCTATAAGGAAAAACTGATAATTTCAGTATTTTTCTTCTGACAAAGAAGCCCATTGAGGATGGCCCCTGGACAACTCCCCTAGCCAACAGCACAAAAGATAGGCAGATACGTTATTTTCATCAAGGTCCCAAGGTAGCCTTCAATTAAGAAAAACAATTGACTGATGTTTCTCTATCTGCTGCCAGGAAGCTCTATGTAGTATTGATAGAGCTTTTCCTTCACTCTGCCCAACATGTGGGCTCAGTGTCAAGCTGTGAGTTTGTAAATCTTTTTCAGCACTTATCAGAGCTCAACATGAATTATAGTATTGCCAAATCTGCTTTATGTAGCTTTTTTACACTAAAATAAAATGTATAATTTTATGGTCAAAAAAGAAATGTCTACATAAATTTCAGTTGGAAAATATAGTCAGTTATGACTGAACCCAGGACAAAAATACCTCCCTTTAATACCATGCCTATAAAGGGATCTGAAGTTTCCAAACTTCAGAGCTTTAAATTCTTATGTTGTGCTCATTGTTTTATCACTTTACATTTATTATTAAGACAATGATTTGATTAACCTGATAAATGCTACAAGCCATTGTTACTTTCAGAGCTGATTTTTTAAAAATTTATATTAACCTCCAAGGAAACAACAAAATATCTTATTTTTTATTGTTGACTACTTAGCATGTCTCATAAACCAGCCCTTTTGTTGGGGGCCTTAGGAAACTTATTTTGTGTGTGTGTATATGTTTTTTTTAATATCATTATAATAATATTATATGGCAGGCAAAAATATAATGAAAATGATAATTTGCCAAAAAGATTTAAAAAACACTGAGGTGTTACCTATCAAAAGTTCTCCTTCTGTCTGTGATACAGCACAGATTGCAATCGTGACAGTAAATCTGGTGCTATTGTTAATGCCATGGCACTTTGGTTTTTGGCTTGCTTTAGTCCAATCTGTGACATGCTTGTGAATATCTTTCTTCTGTTCTGTCTGTATGGCATATGGATTTCTGGGATACAACGTCAGACCTATCCACATAACAAGTGTTCAGAGCACCTTATCATTTTAAAAAGCCAATTACTCAAAAAGACAAATGTGAAATGTTTCACATTTAATGATGAACAAATCTGCAAAACAAATGCAATTTTGCTTCATCTAAAAAAGTTTAGTTTAACTGTAAATATTGCAATGGAGTCTTTAGCAATACACACCCCGAGTAGGGACTAGCTCATGTTATGCATATTGTACATCATCACTGTCATTTAAATCTGCAGAATTTTAAATGCTGAGTTGGTTTAAATAAATAGAAAGAAATGGAATACAAAATAGTGAAGTATAAGCCTCTAAACACACTGTAAAAATGTCACTGCTAACATTGAGCATTGGACACTTTAAAAAAAAATATTTTGAAAGTCTCACCCAAAAAAATGAAAACTGCATATGTCTACAGAGGTAAAGGTCAGTAATGAAACAATTAACAACAAAAATACCAATCCATTTTTTAGAAACATTTGTCAATATATAAAGAATGTTTTGTACTGCACATAAGTTCCCAATTAATCCTGGATTAGTGGCCGTATGTCATATTCCCAAACTGAAATGAATTCAGATGAAAAACCTATATACATGGGTTCAAAGCAAGATTTTACAAGGACTTCATGGGTGTAGAAATTGCTGCTTTCTGGTACTGTACTAATAAAGGCCCTGATTCAACAAGGTACTTAAGCACACACATAACTTTAAACATGTGAGCAGTACCACTGAAGTCAAAAAGCAGTACAATGGATTCTATATATCTGTATGCATAGTGTGTGTGTGTGTACGGGTGTGTGTACACTTGTGTGTGTGTGACACATACACAGGTCATGCTTAAAGGTATTTCACAGACTGCTGAAATATTGTAGGTGCTCAGCATCTCTAAGAATCAGGACTAGAAAAGGAATTAAAGTGACTACCGTTAGCACCTTGAGCTAAATTTTGCTCATCTTACTTACACAAGAGATCCAGTGATAATAATGGGACTACTCAACTGAGTAAAACAAATGGGTTTATTATAATTAATTATATTATATTATATACCCATTTGCTTAACTCAGTCAAGTAATCCCAATTTTTATTTATATACATATATAAATGTTTTTAAATTTTGATTTTTGTTATCAATTTTATTGAAAAAAAAAACCCTTCTAGTTAAACTGTGAACATTGGTAACAGAATACTATATAACATGGGGAAATGAATGCATCTGGCACTGGTAATTTTAGAAGAAACTAATCTTGATATTTATAACATCATGTAGCAAGCGGAACAGTTTTACCAGGCTTGGAATGTGGAAATATAAAAAAGTTCACCTTTCAGCTCTTGTACTTTTGTTCTGCATTAGTAAATCAGCTGCTACAAACACAGGCATAAAGTTTACTATATTATATACTTATTGAAATACTTTTTTAAATCTATCTGTGCATATATTGTATTTTATGTTAAATTCTTATAATCTTGTTCAGGGGTTAAGTGTGCACAGCTGGCCAATCAGTTCATACATTAAATTTAGCAAGACAGAAAGTATGTCAGGCCATAAAAATTTGATAAGATTCTTATTTTAAATTATTTCCTTTGATTATAATTTTTCTTTTTCAGAAGGTCAGAAGCTCTCCTGCACAATTCAGGGGTTGGTGGGTATTTTTACCTGAAGAATGCCAAGAATAAAGAGCTAGTAACTGATTTATGAAAATCAGGTATTGTACACCTAATCCTGGGTTCAACTGTAACAATAATTCCAATGTTATTTGCTATTTTTGAACAGTAATAAGCATAAAATGATAATGAAATCTAAAAGAAAATGTAATTAGCTCATGATTTCAGTTATTATATTAATTTCTAATGTTTGGGGTTCTAATAATTCTAAAATAAAATGGGCCAAATCACAAGATAAAATGGGCCATATGTGGTGTATGCAACTCTTGTACATTGCAGCAGGGATGAACTTTGGCCCACTAATTTTAACATTCAATGAAAGGAAGACATAAGAGTTTATGATTTAACACTTTGAGCATTAGGAAACTCAGAGATTTCAGTTTTCATTGGTTTTTGCAAACATTTTCCTTGCTTTTCATCTGCATGATTTCATTCCCCATTCTCCACTTCCACACCCACACATACCAATTTTGACTTTGATTTTCAGGTCTGCATGAAATAAAAAATGCAGTGGGAAACTGTTAAAATGGTTATGTTTCTCCTTATTTCACACAAGAACCAGACAAAACCATGAATTTCTCATGATCTGAACACAAACCTACACATCAACCCATCTTCCTCTGAAACTGGACCAACATTTGCTCAAATGGGTTAGTGAGCATTGCTGAATCTTTCAGTAGACCTGATCTGAATATTGAGTTCCTACAAATACAACTCAAAAGCAAACAAACTGTACATAATTTTGGGTTTTGTTGTGAACTTTTCACACAAATCTAGTTAAACCAAAATATATTTACAAACAATAGCTTCACTGGCCATTCTGATAAGAAACTAGAGTAATAACTGAATAGGAGTAAATAACTGAAAGGAAAAAGAATGAAATTAGGATTTGAACATAGTTATATATAACATACTGATTTGCACAAAAGTGTCAATGTTAGATTTAGTTATTCCAGTGCCGTGTAATGGAATGAGAAGCTCAGACAGAAGAAAATAGTTATCCACTACAGTACTTTCACCCCTTTAATCTCACACATGCTTTGGCCTGGATTTCTCCCTGTTTTATTTGTATTTTTAACCTCAGTTACCTTGTGGGAAGTGGGCTATTCAAAGAATGTTTGGAAGCAAAGCTCTGCTTTTACAGATGGATGTAAAGCACTGTTAAATGAGAGCTTTAAGAAGGACTTTTTCCAATTTACTCTGAGTTTAATCTGAAGTGGTTTAATCACAGTTCGTACACATCTTCTTAAAAATTGTTATAAGGGGGGCAGAAGTAATAATCATGTAAGAAGTCATTATGACAGATGCTGGTTCCCATGATCCTATTTACACTTTAACATTATTATGTGAAACCCTATCTGGGCAGTACCTGTGTCAATAAAGTGTCAGGTGGTCAATTGGCAAGAGAGAATAAAAAGGAATCAGATCAACATTTTGTAAATGCTTTTTTTTTTTTTTTTTTTGTTGCACCTGTTATTCTAAAATTTCTTTCAGTTACATTTCAAAACACTACAGTTGGGATCTCCTTGCCAACCTGAGATGGCATAAGCCTGGGTAACAGAACAAAATGTGAGAAGGTCCTTCTGTCTTTAACGCCTGTTCATCAGTGAATCAGCCTCCAATTAATCTGTTTCTTCAGTAGGAGTTTAATAAAAGTCAAGCACACACATGTTCAGTCTTGTTTAGTATTAAAGCTGTGTTAACATTATCTGCCTAGCCAGGTCAAAAATCTTATATAATTAAACACCAGAAACCATTTCAGAATTTTAAGGGTTTTACAATTTTCTGTCAGTAATTGATTATGCAAGGCAGAACAGTTTAAACTTAAAACAGGATAGTGATGAGAGTGATGTCACTTTTCATTACATATCTCAGAAAAGTTTGTTTCATGGCCAAACTATACATAAACCCCAACTTATTAGTTTTGCTATTTTGCATTTTTATGAACCAGAAAAATTCAGCAACCCAGATTTCCTTTCCATATTGTGAAATATACATTAAATTGGCTGCGCACATCCCAAATTCCCAGTATCAGTCAGCTACCTACTATAATACACAGTGGGTTTTACTGCAGTCAATGGTGCCTTAAACTTTGTTTGTAGAAACACAAATATTACAATATGATTGTGATAAAAATGTATTTTGGAAATATCATGTATGTATTTTGTACCACAAGCAGCCAAAGACCCTGTCGTCTACTTTGTGCACAAAGCGGCAAATCAAGCTCTCACCATCACAGCCATGGAAATCCACAAGGTAGTAGAAGTGGTGTGGTTCTGCTGCACAAGGGAATGGATCCCAGGAGGTCACATCAAGGGTTAAATTACTAGATTCTTAGGGTTTGAGTCACAAATGTGTCTGAATATAGCTGATCTGTAGACTTTATTCAGAAAAGGGTGTGAAATGCCAGAGCTCCAAGTAAATGCAAGCTTTTAATATTGATTAAATTTCAGCTTCACACGACCATACACCCAGCCTATATGGCCTAAAAGTCACAAAAGTTGAAAATGGGAAAAACAAAGAGGGATGAAAAAGAAATGTCATTATAATAAGCCATTTACTAAAGCAGATCTCTTTATGAAATGACTATTCATCACTAAACCCGGTCCCTCTCTAGGGCCTCTGTTCCTCACAACACAGTCCTTCCTATGAAAGGAGAAGCAGGCTTAAATAATCCACATACCTGACAGATATAAATTATACTGACCTAGGTGTAGATAGTGCTATGTTAGTGAGAGAGCTTCTTCCGCAGACCTAGCTACCGCCTCTCATGGAGGCTGGAGTTATTAAGCTGGCAGGAGAGCTCTTCCCCGTCAGCTTGGAGTGTCTCCACCACAAGAGCTACAGAGGCGCAGCTGCACCGCTGTAAGTGCTGCAGTGTAGATGTTGCCTTGGAGGCAGCTTATTTCCAGCTCCCTCTACCTGTCCTGTAATGTGTGTAACAGCTCCAACCACTCAACTTCATCTTCCCTCTCATTCTAAAAAAGAAAAGAAAAAAAGTGTCTGAAGTGTTCTCGTCCCTGCTACTTCTCATCCCAAGAAGTGAGCCTGAGCCGCTCGTCTCATTGCCTTTCCATCTGCTGAAAGTGCCGCAGTGCCTGGGCTGCTCTGCACCAGGCCTTGCTTGACCTCCAGTATTGGAGCGACTAGCTGTAGGGGAAAATTTCTACTGGAATAACTGTGTCTTCTGGTGGTTTCTTCCCAACCTGCTGCCCCCTGCAACTACAGTTTTCGCAGTCTATGTGAGCCATCACTGGGGTAGACAATAGCAATAACACAAGAAGATAATAGAGAAGGTTTATGGGGAAAAACAGGAAGACCAGTTTTAGATAATTTCAGCTTGAAGTGTTAGTGAGACATCCAAGAACGAAAATCATAAAGACAGGGATGAAGGTGGGAGGGTGAAAAGACAGATTTGGGAAACTTCCAAATTGAAATGATTGCTCAAGCCATGTTAACAAAAGAGATAACTAGGGAGGGGATAGAAAGGGTACACCAGAATAAAGCCCAGAGGGATTCTAACAAAGAGGCAAAGTAGAGGAAGAGGAATCCATAGAAAAGAAAATGAAGACATAGGTAGTTGTACAACAGAAGAACTAGTAGAGTACACAATGACGGGAATTCAGGGGGGAAAAGGGTGAAGGGGATAATCAATGGCATTAAAGGAGTAGATAGATCAAGTAAAATGAGGGCTTAAGAAGATGTTAGATTGGCACAAGAAAAGAATGAAAAAGAACAGGAATAAAGAACATGCTGGTAGTGAAGAGGGGGATTCGATTAGGAGGGGTGCCACCAGCTGCAGGGCTGGGGTGAAAGAGAAGGAAGTGAAGATGAGCAGTACATGTATGTTGATAGGGAAGGTACTTCTATCTATGCAGCGTGCACTCATCACCACTGTATCTGAGTATTTCCTAAAATGCTAAGGGGGGAGATAAAATGGCAGCAAAAAGCGCAAGCATCAGAGAGGGGAAAAAATGGGTAAGAGGCGGGTGGGAGGAGAAGAGAAAAAATGAGAAGAATAAATATTCAGCAGTTAAAATGGGGTGATAGGAAACATGAAACAATCAAAGCAATAGGAGTCAGTCTTAAGCCAAATAGAAATATAGCAATCAACACAGTAACAGTCAGTGAATGATGAAGATAAATAAAAAATAATATGATAGAAATAAATCAATAAGCAAATAGAGGGTACTCAATATAGGAATAAGATCAGTAATTTGGTGGAACTGTTATGGCAAAACAATGTATAGAAAAATATCAATCAATACAGCAACAGCAGATCAATATACAAGACATCCAATACAACGGAAGACAGTATTTCTTTCAATATAGTAACTCAGTAAAGTAAAACAGATCAACAAACAGGTAAATGACAATCAATATGGTGAAAGCAGATCAATGTGCAAGCAGTAATCAGACAATCTGATAACAGCTGTGAACTGGCAATCAATAGAGTAAAGGAGCCCAATAGCCAGGAAATGACAATCGGTTCAGGAAACACATGCAGGTAGGAGAGGATCAGTATAGAAGTTTATGGAACCCCTCCCACCACCACCATCACACACAAAAGCAATGACACACAAACAAAAAAACAGATAAAAAGATCAGGGAGCTATCAAAGGGACCAAGCCTGGCAGTCTCCTCTATCCTGGCATGCCTATGATTTACTGCAGACTTTTCTGTTATTTTTTATGATAAACATGCTAAGATTGACAATTTTTAGTTCTTATGACCCAGACATCTGTTAGGCATGGCTAACACCAAATAGAACAAAGGCAGATGTCAAGGAGCCTTAACTATGACCTCCAACAGCCTTAATATTATGTCTCTGGGTTTGTACAAGAAGATGCTGAAGAGCAGTATGTTGTGGTTTTGAGATGTGAGCAAGTAAAACCACCATTCATAACATTTGTGTACTAATCTAAATTAGTATTCAGACCTAAACACAAGAAACTCCAGAACCCAGATTGCCACTGCTTATACCATCTCTACCCTGACACCACAAAACACTTCCTTGAAGTATACATGTTAAAACATATTGTGAACTTCAAATTCCACATTATTTTATTATCAAATATCAGTTTGTTGGAAATAAACAAACTGGCTTTCTCCATTTGTTTTGAAGTAAATAAATGCAAAACTAAAAGGTCCCATATTATGGCTCCATTATTTTAAAATTAGTATATAATCAAAAATAAATAAATAAATAAATAAATCCTGCTTACTACTGCAAATAAAAGGGCATCAATTGAATGCTATCTCTGTGGGGAATAGAGGATTGGTTGACACAAAGACATCTGGAGTTCCGGGCAAGTACATTTTCTGTGTTGGTATGTGAACTTTACTTTGGGATTAGAGCAAAATGGCAGCCTCATAAATATCTACACCATCTCTCAGACAACAGGAGGCAACCTCTTGAATGACAACAATGAATAGTTGTCTTTCCAAAGCACATTTCAGCTGTGCATAAGATTTCACAATATGCTGTAATTCTTCTCTCTTTGAAACTGATATAAAATGCTTTTCATCTTCAGGGCTCTAGACAAACACTGGCTAATCCTCATGGCATCCATGTGAGGTAGATAAGTATTATTAACACCATTACACAGTTGGGGAAACTGAGGCCAATATATTATGATCTAAACTGTGGCATTAAGCCACGGCCTAGCATGACGGGTGGTATGGAGCTGCACCACCAGAAGAACTCCAGCGCTGCAGGGAAAGCATGGCTGCTGCACAACACCTATGGGAGTTACATATGCAGTCCCTTCTGTGGCTGGCAAGTTTTTTCTGGCTGGTAAGAGTCGAATGAGACAACAACCCTGTCAAGGTTCCTCCCCCACTTTGAACTCTAGGGTACAGATGTGGGGACCTGCATGAAAACCTCCTAAGCTTACTTTCACCAGCTTAGGTTAAAACTTCCCCAAGGTACAAATTATTTTTATCCTTTGTCCCTGGATCTCCACTGCCACCACCAAACTCTAACTGGGTTTACTGGGAAACGTAGTTTGGACACGTCTTTCCCCCCAAAATCCTCCCAACCCTTGCACCCCACTTCCTTTGGTAAAAAGGTTTGGTAAAAATCCTCACCAATTTGCATAGGTGACCACAGACCCAAACCCTTGGATCTGAGAACAATGAAAAAGCATTCAGTTTTCTTACAAGAAGACTTTTAATAGAAATAGAAGTAAATAGAAGTAAAGGAATCACCTCTGTAAAATCAGGATGGTAGATACCTTACAGGGTAATTAGATTCAAAACATAGAGAATCCCTCTAGACAAAACCTTAAGTTACAAAAAAGACACACAGACAGAAATAGTCATTCTATTCAGCACAGTTCTTTTCTCAGCCATTTAAAGAAATCATAATCTAACACATACCTAGCTAGATTACTTACTAAAAGTGCTAAGACTCCATTCCTGTTCTATCCCCGGCAAAAGCAGCGTACCGACAGACACAGACCCTTTGTTTCTCTCCCTCCTACCAGCTTTTGAAAGTATCTTGTCTCCTCATTGGTCATTTTGGTCAGGTGCCAGCGAGGTTACCTTTAGGTTCTTAACCCTTTACAGGTGAGAGGATTTTTCCTCTGGCCAGGAGGGATTTTAAAAGGGGTTTACCCTTCCCTTTATATTTATGACAGAGCCCACCTTATCCTTGTCCCTTTTGAGAGAGTTATTCAGGAACAATCCTTGAACTCAGAAGAGCACGAGGACTACATTTTTGACTGGTCCCTCCATGACGAGTGAAGCTCTTTGCACCCCTTTATGTTTGTCTGACCATACAGGGGTCAGCCACAGTCATGTCCTAAATTATTTGCCCCAGGTCAAATGAGTCAGTGGCAGAGTCAAGATTAGGACAGAGGAGATCCTGTCTCCCAGTTCTGTGCTCTGATCACTACATCATACCACACTTTATTCTATTCTTTAAAGATCATTGATCTTCTTTCTCAACTGAGTCCTAACACAGTCCTGTCACTAATGTTAAAATAAGGAAAGATCCCACATTCACTCCAGGAATCTTCTGGGTGGTTACGGATTGAATGTAAAGGGAAATTCAGCATTCTCATTTATTCCCAACATGAAGTAACATAAGAATAGTCTCTCTTATAAGATTTTAGTGACAGGAACATACTGGCAAAAACAAGAGTCCTGGATCCATAAATAAAAAGATTTTTTAAAGAATTAATTTAATACAATGCTTATGTGGTTTCTGAAAATAATTTTGCCCACACAGCACTGGAATTATAGGTGAACACAGCCAACTCTAGGAGAGTATAATACAAATACATTTTAGTAGCAAGGGTGGTTTCTGTGTGGCTAACATACCATTTTCATTTATGCCTTTATAGTTGCAGCCACAAGACTAAAGGTTTCAATACCTGCTGAATGCTTGCCTGATACTGTAATTTACTGTGAGACTGAAGGCACACACTTGACAACCAAGATAAAGAAATGTTTTGTGAAATGTAACATGCTATGGCACCAAGAGGAAATAAGATCTTCCCTCACATAATGGCATAAATGTTTGTCTGCAGTTGCATCTAAGAAAAGTATCACAAGGGTATGAATCAACAAGGGTAACATATTTCACTACAGTTAATTATCCTGATTTATCCCAAGAAACCAGGTTTTAGTCTGTAATCTGTGAGGAAATCTGCTGTTCTAGTCCTAAATCCTTTCCTCAGCCTGGTGATTATCAACTACATTTTTGTACAGGAGGGAATTAATGCCACATACTGCCTAAGCAGCTTTGAAGTAAAAAGGCCTAGACCTGTAATAAATTTTGTACATTGTATTGATTCAGGGAAAGAGAGAGCCTGCAGTCATTGGGGTTTCCAGTGGATTTCTATTCCCTCCTTTACCTCTTACATTCTCTAGCCCTTCTAACACTACTATGAACCCTCATACTAACTCTCTACAGGAGATTCCAGGAGATTGCACGACTGCTAACATAGGCTGTGTGAAAAACCATCGGTAAAAGGCTGGAATTACAATGAAACCTGATTTTTCAGCTAGCAACAATCAATACATCTTAGGAATTTGCTAACAAGGAGCCTTTACAGAAAATAATAATGTTTTCTGTAAAAGGCCATGTATGAGACAGAGGTAATTTTCCCAGGAGTGTATGCACCCCAGTTATAGTAACATTTACATTGACTTTGATTATTAAACACACCAATTTGGATTTTTTTACAGTCCTTTTAGTAGAACCCAAATAGGATGGAATCAGAAGGCTTTTGTCGGAACTGGTAAAGCAAACTGGAGGGAGGAGGGGAGAGAAGCCTATCTAGAGCCATGAATTTATTCAAAAGCATTTCAATCTGTGTGCACATCTTCATCACTTCAGTGATAATTAAATCTCGGAATCACAGGTGATGTCCTCACATAGTCTCTTTGCCTGGCTCCCACTGGGCCAATGAAGCAGGCCTCCCTGTGAGGCCTGTTAGCACAGATCAGGTGGTAATGTGGAGGGACAGATGAGCTTTAGTTGACAGATGGCAGGATGACCTGGAAAACCTGCCCCCTTTTCTGGGATCAGGCAGCAGCTGACAGGTATTATTTCATAAAATAACGTCTAAAAGGAATCGCCAGGGTCTTCGCATTAATCTGAGGCTGCAACCAGCCATGTAACGTTTATGTCAGAACAAATCTGTCTCTATGCAGGAGAGGGAAAGTGGTTTTTGATGAAGTTGTTCATAAATTTTAATATAATATGCCTGATGGTGTCAGATATAGTCTCATATCTCTTTTATATTTAAAGGCTCTAGTGAAACATAGAAATATTCAATCTCCAACAGGCTACTTTTAAATAACTAAAAAGTTAACCAAGGATACCTTGCTGTTTTTTTCTATTTTCAATAAAGAATTTGCATATATAATCTCCCTGTTTTTAAATGAAAATGATTTCAATTGCATGAAACTCCTTTTGCACTGGCACTAAACAAAGGGAGCACTGAAGATTTTGCAAACTTGTTTTTTTATAAATATAGGAAAACAACAAAAGGAAACTTACATAAAACTGCTGGTTGGGAACAGTTGAATGATAAACTTTTCAATCAAAAATATTTCTGTTTAAAAACCTGAACAATGTCTGGTTTGAGGAGTTAAATGTCCTTTCCACACACATGACATTTGAAAGTTTAGGCACAGATGAATATTTAGGGAATTCAAACATCTGGATTGGGTCTGGGCTTGCCAGCCCTCTGAATCTTTTGTAAACTAGTGAGAAAGCAAGGTCGTGCTTCCTACCTCATGTCTTTCTACGTACAGCAACAGCTAGTTTAGCTAAAACCTAATAAATACAAGACTTAGTAATCAGTATTAATATGCAAACAAATGGACTAAAGAGAATAATTATACTGTTATATTCTTCTGAATGTTATATGAGACAGGGACATTTACTAGCAATGTGCATGTCTCACTTTCTTTGTGGGGCCACCTTCAAGACCCCTGTTCACTTTTTCATCTTGTATAATCTTTTAGTTGTAAAAAATCACCTGCTTAAATATCTCTAAAGGGTACTAATAAAAAAAGAAAAACTACATACATAACAGATGCACAAGTGAACCTTGGGATGAATGTATTATGGATACAGAACCATCATCACACACCTCATAATCACATTTTCACCTGCCCATCTGGTGCCGACCTGTGGCTTGTTAGTAATGCACTTGGGATACAGTAAAATGTGCTCATCTAAAAGGAACAACTAAACAGAGTGATGTAGGGTGATGAAGCTACTATGAATTCTGAAGAAATATTTTACAAGGCAAAGTGAAAAACAGCAAAATGCACTTTGCTTTTTTAGAAAGATTGTAAAACATGGCTTTATATTTAAAAATATTAAAATTAAAATTGAAAATAATTTAATGCATGTAAAAAACCAGCATTCAAATATAGTCCTAGACTGACATCCTGTAAACTAAATTCCTCTGTTTATCCATTAAATAAGTACAGAGAGGCAGTGACAGTGCAAGCTTCCCCACACTACTCTACAAACTGCCTCAACTCTGACCTAGAGAGATCACCTATAAGGTTGAGAGGTTAATTCTGTCTCCATGACCACTGAATCCTTGGTCTCTCTATTAAGTCTGCAAACAAGGGTGCCAATTGTAATGATGACTTTCATTATGTGGACACCTGTCCACTGGAAACTGAAGTGAAACCAGCATGGTCATGACTTTTGAGCTATCAGTAAAATAGACTAAATTCAAACTGGTGAAAGACTCCAAAGCCTAATAAAAACATTGACACGATGTACAATTTTGCCTCATTTGTGTTCCCTCCATTTCCCTCACTGGTTATTGCATCACATATCCCCTTTGTGTTCCTTCTTATTGTATTCCAGGGAGAACTCAAAGAGGTTTCTGCATGTCCCTGTCAAACTCTGGGAATAAGATGATATGTGGGCTATATAGAGGGGTCTGTTCTCTTGAAGACATGTGGGGAATTACATGTCTAATACTCATTAGTGTTTATGTTAGTTACCTAGCTGAATCTCAGCACTTAAGCAAGAGAACATATTTACCAGTGTTCATTATCAAAGGACAAATATAACTCATTAATTACACAGTACTCCTGTGCGGTAGGTAATTATCATCATACCCATTTTACAGATGGATTAACTGAGGCATAGAGACATTAAATGCTGGATTTTCAGAAATGCTCTGTTCCAGCAGCTCCTATTGAAAACCTGCTGGGCACTGAGTTCTTTTGAAAACCTGGCTACTTATTTAGGTGTCTGAAAAGGAGCTACTGCATGCTGAGCACGTTTGAAAGTCTGGGCCAAATTCACTTTTAAAGGTTTCACAGTGGCCAGAATGACAGTAGAACCTAGGAGCCCTACTGTTCCAACCACTGATGAGACCCCTCAATCAGTCTGAAACTCTTTAGCAGAGTTATGTGTGCACAAATTAGTATTATTTATTATCTGTATTGTGGTAGCCTTTAAAAGCTCAGACCTCCACAAATACACAAAGAGATGTTGTCCCGGTCCTGAAGAGCTTACAAGCTACAAGTTTACAAACTAGTAGGATAATTTTATCATCATGTGAAAAACAATAATAAAAAAACTTGCCAGTTCACCAACTGCAAAATTTGCAGTGCTTAGTTTTCTCTGCTAGCCTTTCTGAAAAAAGGCAAAAGTTAAGAGCATTAAAATGGCCAAAGACAAGTCTCTGTCCATTCTTGTCCTGACCCTTTCAGCCCTCCATCATCTGTCTGAATCTTGTCACAGTAACAATCAGAGAATTGCTGCTTGCTCAACAACATTGTTTTCTACCTTGGTATAATATCTGTGCTACACAAGCCTATGGCTTATTTTACTCTGTGTCAGGCACAAAAGTTGCTCCTGGATATGAAAAATCTGGACCTTGCACTTCCTTTCATTGTATTTCACGCTGGCAACTACATAGGAAGAAGTAACTGGAAAGCTGTTTATTATTGGAGTTTCCTAAGAGAAAGTGTTCGTATCTTATTATTTTATTGAAGCCGGAATTAATACAGAATTTTTTTCACAAAAAATGTATGAATGAATTTGTAATATTCTATGCAGAAAAAGAGAAATTAAAACTAAAATTTACTAAACTTCATCTTGTTTAGATTTAAAATTGCCTAGCATGTCAATGCTCAGATGCAACTTCAACCCACATACAGGGAGCTCATTTTGTTCCAGAGACCTTTTCTTAGCGAATGAAATGCAGCTCAAGTATAACTCATCTCTTCATCGATGATGTGAATTACAGCTTGTATGTTTTAAAGAAACCATTTATTTTTATGCTAAGTTATAAACCGGACTATGAAAATTACTTTAGCTAAACAAAAACATTAAGGAGTCCAAGAAATGAATGGGCAGGAAATAAATACTTATGTGTCAAAGCACTAAGACTGTGTTAAACTGTCAAAGATGTATGCAGGGGTTCCATTTGCTACTGAACTGATTCTTTATACTGATAGGACGGCAGGTCGGTTAGCATTAACAGAGATATCGAAAGGATGAGATTGTGCGTGTGTGTGCATGTATATACATAATACAGCTCAGTATTTGCATAAGGACCTTTATAGTCCCCAGGCCAAAATTTGCTTGATTAGTTCATTACACCTGCTACAAATAATTGGCTCTGGCTGAACAATTAAAAGCACAATAGCTTCTCAGCTCTATTATTGAAGTTTGAGAATCTCACAGTTTAGAAGCTATCACATGACCATGCACTTAATTTTATCACACAGTGATGGTAACATTAGTGCTGAGAATCCTGTGACTTCCATGTGAAAAAAACTCACTAAAACTCCACTCCCCAGAAAAACCAATGAGACACATCATCAATACATTCAGGTAATTGTTTGTAATCAAACATAGTAAGCTTTTGGATAAAAATATGCTGTAATATGGGCATACACTATCTCAAATACCAAAGGCTAATTTTGACTGATTGCTTAGTTTATTAAGAAAATTTACTATTGTTAGATAAAACAAGTCACTAAAATATTTGATGTTTGATACCCAAAAACCCATAACAAAAAGAAATTCTGGAATTAGTGCTACAATAGAATCTTTAACTCAGCCCAATTGTGTATACCACACCAGCAGTTCTCAACCAGGTGTCCACAGCTCACTAGCCTCAAGCAGGTTTCAGGGGGGCCCCCAAGCAGAGCCAGCATTAGACTTTTTGGGGCCCAGGGCAGAAAACTGAAGCCCCACCACATGGGGCTGAAGCCCAGGTCCCTGAGCCCTGCCACCGGGGCTGAAGCTGAAGCCTGAGCAATGTAGCTTCGTGAGGGCCGCTGTAGCATGAGGCCCCAGGCAACTGCCCCGATTGCTACCCCCTAACACCAGCCCTGGCTTTTATAGGCAGAAAAGAAGTTATTGCTGCATAGGTGGACCGTGGAGTTTTTACAGCATGTTGGGGGGACCTCACAAAGAAAAAGTACTACTCAACACTGAGTATTGATATAAGGGCCTTCTGGCTGTACTGAACCTTTTCTTCAGCTGGAAGATTATTTTACCTTCTTTATCCTGCCCTTTTCAGGAGTGCATGAAGGAGCCTCTCTTACCCACAATGCCAATTCTTGCATATATTAATCCAGAACCAGATTTTATTCAGTGCAAGTGCACACCATTTCACTTAATACTCAAGATGAGATCCTTTCCCAGAGGCAGCTGCTCTGTCAAATGAACTAATGAAAAACCTCATTGCGGCTAAAACAATAGAAGTTGTGCTGAGACAGTCCCATTAAGGTAACAAACTATATGCCAACTTTCAGCCAAATTAGCTTGATATGATTGACATCAGAATTTGAAATGTATGATTAATAATCCAGCTAGCCATCCACTAGAATGGCTGCTACTGTATAAGGAATGTATGAATTAATTTGAAAAAAACAGTAATGATCCTTCATTTACACAATACCTGTAATCAGGGATTAATCCCCCTATGATGAACATATTTTATTAACTGAATGTATAAATTATAAACTGGACAGCAAAACTATATATAGTGCCCAGTACGCCTACCTACCTCAGTGGCAACCCTCAGCAACTGTGTAATAGTGAACAGCTCTCCTACACAACATTTTAGGACAGGAAGTTTAGAAACCCTAGATATACTTAATCCTACCTCAGCACAGGGGAGTGGACTAGATGACCTCTTCAAGTCTCTTCCAGACCTACAGTTCTATGATTATTTATTATCAGCATCATTCAAACACAAAGACAAAAAGACCTTCCTGGCAGAATTAAATTTGTTTCCTTTACCTGTTAAAATTTTAGCTTTCCTAGTCTCAGGATAGTTCATTTAGTTTGTCTATAGCACTGAGCTGGCCAATGTTACAATGTTGTATTATAGAATAACAAGTTTTAAAAGTACAAGGTATGAAAAACGTATTCTAAAAATGAACGAAGCAGATGGGACATGCAGTTCTAACTTAGTCCATTTGCATGTGGTTTTTTTTTTCCTCCCTCTCTCTTTTTTAAGTTCTCAGAGATTTATCTAGTGGAAAAGGTCAGCCTGCAGCAGAAGGGAAAACAAAATTCAAGTCTTCCAGCTTCAGGGTATGAAACTGCATAGCTGCTAAGGAAGAGGAGAGATTGGGCACATAACATCCTCACCTCCCACACTTGGCAACTCTCTATGCCTGGAAGCTGCCACCCAGGGCAAGCAGCCCAGGGTTTTCTACTCCTAGACTAAAGATCTCCTCACAAGTCTTCCACTTCTTGGAGGTGGCCCAACACTCTGTACTTAACTGGGACATAGCTGTGTCTTTCCCCAGCTAGAACTTCAGTGTATTGTACTATAGCTTCCTTCATCCCACTTCCTGGCAACTTCCTCTCAGAGTTCTGCCAGAGAAAGCTTGTTTCAGGCTGCAATCCCTTTAAGAGCTATGTTGTGACTGGTCATTATATGAGTCCATAGGAGTGTGGGCACATAAGTACCTAACCAACCCACTGCATGGGGTGTCAGGGGCTCAAGCCATTGTAGGCCTTGCACTTGGGACAGAAGGGGGGCTGTTTCCCCATTTCCCCCTTTGTGGGCACAATGTCCCACAGGGAGGAGTAGGGAATAGGCAAGGCCATATTTCAAACCCCTCTGCACCAACTCACAGAGCTGGCTGGGAGAACAATCCATGGAACTAGCCCAAAGACTATTCTTGTAAGGGTTTCAGGATCTGCCCTGTCTCTCTAGTTCTAAGGTTCTGTCTTCATCATAAACTAATTATTTTACATTTCTTAATGTAAGCAGGGTCTGAATGAATTCTTCCCTGGCAGCTAGCTGGGAGGGGGAGAGACTTTAAGAGCAAACTCTATTTACATGAATACACCTACTCTGCTTAGATATCAAGAAGACAGAGCAGTGTTGATCAAATTAATCAATTTTGGCTGGTGTTGGGTTACAAATCACTTTAGTACTGAATGCAGGGGTAGTGAAATGCTGTTACCAATGTTGTCATTATTGTATGAATAAAGGGGAGCAAAACTGTGCTTAACCTGTCAAATGAGGGAGTCTCCCTCAGCTGAAAGGACCTTGCTAAGCCAGGGGCTCAAATGCCAGAGCCCTGTGAAAGTAAGAGGGGTGGGGACAGGTGTCCCAGCCAGAAGGTGTGGACTCTCCCCAAGGGCTTTCCCCAGACTGGTTTAACTTGTTCCTCTCCACTGTTCAAAGAAAGAGCTAAATAGGCTTCATTAGGAGCCTCTTTGTTATTTTAAATGCTGAATCAGAGTTAAAGTCAGTTGTGGTGAGGTAGTGTTTCTGCTCAGCCTGCAAAGACCTGAAAATTACTAAGAGACTGATGTGCAGAGGTCACAGCAGAGAGGCAGGTGGTAGCAGATGGTGACTGACAGTCGGCTGGCAAATAAGTGGCTGGTGAGGTGGTGAGCAGAATAAGTGGCTCATGAGGCAGCAAGGAACCGCAGCTGGCTGGACAGAGAGCAGAGTGGAGCAGCAGCTGGGGGGATGGCCTGCAAAGAGGAGGAGCAGCAGCTGGCAGGGAGGCCAGCAGAAAGGAGCAGTGGTTGGTGGGGAAGACAGCCAAAGCAAGTGCTCAGATGCCAGAGCAAGTAAGGTCCCTTCTTCCCTGTGTTGAAGGTGAACTCACAGATGTGCATCTGAACCCGGGCTCCTCTCTGACCAAGGACAACCCCCGTGAGTGGGGCATAAGGAGGGAGCAGAAGGATTACATTAACATTACATTACATTAACACTCAGTTCATCAGAAGATGAATATTCTATAAAAAAAATACCCTGTAGATAATTGGCAATAGTGTGGGCTCTGCCGTGCCTATATATGGGGTGGTACAGAATGTCCCCAACATTTCCTCTTGAGGAGCATAATATATATCCCCTTCTGTGGCTGACCAGCTATGCTGGCCCATGTGGAGAAGGCAGGTCCATAGTGCTGCCTCCTTTCCTCTTTTACCATGGATCACACAGCTTAACATGTGCAGACCTTATACAGATAAGTGCAAAGATTTTGATTATGACTGGCCCTTAAACAGGATAGCATAAGGTATGGAGAAAACTTATTGTAGCTAGACAGGTAGGTAGATTGTTGTAAAGAGGCTGTTGAAGAGCATGTGTGAGAGGTGCATAACATCTTCCTTTTGAAGCCCTTGAAGTTGAAAGGAAGGGACAAAATATTTTTTAGTGACTGTGTTACCTGGGTCATTTGAATACAATTCACAGTCAACCTGTGGAACTCCTTGCCAGAGGATGTTGTGAAGGCCAAAACTGTAACAGAGTTCAAAAAAGAATTAGATAAATTCATGGAGGATAGGTCTATCAATGGCTATTAGCCAGGATGGGCAAGGATGGTGTCCCTAACCTCTGTTTTCCAGAAGCTGGGAATAGAAGACAGGGAATGGATCACTTCATGATTACCTGTTCCGTTCATTCCCTCTGAGGCACCTGGCATTGGCCACTGTTGGAAGACAGCATACTGGGCTAGATGGACCTTTGGTCTTACCCAGTATGGCCGTTCTGATGTTCTTATTTCTTCCAAGCAATACTGGGTATCTCCATCTTCCTTTCTTTACTTTTAATTCCATAGTTTCAAACATATATTTTTTGAAAAGTTTTTATCAGTTAAAGGTTTCTTGCAGAGGTGATTCTTTTAAAAAGTGTAAGTGGGGCATTACTTTTTATCTTTGGTTAAGTCTGGAACTCTTTCTTTTTTCTATTACAACTCACAGAACAAGTTGACAACGCAGAAAAGTAAAATCCAAACAAAGAAGACAGCAGCCAGTGGCGCTCTGGGTCCCATGGGATGTTCCAAATTGCTAAAAGCTGTCACCATTGCCTGAAGTATCAGGTGTGAGGAGCATGCTGTTGTTAGTTGTTATATCTAGTGCCACTAAGGGCTACTCCTAAAAAGAAAACAAGACACAAAGCTACCATTCTCCAGAGCACTAGGCTTCTAAAATGCAGCTATGAGTGAATAGGTTCCCTGGAAAAAAAGAAAATTCTCTCACCAAAGTGGAAAGTGAAACAAGGCAAAGGTCCTGCCACAGAAATGGAAAGAATCTCTTTATCAGTGGTTCAGAAAATGTCATCTGTGGCCCATGAGTGACCCATATAGCTTTGCTGGTGGTGCACAGACAACTCGTCAGTCACATGGTGCTGGCTTCTCCTCCTTTCACCGGCTAACTTTTATTAAAAGGTAGCTATATTACAGGCCTTGCTAATGTTCACTTTTCATGTAGTAACTGCTGTTGCTAATCATGTGATTTGGATTGCCAGTGTGAGAGGAGGCGATCCACACAAACGCGCGTGGGAGCACAAGTAATGCACAAGACAATACATTAGGACGGTTTCTGTGCTCTGTGGAAAATAAAAAAGGCTGGGGGCCTTTGTGCTGGATCTTAAGTATCGACACAAAGAATCATTTGAAATTGTTCACGGTGACTTATGGCTCACAGAGCAGTTACAGCATCGGAACAGGGATTTAGAAGTTTTAGTAAAACTGGAAACATATCAAGTTGCAGGAATGAGAGGCAGAAGGGGGAACGGTTAGGATGTTTCAGATGGCTGTAGATAGAGGGGAGGGGACAGTGCCAGTCCAGAGAGACAGAGGTGTCCGTAAATCAAAGTGTAAATATACAACACAGGAACACTTCCCCCAAAGTCGAGAACTAGTCAAGCAAGGCCAGCTGTAAAAATGGAAGTGTTCAGGAAGTGTAGGATTCCTCAAGCATCTGTTGGTGCTATTAAGAGTAAGAAGTAAATCCACATTGGCAGTACTTGAGAATTATTTTTCTACATTAACCCTGACAACAACTGCCAAGTTCTTTGCTCATTTGCCACACAAATATTCATTGACGGGCACAGGAATCAAAACCAACTGAGAAACCAACTACAGGTGGAAAAATCAGGATCAAGACAACTTAATAAAAGACACCAACTGGCCGATATGATTAAGGGAAAGGCAAGGAAACAGAGAGAAAAAAAACATGCATTTGAGAACATGCATTGAAACTTCCCTGAAAATACTGCTAAAACTAGAGGATACAGAGTTGTAATCTCTTTAGGATATCCTCACAATTGGAACATACATCCATTAAAATAATCCTGTGTGTGTTACTAATGCACATGCTGCCACTCCACTGAAAATAACAGACTAGTCTTTGGCATATAGCCACAGCCCTACAGGAGAGGAGGTGATGCAAAGCCATTGTTGCAAACCCAAGGAGGGAGGCACAATCCCTTCTTGAATCCACCAGTGTGTAAAATGCATCATTGCTACACCCCTGCCTCCTTCTGGGCCCTCCTTATCTTTTGGGGATATTTGAACTTCTACAGGTGCATGTAGGGAGTGTTGCCTGCATTCCCCCAAGCATAGCGACTTCAATTATCCACAGGTCTTGCATGGGGAGGGGATGCTCCTTGAAATTCCTTGCTAGGACAAAGGTCAAACTGTCCCAAAGTGCTCAACTAAAAGCTAGGTTAGTAAAAATTGCAATCACTGAACTCTTTAAAAGCTAATATAGTTTAGTATTACAATAAACATTCAGTCCCCCTGTCATATTATAATCAAAGTATACTTAAAGCAGATGAAGGCACTTGGGTCTATCTTTTGCTTCATGATGCATGCTCCATATGGATCTCCCAGCCGTATTGTGTCTTACTGCTTAAGCAACACCTAAGTGTCACATCTCTTTGGTGCTCATTTCTAGGTCATGCCAGTTTCTTTATGCATCATGAGCTAGGGTTTCCTAATTATTTTTTCAAGTCAAGACTGAAAACAAAATCTGTCTTTTGTGTTACTGGTGTCATTCTGCTGTTCTCCTTGGTGTGCTCCTGTCTGTTCTTTTCTTTATCCCAGATACGAAAGAAAGTACCTTAAAACTACTTTGTATTTTCTAATGGGTTTCCACCTCTTTGTTTCACTTTCTATAAGAAATGTTCTTCCGGTAATACATTTATTCAGAGGGTAGTCACCCAATTTTTTTAAACTCCATTTCAGGCTGCCTGAGGGATTCAAACAAGGTTTGGTACCTATCATTAGTTGGGATAACTGGCTGTAATGATCATTTTTTGGTAAAACACAGTACATTTTCTGCTGAACAGGTAGAAAACCATATTTTAACTTGAAGCACAAAATTCATCATTTAAAATCAATATAACATTTAATTCACGTACACTTATTTGTGCTGTCTTTATATCTAGAAAGAAAGTCTATAAATAGTCCAAATTCACTTATTCTTTACAAAATCTTGGTAAGTTGATTAGTTCTGTGCGGGATTCATTAAGTAACACAAAACTGCCTTCCACCCTTCCAGACCAAGTACACACAATACTTTTACATTGATTGTACTTTTAAACTATACATAAGCCAAGACATAAAACCTTTACAATGTTTTGTGTACAGATAGAGTAAAATACTTTAATATATTTCCTGGTTACGTACAAGGAGTATGAAGTTTGTAGTGAGAGAAAATGGCATCCATCAACAGCAGCTTTATCAATCGTGGTGTCAGTACTCCAATTTACTTTGAATTATTTATGTTATTGTCATGGAGATTAATCAAGGTCAAATGGGCAAAGGCCAACTCTAGTATACAATTTTTGCCCACGAGAACAACATGGAAGATGTGGATAACAGATTCCTTTGTGCCCAGTTGTTATGTAGGGACCTTGGTATCCCACAATCATACCACAGCTGCTAGACTATGGCTGAATATGAATTTGGGGGATGGTGGTCATAGCCTACTGCTCCTCCTCATCATATAGGGTATGCTGTTTTGCCCAGCAAATACATGTTATTCATAGGCTTGTTAGCCATAATTCATACTTTCCCCAAAACCTATTCACACAGAGCAGCACACAGCTTCTGCAGAGTTCAGCATTATGGCACTCTGTGGCATACAGAATCCACTGACTAGTCTCCTGGTGATGTTTCCATTGCATTTTAGGGCCTGATTCAGTGCATGTGGAAGGCAGAGATTAGAGAGCTACTAGCTATGACTCAGTCTGTGTAACAATGAGGTGATGTTGATGGGCTGGGTCAAGCAATCAGAAGATACAACACATACAACAAAGATTATATCTGCCCATATATTTGATTGAGGGGAAGAGGGTGTAATTGGATCCTTAGCTGCTGTTGAGTGATCAGGTAGCAATCAAGGATGTAACAGAAGGAGGAAACACAGGAGTTCTGGTAAGAGACTGACTTTTATTCCCTGGGTTAAATCATTTGACATATGTCAGGGTTATTAGAGGTGGTTACACACCATCACCTGTGAGGTATCCACTGAACAAAGTGGCTACGGTAACTACAACCTAGATAGAATTTTATAATTTGCCTCAAGGCAGGATATTGTCACTGAGTTTTTTTTTTGATATAGAGTTTGCCACTATGTTCCATTCTACGCCTCTGTCGCATGAACACAAGGCAATTGAAGCATATTCTGCTAAAGGGTGTAGTCCACCATAATCACATTACAACTGTATCCCATGATCTGCCCTGGGTCCCAGCTGGTTTCCAGGTAGAATCACTGTATTGGTTTTGACCTAAAAACCCTAAATGGGTTGAGATCTGTCTCAGTTGTGACCAGTGGAGCCACATGAATTGGAGCTTCCTCAGGTTTGGAGTTCACTCCCCTTCTAGTCTGAAATAGTACAAATTTGTTGACTTTAAGGGCATATGGCAAGGCTCAACTACCTTCAAAGGATTTGAGGGGGGGAGGGTTCATATGCTCAGGGAAAACAAGACACTTTAACTTAATTTGACTGGTTGGTTATTTTGTTGAGTTGTGGGAGGGAAGGGAGTGCTAAGCTGCTGAATTTGTATATCCATTATATTCTATATAATGCTATAAAATATATTCATATATCATGAGATAAATGCTTGATCAATGTCCTATAAATCAAAATAAATCAAATATATAAAACTTTGAAGCAATGGGCAGTCATTCCCACAAGGGAGCTCAAGGTGTAGACTTCAAGGGAATTGATTCCTCAGGCATGTTAGAAAACACATTGACGTAATCCAATATTACAAAGAAATATCTCAGCACAATTTTGGCTGTTTAAAAAAATCAGTATATTTAATCTGTTAAATGACAATAACAGAGTCTCAAAATATGGTCATGTTAGAGTCCATTCCTGATAATCTTACTAATGTGACTAATCTTTGCTCAGATAGTTTCATTAAAAGTCAATGGCCCTATTTGTGTCAATAAGGATCCCTAATGAGGATATTTTATGTGATTACATCATTCCTCCCCTAAAAAAACTTTTTACATTACATTAAATGTACTCATATTTTTTGATAATATACATAAAAAAGACATTCAGTACTATTGGAAACTCTCAGAAAATGAAATTTAGAAAATATATTTTATGGGCCAATCCCACAATCTCCACATTAAAAGTGGGGTAGGAAGGAGGTGGGTCTTATGTACACAGCCTACATTAAATTGCAGGGAGAGAGAGAGAGACCCTGATTCTCCAATGGGATCAGAATGGGCAAACTCGTAACCATATGGACTCCCACTAAAATCAGGATCCACCAGTATGAACCACATTGCAGGGTTGGAACTTTATTTGAATTTAAAAAATGAGAAGGTAGACAGAGTGGCAAATATTGGAACAGATTATATCCCTAGTTATAGGCCCTGATACTGCAAATACAATCACGTGTACAATTTAAAGCATGTTAGTAATCCCACTGCCATTAAAATTAAGAATGTCTGTGTTTGTTAGATTGTTTACTTAATGAATAAGGAGAGCAGAGAGACCAAAGGCCAATACGGTGAACTCTACATTCCTAAAACAAAAGCATTGAGAGGAACAGTGTAAGGAATAGTAAACTGCCCTAAATATCACTATCCACTTTGTATTGCAAGGCACAACCTGCAACATACTTCTCATTAGATGCTACAAATACATTGATTTAAGTGACATTGTAATGTTCGTATATTTTGTTTAATAAATACAAAATCATTCTTAAATTAAAAGCTATATTCTTACTTTTATCACTGAAGAAAACATGCCTTGCTTTTCAGATTTTGTAGCAATATTCTCATTTGAAAATAGGTAAAAATAAGTGCCCTTTTTATACGTCTGTTTGTTCCTTTATAGGCACTGGATTGCATTGAATCGATTGTATTACATTATGGCATTATTTTACATCACACTCTTTGCTAACTGAATGTGAAGATATAAGATGTGACCAGTGGATATCACTCAATGTCATTAATTGGATCATTTTTCTCAACATCCCCTTCCCGATATGTAACCTCTGGAATTGATATCTGTTTGGATTTATAAAAAACCGCAAAGAAAGTACCTGTCAGTGGCCAGTTCAGAAGTACTTCAGAGAGCAATCCAGGGAGTTACAAGAACTACAAAAATTACACAAATCCTTTCCAACCTACCACCAGTCACAGACTCTTTTCTCTTTTATTGTAATTGAAAAAGGTTCAATATCTGCCCTTATTTCAGGAAGACCTAAAGAGCCTTGACAGGAAAACTGGCATTATATAACATTTTCTGACTTGCAGATCTACTTTTTCTATCATGCACTGTCAGCAAACAAACAAACACAAAAAATAGCATTCAACTAAAAATGAAACAAGGGGTGACCTCCATAGTTTTCCAGTATGTACAAATTTGCTATCATTTTCATAAGGTGGAGTAAGCTGATGTTAAATAATGCTGTGTTACTCACCAATTTTTTTTTTTTTTTTACAGACTACGGGATTGATCTTGTTGTCAGTGAAGTCAATGTCAAAATTCATATCATCGCCAGTTTGAACAGGATTAGGCCCTTTCAGAGGTCCTGTATCCTAAGCTGAAGACCCCAATAAAAAAAGGAAATATCTTCTTGGACTTAAAATTCAATAAGGGGTATAAACCTCAAAAACAAATCAGCAGGTCTTTTCAATAGTTGTCACTTTCCTATATTCTCCTGGATTTATTTATTTTACCAGAAGAGGTACACTGAACTTTGCTAGTTATTTTCTTCATTAACACATACATGTTTGGGAGGAGCAAGAGCTATGGAAGACAGAGAAGCTGAATGGAGCTGGTATACTGGAGCCTGAGAATTCGCCTGAGTGTAGAACACCTCATTGCAGTTTACTTTAGTTGCGGTGGACATGCTTCAATGCCCTGTTCCCTTATTTTCGGATGATCTCTTTAGGAATGCTACAGTAGTCAAGTGGTTAATGCTTCAAAAGTTACCAGTCAAAATGCTTTTGGGATTAACATGTGATGTACACAGAAACACATGAGACAGACAAGCTTATCTCCATTTCCTTATAGGTCCTTTTGCAGCAGTGGGTTCATGGAAGATTCATGGATCAATGCTCTGAGGGAGACCACAGAGCGCAGTATTTCAGTTACCTACAGCATTGCAAATGTCACCCTATTGGGAGGCACCACCACATTGTGATGAAAACATAAAGCAACTGAGGTCCCTTATACTCTATATTATATCCATCCCTAGTGACCTGTACTACTGGTTTTATTGGCATTGGGCCAAACCCTGTGATCCTTATTCAGTTAAATAGAAACTCTGACTCAATAGGAACAAAAATGAACCGTGATCTGTAACTGAAGTAGGTCAGATCATGAATAAGGTGTAACAGCCCCTGAAACGTCAAACCCAGTAACAACTGGATGTCTAACATGAAAACAGTCTGAAACCATCTGGTATCCCAGGTATGGCAACTATGAATTTTCAAATTAACCTGGAAGAGCTGTTATCTGCACTGATGTTGAAGTCATCCAGGACAGAAGGTCTGCTGGCTCCAACATTCAGATGAGAAATATCTCTGTCAACTCAACGGGAAAATCAGTGGAGTAGCAAGGTGCCTGTACACCACAACTATTCCTAATTTAAACTTAATCTGGATTCTAACATGAGAAGGACAAACTAACCCAGATCTGGTGTAGAGCACAATTTACATATTAAATCAACTGCATCTCTTCTCTGACCCTCTCTTGGCTCTGGCTTAATTAAAGAAAAGTCTGGAGATTCTAGGCTAATAAAGACCCTATCCCATCATCCAGCCAGGTTTTAGTTATACCAGTAAGCGCATTTATACAAAATAAATACCTGGTAAAGGGAAAGCCTCTAGGAAAAGTTAATTAAGGGGTGAGATTGGATTTATAATAACCTGTATTACTGTCTGATCGCAACAAGCTTTATCTATGTGTGTGTGTGTGTGTTTAGGTGTGTATCTTTATAGGCACCAATGTGCTACACTGTGTCTCTGAATAGTTAAATTTTAAGTTATTACATATGTATAAACAGAAATGTATGTATCACATCACATACTCCCTTTGTATGCATGTTGAACTGTAAAACATTAAATAATATATATGGGAAGTACGCCAACTCTGAGTGGCATGGAAACCCTGGAGATTGGTGAATAATATATAAAACCATTTCTTTGTTAGCAGCACGTGTCCTAGCTTACTGAGTCTTGTGCTGATAGCTCACTTTTAGGAACTCACTATGTCAATCAAACTTAAAAATCCTTCCCAAACTTTCTCCCACTCTTTTACAAAAGAACAATCAGACAAAAATCTAACTTCCAAGACTGAAACAAGACCTCTTCTTACATCTCTTCAGGGGGAATCAAAGCCTGTGTGGCATTCAAGAATCACAATATGCAAATCATGCCAAAATGTTTTAAAACATAGAAATAGCAGATAAGTAAATGGAGCCTGCTTTATAACCCAATAATTTGACTTCAAGGCAAATCTAACCATTGGACGTTTTTACTTTAGGCAACTGGGGGGTTTTGTGCACATCACAGAGGTGAAGTTCTCAACGCATATAGGGAGATGTAGACTGCATTATTCTCTAGTAATCCTTAGTAACTGTCCACACTGCCATCAGAGTCTCTAGTACGTGGGCAGCAATTCCACACAAAGGGCTGATGGTTTTAGAAGAGACATTCCCACTGTAAGGAACTGGTTAACCATTCCCAGTACCACTTGGATTGATTAAATATCCCTTAAAATGAAAAATGTAAAGAAGAAAGGGCACCTAAGCAAATAAAGGTTACCATTAAAAATTAATGTGATAATTGTTGGTATCCAAGAACAAGAAGATGACAAAGAAGTTACTAAATGTGTGTTGTGTACATAAACAATTATGACATCATAGGTTTAATCAAAACAGATTTAAGTACAGTACTGGAAAAGCAATGAGCTATAGATCCTTTGCAAAGACGGCAGGTAAGAGAAATTGTCAGAGAACACTTTTCTATACTAAGAAAGAAGATTTGAAAAAAAAAAAATAACAGGAGCAAGCTACCTTGGAGGAATTGTTGGGATAATGTCATGATGAAAGAGGATAAAGTAGGTATTTATCAAAACAACTTTAAACATCACGATTGAGAGAATTGAGGGAACTACAAACAAACAGGCAAAGGGAGGTAAGAACTGGGACTTGTTATATTAATATTATAAATAGAGGGATCTATTTGTTGATGTGAAATGTAGGAATACCTCTTTAGATAAGGCAGGGCCCTTCTGATAAGCTGGAAAACCTGTGGCAGCAGTAGGGCTCAGGTTAAGAGGGGCTTCACAAGGATGCATATATTACTGTGAATCTTAGCTGTACTCCTCACTCCCCCACGCACCCACATATAGAGAGTATAACAGCCATCTGAACACTCAGGCTCTCTCTCCTGAGTGGGAAAAGGGAAAGGAGAGAAGAAAGAAGTACTTAATCCCAATGCCAGCCAGGAAGAAGAGAATAAAGTGATCAAACCCTGACTCCAGTTAGAAACGAGCGTATTGCTTGATTATGGGAAAGTCCTATAGCATTTAAGAGGGATGAACCCTATAGTGTGCTATAGAAATATTAGAGAATTCCAAGAGTCTATGCATTTAACAGATAACGGATATCTTTTAATAGTTTGGAGGTTTTAACCATTCTGTAGAACAGTGGTTCCCAACCCTTCCAGACTACCTTACCCCTTTCAAGAGTCTGATTTGTCTTTCGTACCTCCAAGTTTCACCTCACTTAAAAATTACTTGCTTACAAAATCAGACATAAAAATACAAAAGTGTCACAGGGCACTAGAACTGAAATATTGCTTACTTTCTCATTTATAAATATAAATTCAAATTTGAATACTTACATTTCAGTATATAAAGCAGTCACTGTCTTCATGAAATTTTAGTTTGCACTGACTTTGCTAGTGTTTTTATGTAGCCTGTTGTTAAACTAGCCAAATATCTAGATGATTTGATGTACCCCCTGGAAGACCTCTGCGTACCCCTGGTTGAGAACTAGTGCTGTAGAATTCTATAACAGGGATATAATCATCTGACTCTTGCACAGCCCACTTAATCTGCTCTTGGGAAGTTTTCTCAGCCTAAAATTTCCTTTTCTCAATTTTATCCCATGACTTTTCCATGTAGTCCCTCATGGATCCCAGGGACCACTGCTGACAGGAGAAGTCTCTCTTAGCCTGGCTGTATTGCTATAGAAAGCACTAAAGCGGGGTGGGGGAGTGCATACCTAACATCGAGACACACAGGGTCACTCTACAGATGGTCCAGAATCCCACAGATCCCTGGGGAGCTAGCAGGTTTAAGGATATGTGCTGAAACCTTTTCTGTGGCTCTATTGTGATGGTATGGGGGAACCTGCACAAAGGAATCCCATGGACATTTTGATGTAGAGAGCCTCCTGTGATTCACATAGTTTAACTTCTCCATAGTTGGTGTTTACATTGGTATAAGTGACAGGAGAATCAGACCTCAAATTTTACCCTTTCTTTGAGTAACACAAAGGTCATGGCATGTAAGATGGGAGCCTATAGCAACTAGGATAAAACAGTGAGCATCACACAATTGGGCTTGCAACTAACAAAATGAGATCTCAGCAAAGAAAACACAATCATTGCATTTTTCGAAAAACATTGGAAATGAAGAATAGGAATGAATGATCTCAGGCCCACCGACAGAAATTCTGGTTCCTAGGGCCGGAGCAGGGCCCGGGGCAGAAGTGATGAATCTGTCACTTCCGGGACTGCCCATGCCGGCCTGCAGGGCCCCCCAAAGCACAGGGCCTGGAGCGGTCTCACGTGCCTAGGCACCCTGTGCCCTGCCCAGATGACTTAAAAAGGCAATTGCCCTTTACCCACCCCTGTCGGTGGGTCTGAATGAGCTAAAGAAATGAAGGAAAAGGAGGTGGAGGACAAAAGGAAAGTCTTCTCAAAGATAAATTAAGATACAAATAAAGACAATGTGTTCTATCTGTCCAGTAATAAATATACCAGCAGTTAAAGGAGGCCAATTAGGATGAGCAAGGATATGCAGAATGATTAAGAAAGATGTATGTGAGGTATATAATATCAGATACAGAAGGGAATGGAAAGATTACAGAATGAAGTCTAGTGTAAAAAATGATAAGAAAAGCAAAGGTGGAGAATGAAAGGAAGATTGCTCAAGATGATAAAGATAAATAAAAATACATTTTTCAAGTACATATAGTCCAAGAGGTCAGTGAAGGAGACAGAAGATCCTCTAAGAGATGGCATGGGTAATTCATTGGCAGCGGAGGTAGACAGTGATAACAAAAATTGAATACTTCCCTTACTGTTCACAAAGTAGTTTGGGGGCAATACAGCAGAAACAGACATATTGTCCATTTCTCAAGGGAAGAAAACGGCACAAATGAAAGAAATTAAGATCACTATATAATAGGTGATTGTCGATAGGCTGATAACACTATGAGAAAGACAGGTTTCTGAAGACAGTGGTGCATAAAAAGAAAAGCTTTCTTAGGATATGTTTAAAAGGCTTTTTGGAAAGGAAAACTCAAAGATATAGGGCCAAATTCTGAACACTTATGTGCATGGACATTTCCCACTGAATGAAGGGGAGCTATCTGAATGCATCTAAGGGAAGACATTAACCCATAATGGGAAGCAATTAAAATTAGCCACTACAGAGTCTTTTGGAAATATCAGAGTTACCAATGGCCTGGAGAAAAATAAACATAAGAGTGGCTATTATATACTTAAGCATAGATCTACAAAACTCCCAGGAAACTACAGACAAGGAAATTTGCCTTCAGCAAACACTGAAAGTAAGAGATGGGTGAAGAAGGATCAAATCATACCTAACGTTTTGAAGTAGTCACATTATTCTTAATGGGATAACTCACACAGAAAGGTGAGCAGGGTTTAGTTAGCACTGTTCACCCATTTATTAAAAATATTCAAAAACAATATCTTCCTTCATCTTCAAAGAAATAAAAGAGAAGCTTGGAAAATTCTAAAACAAAAAGCCTTCATTTCATAAATTAGTTAAGGAGCTAAATTAAACTAATATAATTGTTATTGTATCATTAACAAACCTAAGCACTTGAAGGACATTCATAAATCTTACACTAAACACCTACTTTACTAATTCACACCAGCTGAGAATCTGGCCAATTTTTTTATTAATGTACACATTGGCTCATTACAATACAACTGTCTTAACTCTGCCCTATTCTGTATCAATAATTTCATATCCCCACAATAGAAATCCCTTTTGAAAAATAAATTTTATAATCATGTGTATAGCCATTAGTGACACAGACAGATGAGTCTCCTATAGTAATCCACTTAGAGACACAATTTTACTATATTGTAAGTCAGCAATAGTATACACTTCCATTATTAACTGATATATTCAACATTAAGCAATTTTAACTATGAAATTAATATATTAATTGACATTTCCCACTTAACAGTATCCCTTAGAAGAATATATTTAGATACTGATTTAAAAATAGCAAAACTACTTTATAACAAAAGCCCTATAGTCCATGGGCCAGAGTTAAGGTTGTAATGTTATCATAAAATATGAATTTCTTTATACTTGATAACGTATTTTATTATGTGCAGATTGTAAAATTTATTGTCCTTAACTATTCATTTCTTTTATTTTTTATTTTAGATTTGTAAGTGATCTGATAAATAAGTCCTGATGCAACCTTAAATGATTTTTATATATATATTTTTTTTATTTTCAAAATTTAAAAATGCACAGTCTCCAGTCTTTCAAGGTGCTGTAGTTCAGTGGAACTATGCATATATGTAAAGTTAAATACATGCTCGAATGCTCTCTCTCTCTCTCTCACACACACACACACACCTTAATGCACAATCACTATACTGCTGTAACTTTTTATGTGTGGCAGCCTTTTATATCAAATATTTGCATTAAACAGATGGAACATCCATTTCCCCTTTATTATAGCTGAATAGGATTTGGCTGTTTGCGCAGTATTTTTTGAGATGATATGTTTTGGAGGTACAATATCTTGGTTTAGAATAGACCAGATATTTAGCAAGAGAGAGAGATGGGTCATGCTGTGTTTATTATATACAGTGATTATTTTTTCTGTGTTTGAACATTATACTTATTACTATATATATATATATATATATATATACACACCTTTTAATATATAGTAATAAGACTAATGTTCACTCAATTTGAAGTTAAGTGATTAAGTAAATTAATCATAATCATGCTATGAACTAAAAGTCTATATAAATATCTAAAATTGCCTTACATACAGGAGCTTATAAAAAGAAAGCTATTTTCTTTCCCAACATGAAATGTAAGCACTCTTTAAAAAAAAAAATCTACATCTTGCAATCAAAACAAATGAAAGTTCATTTAAAATAAGTCTCTCCCCCCCCCCCCAGTATATTAAATGTGGCTTTTAATGATTGGTTTTGATTATTTTTGAAGATTTTTGTATTTAGATGGCATACACATTTTCAATCATGTCTTAATTACTTTTAAAAATGCTGCTCTGGCTTAGGGACAAGACAGATAACTTGTTAAGCATTTGAAATTTCTGAGCTGTTTTCTCAGTTCTGGCAGTCAATACCCAAGTCCAGATTGTAACCTCCTTTCTGCCTCCAAAGCCTGCCTTGGCTGCGTGTCCAGTGAGGGATTATGGATTTATCAAGGAAGGTAAGTGTGACTACAAGCATTGGCTCACCATCTGCTCCCCAGCAGAGTTTGGGCCAACCTGCATAGCCTGCAGCAAGACCAGGGCACTGTTCTCAATCCAGCCCTTTCCAACCTGGCTCAAGAAACACATCACATTCAGTCAGATGATTAGGTCTAAGTAGTCCATATGTAACAGAATATTTTTCCTAAATACCAAAATGAAAACAAAATGAATGCCTTTTTTTATTCTCCTTACTTGATACATCAAGTTTTACACAAATAAATACTCTCTTAAGGTTTATGCAAATTATAGAAAAATAAAACTATGCATTATTTAGCAGTTCTCCCATTTCAAGATCTAACAGACTTTATTCACAGCATGTTTTTCCCTAGTTTATGTTGGCCTTCTTTTCTGATTCTACTTTTTAATTCATCTTTTTAAATTATTCCTTTTTAAATCATTATCTTATGTGTCTTCATAGATTTTCATGTATTAATCTATTATTAATTTTTTACTATATTCAACTTAATCTTAAATTGTTTAAATCTCTGTTAAGTTTAAACACTGGTACATGGACAGCTTTTAGAAATACTCTGCTCTTTAACATTTGGAGCATTTCTGTTTGTAGCTCATAACATTATTCAAAAACTTCTTATCAGATATGTTCTTTTCTGTTAGAGGTACCTTAGACAGAATAACCAGGCACCACATGGGAAAGCCACCAGTGCTATATTAAAAACAAAAACAAATTGTTGGTATAGATTTTGTCTTGTTGAATAAAAAAAATCTGTATTGTACATTAAAACCTTGACATCTGCTTGGAGAATGTAAAACTAGATTAACGCTATTTCCCATATTTATTCAATTTTCTTTATGTTGATTCAGGTCAAGATTTTTATCTTCATGCACAGCTCCAAAGAAGGCAGTTGTAACTAGCTTTCTTTCTTTCTGCAGCTCAGCAGTGAACATGAAAATAAGCTGAATAAACATCTTATCCTTTTTAGTTAAACTGTTGTCTGCCCAACTCCTGAATGCACACAGAAAACAATGTAAAATTGTATAACCCATAATACAGTATATTAAATTACAACATTGGTCAGTAATGGAAACTTATTCCCAGATATGAATTATTTACAGCCCATTTAAGTAATCCATATTCAGGTGTGGCAATGAAAAAAAAAAGTGCAACATAAATCTTTAATGTTGACCGGTTGAGAGAGCAGAGCTGAGGATTACAGACATTTTAAAGAAAAAAAACCCCTAAACGAATTGATATAGCCTGTTCAGTGGCTTACTGCACCAGCGTGCTAATAAATTGACGGATGGCATGTCAGAGTATGAGTTGAAATCCCAGCATTTCTAACTAGGGTGGGATCTAATATCAGTGTACCAAAATAAAGAGTTTCTGGACCTTGATGTCACAGGACACACTCTGTGCCTCATTTAGTACATCCTGCAGGAGCTTGGCATATTGTATTGCAACACAAAAATCCTCACTTTCTGTTTTAACCCCATAACTGCATTAGTAATTTTCCAAAGCCATTCTTCAGTGTGTTGTAATGTGAGGAAGGATTATTTAAATATAAGCTTTTATTTTACTTTCTGAGTGTAGTTTTAAAGTATCTGATCGTATTACCATCCAAATCTAACATAAATCCACATGATTATAGTCTAGATTTCTAAGTGAAAAATACAGTGCATGCATCATAAAACAAAGTGTGGAAAATATAAATTATGGGAAATACTGTTGGATAGTTGGTTTTTGTTTGCTTCTTTTTGTTCTGTTTTGTTGCTGTTGTTTCCCTCAAATCACGTAGATTGTAAACTACTTCAAAATGAGGATGATGGTGGGGAAAAAGCTCTTATATAACAATTTCTTTTGTTTCCTGGAGCAGTACCTATATTAATTCATCTTACAAAGATCATTGCTCAAGAACTAAATTTTGCATATATTAGAAAGCAGAATTAGTATTGCACTGTGTACAACATTCCATGCTAACTTCTCTCCAAGCAACCATTAAAGGTCATGTTTTGACGACTGAATGGCATGTCGGCACCTTGGTTCCTTAGAGAGGCATTCCCCAGGTACAGGCAAAAGGTTATTAAATTACCTTCCAAGCAACACTATCTCCTCGGATGAAAATAATTACAGGCTTTTAGAGGCATCAGAATGCTTTCTATTTTTTTTAAATAAGATGAAGATGCAGTACCTAATGACCATTTTTGTGTGTGAGTCATAGAGCCTGTCAGCAGTGACAGGACAAATGAGCATAATGGCATAGCTTAAAGGGGAAAGGTTCATTTTAAATAGTGACAAATAATATTTAAATGGCATTGTTGGAGACCCATCATGCTTGTAAAATGTAGTTTGTATCTCTTCTTCATCCTTTAATTTCATCACTGTCAAATGGTATTAGCTGTTAACATGCAACATCAGGTGCAGATATAATTTTTAACTATTAAATGTGCCCATAACCAAACACAATGCATCTTGATTGTTCATATATTTTGTGGTAGAATAAATAATGTATTTGATAATTCACAATTTTCTCTGCTAAATTGTTTTGCCATATAATGGAGGTCTTTACTAAAAGACATTGGGAGGAGGGGAAAGGTTTAAAATGTGATATCTCAAACGGATTTCTTGTTGCCAACATGCTAAAATGGAAATTACTTTCTTTTTAGACTAATGTAATTCACAGGTTTGAAGTGCCAAGGGCAAGACTGTCAAATGTAGTAATTTGGTCAAAACAGTCATGGGAAAACCAATACGGTGACATATATATAGTATATACGTCAGGTAAGGGGGGCTGACATTAAACTTATTCATCCTTACAAAGGCACTTGTTCCTACCAGAAAATGTCTGAATTTGAATTGTCCCCGTGACATCAGACATTGCTTAGGGCATGAACAGAAAATGTCTACTTTAAAATATTTAGTAACAATCATTAAGCAAAACACTGCAGAACAAGAATTCTCCAGCACAAAAGCAATTATATAACTTGAAAAAAGTTGATCAAAAGTCAATCCTATACCTGCTAAAAATGACATAAGTGAATGCCAAGTCACAACATTGCAGGAAATAAAATCATGCCTGTGTGAATGCACTTAGATAGAAAATTACATGTTCTGGAACTCAAACTTTCATAAAGAGGCTTCTAATTTTTAAATATTTTTGCACAGCTTCATCACATTTATTGCTATTTTATTTTCAGATCACTTAAGCCAAAAATGTAGACAGTTTAGGTACCTTTGAGTTGTTAAAAGTTATAGCCAATTTTCTGAAAAATTATACCAGCTAAAAACACAACATTAAATATTTACCCTGTTGGATGTTAAAAAACGCTTACAATGACAAATGTTCACATATTGACTATTCAAAATGGCCTTCACTTTGAAATTGTGAAATGGAAAGGATTGCAGATGTACAAGAATAAATATAAAAACAAATGAGTTGACTTGAAGTGTTGCCGGCTTTCATAAACATGCTACTGCAATAACATGTGACATTAATATTTAATTACAAAAGCACTGCTGCAAAATCTTTGAAATTAATGTTTTGCAAAATTAACATTCAGTGCACAGAAGCAAAGTCGTTTCAGGCGCGACTGTGATTAACAATGCCATTCACTTTACATATTATATTAATATATTATTCAAGCTAAGAATTAACACCTCCTAATTTAAATAAGGTGCTACATATCATGATGAGCTAAAATGCTTTTTCTTAAAATGGTCCATCTGATTTTAAGCAATCTGTGTTTATCATTTAATATTTTGTTACTGAATACTGTTCTCTTGCACTTTAATTTCAGGATGAAGAGATCTCATTAAACTGGTGCCTTCAGATTCCAGGATTATTAAACCAGTTGAGCCATGTTTTGTTTACTAGTACACCTGGTTTTACTACTCTTTTCCATTCTATTCAGGTTCTCAACCCACACCCATTTCTGTGATCTCTGAATGACTATTAAAGAGTTAAACATTTATTTTTCTTAAGGAATTATGGGACAGATCTTCAACCGATGTAAATGAGTATAGTTCCCTTAAAATAAATGGAGCTACACTGATTTACACCAGCTGAGGATCTACCCCATTTTGTCAATATGACTTTTAATTGCATTTTTGGGAAAGGGGTAATTTCTATGCCATTGATTTTGTGGTGTTGTTTTCAACTAGTAACTTGTTTCTACTGATATATCTATTCTTGTGTTGCAGGCTGTAGTGTTCCCCCTGTAAGGGAGGAAAAGACAGATTGAGGGCTCGGGGAGGTGGCTGGTTAGCACTCCAAGTACTTAGTAGAAAGCCCTCTCTGCCCTCCAGCTCTGCCTTTCAGTATAAAGAAATTCAAACTTGTATTGAATTCCTGTGGAGAACTGTAACTTCTGGTGGGGCACCACTGCTAAGCAATCAGGCCCGAAGGACTGTAAACAGGTTAACATATTCTATAGTAGGTCAGGCAAACCAGTTATTTTGGTTTGAGGAAAATATGGATGAGACAGATGGGTAAATCACTTCAGTTTAACTGCACAGAACTTCATTTGCCATCTTTCATCTACTGTAATTGTTTGGTTCTCTTCTTTTTAAATCAGTGAAGTAATACATAACCATCCTTAAAGGGCTGGCAGATTTTTAAGTGACCAAAATCCCAGAAGCATTTTTTAGTCTCAATACTTATGAACGGATTGGCTATAATTTCACTCCAGCCTTCAGTTAATTCTAGAGGGTAGCAAAAAAACACCAAGAATCTTTCATCCTCTCTAGTCAGTCAACAGAGGTGTGTAAGACCTCATGAACTGAGAACTCAGTAATTAAAGTTATGTCTATTTATCTATTAAATCCCTCCAGCTGTTTGGTAAAACCTGCAAATCATCAGTAATTTCCTGTTGAAAACTATCTTACAAAATCAGTTATGGGGATTTGATTCCTCAGTTTATGTGTTCTTAGTGGTGAACATGGAGCAAAGATACTTTTCTGTATGTATTTTTATATGTCAGGTTTCAGAGTAACAGCCGTGTTAGTCTGTATTCGCAAAAAGAAAAGGAGTACTTGTGGCACCTTAGCGACTAACCAATTTATCTGAGCATGAGCTTTCGTGAGCTACAGCTCACTTCATCGGATGCATCCGATGAAGTGAGCTGTAGCTCACGAAAGCTCATGCTCAAATAAATTGGTTAGTCTCTAAGGTGCCACAAGTACTCCTTTTCTATTTTTATATGTGTATACCTTCATAGATGTGATATTGATATAAATAGTCTAGGTCAGCATCAAATAACCAGGAAATCCTCCAGTCGCTCTGCCACCCTTATGCAGGCAAAAAATATAATCAACGTTGTTAGGAGTTTTGTCTACATAAGAACTGTGTAACAAATGCAAGTTTCAGATATAAATGAGAGAAGGGGACAGAGTTATACACAGTGGTGAGCTGGAGCCGGTTCGCTAGAACCGCTTGTTCAATTTAAAAACCCTTTTAGAACTGGTTGTCCTGCGAGGGAGAACTGGTTCTAAAAGGGCTTCTAAATTTAACCACCGGCCAAAAGTGGCGCCTTAGGTGTCGACTCCATGGGTGCTCCGGGGCTGGAGCACCCACGGGGGAAATTTAGTGGGTGCAGAGCACCCACCAGCAGCTCCCTACCCCGCGCCTGCCCCCAGCTCACCTCACCTCCGCTCCGCCTCCTCCCCTGAACACGCCGCCCCACTCTGCTTCTCTGCCCCACCCCCCCACCCCCCCCCCGGCTTCCCACGAATCAGCTGTTTGAGCGGGAAGCCTGGGAGGGCTGAGAAGCAGGCAGCGGCTTCACACTCAGGCCCAGGGAGGCAGAAGTGAGCTGGGGCAGGGGAGCGCGAGGAGGGCCGCCTGCGCCACAGCAGGTAACCCGGCAGGGGGGTGGGGGGGGCGTGCAGGGGAACCGCTCCCCGCCCTAGCTCACCTCCGCCACCCTCGGCCTGAGCAGAAAACCGCCGCCTGCTTCTCAGCCCTCCCCAGCTTCCCACACGAACTGCTGATTCGCAGGAAGCTGGGGGCAGGGGCAGAGAAGCAGAGCGTGGCGACGAGTTCAGGGGAGGAGGCGGAGCGGAGGTGAGGTGAGGTGAACTGGGGCCGGGCATGGGGCGGGGAGCTGCCAGTGGGTGCTCTGCACCCACCAAATTCTCGCTGTGGGTGCTCCAGCCCTGGAGCACCCAGGGAGTCAGCGCCTAAGGCCCCACTTTTGATATGATCAGTGTGGGAGCAGCCACTCTCCCTGCTCCCCCCCAGCTATGATCCCCCACCCCTAGGAGCCAGAGGGACCTGCCGGATGCTTCCTGGGAGCTGCCCCAGGTAAGCACCGCCGGGACTCCCCATCTTGCCCTGGCAGGTCCGTCTGGCTCTTAGGGGCGGGGTGGGCACCCACTACTGTGGCCCACGAGACCCTCCTGCCTGGTTCTGGGGGCAGTCAGGGGACAGGGAAGGAGGGTAGATGGGGCAGGGGTCCCGGGGGGGTGTCAAGGAATGCAGGGGGTTGGATGGGGCACGAGTCCTGGGGGTTGGGGGTGGGCCATGACCCCCTCGTTGGGTGAGGAGGGAACCGGTTGTTAAGATTTTGGCAGCTCATCACTGGTTATACATGACAGTTAGTTATAGATTCAGTCTTTGCTCACTATCATCAGTGTCCTACACCTGCTTTCAGATGCTTTTTGGTATCTTAGACTATATCTTTGCAAGGGTCTAGGCAGAGAAAAAAGCCACAGAATCTATACTGAATAGGTGAATAACAGGCTCCACGGGTTTTTGGTCCCAGTCATGCCTCCCTTAAAACCCCTTGAGTAGCCTTTCAGCAGACTCTCTACAACAGGAAGCTTACAAGAAGCCATTTACAGAATGAAGCCTCAGAGTGAAGGAGAATGGTCAACTTGCTTTTGCACATTCACCCCTGCTGTAGGAATGGCCACACACAAATTATTCAGGGTCATTGCAGTCAAAATCAGTATGGAGGAGGCTTGCTATCAGAATGCAAACACATTTTAGTACTGCTTTCTGCAGCATCAATCTGTGCCCATTTTAAGGCATATCCAGGGAAAGCCAACATTTGTCCCCTTGATTTCATATTAAATTGGATTCAGGCTCAGTTTTGTGACAATGGCTTGAGAGCTAAATCCTGCATCATTTGCTTTACACAGAACTAGACTGAATGAATTGATGACAAAATATTGTCTTGATTACTTGGCGTTAAAAAACCCCACCCTAGACGGCATCATCACCTACATGTCTTTCCCTCTCCCTTGTGATTTTGGAGGCACTGAAGACATTTAAAGAGGGAAACACTAGAGCACACAAATTTCTACCTTAACAAAGGTCACTTGTTAAATGTCCCATTACCACCTGTGGCATTATTGCCACACTATGGCATTATTATGGGCATATCTAAACACCATATATCATCAACACCATATATCATCAGTTGGGCAGCCTTAGCTTTCTAATTAAAAAACTTTTTTTTTAAAGAAGCCATTTTGTTCACCAAGGAGAATAATGATTCATTTGTTGTTTTCAAAACAATTTTTTTCTGAAGTCATCCTTATTTAAAAATCCGAAAGAATTATTTTAATATTTGATCACTGAATCTGAACAAAATAACAACATGACCAAGATTTTCAGCTCAAAAACATGTGGTACCATAATTATGACTAAGGAAACTGTCTACCCCTCTACGACCCTTCCTTCCGCCAATATCTCCAAAATAAAATACTCTGAAACTCAATTGGTAGTATAGCACATTTTAAAACTCCACATAAGGCTGCACATACGGTATCCAAGTGGATGTTTTAAAGTTTAATTTTATTTGACTAAAACATGGCATTTCAAAATGAAATAAGAGAAAATAGAGAGGGCAAATGTAATAAAATGGTGACTCGTTAGGATACTATCCAAAAATGTTACTAACTCTGAGTATAGTATGTGGGATACTTGCAGTATTATGGTATATAATACATTTGTCTCACTTTTTATAAAATAGGGATCTGGAAATGTAATTCCAATTAATAAATATAAACATACCATAAATTCCCCCTAGTAGAATTCACATTAAAGGTGGGAGAGCTTGGGAAAAGCCCCCTGAAAGTACTACAATACTTCTTTAAAAATCAATGTTCACAATTTTTGGAAACACTGATGTAAGCACAGGAACTGAAGTCTGGGAAAAGGCTTAAAGAAAACCCTTAGGAATTACTGATCCTGCAGTATATGTGCTGACACACTCCCACTCAACCAATGAGAGTTCTGCCAACATGAGCACTACAGGATCAGATTCACATTGTTACTTAAGAATGTACTGGACTGTGCACTTGACTTCCTATCATAGGCAGCTGGTGAAAATAATCTTTGGAGAGGCTGAGCAGGGGCATAGCCATGGATGGGCCATGGCCCACCCAATTAACACCAAAACCCACCCAAATCGGAGCACCAGGCACAGTGCTTAAAGTGAGGGGAGTGGCGGGGTGCGGCCCCAGGAAAAAAAATTAAGATTGAACCAGGTCACGGAAAGGTGCAGTCCTTTTCAGTAGAGCTGCTGTTGCCTCATACCACTTCTCTGGGCTCTGCTGCCCCATCAACACAGGCTACAACTCTGCCCTGCTCTATCCAGCTCCTGGTACTGCCACCCCATTGGCCGATTGGTTAGGAACTGAGAGCCCATAGGCACCCACACTGTGGAGCACCCATGGAAAAAAATAGTGGGTGCTCAGCTGCCATCGGCCACAGCTGTTTGGTGGTGCCCCCAATCAGCTGATCGGCAGCTTGGGGGAAAGCAGAGAGCAGCGAGTGGGCCTCAGGAAGGGGGCGGAGCGGGGGGGTGGGAAGAGGCAAAGCAAGGGTGGGGCCTTGGGGGAAGGGGCCGAGTGGGGCAGGAAGAGGTAGAGTGAGGGAGGGGCCTGCGGAAGGGTGGAGTGGGAGCGGGGCCTGAGGGCAGAGCGGGGGTGGAGCACCCCCTGGGGAAAAGTAAAACTCAGCGCCTATGTGAGAGCCAATCAGGTTTCGACCAATCCCTCACCTGCCAGCCGTGTATGGGGCAAGGCTCACCTTTGCCAGTGGGGATGAAGTTATCAGAGCTGGGTGGCATGGGACTGAGACAGAGTCTGTGTCTGCTTCTACATTTGAGCTACCCATACTAGCTCTGCTTGGCTAGCACATTAAAAATAGAAATTCAGTCAAGGGAGCCTGGCTGATGACTTGGGCTAGCTCCCCAGATATGTAACTGCCCGTATTCCCAGAATACATACTTGGGTGGCTAGCCCAAACTGGTTACACCGTTATTTTTAATGCACTAGCTCTGCTTAAGCTAGCACAGGTATGACTCTGCGAGCTGTCAGCTCAGGTGTAGACATGGCCTTTGTCAATGGGGAGTGGAGCGGAGCCCAAGACTGGAAGCAGGAGCCCATGGACTACATCATAACACCAGTCATTGACCCAACCACCTTGCTGTCACTCATACCAGGGGAGGGGCTTCCCATTGGCTCAAAGATCCCCCAGCCAATCAGAATGTAGCCAGCCCCTTCCCACAACCCTGGGTGGGCCGGGGTGCACCTCTGTCAATGGGAAAGCAGTAACAAGAGCTGGGTAACATAACAGCAGAGCCCCTTTCCTGCTGGGATGATGGAGGAGTGGCTGGGCCAAATCTGAGCAATCTTGTGACCTGGTACTAGGGGTTCTGCTGTTCCCAGTCTCTGCATCCCCCCTGGACATATATGGGGAGGAGACCAAGATTGGAAGCAGGAGCCCCTATGTGGGGGTTGCAGCGCCACTCAAATCTGGCCCAGTCACCCCTCCGTCAGGCTAGCAGGGAAGGGGCGCTGTTCTGGTTACTGCCTCCCAGCTGGTGGAGGTGTATCTTTTCGCTACCGGCCGACTAGCACCTGATTGGCTCTCACTTTCCAAACAATCAGCCAGTGGTGATGCAGTTAACTGGAACTGAGTGGTGTGGGATGGAGTCAGAGCCTGTGTTCATGGGGAAGCAGAGCTGAGCAGAGCAGTCTGAGTCAGCAGCAGCTTTACTAAAAGGCTGCACCCCTCAGCAACCTAAAGCAAGGAGTTTTTTTCTGGAGCTGCAACTTCCTGTCACAGCCCCTCATTGAAAGCACTGTGCCTGGTGCTCTGACTTGCATGGGCCTGCCTGCTAACTCCCACACCCTTGGCTATGTCCCTGAGGCATTGAAAGATTTTGCGGTGGGAGGGGGGGTGAAACCCTTCTAATCATAATCACCAACTGCCTAGGCTTCTAATTATAATCTTCTCAAAAACCCTTTAGTAAAGAAACTCATGTAGTGTGCTCTCCATGTGGATCAATATGACAGTCTACATATGCAACACAAAAATATTTCATTTTGTATTTGACGGTTAGTCATCAGGAGTCAAGTTTGGTTTGGTAAACCATAGGTGTTGCAGAAACAGAACAGAGTAATCCACTTCATTCTCAAAACAATAAAGAAGGGAGCCAAGATTGCTTGAGAAATATGGCTCCTTAAGAACTGCTCGTCCATCATTTTACCCACTAGGTATCAGCTTCCCAACAGCTGTATCAAGCAGGAGGGATTGTATCCAGGATTTTGAGTGTAGGCTACAGATGTGCTTTAATAGTATGGGTGCACCTCACTTATCTCAGCCTCTGCATAAATTTTCCCTCTGATCGTAGCCTCTTCTTCTGTGCCCATCCATCTTATACAGGCCCATGATGCAAATGGCCAGCAGTCCACTAGCCTGATGGACAAACAACCACCAAGCTAGGTAGTTGTCTTCCACAGTTTTTATCCTTCCTTCCCCCAAATTTATAAAGCCCAATTTCACTGCAGCAGCTATGGAGGAGAGAAACAGGCATATGAGGGGGTGGAGAACATAAAAGAAGCCACCGCTGCTCTTTCTCTATAGGACATTAAGTTCCACTCCATTTCAAATATGAAGAGAGAAGTCAATAGCCCAGAGACAGAAAGAAAAAATATTTTTTCTACATTTCTGATATAAACTCTCTCTAGTAAGGTCACCGCTTGAACTAAGGATACTACAATCACACATGTCCAACAATGATTCATTATCAGATGCTCTACATTTATATGCTTAGGGTCCGGACAAACCTGAGTCCAGGAATGATGGTAACTTCTATAGATGCCAATGGGAATTGTATCTGCTTACATGAGGACTGAATTAGGATTTCCATGTATAACACATGCTATAATTTGTTACAATTTGTCATTTATGGTTTGTTCAGTATAAGAGGAGAAAACAGAAATTGGGCTATAGGTGTTAATTAGTAATATCATTGTCCTTTTATGCTGAATCTGAGCACTGCCTTCAGGCAGTGCTATTCTGTCGCACTGTTCCCTATTAGCATAGAAACAACAGTAGAGGCATATACAATGTCAAAAACTTCATATATGCTTTAGTGGTTGATGTTGCAGAAATTTGTGTGTAGCTGTGGACCCCCTAGCAGTCTCTCCAGCTATTAATTTTCATATTTATAGTTTAACCTTCCACATTATGGTAAACTTGTTGCTTGAAGTAGTGAGTTTCAAACTGGAGATGTCACTCGGACACAAAACACCACTAAGTATGCAAATTACAATGACATAGTTATGTTGGTAAAGAAGTGAAATTCCTGACTAATATACTGTGTAACCATACGTATATTGGATAAACAGTGTTGCCCTATGAAAAAGGAGAACAGGATTACACCGCTGTAGATTTTGTGCAATGGGCCAACTCCACCCTTATTTTCACAGGTAAAACTCTTTTGTAGTCAATGGAATTGCACTGGTTTTACACAAGTGTCCAATAATGGATTTGGCCCAAGGTATCAAAAAGTTTGTAATCAATACATTCACTTTATATACCTAAATTTATTGGACCTTAAACTTTACAATCAAAAAGAACATAAATATCTTTTATTAATATGAGTGTACAATGAAATTGTGTGTTCTTCTGTAACCACTGCAGCAAGTTTAGAATGATGTACAAAATGAAAAATCTCTGCATTGTCCACAGAGAATGCATACAGTACAGTGCAATCTCTGCTGGCTGCTGTGTGGTAGAGATGCAAAATCAAACACAACAAAAACCAAAACAAAAAAACCCAAAATACACAGAGGGTTTCCAAGGCTTCAAAAATAAAATGGAGAAAACTACAATTTGTTTAAAAATACACTGACAACCTCTGTAATCTTGCACATTTTATGACATAATATGTGATTTCTGCCAAGATCTCATAAGAGTTTTCATCACTGCAAGAACTCAGAGTGACATATTAACATCATAATTAATGCATTTCAGCACTATAGTTTTCGTTCTTCATATAGACAACCCTTCTCCAGGCACCCAGATGTTTAGGGTCTGCATAAAGATGTACTTCTCAACACAATCAAATCTCTCCTATAGACCCAAAATATTTTAATGTTAAAACAGCCTTTTTATAGTGTTTTACCACATCCTATTTTTCAACTGAAATTAAGTCTAAGCCACAAAGTTCAGATCCAAATCTAGATCTGAAGTTCTGCAAAACCCAAGGAAATTCAGCTCTGGCATCCCAATCAAGGCCAACCCTACATACAATTTGATAAACTAGAGAAGATAAAAAGTAAAGATGTTGATTTCCTGTTTTGACAGTTTTAAGGCTCTCTTACTAAGGTCACATCAACAATAATACAACTTACAATACTAAATCTCTACAGGAAAAAAAGATGCAATTAAATCTCTATTGTGCTTGCTAAGTCCTACTCCTGGATTGCTGATTAATCACAAATTATAATGTAAAACTATTATGTGATTCATCTTTTTTAAAGTGTGTGATTCTTGAATCTTAACATTCATACTCAACTCCCATAGACTAGTTGGGAGTTTGCATGAGAACAGCAGGAGCCAGGGCTCTGTCTATATTCTCTCCCTTCCTGATATAATCTTAGCTCATGCACACAGTTCAGCAAATATGGGCTTGATTTAGCCCTTTTAATCCTCATTAACAGCCTAGCAAAATAAGCCATTTTAAAGGAACAGCAAGTTGACCCCACGGAATTATTCCCCAGGCCATTGTTGAGCAATCCTGCCCAAAATAGTACAGTAGCTCTGGGAAATGTCACGTGGTTGGCCTGGCACTGTTCCTTGTCCTTTTTTATTTACATATTAATTTATCCCACACCCATCACAGTAATATCTGAGTTACTCCCAACTGCAGTAAAGTAGATGGAGGCAGGATTTAGCCCTTTCACAGCCTGTTTTTTTGGATGTGATTTTTTGCCAGAGGAAGTCTGTGTTGTACATCTTATTGTAGATGTATTAAAAAGCAGTTCAGGAAAAAATAAGAACCCCTGACCCTTCACCACTCAAATCTGAACCTTCTGAAGGTTCTGAAATGTTCAGATTGGAAGTGTTTCCTTTCCACCCCAGGGGGAGATGAGAGGGTGCCAAATGCCCTCTATACTGTCCTCTGATCTGGTGGCAGGGCTCTTATGGGGGAGATCTGGTGGCATACCACTTAGTCTAGTTCCCACGCCTCCTCCTTTGGGACAATCAAGTAGCTGCTTCTGCCACACCTTCAAATCCATCCCCAAATGTCTTCAAGAGTTTTCCAGGCAGCCTACTCCCCTTAATCAGTTTGGGTTTGCCTGCCCTTTTCATTGACACTACCAGGTGGCATACCATTAGGCCTTCACCTATTTTATCTTGTGGGGGCAATCAGACATGTGGTTGTTCCTTGAAGAGAAGATTAGATGTTGGATGAGGAGAAGATGGTAACTGGTCAAGGGCCTCCTCTCCAATAAGACCTACTACTACCATTCCTCAAAACATGACAAATTACAAAGGAAGATTAACCTTGACATAAGAGGATCCAGAGGAAAAAACATAAATTTCCCTCATGCTACAGACATGCATTTACACTGATATCTTTAACATTTTCATCCATAAGAAATCTTTTCAAATTATTAAGGCAGATAATGAGTTTAACATTTCAAAAATCACTAAAAAGAAAAGGAGTACTTGTGGCACCTTAGAGACTAACCAATTTATTTGAGCATAAGCTTTCGTGAGCTACAGCTCACTTCATCGGATGGCTTATGCTCAAATAAATTGGTTAGTCTCTAAGGTGCCACAAGTACTCCTTTTCTTTTTGCGAATACAGACTAACACGGCTGTTACTCTGAAACCTGTCAAAAATCACTATAGTCTCGATGTATAGTTACAGTGACATAGGCTAATAATGCTTTATATGTGAAAAAGCATCAATGATCATCCTCAGCTGTTTTAAACAAACAAGGAAAATCCATTTACAATATCCACCTTCACTCCCAAATTGTATTCAGAAAGAGTTAAAATATCAAATAAAATTATAAAGGCACTGATGATTTTTTTTTTTGTAACAGAGCTATTGCTAGTAAGCTGTATTTCAGAGAAACACTGCACATTCTGATGACTGTCAAAATTTACATAACTTACTCTACATGAATTAAGTATGAGGTATAAAATGCAACTTTGGCTAAATAAACCCACAGCAATTGTAAAGCAGTATTTCAGGCATTGCTAGAATAATAGAAGACCAAACCACCAACCAAAAAATGAATGTTGTGCGGGGTGAGCTCCCCAACATTTAGTTATTGTGTGGAAATAAATTGATGGAAGATAATCTTTAGAAATACAGATCACAATTCTGCAGTTGCTATAGTATTTTTTATTTTTAATTTTAATTCAGAGTCTATGATCACAACTCTGACATATTAGGGTATTGAAGTGGGCCCGGGAATTACAAGAAAACACATAAATACTAGTATTTCTTTAAAACATTAAGTGTTAAGAGAAACAAATTCCAGTCTTTAACATCTGTCCCACGGATTCTTACCATTTATCTGCTGATCAAAAATTCAAATGGTGCCAAAAAAAATCACGAAGTCAAAAGGACTTGGTGGGGGGATCTTTGTTTCTCTCTAAAAGCCTAAAAGTTATACTCAACTGCAGCACAAAGAGTAAAGAGGTTGTTATTCATATTAACTACATTTACATTCCTATCGCAACATCCAGAGAGCTAATAGTGGGGTTATTAACATAACAAACGTAAATGTTCTATATAAATAATACTGTTTCAGGCCAGCAACCGCTCATCTGACAGCATTTAGGCACAGGCTCAACATCTGTTTATGAACACTTTGCCTAATGATATCATCAGATATCATTAAGTGCGGCAGAATACAGCACAGAGGCAGGTGCAGCTGCCTTCAGTACCCATCACAGAGGAAGAAAAGAGCTGCATTCCCGATCCGAAAACCCATCATTAGGACAATTTTCTTCGACAAACCAGCCCTGTGATTTCAATCTGTATATCACCTGTAATTGTAGTTTTTAGCAAGAAGCTGATTCTATACATTTAGCGACGAATCACGTTGATGGCCTGAATACTGGAAACACATTTGTGGTACCAGCTGCGGCAGCTTTTTTTAGAGCCTGTGTTAACAAAATACTGCTAACAAGGCAATGCTTGGAGTGCAGCTTTGTTTCTCTTTCTTGTTCATAGTGTTTAGATGTGCATAATTATGGAGATTAGCAATTGATTGCTTCTCAATAATAATTGATTATTGGTCACTGAACCTTCTCCAAAGCACTTCACTGGAGGTGAGGGCAGGTGATAAGTGCATTCTTATTGGTTCTAGAAAATATAAAGGAAGGTCCAAAAGAACCTTCGATTTGTACATCAGTTTCCATGATAAACAGACCAAAGGGATAATAGAATATCCCAAAGCCTCGTTTGCCCGGAGGCAAATTGTAGAGATCATAGCAAGCCTGCAGAATTCTCCCTGTGGACTATGTAAGAAACATACATCATTTTTATATATGTCAGTTGTTCTTTGATTTGAAAATATTTCTACCCATTTAATTTATCTTTTTCAGACAGTTTTCTTAAATTGTACAATTTAACGGTTATGAAAGAAAGAATGAATATCAATTTTGAATACCCCTTCAATTGAAACAAACTGACAAAATAATGCAAACCTTTCCCAGATCAGTGTAGCTTGAAAGATTGTCTCTTTCATGAACAGAAGTTGGTCCAATAAAAGATATTACCTCACCCACCTTGTCTATCTAAAATAATGCAAAGTCTGTTTAGTAGACATGCAAATATTGAAGGCTCTATTGTCACAAACAGATAGTGATTTTGAAGTTAGGACCATACCCATTTTGATCAGCTTTCTATCTATGAAAACTGTGGTCTGTGGTGACTGCCTTGATGCAACATAACATAATGTTGGCAATATAACATGATGCCATCACTAAAATTTAAAGGATACTGCTCTTATTTTGGGCTTAATCATGCACAGTCAGTTTGGACAGCAAATATCCAATTTAAATTTACTGGAGTGCATGGAAGTCACTCAGACAATGAAGTATTTATAGTGTTTATAAAATGGTAAATATCTTTTCTTGTTGGCTATTTAAAAAGTATTTTGAACAGTTCAGAATGATATTTCTAATGCTTTTATTAACAGGAAAATATAATTGTAAGTCTGACATCTCATTCTACCCATCTTAAGATAACATTTTCTTGTAACTCCTGAATTTTACAAAAATATGTTTCCTCTGTGGCAGTGAACTTTATAACCTGATTCATGAAAAATGCAGATTGTTTAAAGTTAGCTTGCTCTATTTCCACATTTTTATGCAAGAATGGGAAACAGATTTCACAAGCATGATTGAAAAGGAAAATGCCCAAGATACAGGGATGAGGTTTAGGAAAGAATAAATGGTTGGGATCTGAGTCAATGCTTTCTTTCCGCTCAAAGAAGGGTCTCTCACACGACGAACAGGCACAATTCTCAGGGAGCATTGTTCAGTCAAAAAGCAGACGCTTCTTTTTTGCTGCTTTCTCCAACAGCAACACAGTGTTAACACTGTGGCAGGAAATACTCAAAATTAACATTACACTTAGGACCCAATCCAGCCCAGGGATATACAAGGTTATTCTGTGCTTGTCCCCGCCTCCTCCTACCAGCTTCTATCTAGAGAGCACACAAAATAGAGAATGAGGTTTGGGTGGAGATATTCTATATGCTAGCAACCGCTTCGGGAGTCCAGGAGTTACTTTATCCCCTTTCATGATGAGGTTTTGAATTCAGGTGATGCAAAGTATTTTCATACTTATTTTATATAAAGGGCTTGAGTTTTAAAGCAGCTTTGACCCAACCTCCTATTTGTGCCTACAGCTAGATGTAGTCATAATTTTCCCAAACACAATGACTTGCAGGTGCGAATAGTGATCTAGATAACTAACTAACTGATCTGTGAGCACAGCCAGATAGTTAGACATAATTGTGTCCATAATTATTGACAAAGCAAAAGAAAAGGCCAGGTTTTTACAATATGTACTTGATACATTGCATAGAGTTTTTGGTGGTAAGCCCTAAAACTGGTAAGCCAGGAAACTGTAAGCCAAGAAACTGTATGCCAGGAAAATTGATGTATTACAACTCCCCACTATTACTTCCCTTCTCCCAAATATGACATATTCATAATTGTATTTTCTTTTTAAAACTAAAAAATGTGGGATATTTGTACCAGTATAGCTAAACTGATGTAGCTGCACTGATGGATATCCCTAATATAGACATTCTGCATCAGTGTAAACAGTGACTTGCACCTCACCACAGATTTAAACTACAGCATGCCACTTTTCACACTAGTGCAGTAAATCTATACTCGGAATTTACATGGATGCAGCTACACTGGTGTAGCTACACTGATGCAAAAAGAATAGAAAAGGCCTAAACAAATTTGTGGTAACTAAGTGTAGACATTCCAAATTCCCTTTACATCCCTACCACCAAAAAACTTGGTCAGAAATATGTGCTTAATATGTGCTCCCAGTCCCCTCTTTCCTTCACCAGCTCCCAGTCTCACTCCTGGCTCTCAGTCCCAGCCTCTGAACGGATGGAGCATGCTTAGTCACTCTGTGGGAGTGAGGTGTGTGCAGTATGGTCAGCACTATAAGCTGAGAGAGACTTGCACATCGTCACTGAAGATGGAATCTTTAGATATTTTAACTATTCAAATCGAAGCAGTCTCTATTGAGTATGTGCAAACTGCTCCAAGATTTATAGGTTCAAAGAATTTGGGTGGATTTTCACAGGGACAGCAAAAAGCACATCTCTGACACAAAGGCCACCCCTTGCCACATTTCAAGTCCTTGATCCAAAGCATATAGGGAATAGAGTTGTTCCAAGCAAAGTTTCAAGAATTTTTTGACATAGGCAAAACAACACATTTTGCCCTAGTTTCATTCTCAGAAATGGATGAATTATTTTGGCTGAAAATTTCCAGAAGAATTCAGCGTGAGGCTGACACCTGGCATGGAAAATACCAGCCCAAACAGTTCAAGTCTGCCAAAGTTAGAAGATCATAAGAATGGCCATACTGGGTCAGGTCAAAAGTCCATCTAGCCAAGTATTCTGTCTTATGACAGTGACCAAAGCCATATGCTTCAGAGGGAGTGATGAGAACAGGTTGATCTATTGAGTGACCTATCCCCAGTTGTCTAGTCGCAGCTTCAAGCAGTTAAAGGCTTAGGGACACACAGAGCATGGAATTGTGTCCATGACCATCTTGGCTAATAGCCATTGATGAACCTATCCTCCATGAATACGTCTAATTCTGTTTTGAACCCAGTTATATTTTGGCCTTCACAACATCTCCTGGCAATGACTGTACATTGTGTGAAGAAGCACTTCCTTATGTTTCTTTTAAACCTGCTGCCTATTAACTTCGTTGGACGATCCCTGGTTAGTGTGTTATGTGAAGGGGTAAATAACACTTCCTGGTCCACTTTCTCCACACCTTTCACAATTTTATACATGTCTATCATATCCCTCCTTGGTCATCTCTGTTCAAAGCCAAACAGTCCCAGTCTTTTTAATGTCTCCTCATATGAAAGCTGTTCCATACCCCTAATCACTTCTGTGGTCCTTCTCTGTACTTTTTCCCAATCCTAATACATCTTCTCTGAGATGGAGCAACCAGAACTGCAGGCATCATTCAAGGTGTGGGCATACCATAGATTTATCAAGTGGTACTGTGATAATTTCTGCCTTATTTTCTATCCTTTTCCTAATGGTTCCTTACTTTCTGTTAGCTTTTTTGAGTGCCACTGCACATTGAGCAGATGTTTTCAGAGAACTATCCACAATGACGCCAAGATTTCTTGAGGGGCAACAACTAATTTAGACCCCATCATTTTATAAATATAGTTGGGATTATGTCTTTGCATTTATCAACATTGAATTTCATCTGCCATTTTGTCATTCGGTCACCCAGTTTTGAGAGATCCCTTTGGAACTGTTTGAAGTCTGCTTTGGACTTCTCTATCTTGAGTAATTTTGTATCATCTGAAAACTTTCCCACCTGACTGTTTACCCCTTTTTTCAGATCATTTACGAATATGTTGAACTTGTCCCAGTTCAAATCCCAGTTCAAATCCTTGGGGTACCCCACTATGTCCCTCTCTCCACTGTGAAAACTGTTTATTCCTACCCTTTGTTTCCTAGCTTTTAAGCAGTTACTAACCCCTTTTATCCCACGATTCCTTACTTTGCTTGAGAGCCATGTTGATTCCCCCCAAAAATATCATGTTCATCTATGTATCTGGTAATTCTGTTTTTACGATAGTTTCAAGCAATTTGCCTGGTACTGAAGTTAGGCTTAGTGGCCAGTAATTGCTAGGATCGACTCTGGAGCCCTTTTTAAAAAATTGGCAGCATATTAGCTATCCATCAGTCATCTGGTACATAAGCTGATTTAAGTGATAGGTTACATACCACAGTCAGTAGGACTGCAATTTCATATTTGAGTTCCATCAGAACTCTTGGGTGAATATCATCTGGTCCTGGTTTATTTTGTTTAATGTATCATTTTGTTCTAAAACCTCCTCTATTCACACCTCAGACTGGGACAGTTCCTCAGATTTATCACCTAAAAAGAATGGCTCAGGTATCGCAATCTCCCTCACATCCTCTCCAGTGAAGACTGATGCAAAGAATTCATTTAGTTTCTCTGCAATGGTTTTGTCTTCCTTGAGTGCTTCTTTAGCACCTTGATCATCCCACTGATTCTTTTGCAGGTTTCCTGCTTTTGATGTACTTAAAAAAAATTGCTTTCAGTTTTTGTGTCTTTTGCTAGTTGCTCTTCAGATTCCTTTTTGGCCTGCCTAATTACGGCAGATTTTATGCTCCTTTTGATTTTCCTCAGTAGGATTTGATTTCCAATTTTTAAAGGATGACTTTTTGTCTTTAACCATCTTTTTTATTCTCTTTAGCCATAGTGGCATTTTTTTGGTCCTCATAGTTGCTTTTTTATTTTTTTTTTATTTGAAGTATACGTAGAGTCTAAGCCTCTCTGATGGTGTTATTAAAAAAATTTCCATGCAATTTGAAGGCAGTTCACTCTTGTGACTGTTCCTTTTAATTTTTGTTTAACTAACCTTCTCATTTTTGTGTCATTCCATTTTTTGAAGATAAATGCTACTATGGTGGGTTTCTTGGGTATTCTCCCCCCACCCCCACCCCCATATTAAAGTTAATTACATTATGGTCACTATTACCAAGCGGTTTAGCTATATTCACCTCTTGGATGAGATCCTGTACACCAATTAGGACTAAATCAAGAATTGCCTCTCCCCTTGTGGATTGCAGGACTAACTGCTCCAAGAATAGTCATTAAGGGTGTCTAGAAGTATTATCTCTACATCCTGTTTTGAGGTAACCTCTCCCTTCTCCTCCTCCCCTGAAATGTCTCTATTCCCCTTCTTTCCTTTTCCTTTATTCCTGTTAACTTACCTCCTTTGTCCATTTCACTTGCCTTATCTGTACCCCATAACACAGATAAATAAAACCAAAAAACTTTTAACTTTCATTTTCTTTTATGTGTATTTCATTTTCCTTACTCTTTGCCAGCCTAACTCTGCTGGCTTAACTCCCCCACCCCTACCATTGAAGACTATATGTAACCTCTTCAGGGCAGAGAACGACTCTGGTCTCCACATGTGTGTTTAGGAAATGCCTAGCATATCTTGGCTGTTATTACCATATAAACAAATACATAGTAATAATAATCACTTTATTTGTATTTGCTGCATATATTGTATATGAAAGTATTAGCTATGTGGACTGTGCTTTTATGACAAGACCTCTCCCCCACCCTCGTCAGCTAATTTAACTATGATAGCTATTGAGACAGTAGGAGAGTAGTATCATTTGGTCAATTTACCTTTTTTAATTGATAGCTTATGGTATGTTGTTCTAAGAGAGTCCATTTAAAAACATTACTTGCCATTTGCAACATTTACCACCTGCTCTTCATGCTTTGCTCACGTGCTGTACAGGTTAGCTGCGAGTGTAATGGATCACAGCAAAAGCAAAACACTTCCATTATGGACGTTTGCAGTATTAATCATAGTTTCTAGTCTTATGTTTTGTTCTAATTCTATAAAGTTTTAACAGCAAATTGAAAAAATATAGTCAAATTGTATTATGCAATCAGATCACTTATCTTTACTATGTGAAATCAAAAGTTTAACTTCATTGACTTCAGGCCTCAAACTTAAACGTCAAAACATATTATATAGTATTGAATATTGCATTGTACATAAACACTTGTGTACTCTATCTGATGTGTATGTATGCCTTATAAATGTTATATAGTTTAAGAGAGAGAGAGATCTATTATGTGGCTACCTAACGCAGCCTAATATAATACAGGCTTTTATAGGACTTTGAGTTTTAGGTATGATAGAATCATAGACTTTAAGGACAGAAGGGACCATTATGATCGTCTAGTCTGATCTCCTGCACAACGCAGGCCACAGAAGCTCACCCACCCACTCCTGTAACAAACCCCTAACCTATGTCTGAGCTACTGAAGTCCTCAAATCATGGTTTAAAGACTTCAAGGTGCAGAGAATCCTCCAGCAAGTGACCCGTGCCCAACGCTGCAGAGGAAGGCAAAAAACCTGCAGGGCCTTTGCCAATCTGCCCTGGAGGAAAATTCCTTCCTGACTCCAAATATGGCAATCAGCTAAACCCTGAGCATGTGGACAAGACTCATCAGCCAGACACCCAGGAAAGAATTCTCTGCAGTAACTCAGATCCCACCCCATTTAACATCCCATCACAAGCCATTGGGCATATTTACTGCTAATAGTCAAAGATAAATTAATTGCCAAAATTAGGCTATCCCATCATACCATCCCCTCCATAAACTTATCAAGCTTAGTCTTGAAGCCAGATATGTTTTTTACCCCACTGCTCCCCTTGGAAGCCTGTTCCAGAACTTCACTCCTCTGATGGTTAGAAACCTTCTAATTTCAAGTCTAAAGTTCCCGATGGCCAGTTTATATCCTTTTGTTCTTGCGTCCACATTGGTACCGAGCTTAAATAATTCCTCTCTCTCCCTGGTATTTATCCCTCTGATATATTTATAGAGAGCAATCATAACTCCCCTCAGCCTTCTTTTGGTTAGGCTAAACAGGCCAGAAATGGTAAATAAACAGTGACTCTTATTGAAGATCATTTTCGGGTCTTAAATTGGTCCAGGTCAGTGATGCAGCACTATTTTATGGCCGCCATCTTGTTCTATAGAATCTCAGCTTCTTTCATTAAAATAGAAAAGGTTTCTAGCCATTATGGTTGTGAAGAAAACTTTGAAAATGAGAAACGTGCATCAACCAATGGTGCAATATCTACCCAAGTCTAGAGAGACCCTGAAACAATAGCTCTGAGAGGTACCAAGTGCTCCATTCCTCTTCCTGCCCAATGATGGGCAACTTAGATGTCCAATGATGATTACTTAAATGCCAAAATTATTAACTATTTCTCTGCTATCATAGCAATTAAGAAAGGAGATGGAGGATCTACTGTGTACAATCTCCTAGAGTAGCATCTCATTTTGATGACATGAGTGAGCGGTACCTGGGAGATAACACTGTTTCTTTCTATTGGGGCCCAGAAGAGCATCCAAGTCCTACTGACCTGACAGTAGCCTCATCTCTGTACCAACCAGTGAGAACCAGTCTGTACTGGGGGTAGCTGCTGGGCAGCTTCATCTCTGGCTCTAATAGCTGCTCTCTTCCCTCTGCTGCAGGCTTTCTTCAGACTCTGGTAGACATAATTGCATCAGTTACACTCAGTTCAGATGTCCAAGCTTTTCTTCACAACCATGAAGGCTAGAAAGCTGAGATTATGACACCATCACATGACTCTGGGAGCTGATGCCCTAAACATGTACCTATTGTGAATATGGTTTATCTGAACCTCACAGAGTGAGCCAAGCCTGAGGAGGCCAGAAGAGCACATGTGTTTGCAAGTGGTGTCATCTCATTTTGGCATCTCCAGGAGGTGAAGTTTGGCGCCTGGCCCAGTTTGAGCCCTGACACTATTAAAAAAGATAACCTGAATATAAATAGAAATGGTTCCAAATCAAAAACTTGGATCCAAATATTTTGAAATTTGGCTGTACTTTACATCTGCACTTGAATCTGGAGCTGAATCTTTCACATTGAATCCTTCCCTGTTTGTAACCACATATTCCGTGTAATGTTCGAGTATAAAATTACTCTTAGAACTCTCAGGGCAGTAGCACAGCAGCAGACTCAACAAGATACTGTACAGAGCCACAGAACAAGGATCAAGCCTCAGGTTTTTAAAGGAATTTTAGTTTTTAAGCACAACATGGCTTTAAATGTGCCTACACTGACTATTTCATTAGATGAACAAGGATAGTGAAATTAGGTGAAGATAAGCAATTTCAAATACATTCAGACAGTAAGTGATAGAAATTGGTGTTGAATGAAAATCTGAATACTCACATTACGTTCCTCTGGGATTTTTTTTGTAAAAAAAGTATTATTTTAAAAAGTAATATATTTTCAACACACATTCTCAATAGGAATGTGGCTTAATATTGTATAGTTGGCTTTTTACCAAATTCCGCTGGAGCAACTTCCTTGCCATCTGAGCAGGTTTTTTGCTAAATGCCACTGAAGTGGCTTCACTTCAAAACAACACTAGAGAAGGTTTTGTTTGGTTTTGTGTTTTGTTTTTAACATGGCACTGCGGTGACTTCAGTTTAAGGCACTGCTGCCTGAAAATCTCACCAATGGGATGTCACACCAATGAATTACTGTGGACAGCCAACAACAAATTCATGAACTATATGTTTTTTGTATATGGCAGAAGTTTGTTTCAAGCTGATATCCATGTAATATTGTAAGGTACTCAAAAACAACAAAAACTGCCATATGTCATGCAGCCCTGTCTATATTGTTTGGAAACCAGTTAATAGCTTCTGATTTACTGCTTGATACATGTAGGGAGAAGGAGGAGTTTGTAACCACACTGTTCCCTTCTCCTTACCTGGAGAAATATATACATTAGATTACTGCAAATTGATTTATTTGGGAGTGCCATGGAAACTAATTTGTGGATTTCAACTACTGTTCAATATGGCAGCACAAAAGCTCAGGGCTTTTGCCTGTGAAATTCTGTGACATCTGAATTTTGTGTATTTCTATAAACATGTACAAAGCCCATGCATTTAGTCAGAGTTAGCCACAGTTTGAGAACTGAAATCAGCCCATATCTAAATTAAATATAGTAACATAATGCTGAGGATCTTATTTATAATCACACTTAGATATGAAATTTAAACTATATCCTTAATCCACATTTTTACTAGGTAGTACAGCACATATGTTATATAAAATCTCCAACTGTCTGGAGGCTCCTGCAAACCCTACTGCAAGACGAACAGAGGGTGTTAATGATGGTAATGCAGCTTTTATTGAGAATTTTTAGTGTTTTGTTGGTCTGATATTAATTTTAACATTATTTTCAGTTCTTGTTTTATGTGACGGAAAGGACACACATCAGTTAAATAGTTGAAACAATCATTATGAAATTACTATGAAAATGCTCTGAGAGTTTTAAAAGGGTGACAATAAAAATAATCAAAACAGAGGAGAAAAAAGTATTAGATATAATTTTCAAAAGCTCATGTGATTTGTCAAGAAAGGATTATTTCTATCATTTTTTGTGGGACATTAAGAAACAGTACATATATTATTTGCAACTTTTTAATGGGCAAATTATACAGACACAATTTTCCAATCTTGTAAACAGATACAAATGAGTTTGTAAAATTTGATGGGAAGATATGTTATCTAAGATTTCCATTTCTAGTGTACATGTGTAAACCATTTACTAGTGTTCAGCTTTATAAAACAGCATAAGATGGAAGTATCTGAACACTTAGGTTGTCACCTTAAAACAAACTGTCACACATTTTTCTTCACACATTTGAAACCCAACTTATCAACCTTAACAAGTGTTGTTATCAAAAGAATTTTGGTGCCTTTGTTCTTTCCCTTTTGCAAGTAAATTACACTTTTAGGATTTATTAAGACAAGAAACAATTTTTGAATAGCAGGTCAAAACTCTCTATGGAAAAATTCTCATTACTTTCTAGCCTGAAGCAGTATTTACCACTCCAACTTATCCATCTTTTCCTGTTTTTTATATATCTATATTTCCAGAATCTTGTTTCTGTGCCTAATGCTATAACACTGCAGCAGTTTGTTCAAAGCAACACTCTTATTTTTGCTCTTAGCCGGTGCTATACAAACCCTGATCAATTATTGAAGTGTAAGCCCTGAAGTAACACAGCCATTACTGCAGCAGGCAGATAAAAATGGAACACTTTTAGCTACAGTATATTTACTTTAGAGTTTCAGCAAACAAACCAACAAGTTAAACTACCTTGTCTTTCACTTTGTTTGATGTACTAATATTTCCTGCATGTTCAAAAGTCTCTCTTTTAAAACAAAGTTACTGAAAATGTTATGGCTGCTTGTTTGTGGGAATACCTAGCTTCAACATTTGCATGAAACAGCCTTGAGATATAGAAAGGATGGCATTAAAGTAGCAAAGATCTAATACAGAAGCTGCTATCTGCGGTGCCATAAGAACCACAGTTTTTTTATGAGCTGGTTGGTATTTTAAGTTCGCCAAACTGCAGAGCCTGCATATGGTAATGACATTAAAAATGATGCTGAGCTGCATCTAAAACAACAAACAACATCACGGAGGAAAGTATTCATTAAAGAGAAAAAAATCAAATTAGAGGTGCCGTAAATTTCTCATGAAAATCAACCGCTAATCACTTGTGGACTTTTCTCTCTCTCTCTCCGTAGCTTGCTCCTTTATTCACAAAGGAATGCCCAAGATGTTGTAATTTTTTGATCAAATGCTTTCTTATTTAATTATACAGAGTCTATCTGATAGAGACGCCAGTTCAAGACTACAACTATTCATCTTCTGATGGTACTGCATGTGCATCTGCAGACGAGATATAATGTTTTCCAGTTTAAATGTCTGTTCTGGGTTTTAAGGACTAAATGATAGTGAAGATGACTGGAAATGTTCCAGGTCTTCCCATATATACTGCATAGCAGAAACAAAAATTAGTACTTGTGCTACAGAACTAATAGTGTTTGACATTTGCATTTATCACTTACGTTATGAAGAGTGGGAAGAAACTGCCCCAGGAAGTTTGGATGAAGCTATATGAATTCAGTTTAAGAAATGGATGTTTAAAAAACGTTGTTTAGCTGGAATTACTCCTCAGAGGCTCTTTTCTAAGGTCCCAGAGGAAAGCAAGCTGCATAATTTGTAAGCATAGGTGAAAAGATTATGAAAAATGATCTCATGAATACCTGTGTCATCATATCCCACTTGAAGGTATTTGATATCTGAATGAACTATCCACAAGTAAAAAAAAAAAAAAAAAGCCATATGAACTTGGATGCTTTCATAAGTTTGGACAGATCATCTGAAAACAAAAAAAGTATTTATGAAAAGATGTTCATTTTTTTGCACAGATTCTCCAGGGGCCATATTCGGCACCATTTGTACTGGTGAGCATTTACTCACACAAATGTTTGACTTCACTGGGCTACTTGTGAGAGTAAGCAATCACCTACATAAGTCCAGGTTACAAAATGTAGTTTTAAATTTCTGCATGAGCTTATTACTATAAAGTATAAAATATCAGACTGCAATATAGAACTAAATATTTTCTCAAATAAGATTGCTAAATACAAATTCACATGTAAATCTGCTGCTATGAAATCTTATTATATCTCAGGATCAAGACAATAGGAACATCTACCCTTTTTTCCCGGCTGTAGCTATTGGAAATAACTAACAATGTCAAATTATTACTACTTCTTTTTTCTTCTTTACCCTTTACTTATTTCAGTATCTCTTATTTTAAAAAGCAGAAACTGTAATAAATGTAAATAAATCCTTTATCTTCCATTTCTTTGTGAGCAGTGCCTATTAGCCTGATAACATATTCAAGGTATGCCTCAAATACTTGGAAGCAGAAACCTTTCCATTTGAACATTACATTCATCGAAAGTGAGGTAGCCAATTTGTTGATGCAAGCGTCTGTGCTATTATTTTTAGAGCTTTCTGGCAGACAGCTCATGAAAGGTGGCTTGTATAAACCAGCAATATAATTTGAAAAAAAAGTGCAAAAAGGGAATCTATAGTGATGTATGCTTGTGTGAAGCTGCTCTTTATTTAAACAGTGTACTGGATGGCAGAAATAGGCTGACTTTGAATTTATGAGGTGTGAAGCTATGTCTCATAATGATTAACATTAGAATCACAATTTAAACCTGAGGTCAGATTCCAGAAACTATATTAACCCCTTTGCCATCAGCAAATCTGGAGCTCCCACCATTATTACAGTTGGTGATATTTACCATTGCTGCCATAAACTTGAGGCCTGATCCTGAAACATCTATTCAAGCAAAACTCTCACTGAATTCACTGCCAGTTGTACCCAAGTAAAGAAGGTGGGATCAGGCCCTTAAACCTTCCTGCCCTTATTCTGTACGCATCCAGTATCATTACTGCAGATTTAAAAAAAAAAAACACCCTTACAGTTTTCAATTGGAGCATTCTATATTTACCTACAGGGCTATACAAATGACTCCTTTTCATAACACTTATGTAATACAACCTAAACTACAGAAAAACATTGAGGGAATTTAGCTTGGAGTTTCCAACTTTAGATAGAGTTGCATGAAATATCCACTTGGCCAATTTATTCAGGTGAACAGACCCTTAACATGTGAACATTCTCTGTTATTTGCTCAGTAATAATAATAGTAATAACAACAGTAATAATGCTTAGCACATCTATAGTACTTTTCATGTCCAGAGCACTTCACAAACACAGGATCTGAATGAATCCATGGTATGCACCAATAGAAAGTCTGCCTGGAGGGCACTGTAGCACTGAAGGAAAACAGACGCCCAGAGGAACCTCAGAAACTCGGTGCTGGTGGCTGGAGATGGGTTGTGTGGGACCAGGACACTGAGGGATGCCTTATTTCAGTGCATGCACTGGAAGCTTCCTCCAGCAGGGCTCCTATGGAGCTCCAGTTGCAAATGAAAGCTGTTTCCCCAAAATGGAATCCTACAGATGGCAATAGTTCAAATAATCATGGGTGAATGACTCTGCTAGTGCAAGGTGTTCAGTCGGAAAAACACTCTTCCGGCAGAGATGAATGAAACCCATTAAATAAATAGTCCTCTTCCCCCTATTTATTCAGGTAAGTAAGTATAACTATCCACATTCTACAGACAGAGAGACTCAAACAGAGAGCCTGAGTGACTTGGCCCAAGTCCAAAAGAAAGTCAATGTAAGAGCAGAATTAAAATTCAAGACTTCGTGACTTCCATACCCATATTAACTGGCAATGAACTGTTACTTCAAACAACAAGCTATCCTGCCAGTATGAAATATAAATTTTAGAAGACACAGCAAAGTTTCTGGAAAGAGAAGTAAAACTGTCATAATCTTCCAAGGGTAGACATTTTTATGAGCATATGACATGAAACTAAGGGCTCTCTGGCTATCAGGAGACAGGGAGGAAGAGAGGACCTGAGACAGGAAGAAATGAACACCAAAAACACTTTGGGGGGCAAAATTCTTATCTTATACCCTGTGTAGCCCCACTGAAATACATGGGGTTGCACAGGGCAAAAGTGAGACAGAATTTGTCAGTTTGGGGAACGGAAGAAAGAAGAGGTAAGGATACAAAAAAAATGTGAGATTTTTTTGGCGAACATCTACAAATAATTAAATATTGTGGATTTTATTCTTTGGAAGCACCAAAATAACACTTGTGTTTCAAAAAAAAAAATCACCTTTTTATTTATCAGGCTTTCAAAATAGCACATATGGTTTCGCTCATCACACATTTTTTTCTATTCTTTTTCTGCCTTAGTTTAGACTGAGGTGGTCCCACTGTTGTTTTAAGGTATTAGAACATAGTTGTTGGAAGGTTGAAACCACCTGAACAGGAAAGTCGCCTTACAGATCCCACTTTCCAGGGGCTGGTTTCACAAAACCATAGACAAATTATCAAATCATGTCAGAAAAAAAGAATTGCAAAACAGACTATCATAAAAACCAATGTAAGCTACTGCTGGAAACAGATCTCCTAGATTTCTTCTAGCCCTTGTTAGATACTATAAATAAAGCCACTAGAGAGAAGTCTCTGGGAACGTATTTTGTGTTTAGGGAGTACAAAACTGATAAATAATAGTCCAAATAATATTTCATTTATTATCATCATTTAGTGATAGAATACATATTTCTTAGCAGTAAAATATAATGTTTTATTTAAGACTGGACTCTAGAATATACAAAAGATTTAGACTTGAACAAATGTAATTCTGTTGGAACCAGGGTCAAATGTGGGAAGATTTCAAGAAAATGTTCTGACACAGGATGAATCTTTTTGACTGATTTTACTTTGGCTTGGGGATGTGAAAGTCAAGAACCTTTGACCAAAGACAGTATAGAACTACTGAAATATACCCAGTTTTTAATTATTTGTCTATTTAACCAGACTTTGGTATGAATTAAATGATGATTTTCAGGCACACTAGCACTACAGAATTATGTGCAAAATTCTTTTCAGAGGCAGTTATAAAACCTCTAGGTTACACAGTAAATAGTCTCATGATCTTATGCCATCTGACCTACCATAAGTATGCTGGAGAATGACTCTAATTTTGAATATTCATTAATATCATGGGTTTAAAAAAACATTTTAATGTCACAGAGAAACAAAAGCCATTCACGGGCCAAAGCCCAGTCACTTATGTTTACCACAGATTGATGATAATACATCAGAATGTCAGAAGATCTGTATTTACCAAGTTTGATGAAGAAACTCTGACAAATACTATTTAAGATAAGTGGCATTTTCTCCTAATTGTTTTCAAATGGATGAATGAAAACCTAATGCCCTGCTACTTTGGTAGAGCACTAAATGGCTTTAAGTCTCATGTTTATACAATGTATCGGTACACACACTAAAAGGAGAATCAGGATACTGTATAAATGTATTTTAGGGATCCATATAGTTTGAACTGGGGGGCGGGGGAGAGTGCAAGAGGATGCCCCATATAAAGCAATAAATTTGCTCGTTAACCTTTTATATTCTCAGTTTCCTATTCCATGTCTATCACCCTCATCATCTTGTGGAGCTGTTATATTTTTAACAAATACAAATGTTATATCCATACATTTTGTTTTGAATGAAATATATCAAAATGTATCATTTAATACAGTTAGATCAAATAATAGAGATAAATTATTCTAGCATATCTCGTCTGAAATAGGTAGAAAATCAAAGTTTAAGTGTCCTAAAACACTTACAACAACAAGGAGAGTAAGACTCTGAACCTGCAAACTGCCATGTGCAACTTGTGCCACACACATATTGAGCCCTATTGACTTCAGTAGGAGTTTTCACGGGGGTAAGAGTCCACACTCACAAGGAACAGGTTGCACACATGGGCATTAGGTCCCACTCCTGCAATGAGCTCTGTGCACGTACAGGGGTCATTGCAAGATTAGGGCCTAATGGGGAAATTGCAGTTTTATCTCAACCTCTGAATAAAGGGCAGCACATAGGAGCATACCATGGACTATACTGTGACTCAGAGTCACAATGTGGCCTCTGGCTTCCCCATTTGGCTCAGGGGTAAGTAATTTGCAGTGGCCCTATTCCTGGCACAGATTACTTCCTTTACATAAGTGGCAAAGACTCCTGTGGCACCTTATAGACTAATTTATAGACGTATTGGACCATAAGCTTTCATGGGCGAATACCCACTTTGTTTGATGCAACGCTTTTGTGGGTGAATACTGACGAAGTGGTTATTCACCAACGAAAGCTGATGCTCCAGTACGTCTGTTAGTCTATAAGGTGACACAGGACTCTTTGCCGCTTTTACAGATCCAGACTAACATGGCTACCTCTCTGATACTTGTTCCTTTACATACTTGCTCAGCTGCACTTGTCAGTGCACTTCGGCAGACAAAACCAAATCTCTGCCCACTTCCTGCTCATATACACTTTTATTATAACCCAACTTTACACATCTTGAGACAGGGATCAAATGTGGATTTAATCTAGATATGAATATGACAATTTAGCCAAAATAAGGATCAACAAAAACCCAAATTAAATAATAATTTTTTTCAATTAACTTCAAACAAGTATATCGTTGAGTTTCATGTGACTCTGCCCAATAGAATAGAGAAATCCTTGAGAAGATACAGAAAAGACAATTTATCACAAGAAAGACCGTTATCAAGGTAGTTTAGCCTGACTGAAGGAGAAAGTACCAGAACCCACAAAGGTTTTTTTTCTCATAAAATTTCCTGAAATTTGGTATGTTATTTCTCTAAAACAAGGGACTAAACTAAAGGCCCTTGAGCAGTGATGAGCTGCCAAAATCTTAACAACCTGTTCCCTATAAAAAGTTCTGATTTAAGGGATTTGCCCCAGTATGTATTTTTTGTACCAACAGGGTTATCATACATCCGTATTTTCCCAGGAGGGATTTTTAAATTTTAAAATTTAAAAATTCCTCCCGGATAGCGAGTTAAGAACCAAAAGGCCTGACCTGTCCGGAAAAATACGGATGTATGTTAACCCTGCCTAAAGTTCTTATTTTAAAAGATGGGCCTGAACTAGAAATGAGCTCTGTTTCACATGTGTGGATGTGGCCACACATGTGTCTCCAGCCACCCCTGCACCCGCTGCCCGCAGCCAGCCCCTGCTGCACGCACCCCCAGCCCTGCCCACAGCCAGCCCCTGTCTCCGGCCACCCCCTGCCCTGCCCGCACCAGCCCCTGTCTGCAGGCACCCCCACACACCTTGGCTGGAGACAGGGCAGCGGGTGCGTGAGGCAGGGGCTGGCTGCGGGCAGGGTAGGGGGTGCGTGCAGCAGGGGTTGGCTGGATACAGGGCAGGGGATGCGGCAGGGGTTGGCTGCAGGGGCTGGCCCCAAACTTCCAAATCTTTCAAGGTTTCTCCATCGCTGATTTATCAGGAATTTATATTTGGCACTTTCAGCCTTTGGCCTTCTGATAGATCTCAGTGTCCATATAAATAAACTACCATACAAAATAGCACAATTCTGTATGAGATATAACAGGGGGTTACTGAAAGCCAGCAACAAGTTCTATTGGCAAAGTCATAAGGAAGCTTGCCTACAGCTAAATCTGTTAAGTAATATAATGAATGGACAGTATAGAATCATAGAATCATAGAATATCAGGGTTGGAAGGGACCTCAGGAGGTCATCTAGTTCAACCCCCTGCTCAAAGGACCAATCCCCAATTAAATCATCCCAGCCAGGGCTTTGTCAAGCCTGACCTTAAAAACTTCTAAGGAAGGAGATTCTACCACCTCCCTAGGTAACGCATTCCAGTGTTTCACCACCCTCCTAGTGAAAAAGTTTTTCCTAATATCCAACCTAAACCTCCCCCACTGCAACTTGAGACTATTACTCCTTGTCCTGTCCTCTTCTACCCCTGAGAATAGTCTAGAACCATCCTCTCTGGAACCACCTCTCAGGCAGTTGAAAGCAGCTATCAAATCCCCCCTCATTCTTCTCTTCTGCAGACTAAACATCCCAGTTCCCTCAGCCTCTCCTCATAAGTCATGTGTTCCAGACTCCTTATCATTTTTGTTGCCCTTTGCTGGACTCTCTCCAATTTATCCACATTCTTCTTGTAGTGTGGGGCCCAAAACTGGACACAGTACTCCAGATGAGGCAGATGAGTACTTGCAACTAACGAGTATTAATGTTCACTCAAACCAGAAAACAAAACCAAAAAAGACCATAACCAAAAATTAATTCACTGAGAAAAAATAGTGCAAATATCAGGTCAGCGGGCAGCAAATTGTTCCCATGTTGGTCCTTAAGCCAGGTGCATGAAGGTGAGAGTAGGGGAGGCAACCAATACTTCATAAGGCTCAAAGCAATGTCAGGCAGAACCACACTGAGCTGTGCCAAGCCCTCATCCTCAGTTAGATGTGGGTGAGAATGGGGAAATAAGGGAGATTCATCCCCTAATCTGAGGAATAAAATAGCATACAGTGAGTGCATTTCTCTGGCTTTCAGTCACCCATTTATATATTGTGTGTGAAGGGTCACAATCTTCCTCCTAGAAGCCAAAAGCATTCCCTGAGATAGTTCCCATCTGAATACATTACCAGCCAGAACGGCATGCAGGCTGGTGTCACTCTGGCAATTGGGGCCTGCACTGAAGCCTAGAGAAATGGATAGGTTCCCTTTGACTTAAATGGCGTTGGTAATTATTTTGTGACAGTTGATATTCTTCCCCATTTTCCATTCTCTTCTCCTTTGCCCCACTCCAGCCACCTTTTGTCCCTTCCACTAACAGTTGTTGGTCTAATAAGAGATATTACCCCACTTGCCTTGTGTGTCTCACATCCTGGGACCAACATAGCTATAACAACACTACAAACAAGATATCATGTAATCTCTCTATGATGAACCTGGATATAACAAAAGTCAATTTAGAGTGATATATGAAATTCTAATGATAGTGAATTGCACCTTCAGTGTAAATAAAGACAGCTCTAGGATGCTTCTCCTGTACATCAGTATGGCCAAATTTACTAATTCAGCCTCATATATTTTGGCAGTACTGCCACTAACCAATAATGTTGAGACATTTCCTAGTTGGCATTTGAATTGGAGACTGTCACAGGTACTCCCTCAGCTAGATGTCTGGCCCATTCGCATGGTCTCTTATTCACAACATACACAAGAGTTCATTTCTTTTCCCCACATGTAGCTTTAATCTTTAGATTCCAAGCATTGCAAAATATAGCACAAGCACATATTGGGAGGAGTCTTCCACCCAGCTTTCTCCATCTCATCCAACTCACTCTCTACACACCCCACTTACTTCCTGGTCCTGTCAATTATACATCTTCCCTTTATTGAGCTAATTACCTCATTAGCCCAAACATCGCTCCCAAGTGTCAACAATCCCTACCAAAACCATTTAATTAATTCCAATTAATCCCATTATCTTTTCTGTTAGGATATTACCAAAGTGACCAGGGTGCTACAGCTATCACTCTGTCAGAGACAATTGAATAGGTTAATTTCTAACGGCAGAGTTTGGTTTTCCTTGTTGCGTAAAGTAAAATCACAGTGGCCGTGACCTTAAGACTTAATTTTTGTGGCTCAGTAAGTACCATGCCAATGTGCATGAACATTCTTTGGCTCCTATCCTTCACAATAAGAACATGTATAGTCACTTTGCATAGGTGGAAATATGTATCTCTGGTTGGAGTATGAATAACATAAGCTCCATTTCATTGAAAGTAACTATGTTAGACTACTTAAATTAGTGAGTGGACTGAGTGTAATCTGTGCAATGTATTTCTGACAGATGCTGTTCCTCCTTTTTAGCAAAGCTTTAAGCTTTCAGCTGTCTTTTATGTTTCCTACCTTAGTAGATACAAAGTCATTGAGAACTGGTCTAATCATTCTGTAATGACTATTTTAAACTTTTGGAAATCTGCTGAAACAAACATCTGTGTGAGTACACACATACACACAGAGAGAGACACAGATACAGAATCATAGGAACTTTGAATAGAGTTGTCAAGGTTCCTCCCCCACTCTGAACTCTAGGGTACAGATGTGGGGACCTGCATGAAAAACCTCCTAAGCTTATCTTTACCAGCTTAGGTCAAAACTTCCCCAAGGTACAAAATATTCCACCCGTTGTCCTTGGATTGGCCGCTACCACCACCAAACTAATACTGGTTACTGGGGAAGAGCTGTTTGGATGCGTCTTTCCCCCCAAAATACTTCCCAAAACCTTGCACCCCACTTCCTGGACAAGGTTTGGTAAAAAGCCTCACCAATTTGCCTAGGTGACTACAGACCCAGACCCTTGGATCTTAAGAACAATGAACAATCCTCCCAACACTTGCACCCCCCCTTTCCTGGGAAATGTTGGATAAAAAGCCTCACCAATTTGCATAGGTGACCACAGAGCCAGACCCTTGGATCTGAGAACAATGAAAAAGCATTCAGTTTTCTTACAAGAAGACTTTTAATAAAAATAGAAGTAAATAGAAATAAAGAAATCCCCCCTGTAAAATCAGGATGGTAGATATCTTACAGGGTAATTAGATTCAAAAACATAGAGAACCCCTCTGGGCAAAACCTTAAGTTACAAAAAAGATACACAGACAGAAATAGTTATTCTATTCAGCACAATTCTTTTCTCAGCCATTTAAAGAAATCATAATCTAACACATACCTAGCTAGATTACTTACTAAAAGTTCTAAAAAGAAAAGGAGTACTTGTGGCACCTTAGAGACTAACCAATTTATTTGAGCATGAGCTTTAGTGAGCTACAGCTCATTTCTGAGCTGTAGCTCACGAAAGTTCATGCTCAAATAAATTGGTTAGTCTCTAAGGTGCCACAAGTACTCCTTTTCTTTTTGCGAATACAGACTAACACGGCTGTTACTCTGAAACCTAAAAGTTCTAAGACTCCATTCCTGGTCTATCCCCAGCAGAAACCAGCATATAGACAGACACACAGACCCTTTGTTTCTCTCCCTCCTCCCAGCTTTTGAAAGTATCTTGTCTCCTCATTGGTCATTTTGGTCAGGTGCCAGCGAGGTTACCTTTAGCTTCTTAACCCTTTACAGGTGAGAGGAGCTTTCCCCTGGCCAGGAGGGATTTCAAAGGGGTTTACCCTTCCCTTTATATTTATGACAAGAGTACACACTATAAATGTAAACAATAACATTTTATCAGTTTGTTTTGTTTCTGCACAATGAAATGAAAATGCAAAATACAGAAAATAACTGGCACTGTTGCTAGAATGTGTTCAGTTGTGTGATCATTTGGTGAGGTGGACAAATGCCTCCAAAGGACTACGTTCAGGTTCCCAAATGAATTTTATTGGTAATGTAAGGCAGGTTGATGCATTGCACCTCTGAAACTCTAGTTCATTAATTTTTACACCAACTGGCTCTTGCTAATTCCAAGTTACACAGTAGGCAGTGTAATAAAATATATACTTTCCTTCTTAACCTATATTTCAGGATATTATAGATGTGTAATATTGACAGGTATTCTTTTTAAATAGAAATTATGTGTTAAGGTGTGTACTTATATAAAATTTCATATGATTAATAGGGTGCTTTGTGTTTCTGAGGTGATGTAATTTGTCTACTACTATTTCTGCCAACTGGTGACCAGACACTAGAGCAGACATAACCAATAAGCAGAGTCTATCATCTGCTGGCAGGAGTTGCAGTATGTGTGCCCTGCGGAATATTATATCTGAGATCCAAACTGGACTTGTGTAGTTCATAGACAACAGTTTCCTCAGGTGAACCAAAGGGAAACTTCCCTTTTGTTAAACTGTCTCATCTGAAAGTAATTTTTTTTATAATTTACATCTGCTCCTTTATCAGCTTGTTCCTAAATATGGATGACTTAGTTGGTTTTTATTAAATATTTAAGTATCTTTTAAGGCTCTGATTAATACTTTTGCACATAAAAGTGGCTACGCCATGGTTTAGTGTGTTGGCTGGTATTCAAAACTAAATAAGATGAATCCCAGACATAAGCCTTATTTGCCAGTAGCTAGGTGCTCTTCTTTCTTGTTCACCAAGCCTATTGCACATGAATTGGCATTCAAAATATATTTTCTAATGGCAGAAAAAGCATGGCTATATGACACCATGATATACTGTGAATGATACCCCATGAATACTGTAGATATACTCTATTTCAGCCACATGTAACAGTAGATGACCTCATGTATTATGTATCACTCAATAAAGATGTCCAATCAAAGTAAAATCAACAAAGTGAAAATTCTAGTATCATCATTAATCAATGTGTAGCTATACTTGACTTCAATAAATCTTATATTAATTTGAAAATATCATGGTCTGAGTCAATTATACAAAATAAGATATCACTTATCTTGTCAGATAGGCTTTCATAGGTCCATATTACACCACATATATGAAGATGAACAACAAAATGCTGAAAGTATCCTAATAGTCAAATGGAGAAGATTGAAACACTGTAGATAAAGTACACACTCTAAAAAGGTATGGCAATGTTGAAGATAACAAAGTCACAATAATTAAAACGTTATCAAATAAAGCACCATTTATAAATAGATTAAAAAACATAAAATTGCCAATCAAAAAAGAGCAATACAAAAGGAGAAATAAGGTACAATGAAAACAGAGATAAATTCATAACAAGTGGTAGCAGATGCTGAAAAAAAGGAATAGTAGCAGGTAAAACAGTACAACATTACAACCTTCTTCTGTACCACTGAAGATGTTTATGGGCCAACAAGATTTTCTGTTTTACCCACTGATCAAACTGCATGACTAGTACTTTCACTGACTGAAAAATTATTCTCAGATGCTGAGCCTAATATCTGAGCAGTGTCCTCAACAGACAGCCTAACAATAAGAAAAAATGTTTCAAAAAACGGAACACATACTAAAAGCAAATGTTCCTGAACTATCTTCTGTAAATGAGGTACAAAATGCTGTTAAACAACATGCATCTGGCAAGTCAAACGGTTCAGATGGCATACCTATAAATGCACGTACTATTGGTGGTTTCCAACTAATAAGACATCTGCTGAAAATCTTCCAATTAAAATAATTTCTTCAGTGTTTAAATGTTATTTTCACTATCTATCATACATCAATAAACGGAAATGTTATCAATCTTTGTGTGATATTGTGTGTAATAATCACCTTGGTAGCTCTTTCCCAGACACAGCAGGTAAAAGAAGCATTTAAGTACTGCTGCTCATTGCAACTCTTTTTTTTCTGTTTAATTTCTTATATAAAATACAGTGCTTCTGAATCAACTAGAGGTGAGGAGGCAACAGCAGGTAAGATTTGTTGGTTGTCATTTATGAGAATACCTGTGAAATCGACTGTAAACAGAAGAGACAGTTTCTCTTACCAGGCTCTAACTAGATTAGGTTTTGCTTAAGTCAGGCATGAATAACCTAGGAAAAGAGAAAGACATGAACATTCATGTGCACCAATGAAAATTCAGAGCTGTCTGAGCCCCAGTACCAAATCATATTATTCTGAGACTCCTGTTAGCTTGCCCAGCATGAATGCTGTAACACTTACTATAAAGAGATATACATGTTGAGGATCTGAGACATTTGGCTGGAATAAAATTGGTTAAAGAAAATTAAGGAATCTTATTAAAGTGAAAAATATTTATCCAGAAAGTACAAACTATAAACCACTGTCAGAGCCTATCCTCAAGAAATATATTTCAGAACAAGGGCATTAGTAAGCAAACAACATTAGTAATGCTAAATTAAAAACTAAAGTTCCTCAGTGCATGTTTAGTCCTGATATCTCCATTTGTACAGAACCGAGCACAGTGTTGGTGCTAGACAAACAAACACATTAACGCAGCGTTTCTCAACCTTTCCAGACTACTGTACCCCTTTCAGGAGTCTGATTTGTCTTGTGTACCCCAAGTTTCACCTCACTTAAAAATACTTGCTAACAAAATCAGTCATAAAAATACCACACACTATTTCTGAAAAATTGCTTACTTTCTCATTTTTACCATATACTTATAAAATAAATTGATTGGAATATAAATATCATACTTACATTACAGTATACCTGAAGCCTGAGCCCCACCATCTGGGGCTGAAGCTGAAGACTGAGCCTCACCACCCAGGGCTGAAGCATGTAACTTAGCAATTGCCCTGCTTGCCACACCCCAGTAGTGGCCCTGCATTTGTGACTCCCCATAACCCGTTGTGTGACCCCCGCCCCGTGCGTTACGACTCCCAGGTTGAGAAACACTGAACTATGCAAATATCTAGATGCATTGATGTGACCCCTGGAAGACATCTGTGTATCTCCAGTGATACATGTAGCCTTCGGGGCTTCTAAATTTAACTGGCCAAAAGTGGCACCTTAGGCGCCGACTCCACAGGTGCTCCAGCCCTGGAGCACCGAAGGGGAAAATTTGGTGGGTGCAGAGCACCCACTGGCAGCTCCCCGCCCCACCCCCGGCCCCAGCTCACCTCGCCTCTGCTCCGCCTCCGCCTCCTCCCCTGAACGTGCCGCCCCGCTCTGCTTCTCCGCCCCCCCCAGGCTTCCCGCGAGTCAGGTGTTCAAGCCCCACAAGCGGCGGCTTCCTGCTCATGCCCAGGGAAGCAGAGGTGAGCTGGGGCGGGGGGCGTGAGGAGGGCCGCCCGCGCCGCAGCAGGTAACCCGGGGGGGGGGCATGCGCAGGGGAACTGCTCCCCACCCCAGCTCACCTCCACCACCCTCGGCCAGAGTGGGAAGCCACCGCCTTCTGAACAGCTGATTCACGGGAAGCTGGGGGGGGGGGGGGGGCACGGAGAAGCAGAGTGGGGCCGTGGGTTCAGGAGAGGAGGTGGAGGCGGAGCGGAGGTGAGCTGGGGCTGGGCGCGGGGTAGGGAGCTGCTGGTGGGTGCTCTGCACCCACCAAATTTTCCCCGTGGGTGCTCCAGCCCTGGAGCACCCAGGGAGTTGGCGCCTAAGGCCCCACTTTTGATGTGATCAGTGGGGGAGCGGCCACTCCCCCTATTCCCCCCCTAGCTACACTCCCCCACCCCTAGGAGCCAGAGGGACCTGCCGGATGCTTCCTGGGAGCTGCCCCAGGTAAGCACCACCGGGACTCCCCACCTTGCCCCCCAGCAGGTTCCTCTGGCTCTTAGGGGTGGGGTGGGCACCCACTACGGTGGCCCATGAGACCCTCCAGCCTGGTTCTGGGGGCAGTTAGGGGACAGGGGAAGGGGGTGGATGGGGCAGGTGTCCTGGGTGGGGGCATCAAGGAACACGCGGAGGTTGGATGGGGCAGGAGTGCCGGGGGGCGGGGGTGGACAACGACCCCTTCATGGGGTGAGGAGGGAACCCATTGTTAAGATTTTGGCAGCTCATCACTGGTAACAAGCAATAAAACATAAGGAAGGACTATTTCTTGATTCTGCTGAAAATTGGACAGGTCTTATGACAAAGAATGGCACAGTAAGTAGGACAGCGTTGGACTTATGGAAAACTGGAAGGAGAGGTTGTAAACTAGGGCTACCATCTCCAATACTAGGCAAACAGGAGAAAACTGCTACCAAAACACCCAAGTATTTAAAGTGTTAAAAACTTTAAAGGAATTTGCTTTATGGAGTCCAGGGGTCACAAACACTATTGAACAATGCATTTAGCCTACAGGTAAAGATTCTCAGAGCTTTTCTAAACACAAAAGTTGTATCAGTTTTATAGCTATTCCTGTATGGGAAGGGGAACAAGCTATATTAGTATAAGGCACCTTTATACTAGTCCATATTATGAACTGTACTGGAAAAGAATATTAAGAATAGCTAGTTTGGTATAAAATCATCCCTGTAACTGAAATAGCTATATCAGTATAAAAGATGTGCATAGTCCAGTTTAACAGGAGGCTCCATATAAAACAAGGCTCGAAAGAACAAGAGTGATGGGGACAAACTAAACACTGGTCTGAGCAGAGAAGCCAGTTTGGCTCAGGGGCTGAGTAATGGTGTTCCTCTCAATAGTCCCTTATCTATTCCCATAGCAGTAGGAAAATGTTTTTGGAGAAAATCTAAGTGGCAGGCAAACCTTCCTGATTGTTTTAGAGATAAGAGCTGGACTCATTTCATCTTTGAGTATGAGGGCAAAAAGAGACATTAGCAGCTGATCTTTTGCTTTTAATCACAGGTGTCTTCTGGGAGGTGGAGGCTTGACAGCAGAGGAAGGATCCTCCAGCTGCACTTGGTCCACTGGGGAAGTTTTGGTTATCAGCTGAGATACACTTTTCTCCATTCATGCCAGGTGTAAGAATCATGTAATCCAGAGATTCTCAAACTTCATTGCACCGCGACCCCCTTCTGACAACAAAAATTACTACACAACTCCAGGAGGGGGGACCAAAGCCTCATCCCCCCCAAGCCCCACTGCCCCAGGCAGAGGGGGTCCACAGCCAAAGCCCGAGATCCATTGCCCCTGGTGGTAGTGGGGTACAAAGCTGAAGCCAAAAGGCTTCAGTCCCAGGCAGAGGGCCTGTAACCTGAGCCCCACTGCCCAGGGCTTGGGCTTCGGTCCCAAGGAGTGGGGCTTGGGCTTCAGCTTTAGCCTCGTTCCCCAGCAAGTCTAAGCCAACCCTGGCGATCCCATTAAAACGGGGTCGCGGCTCGCTTTGGGGTCCCATCCCTCAGTTTGAGAACCCCTGAATCTATGCAGACTTCAATTTTGGGGTCCAGTGGTCTATCCATATCAGAGGTTCTTTGGCTGTAAGTGTCATCACCTCTCTGGCTGCCATTCAGGCTATTAAGAAGTTAGGTGTTAGTTAGTTCAAACACTCCCAAATAAGACAGTTGAGAGATTTAGCATGTTAAATGGTGACAGTATGATCAATGTGCATGACTTTGTCACACAAGAAGTTCTTTCCCTTCCTTGGCTTATCAATCATTAGATGCATCTGCATCCCTTGTGAACAACCTCCATAAGAGAGGACAAAAATGACTTAAGGAAAATTTTGGAGAAAAGAGAGAGAGTGCTATATACCCATCCTACTCATTCTACTCAAGGCAAAAATGCAAGGGGAAGTAAAAAGAAGCCTCTCCTCAGCCTGTGTAGGCAGTGAAATATTCTGCTATTCATGAATTTGTGTCTGTTCAAATATGTTCTATATTGAGACTGACCTTGTCCATCTTTGGCCTGCAGAAATTCCTGAATATAATATATCTGGTTCATAGGAGCTAGCCAGTCATCACGCAATATCTAAGAAGCTTCCCATATAATTTTCATTACATCTATAGTTGTGATCGTATTTAGTAGAGTGATGTGATCTGAATTACAGTTTATGTTAGATAAACATGTTATCCAAATTATCTGGAACACTGTGCTTTATAAATTAAAAAAAAAAGAAGAAGAAGATGGACAAGTTTTAAGAACTGTAGGATAATATAAACAGGAAAGAGGGCAAAAGGTGGAAGGAGAAGATAAAAAAGGAGACAAGTGGGGAGAAGTCAAACGTGGAGGAAACCAAAGGAATGGGTAATTGATTTATCATTGAAAACGCAATTAAGAAAAATATCACCACCATCACTGAGCTGTTCATGTGACACGAGTTAGAGAATGAGCAAAAAAGGAAGAAAAAAGGACGGAAGGACTGAAGAAGAGATGGGTCAGAACTAATGAGAAAGAGAAGAGCAGCACATATCATACGATTCCAGGAATGGGTTGAAAGCGTCTGTAGCTTGAAATAATATTTTTTATTACTAAAATAGAATCATGGAATTATAGGACTGGAAGTGAGCGACCTTGAGAGGTCATCTAGTACAGTCTTCTGCACTCAAGGCAGGCCTAAATATTATCTAGACCATCCCTGAGAAGTGTTTGTCTAACCTGCTCTTAAAAATCTCCAGTGATAAAGATTCCACAACCTCCCTAGACAATTTATTCCAGTGCTTAATTACCCTGACAGGATGTTTTTTCTAATGTCCAACCTAAACCACTCTTGCTGCAGTTTAAGCCCCTTGCTTCTTGTCCTATCCTCAGAGATTAAATTTTTCTCCCTCCTTCTTGTAACAACCTTTAATGTACTTGAAACTTGTTATGTCCCTCTCAGTCTTCTCTTCTCCAGACTAAACAAACCCAGTTTTTTCAATCTTCCCTTATAGGTCATATTTTCTAGACCTATAATCATTTTTGTTGCTCTTCTCTGGACTTCCTCCAATTCCTAGAATGTGGCGCCCAGAACTGGATACAATATCAGCACAGAGTAGAGAGGAATAATTATTTCTTATGTCTTGCTTACAACACTTCTGCTAACACATCCCAGAATGATGTTTACCTTTTTTGGAACAGTGTTACTGTTGAAAGAAAAGGAGTACTTGTGGCACCTTAGAGACTAACAAATTTATTTGAGCATAAGCTTTCATGAGCTACAGCTCACTTCATCGGATGCATTCAGTGGAAAATAAATGCATCCGATGAAGTGAGTTGTAGCTCACGAAAGCTTATGCTCAAATAAATTTGTTAGTCTCTAAGGTACCACAAGTACTCCTTTTCTTTCTGTGAATACAGACTAACACGGCTGCTACTCTGAAACCTGTTACTGTTTACTGACTCATATTTAAGATGACTCATATTTAGCTTGTGATCCACTATGACCCCCAGATCCTTTTCCTAGGCAGTCATTTCCCATTTTGTGTGTGTGCAACTGATTATTCCTTTCTAAGTGGAGTACTTTGCATGTGTCCTTATTGAATTTCATCCTATTTACTTCAAACCATTTCTCCAGCTTGTCCAGATCATTTTGAATTTTAATCCTATTCTCTAAAGCACTTGCAACCCCTCCCAACTTGGTATTGTCCAAAAAATTTGTAAGTATACTCTCTGTGTCATTACCTAAAGAATTAATGAAGATATTGAATAGAACCAGACTCAGAACTGATCCCAGTGGGACCCCACTCGATCTACCCTTCCAGCATGACTGTGAACCACCAATAATTACTCTCCGGGAATGGTTTTCCAACCAGTTATGCACCCACCTTATAGTAGCTCCATCTAGGTTGTATTTCCCTAGTTTATTTGTTTATGAAAAAGTCATGCGAGACAGTATCAAAAGCCTTACTGAAGTCAAGATATACCACATCTACTGCTTCCCCCCATCCACAAGACTTGTTACCCTGTCAAAAAAGGCTATTACGTTGGTTTGACATGATTTGTTCTTGATAAGTTCTTCTCCAGCCTCTCCCCATGCCACCACTCACATCTAGAATATTATTCCTAATCCTGCATGCCAAGAAAACTCACTCTTTTTTAAATCCCTTCTCGGGAATCATTTCTATATATACTTCTTTCACCTTGAAAACACATTTGCTATACAGGTTCAGAGTCTGTTTGGGTATGTCTATACTGCAGCTGTGAGGAAACCTCCCAACTCAGGTAGACAGGCTTGTGCTAGCAGGCTCATGCTAATACACTAAAAATAGCTGTGTGGATGTTGTGGCACTGGCAGTGGCTGGTAGAGTGGACTTGGGCTCTGGTGGTTATCCCAAGCCTCTGCCAGCGTGTCAACATCCATATAGCTATGTTTAGCATGCTAACATGACCCTCAATAACACGAGTCTGGGAGGTGGGTGTACAGAGGTGGGTTCACAGCTGAGGAAGAGGGCAAGGAAATTTACTTCAGTCCCTGCACAGCACACATTAAAGCCAAGCAGGATTCCAGTGCCTCAATTTGCAGAAGCACAGTGACTACTCCATCCCAACTTCCCTGGGACTGTGCAGCACCTCAAAGGGGGTGCTGGGCAGGTCATAGCTCATATAATCAATGTACTGACAGAAGTGTAATAAACCTCTCTAAAAACAACCAGACAACATGTATTTTTTTTGCTATGGACAGGGAGACATAAAATATAAAGTTAAATGTTCCCAATAATGTATGATGAGACTATTTTACTGTCAGCTTCTGTGGCAGTATTTAAACGTGCTGCATAGAAGTTCACCACTAAATAACTAAGTATGGTGTGCAGAAGCACACAGTAAAAACAAACAATCTATATACCTGTAACATGAATATGTCTCCTTTGTGTTGCAGTTTGGTCATTATTTAGGAAAGGTGTTGGGCCTTTTTGAATTTCTTTATTGCATGCCTCTGAACTGCATTAACACAATTCTTCAGAACTGAATCTGTCCAGCCGGGGTTACTAGAAGAAACTTTTGTTTCATCTTCCTTGGCTTTCCAAGTACAGCACCGTAAAAACTTTTGATACAACAAAGAAAACATTGACTCATCTGGTAGGTACAAGACTTACACCAGGAACTTCATGATTAAACAGTCTAGTGAACGCAAGCATTCCAACACACAGTCCAGAGTCCTGCCCATAAAATGTAATCTCACCATTTCTATTTCTCTAGGTAAGATTAAATACATTTAAATTAAAAGTGCAAGCTATTTTTGTATAAACCTGGTATTACTAATTTGTTAACTATGACAATTTCACACAGAAACCCTTTTGTTGGAAACTGAATTTCTCATGTAATAATTAGCTGTGGAATATTACCCCAAACAGGTGTCTGTAGCCTGTCAAAGTCAGAACAGGTGATTTAGAATTAGCGTATTAAAAGAACTGTGAATTAGCAAAGCAAAAACGTGTTAATTTCTTGTTCCATCTGTTAATATGAATTCACTGCCAAATATTTTACTTTGTAGAACTCTGCTGGGATTGGCAAGAACATACACTATAAAAAAAAAAGTTTAAAGGCCTGAATGTTTAAAAATCATGACATACGTTACTGCAAAAATAACTTTTACATTTGAACAAGATTTTTTTCTTTTGTATCTTTTAGAACTTCATAGTGCAGAGTCCCACACAATCCAGAAAATTGAGCTACAACCCTCTTGCAATTAAATGACAGAACTTTAAAACCAAATCTAAATATATTACAAGAAAATGCTTTCAAATGGCTTTATTAAAAATGAAGACGAGTGCCTTTACTCTACTTTTACATTAGAGGCATATCCAAATGCTTTTACATTCAGGATGTGGGCATTTAAATGCTCAGTTCCTATGTCAGCCTGAAGAGAGTCTGTAAAACCTGTGGACCATCTGAACTATAACATGTACTTGGAGCAATGGATATGTCCTTGGTCTCTTTTAAAAATTGTGGCACATGCTACAAACTATCCATCTTACTCATAGGCCTGAATATTTATGAGGCTATTCACAGAAATATGTATGACAGATTTATTTTTGGAAATAGTCCCCCCACACACACACACTTTCATATTCTTTCTTCTTTAACTAGAATAACACACAGTGTTTGAAACAGAACAGGATATAATCCTTACCATAGAAACCATTGTGAGCTAACTGAAAAATTACTAGGTTTTTTTAAATGGCAACTATCATATTTCTCAGGCATCCTATATCCCTGGTCAGACCTAAGAGGCAAGGAGCTTGTATGCCACTGTAAGGCTTTGTACAGGACAATAAGACAGAAAACAAACCGATTTTGCAAAAAATAGTATCTAATTTTTTAAAATCTAAACTTTGGGAGTAGATTACCCACCAGAATCCCTTTTAACTTTGTAGTACAGTACCATTAACTATTAATGAATGATGTAAAAGTCTGACCCCTAATGTATGTAGCTCATGGCTGCAATGCATTGCCTATGTAAAAGGTGCACTTCTCCAGTGGTCCTGTACTTTGAATTGCATACCTGAGAGAGTTTGTGAGATTCTGTCCCAACATCTCAAAATGTGTCTGCACTGTTCCACATAAGCTCTGCTTCTTACAAGTCACCTGGCTATTTGTATATGTTCTCCCTGTTAGAAAATTCCTGAGCTAGCAGGCTGCCTGCTCCTCACACACCAACTCCAGAGTCAGCTTCATGGGCATTTCTTTCTCTGCCATCTGGTGTACTCTCCCCAAGCATGTGAGACAAGGTAGGTGAGGTAATATCTTTTATTGGAACAACTTTGGTTGGTGGAACGGATAGGCTTTCGATCCCTTCCTCAACACTGTGAAGCTCAAAAGCTTCTCCCTTCCACCAACAGAAGTTGGTCTAATAAAAGATATTGCTTCACCTGCCTTGTCTTTCTTATCCTGGGACCAACGTGGCTACAAGAACTCTCCCCAACAACGTCAATGAATGGCCTTCAGCCCACAGCTCTTACCAACACTACGGTCATTGTCTCAGTCACCTCATACTCTTCCTTCCACAGAGCTAGAAGAATTTACCCAACCTGGGGCTGTCCACACACTCACAACCAACTGACTAAGTGATACTTTCTGTGAAATTCTCCCCACAGAAAAGATGTGGGGCTGCCTAGGAGACACCTACTGCTGCAAGTGTGGAGGCTAGTTCATCTGAGGAAAGATGGGAACAAGGAGGGTGGATGGAAGGAGATTAAGGAAAGGGAGAGAGCAAAAGGGGATATCAAAGTAAGAAAAATAAGGTCCTTCATTGGGTCCATCATTTCCATGGACAGTCTCCTTCATTATTCCTCACTGTGAGGTTGCCTATGTCCTGGAGCAGAAGGAGACTCAGAGTAGGGATGGGCGTGACCTGTTAAGTTTGGATAAAGATCCAAATTTACCTAAAGTCAAAGGAGTTTTAGAGCCAGCATTTTGTTTCCAGCCTATCTTTGGCTGGGAGTTATGCAGAAAGGTCAGGAGAGGACTGAGCATGCATGAAAGGAGAAATGGGTGAGTAAGACAGCAGAGTGAAGTTTTGAAATGGTATAGAAACAGCTCAGGTTTCAATAGTCAACCCATTGATGTATTTCCTACCAATTATACTGTGTTCAGAATCTAATCCCTACTCTCTTTTGCGTAGGTGTTTAGATAGATTAATATCTAGATAAGGTACGTACTAGCCAACAACTCCTAAGCCTGGCCTCCTGACAGTTGCACTAGCTTTTACATTAGAATCCTTATAGGATTCAGTGATTCAGCATAGTTCAACCAATTTGAAATCCACCCCTTCATCACTCTATCCTGGTGCAACTAATAAGCTCTTCTGGAGAGAGGAAATGGAAAAGTGACTAAATGTAGTGAAACAGGTGGACACACACATTCCCTCAACCTTGCAATACTACAGAGAACTCACGCTGCTATTTCCAAGCAGCAGGTCTGGGTTATGACTGAAGGAGTCTTGTGACTTTAGCAGATTTCACAGATTTTTATTTTTTGTCACATTAAAAAACAAAACAACAAAGCCTCATAGAAGCCCATATTGCTGTTTGGCTTTAGCAGAGCTAAACCATCCATACCCCATTACTATAAGCACTTTAAATAAAGTTTAAAGATATGCAGCATATTCTTAACTGCAAAGGATATTATAGGTAGTTTCTTCTCCCTAGTTTTGTGCCACATCCAAGAGATACTTACATGAATCATCTATAATGACTAGCATAATTTGGGGAAGTGAATGTGATTTTCCTGCATTATTTATATTGTGAACTCACAAGAATATGAATAGTGGGTTATGTAAATTCAAATTGTGTTTACAGTAGCAAAGTGCAGAAAAAGGAAGGCAAGGGTTAAACTGATATTTTTGGAGTGACTCCTTTGTAGCCTATTGCTTATTACTTTACTGGTGAGTGATATGAGTTACAACCTATGAACTACATATGGGAAACTTTTATCGTTTTCCACATTTGAATGGAAAAATAATTATGTTGCTCACATCTTTTAGATACTTAAAATTAATGCATCAGATTCTTTCTCAGGGTGTAGGCCTGGATGTCTACCTTTAAGAAATGAAGGCTGCCAAACTTTTAACCTTCTAGTCATAAAGATTCTGTACTTTATGCTTGATAATTCATCCTAAATGTCAGATTAGCCTTTAAAATAGAACACATCATAATGTTTAAGAAATACAATGTCATTATGCTGTTAACAGTGGTAAAACTTGTCTAATCTTGATATAGCATCACCTTTAACAAATGCTTGTGTGTGTGAGTGTGCGGCGGGGGGGAACCTAGTGAAAACATAAAACTTTTTATGTAGTTTTAAAAATATACAATACATTAAAGTTTTAGTTGACTTATCTGAAAAGACATATTTTTGGCACATAAATAAAAAAAGGCAAGAGAAGAACTTGTCAGAAGGAAAATAAAGTATGTAAATTAAATCAAAGGTAAGGCAGCTACACTTTTTGTATAAATAACTGTGTTAACAGATTTTTATGCATATTACAATATATTCAGATGCATTGCTTTTGCAAAAACAAATTCATTGCTTCTCTCCAAAGAATGGATTAAAACAATTTATTTTATAAAATTTGGATAGATAGGATAAGAAATGTAATAGCCATCTATGGAAAATAAATATAAAAATTATTCAAGCTCCATCTACTTTATATTAGTAATGAGATGCACTTCATTCAAATTCCTTTCAATTGAAACAGTGCTGAGAAAGCAAGAACATGATTCTGTAGGAAATGATTTCTAATCTTCATGATAACATACCAATATAATACAATTATTTACAATTGACTAAGAGTTAATTCCAATAGTATAACATCTTTCTTGCAAAAATGTCAGCTTTTATTGATGAAACAAACTAAGAATAAAACATTTTTACTTGTAGACTAACTATGCTGTTTTTCATTCTGTTAACCAAAACAACATAGCAATACTGTAAACAAAAAAACAACATCAAACTGGCTGTGTTTGCATGATTTTATCAAGAATCATAAGCAATGGAGTGAGCATAGGATTTGTTTGAAGCATTAAAAATGGCTTGACAGAAAAAATACTGTTTTTTCTCAAGGACAGGTAGTGAAAATGAATCCATCCTACAGTCATCACTAGCTATGTCAATATACAGTAATGATGCCAGAGACCAAGTATATAATTGCAAAGGTAAACATGATGAAGCTGAAGCTTCAAAACTTAATACACCTGATTTCCAATACACCATCCTTTTTGGTAAATTTGGAAGAATGACATATTAACAAATAGCTAACATTTAATCTTCCTGATGTGTGAACATTGTACTTATGTGGGGTTATTTTTTACTGGAGTTGGCCCATTATTTTATTGCTAGTAATCCCCTCCCCTGAGAAGTCATGATTGCACATTTCACCTATGATATATTCTTAATATTTGTATAAAGAAAAGAAATAATGTTTAATTACTTCTTTGCCACACAATCTTGTGCTAATTCTCAAAGCCTGACATTTATAAATAAGTTTAAATTGATTAAACATAACAAATACTACTTACAACTAAACAAATATTTGAACCTCTTTTACAACACATTCTATTTTGGATCCTCATGGGTTCAATGCCCCAAAACACATACCTTTGAACACTCTTAGAGTCATCATTCAACATTTGGCACTTGCTTCTCTCTTTGATGCACTATGTGTAATCATTTGCACTACTGCAAGGTGGGTTTAAAATGCTACAAAATCATAATAATAGTGATTTACACCCATATGACACTGGTGCAAGTGACTAGGAGTCATGAGGCAATGGAAAATCAGGGCCTTGCTCTTTGTAAGGTTAATGGTGTAACTAGATGACTGTAGCTCAATATTTCTATATTATTTTTAGTGTTTTTAGCTGTCTCTGTACATGCAGCTGTTTGAGGATGAAGAATTAATTTAACTCTTTTCTTATGGCAGAGCAAGGAGAGATTACAGCAGTGTGCCAAGCAACAAAAACCACAAGGAGCTGAAATTCACAACAAAAGCAGCTGCTTCATCCAATCCATTTGGGGTTACCCCACTGAAGGCCTACAACTAATATTAAAATGCATGAATAAGAATGCCCTTATAACAGAACATAGAAATCCTGCCTTATCTCTTCATGTGGGCTGGCCCAACAAACTTGAACACTGAGACAATAAAATGAAACAGGTGGTTGAAAAAATATCTTATATCCTCCAAAACAGCTGCCCTAGAAGAAATTCAATCTAGGTATCCACAACAAACTGCCTTTTCATCAAAGAATATTTATATGAGATGCACCGTGTACCTATTTAGAACATATATTGTACTGTACATTATAGCACCAACTGGTTCTGTTTGATTGGCATAATCTTGGCACTTAGTAATATTTGTATTTTTTAAAACTGTACTTAATTTGTTTACAACAGTTGCTCACGTTCCATTTGTACAGAAGAGCCGTTGTTCCCAAAGGCTCAAGGATATTACTGTATATCTCACATTACTGTTTTTCTCCTAGGAGCAAAGCGACCATTAAAATGCCAAAAGAAACAGCAGTAGTGAATGGATTGACCTCCCAAGTTTCAACAATCTGAACTATCTGAAGTTCAGGACTCAGAAATGTTGTAGCAGGTTAGAATCTGTGAGAAAGGATATGTGCAGGTGATGAATGACAGGTTATGCCACTTGGAAAATGGAATGTTTTACAATGGAAAAAATGTTTTACAATATAACTATTTCTTGTCATTTTAGTACACCATTATAATGTTTGGATTCCCTGAGGGAAAACTCAGAACCTATTTACAGTAGCAACTGAATCCAACTTTTTTGTAACAGCTGAAATCTTCACTGGGCACAAAAAACAATTATTCATCCTAAATGCCATAAAAAAATCCGTAAGTGTGTGGCTTCACTCAAGAAGTTACTTGCAAAGAAACAGAAAAACAATATGGATTGCAAAAGAATCACTCCCCGTCAACTCATCCTATTGCTTTCAACATTAAAATCCACCTATTTCCAGTCATAGAGTATTGGACTGAAACACAAAAATATTAGTTACAAAATACCTTTATAAAACATGATGAATTAAACTTTGTATAGAGTTAAGCACGGATCCTGTGCTGAGACCCTCACATTTTAAACTGTGAATGGCATTCTCTCTCTCTCTCTCTCTCTCTCTCTGTATATATATATATATTCTTTGTATTTACATGTTTTCTTTTAATTTATTTAGACATATAAATCTATACATAAGTGTAAGGAAAATATATATTATGACAATTTGAACTAATTATTGCATACTTCAGTCTAATATTCTTGGCAACTGACTGTGATACGTAATGCTGGGAAATCAGTATTTAAAATGGAAATGCTAATCCAACTTTGTATTGCTATAACATGGGTGGGGTGGGAAAGGGGTGTTTTAAGGTCAACGATGGCAGTTGGGAGCATTCAGCGCCTCCAGGGGGAACTCAGAATACTGGACGCATAGTCATTAGTGTCAATTTATATGTCACCAATATGATCTCCTCCCATGCTTCTGTGCCCTGTCATGGCTGCCGTGATTGACTGAAATATGTCTAGCATCTGTCATCTGAGGAAGAGGGGGATGCCAGGACTGTCTGAATGGAGGATTCTGGACTTTGCAATTCTTTCCCTTCTTGCAGGCTACCAAGTGGCAGCCTTTAGGACTTGGTGGCACACCTGTTTGATTTAACTTTGTATCCTGCTGTGAAGTTATTATTGGCAGAGCTGGGAGGCTAGAAATCTGTTTGGATTTGTTGGACAAATTATTTGGGCATTTGCTTCAGCTTTTGTTTGTCTGTCATGTTGCCTGATAATGAGTAATGGGTCAATACCCAGAATTCTATGATATAGGAAAATCTATGTATTTGAATAGCAAAATATTAAACTTTTTTTAAAAAAAACTACAGATAACGGAGAGTAGTTATTAGCTGCAGCGGTTTCCTTCATGACACTAATTCCCCATTCCTTTGAATGGGGTTTAGTGGTGCTGTCACAATAATCTCACAGTGACACCAGTGGAAGTTCATAAAACAATGTAACAATGTTAAGATTAAATAACTTGATGTCACTGTGGTTTATTTTGAAACATATTCTATAGTTTCTATATTTGGGAATCTCAATTATATAGAATTTATTAGTCTGACATATTAACCTCATTTTTATAGCTTCCTCCAAAGCTTCCATATTTAATGATATAATTCTGCACAGCAACACAAGCTATTGACTTCTCTTCAGTGCATTTATGAATCTTCTCTATTCTATAGAAGATATGGTGTCAGCTTACAATGTCAAAGTGATTTTGGACTGTAACAGAGTGTTGGGAGCTAGCTGGTGAGCCAGCATTCTGGTCATTTAAGCATCAGTCAGCTCCCTCAGAGAAGAATGGGCGGGCTGATGAACAGATTAGCCCATCAGCTGAAGGGTATAAGTAAGAGATGGGAGGCAGTGGAGGAGACAGGACCTGGTCAGCTGAGAGATCTCAAAGAAGGGAGACCTCAGTTCCTCTCTGGCCTTGTGGGAAAGGGCTAAAGGTGGAGAAGCACTGTAAGTAATTTGCTGCATGGAACTGTGTTGGTGATGGGAATGTAAATAAATCACATGAACATGCTACTAACTGGACAGATTCTGAAAGGTTCCTGAGGCACTTGAGGAAAGGGATGGAGCATGACCTATTACACATGGGGCCTTGTCTGGGATCTGACTCCCCCAGCTAAGTGATAGAGAAACTAGATGAATTAAGCCACTGTGAGGATTCGGCCTCTGGTTGATGGAGCAGTAGAAGGAGCTGAAAAAAAGATTATGCAGTCCTTCCAACAAGCACACCAGCTGGAAAGCCAATCTCCGCTGGCATGCCAGGTGGAGCAGCAGAAGAGCCTGCAGGAATTTACCAGGGCGCAAGCATGAGGGCAGCAGCAGTTCCTTGAGAAACTGGTGAGTCCCCACACAGGGAACAACAATCAGATGCATGGGGTTGGCCTGTGTAAAATGGGGCCTGCAGATGACCCCGAAATCTATTTGTATTTGAAAGGGTAGTGATCAGAATTGGTCAGTAGACCGTGGACGCTCTGGTTAGCACCCTATTTAGTGGGCGTGGCTTAAGCATGACCCTGAGCGACAAACTTACATGACCCTGAGCAACAAACAGACCAGTGACTATGATACTGTGAAGGCAGCCATATCAGAACAAATGTGCCTGTCCACTGGCAAGTACCAGCAGCAGTTTTGGGCTGCTAGATGAGCTGGAGATGTATGGCCCAGGGCATTTGGACAAAGATTAACAAGTAGCACTAGCCACCGGTTAAAGCCAGACACACAGAGTGTGGGTGAAATTATGGACTCCATAATTCTGGAGCAATTTCTACAAGGCCTCCCTGAGAACACCCATGTATGAGTTAGGAGGCATCAACCCACGGAATGGGAGGCGGCGGTCATACTCACAGGGGAGTTTGAGGAAGCTAATTTCCCCCCCAAATGGGTTGAGTCTATTTAACAGATCAGAGCCAGGAAAGAAGTTTAGAGAAATTGACAGGAATAAAACCTTCAGAGAAGAAAAGGGATGAGATCTGAGGAACTTCTTTGAGGAGTCAAGAAATTAGCTGCTACCAACATGGGAGACTGGGATGTAAAAAATGACTGACCTTATATGAACTGTTGACTGGCTGAATTTTGCAGTTGGGCAGACAACTTGGGGTTGTGGTGGAGAAAAATGCCAACCATTGCTTTAAAAGAGTGTTAGAGACTGGGTTGTGGGTGGTCTTGTCTTGTGGTTAAAGCAAGAGTTTGGCCTACCAATTAGAGTTGAGTCCAGGGTGGGCAGAGTTCAGGAATAAGCCGAGGGTCAGTACTGAAAGGACTGAAGCTGAATGCCAGAGCCAGAGGGTAACTAAAGTCATAAACCAGAGGCAGAGCTGAGGATCAGTAACAGAGAGACCAGGCCTGAAGCAGAGCAGGAGCAGGGACAGGCAGCAGGCTGAAGCAGGGACTAGAGCAAGCACAGCTGCAGACATGGTACACACTGAGCAGCCAGCTGCCCTTTCTGTCCAATCTGGTGGTGCAGTCCATCAGGTAGCTGTGCTTATTGGGTTGCCAGGAGACTGACTCTGCTGCAGGCCCCAATCCCTGACAAAGCAGAGGGGAGATGGGAGAAAGGGTGTTCTGGCCTCAGGGTGTTCATTGGCCAGTAAAGTTGTGATAACGCCACACTGTCTCCTGCCATGGGAGTGTATGGGTAGAGAAAACTCTGTCCAATGGCCAAGATACTCCTAGAGGTCCAAGGAAAGTTCAGGTGGAAATGGGCTAGGGTTATAGATATGTTGCCCCAATCGGTGATGTTAGGGATAGACTGGAGAACCTTCTTATATGGGAAGAAAGCTGGCATCTGGGGTCCAGAGCAGATAAGAATTGAGCCACTGAGGAAGCTAGAGAAAGGGCTCGAAGTAGGAGAGCCAGAAAAGAAAAGATTTCTTACTGCAACTGTGGTTCTTTGAGATCTGATGCAGCCATGTATTCCACTTAGGTGTGTGTGCGTGCAGTGCACTGGAGCCAGAGAATTTTGCTTAGCACTACCCATAGGAGGCAGTGAATGCACCTCAGGCTCATAGCCCCTCCCTGGCTATATGAGGCAGCACCTCCTCATCCTCCCACGATTCGCATTGAACGTCGAGAGACTAGATTCTGATACAGACGGGACAGAGAGAGGGTTGTGGAATACATGTCTGCATCACATCTCAAAGAAGTTTCTTCTTCTTCATGTAGATTTTGCTACCTGGCATTGGGAAAAAAAAAAACTATCACAAACGGATTGTTTATTGCAAGTGTACTTCCCCTTGCCTGTTCACATAAGACATTACAGTGGTATAGTCAGCAATTATGCAAAACCACTGAGCCCCAATGCATTCCAGAAAGGCCCAAAGCTCCAGCACATTGATATAGAGTGAGGCTTCCTGCCCCAATCACAGCCCCTGAAGTTTCAGTGACCCCAAATGCCCATCCGGGAGGCATCTGTGACAACAGACCTTGGTGAGGGCTGGGTGAAGGGAACACCCTGACATACACCCTGACAAGCATTCATCAGTACAAGGAGTTCAGGACCAGTGGAAGGAGATGGACCAATCTATCAAAGGGGCAAAGAGACTGGGTGCTTGGGATGCATGTGTCAACTGGCTGAACCTCAGATCCAAATGCCTCCTTCTCTGGGACCTGTGCCTCTTTCTGGGTAGTCCCACTGTCTCAGGGGAAGGAAAGGCTGCCCGAAGGCATGTTGCAGGCGGTATTGTTGTTGTTGACCACTATAATGACAGCTTTGCAGTGATGGGGTATACACCCCCCAGGAATGCAGGGTAGCCCTAGAATCCTTGAAGGAGTGCAGAGTCTTGTCTGTTTTGTCTGAAAAAAGCACCCAGCCACTTAAGGGAAAATCTTCTTTAGAATGTTGCACATTGCGAGCAATGCCCAGACTCTGCAGTCAGGACACTCTTCTCATGGGCACTGCTGAGGCCATCACTCTGGAAAAGTGTCTGCAACATCCAGCATGGACTGTAACAATGTCTTAGCCTCGAAGCAGCCTTTGTGATGAATGCTCGAAATTCCACCCTGGATGCTTCAGGCAGCTGGCTTACAAATTTAGACGTAGCTGTCCAATTCACAAAGTCATATTTGGACAACAATGCTTGCTAGCTCACAATCTGCATTTTCAGGGAAGAGGAGGTATAGATCTTTCTACTCATCAAGGCCATCCTCTTAGAATCCTTATCTTTAGGAGTGAACTTAAATTTGCTTTGCCAAGCTCTGCCGTTCCATGAAGTTATGACCTGGGAATTAGAGGCCACTGACATGTATTGTGATCTCTCCTTTGACAGAGATCAAGAGTGTGTCCTCTGTGACCACGGAGTGTCTCATGGATTCCAGGAGGCCACTGGGCATACTGTGGATGTGTAAGCTAATTAGCTGAACAGGCTGTGAGAGCTCATGAACCAATTAGCCCATCAGCTAAGGGGTATAAGAAAGAGACAGGAGCTGGGTTGGCTGAGCCCAGTGTGTTGAAAGACCGTAAGAAAGGGAGACCTCTATTTCTCTCTGACCCTGTGGGAAAAGGCTAAACAATTTGTGCTGTTCATTTCATACACGCAAATGAGTATACATGGGAACTGGTGGATGAGTACACCTTGGTAGCCTTCTGAAATCTAGCCCACAATGTCAAATTAATATAATAAAACAATCTGTATGCTAGCTATATTCTGATAAGATAAAGACCAACACAAAAACTCCTTGGAATACTGAACTAAAAGTTTTTACTGCTGTTATAAAAATCTGGCCCTGTTTTAATTTTATTTCACCTACCAGTGACAAGTGTACTACTCAACCACTGGACAACATTACCTCTATTTGGGAAAATATTAATGTTATCATTAGGATCAAAGTATGTGGGTGAGTACTGCCAAGTATTCGTGTTCTTTTTGAATCATGAAATGTAAGCAGTGAAGTGTTTGAGATTTTTTTCTGTCCCTGGAACCCACAGGTGTCTGCTGCACCAAAAAGGCAGAGGGTGCCTTACAGCACTTATGGTCACAGAGACATTCCTTATTAATTTCACACTATGCTTGGCAGAAACAGAAATCTGACAAGCATCAGCACAGTGATTTGGCAGCACCATGATGGACAATGCTAGTCAAAGCAATTGGCAGCACAGCTATGCGCCCTCCCAGAGTCCAGAATTTACTTATAAGCAATGTGAAGTTCTTTTCCCTTCAATTACCTACCAGCATAAGTCATCAAAGGACACCTGAGAGATTGTAAGTCACTGCCCATGAGTTGTATGTCACCCTTTTATTAGTGCAGATAGGACTTAGACATTTTAGAAAGGCTCATTTGGAATAAGCCTACCAAAGTCTAACTGCTTAGAGAAAGATGAGGGCTTGTTGTCTGAAAACAGCACTGGGGCCAGGAAATTTTGAGAAATAAAACCAGCTCTAACACTCGCTTTATTTAGGGCCTTCAAGAAATGATTTAGAGAGCAAATTTTCAAAAGCAGCCTCTAATTTTTGGAGATGCAAGTACTAAGAACCTCCAAAAAAATTAGGTCTTTGGTGTCTAGAGTGGGCACCCCAAAATCGAGACACACAAACTTAGAGACCAATTGTGAAAATTTGGGCCTTAATGTCATTTCTGTTTCTCCAAGTGTAAAAGAAGATAGAAATCTTTCTATCTCAGATGGCTGCTGTGAGGATTAATCAGTTAATGTTTATCATTGCACTTTGAGATGAAAAGCATTATGTTAGTGTATGACTGTTCTTAATTATTTCATTTGGCAGAGGCTCTCTCTGTTGTGCCCTACCACAACATATCCCCAATTTCCTTCTCTTCTCCTCACTCAGCTAGATCCTTCTCCTTTTCCCTGATTCTCCTTACTTGATTCTCAGCTGTGCTCCCTTCCTCTCTCTTAGGCCACGTCTACACTACCCGCCGGACTGGCAGGTAGTGATCAATCTATCAGGGATCGATTTATCGTGTCTAGTGTAGACGCTCTGATGTCGACTCTGGAACTCCACCAGGGCGAGAGGCGGAAGCGAAGTTGACGGGGGAGCGGCGGCCATCGATCCCATGCCGCGAGGACGCAAAGTAAGTGATTCTAAGTCAATCTAAGATACGTCGACTTCAGCTTCACTATTCTCATAGCTGAAGTTGCGTATCTTGTAGTGTGGACCAGGCCTTAGTCACATACTCAGGCCTGGTCTACACTGGGGGGGTAGGGGGGATCGATCTAAGATATGTTCTACACCGCTTCCGCCTCTCGCCCTGGTGGAGTTCCGGAGTCGACGGCAGAGCGATCGGGGATTGATCACTACCCGCCAATCTGGCGGGTAGTGTAGATGTGGCCTCAGCTCTCTCTAAGCTCATGAGGAAATGCCCAGAGGGTTAAAAACCAGCTCTGCTCAGACCTTGTGACAAATGTTTCAATATAGAAGCAGAGAGGGGACCTTTGGGGGTGAGTGAAAAGGAGAGAAGTACTTATCTGAACCAGTCCCAACCTTCGGAAGAAAGATCATACTAGTTTTTCATCTTGTTGATACTGATTTATCCCATCAATTTAACGATTGACACTTCTTTCTCGGCTGCAGTTAAATATACACCCTAGCCATTAACACTGGCAAAATATTTTGTTTAGGATTTTTGTATCATGCCTATCACTTGGTATCTGAGTGTGTTTTCATGTAGGGCTGTTGTAGGGAACTGGAGGAGGCAGGCATTTTGGTCACTGGAAGACAGGGCCAAATTAGGTTTTTACCAGGACTGACTAGCTATGCTGGAAACACTGCTTGCTATCCCTGCCTGCCATCTCAACGTGCTCAGTTGTTAAGCTACCTAGAGACCAGCAATCTTGAGATGAATGTCATCTAATCCTATTACTCAAACCCCCTGAAGCGTCCTGTCCTCATGCTGTTTTGTTACTGAGTTAGACCCTTATTTGACATGATAGTAGGTCTGAAGAAGCCATATATCCCATTGGCAATTTTTTCTTTCCTTTTACCTGTTCTTATATTTTATTTCCTTGCTTTTTTACACAGAATTGCATAAAAAAGAGCAAAATCTAGCACAAAAAGCCCCACCCACCTCTATATTGATATGGCCTCTTTTTAGATGGCTTAAGGAAAACATTTTCAGGAACACCCCCCCAGCCATCATGACTAGTGCTCTAAAAACTAAGCAATTTTAGAATCTGTGTGTGTTGCAACACCTAGGCTCAGCTGGGTGGATAAAGAGTGGCTTTAACCTTAAATCTGAACATTGCGCGGCTTATAAACTCTGCTTCAAACCCAGGCTTTATGCCCCCTAAACTGCTGTAGTGCATGTGGCATTCCACAAAGATTTAAAATTCATCAGACAGACAAAATGTACATTTAATACTCACATGAGGGAATACAGAATGCCTTTCAATACATCAAACTCCTAAACCTTTTACATCTTTCATTTTTAAGCTACATGGATTTTGATTTGTACAATTTAAAAAATATTCTGAAGCCTAGTCAATCTAACACTAAAAAGCACTGTTGCACAGTAAGAAATCAAGAAATACAATTCAGCAAACCTGGTATAGTTGGTCCCCAGGGAAGTTTTTTTCCAATTCTGTTTGTCATAGCCCAGATCCATCATGTCATGCTAGCCTAACTTACTACTCTTTTTTTTTTTTTTTGCACACTCCAACTATTTTCTGTTAAACTAGTGCTGTCACAAGAAAACATATAAAAATGCTCTTTTGCAAACATACAGTTTGGTCTCTACTGAACTCTCCAGAGCCACGGATTTCTCTCACTGTCTTTATCGGGGTGAATGTTGACAGACCACTGAACCTTACTGTCCGCAGTGACAGGCTGAAAGCTGTTTTGTGCAAGGTGGATAAAAAACAAAAAAGGTTTCTGTGCCTTGCATCTAGAAGGTCCCTGATTCAAGAACAAAGGCTTATGTTCAAAGATGATTAGCTTAAAGGCATTTCAGAGAGTTCTGATTGTACCAATAGTTGGGTGTCTTGCTAGTGGGTGAAATATGTATTCCCATGAGAACAAAGGGAGCAGCAATTCTTTTCTGCTGAGATGGCAACTTTAATAATTCCATGTATTTATCAGTATGGTGTCAAAACCTTAGGGATTTTGCCTTTCAGGTGAAGTTGAAGGTAGCTGGAATGGATATAGTCCTGAACAATCGCACTAAGACATACATAGAAAATTGTCCAGTAATGTCCAGAGGGAGAAATAGAAGAAAGGATCCCTTTGGGTCCAAATATACATAATGTAGATACATGTCTCCAAGGTTTAGAAAGAGAAAGATGAGGGTTTTACATGTGCTGTAAAACCTGCCTGAGTCCTGGCATCTTTTTCCAAACTGCGAAAGAAAGTCTTAGTCATGTAAATCGCCCAGTGTTGTTTATACTGCACAAAGTTAACTCTGAAAAAATAAGAACTTGGATTAATCATTTAAAAATATAAATATGCTTTACTGGCTGCTGTCATGGATTTATTATACATAACCGTGAGTGTAGATATCACGGCTGGCTGAGAATGAAACAGGGAGTGTTACAGAGATCGGTAGTAGTACGAAGCCACTGGCTGAGCACACACACTGCACCTGAGCTAAACTCAGACAGTGCACAGGAGGGCACAATGCAGGCAGTGTAAGTGCACAGTACTTTACCGTATTCCAAGGCATCAGGACAGATTTCATTGTTCCACGCTGATAATCACCAATGTGAAGTAACGAGTAATTTGGTGTGGAGTAGATATAGCTCTTCACGTGCCAGCAGAGGGGACTTTCTGGAGGAAATGTCTTCTAATTAATGATAGTACAGAGCCTTATGAAGTGTGAAGGAATGTGTAGCATAGCAGTAGGAAGCAATAAAATTTTAAAGCTAACGTGCTAGACAGACACAGTACTAGGTAGCTGGAAGAAATCTAAGGTCAGGTTTAAATTATTTGGACTCCCTAGAATGATAGGTTGAAATCCTTAGAGGGCATGACAGGCCTCTCTCTTTCAAAGGTCAATAAATTGAAAACCACACATTTTGAGAGGGAATTGCATTTTACTGTATCTACTTAATAAAAATGATGAGCTGTTGGTGCTGTCTCATTAATAAAAACTTCATGACACTTTAGGGTTTGCCATGATGTCACTTGTCATGATTCCCTCTCCCCCAACCCTGCTGTGAATGTACAACTTACTGGTTGGTTGCTGTCCTGAATACCAGTAATGACTGCAAAGTATACTTGGATGAAAGGTACTACATGTTAGTACATATCTTTTACCAGAGTGTGAGCTATAAACCTAAACATAAGAAGAATAGTAATACACATTACAGTTTAAACTGTAGAGATGTGTTAATTCCTCTGAAATCATGGTAATGGAGAATGGTTAAAATGTCAGAAACAAACTTTCATACTGTAGAAAACTGTATGCAGATCAGTTTACAAATATATCATTTCTCTTTTGACATGTTTTTCTCATGATACACCAAATTCTGGAACGGTGGAGACTGGCCATCAGTGGAAAAGTAACATTGTGTCCCCAGATTCTGGCTGGCAGCAGCTGCATACTTAGCCTATTCTGTCCTTGGGACAAACTATCCCTGCCAGATGGGAGAGGCTGTCCATGGGCCATTGCTTATTGCGCTGGGCATACATGCAAACCCATGTGAACCACTATCCCAGATCCCTAGGACCTACCACAGAATGCCCTCCATGTTCCTTTTTTGGAAGGCTTGTTGATGTTTTGGCCTCTCCACATGTTTTTTGGGAGGACCCAGAACAGCCAATTTCTAGTCCACACTCCTTTTTGTGCAACATGGGGGTTCTGGCATACACTGATACACAATGTCTGCCAGACTGTGGCCACATATTTGCAAATTACTGAATCTTTTTGTGATTAAACAAGTATATGCTTCCTGGGGCCCACTGCCTTTTCTGACTTGATTCTGTGTTAAAGTCACAGTGCTGTACTTGGGCCTTGGGAAAAGACTAGGATTACAGAGAAAGGATTTTTTTTTTCAGGATCTACCAGAAGATGACAAGGGCTGGAGGAAGCAATATAGGCTGCCCAGGGACAAGTGGGCTGTGCTGAGCAGAAATCTTATTATAATGTCAGTATATTCAAAGGGAGCTGAGAACAACTCTAGGCAAGTACATTTCTAAGACTGTGAAGCCCTGCTACACCCTGCCCTATTACAATGGATAGTAAAAGGGACACCCCACCACATACACCAAGCCAGCCAGAACCCTGGGCTTGAGAAGTTAATATTCATCCAGTGTTCAAAGGCACCCCAGGAAGACACTACAAGCTGGCAGCTAATGAAATGCAGTGGGAGATGTTCAGTCTAAATACCATAAAAATTAGGTGTGTTACTGTCAGAGCAGAACCGTACCTGTAGTGTATGGTTTGTGTCCAAGACTGAGCCAAACCTTGCTCTCTCATTCTGCCTCTGTCTCTAATACAGTCCCTATTAAAAATGGTTCCTTATATGGGCTTTCTCTTTTGGGGCAGGAATTGCTGGTTCTTTGCCACCCTGAAATGTGAACGTTCTGCTTCTGTCTAAAGACCAACAGTCTTATTTTAAAATTATTTCCCAAAAAGACTTTTCAAATGAAATGTGTGAACAAGGCATCTTTTTGTAGTGGCTATTTATCTTTGGAGTTTAAGTAGGAATGACTGGGTATGTATAGTAAAGAATATAAGGATTGCCAAAATATTTAGTCATCATTTAGGTTAGCAAAAAACTTATCAGACTCCCTAATAATTCGCATCTTTAGGGGTCCTACTTTTATTCTCTTTTTCTCCTCTCTTTGTCTAAAACATTTTTGCTCTGAAAATATTGCTGACACTTTTAATTTACCTGAGCCGTTGACTTACACTGCAAAATTTTGCATAGCATATTTTTGGGGTAAGAACTATTTGAAATGCCTGAAGATAAGTTTTTCATATGGAAAAAAGTATTTGAAATAATCTAAAAAAATACTAAATTACTCTACATTAGATTAATTTTCGATTAAGGGAAAGCAACAAAACAAGAAAGAACAAGGTAAGGTCCCCATAATAAATTACAGTGTGTTTCCTGTCTCCATCAGTACTGAACACAAAATGAGATCTCCATCCAGCAGACAGCAAAACGCTACCCAGCTATACATACCACCCAAAATAATTACACAGTGGTGAGAGAAATGTACTTATGAGGTCCTATCCCTTCAGCAGCTCTGCAGGTCTCAGCACAGAACAGGTGCAACACCTCTGTAGCTATCCCTTCCACACTGGCCTGAGGACTGGCCAGGCTGGAGCAGAGTGGCATGCACAATAATAAAGGGCCTAATATTACACGTAAAACAAGGTTGGGATTCGGCCCTATAAAATAATTGCACTGTAAATGGTTCTCACACTTAAAAGATTTCTTAAATTCCATTAGTTATTTGTCCTTTGCTAGTGTGATATGTTATGAACTCAAGGTGTGCTCAATAAGTATTTTTTTCCCACTTAATTTCTAGAAAGAAGCTAACTTTTCTCATTAGTTTGGATTATACTAACCTAACTAAATTATGTGTCCATACATACTGATACAGCTGTCAGGAGAATTCTGAAAGTCTTCCTACACAGTTTCCAATTGTGATCTATTAAAATATTGGTTTCTAGAGAAAGCAAACAGCATCATATTGTGAAATAGACCCATTCCAAAGAATTCACCATACTGTGAAAAAACAAAGAACTAACACTATTATAGTTAGCACCATGAAAACAAAAGTAATGCAGTTAGGTCCTGATCCAAAGCCCATTGCATTCCATGGGAGTCTCTACATTGACTTCAATGGGTTTTGCATCAGGTCCCTGGTCAGTTACTTGATGCATCTACAGCCAGCAAAGCATATTCACTTTTATGCTGGTAGATATATTGGCTTGGCTGGGAAGTTCTGATCAGTTGTATACATTGTTAGATTACTTTTTCCTTCCTCGTTTCCTCATGTCTGAATAATGTCCTTTGCAGCTTGTAAGGATAATCAAGTATGATCAGATGATAAGTCCAATTTCTTTAAATTGCCTTTATATTGTTGACTTGAAATTAGAAGTTCAGCTTGCGCTGTTCTACATTGAGAAGTATTATGCTGATTACATTTTTTAAAATATTATTGATGTAGATGGAGTATACAGAACCTTTGTTTACACTCTATATCATCTGCACACATCTTGCCTCTCTGATAAACTGGTAATTTTTGACCATATCCTTGTGAAGGGTCAGGATGTCATATTCCCTGTAGTCAACATTTTAAAAAGCTAATTTGAGTGAGTAATTGCATTCCAGTTGGAAAGATTATTAAAATAACTAGTTTACGTGAGTACATCCATTGTAATCATAACACATATTCCAAAAGAGTTGGAGAAATAAGATTAACATCAGAGCTGTATGAAATTCAGCAGCTTGTGCTTGCAGGGCTGTATGTGAAGAGTATTCTTCAGTTTTGGGTCACATGGGTCTGCATTCATTGAATATGCTCTGAGTTTTGGTTCCAACAGACCCAAAAAAACAAAGGGCAACTCAGTGAACTGTCAAGTTATAACTAGCTTCACACAGAAAACAGGCAAAACCACTGTGTTTTATATAGTTCCTGGCCAAAACCATCATCTGGCCCAGGACCTCACAACAACAGCCCTAGTTTATTTGGCATGTCATCATTTAAAACTTAGCCCAGGTTCACTGAAAAGTTGGCAAAACTCAGCGAACGTTAAAGAGAACCTGGCCAACTTCTAGGTTTCACCTTCTTTTGTTTCACTGTCAAAGTGCCACACAGTGACCCCAACAATCAAAAAAGAAAAATACAAAGAAAAATTAAGAGAAATCAGGTCTGTGTACCAATTCTTTATTTTGTCTGTCACGTCTGATACTTGGTTACATAGGCCAGGTATACACTAATGAGATAACCTGATCTTAGTTACACTAGTTAAGTTACATAAGCTACGTAACTTAAGTCAATGTAACTTAGATCAACTTAGTGGTGTCTACACCACACTATGTCAACGGGAGACATTCTCCTGTCCACATAGCTTCTGCTTCTCAGGGAGGTGGAGTACTAAAGTCAACGGGAAAGCGCTCTCCCAGTGACTTATCGTGTCTTCACCAGACCTGCTAAATCGATGCTGCTGCATTGATCACAGCAGCGCCGATTTAGCTGGTAGCGAAGACAAGCCCATAGACAACGTATCTGAAAGCCTAATCCAGACTAAAAGGATAAGCAGTATTAATACTTACTACACTGGCACCAATGCACATGATGCTGCACAGAGGCAGATCAGTTCCAAACATAAAATGGATAACTATCCTGAACCGCCCGCATTCTAAGATTGCATCTGCATTGCCAAGAGTCACTGATGGAAGGTTGGATTACACAGCAGTAAAAATGTGTGAACTATGTCTATGCCAAGTTAAACGACATGGTGGTAAAAGTATTATGGCCCCATCAGTTCTGGGAGCCATTTTTCCCAGATCCCTCTCTCAATCTGACACTCTAACAGCAGTTCAGAGTTCCTTCACTGCGGTGGTGCCTGTCATTCTTACTCCTCTCAGAGATCCAAGCATTACTATTACTTATTAGTTGTATAGTTCTAGTGCCAGAGAGGTGCCCAACTGAGATTGTACAGTGTCTAGCACAGTGGTGCCCAAACACCTAGAGAGACAGCCCTGAACTTAGACAAGATGGTTAAATTATAGGAGAGCAAACAGAGCCACAGAGAGGTGAAATGATTTTCCCAAGATCACATGACAAGTCAGAGCGCTCGCAGAAGAACTCAAGTCTCCTGAGCTTCAGTCCCAACACACTTGTTCTCCACTGGGGCAATGAGCAAAGAAACTAAAGTAATTGACAATTGGGCACCACTTCGCCTGACTGCCATACTACCTGTTATATCTTTTAGAGTAGGTTCCAACAATGGCTGTTCTCAGTAGTAATATGAATTCTAATTTCATTGCTATTGAAATTCATTGCTAATTTCATTGCTACTACTATTGCAGTAAATATTTGCATGGATATATACAGTTAGAAATGAACAGACAGAAAACAGACCCTTCCTGGTCCTTATGAGTTTGCTTCTGTCTGCTCACAATTTCATATTAAATAATAACAATATAAATTAACTCCATTCCACACTCCCAGTTCTTTGCTACCAGATATTTGTTGCCATGTGGCTGTTAAACATTGACTTGTTAACAATGTGTACCAAACTGGAATAAATATTGGTTTTCTTTAAATGTACAGCATGCATCAGAGCCAGGTCATATTGTTTTCAGTGGCAGGACACATTCCATGGTAACATATAAGAGACATTTAAGGGTAAGAAGCATTTTATGTATATCAGCTACTTGCTATCCATTTGATTCTGAAATAGGTGGGGAATTAAAAACAAAATGAACTGCAATATGTCATCATATTGAAAACATATAAAACACATTTTGCCAGCTTCTCAAATTATTTTGTGGGAGTTTTACACTTCACTACTAATGTTAAAGATCGGAGAAGATATAAATAAATTCAGAGCAATGAGTACTGGCCTGTTAAAAATTAAACATTATTACAGATAGGAACAGAAGGACTTTGTGCTGCACAATAGTGATCTTACAGTGTACATCTGGAGCACTGTGCCTAAACCCTGATGTGCTGTGCAGGTTGAGGACATCAGATGTCATTAGTCGGAAAAAAAAGTGTTACTGGGAAGAAATCGTAATGTGCATAAGCACACAAAATGGTCATAAATAAGGCAATGCACCATTTGTAGATTTGTTAGTCAATTATTCTTTATATGTAGCCCCAAGGCTTCTGAACATTCATTCTCCTTCCCTGCACCTGGCCCTGACTACAAAATGGTCAGGGTGGAGTTCTTCAAATTCCCAGTGCTTTCATTTTTGGAAGCACGGTCGTTTCAGCCACCACCAAAACATTGACCCCTCTCCTGACTCCTTACTAGACAACTGCAAATTAAACACACACAGTCTCACCAGGAGGACAGGAAAGCAGAGCTGTGGGAAGCTATCATTCTGTGTATTGTGAATGTTCACATTTCCCACAAAGCTCGTTAATTAGGTCAAGGGTGACATCACCATTTCGGTCAGTGAATACTGCCTTCTGCAGCAAATGCAGCAAAACCAGTGCTCACAAACATCAACCTGAATTCCACTTCAGCTATGCTCTTGCCCGTTTTCATTCACTATGCACAAATGGGGAGTTGTGGACATTAATGTTTGGGGAATGACTGTTCTTCATTTAAATACCAGTATCCACCAACAAACAAGGGATTTATGCATGAAGATGAGCACGCCTATTCTTTATTTCCTATCCACCATTCTCCTATTTAAAATGTTTTAATCCTCCAATCAGGGACTGGAAAAAAGCCATCTATGATGTAGGTATCCAACCACAGGCCGTGACTAATAGATAACTGATGAGAATAGTTTAAAAAAAAAAAAAAAGAGTTTGAAATTCATTGGTCTCAAATGATTGAACAATAGCAAATAAATTCATAAAAATCAAAGTCTAGTCACGTACAAATAGCAAAGAGCAAAAAGAACCTAATAAGTCAGATAATTTATTTGCAATGAATAGTTTGATCGGTTCTGTTCTAAAGTTTATGTGAGAACACTGCAGATTTTAAAAAGTTATATATTTGCCAAAGAGATCGTCAATGGAAAATCTGTAGGATAGTAAAATGTGCACTGATCTTTTCTGACATTTACAAAAGTCATTAATTAATATGATTAAGCAAATTAGATTGAGCCAAAGTCTGACTGATTTTAAGAGCATGCTGCAAGAGCCACCTGTTTGCTAGAGAGATTAGATCCTCTGGTGATGGGAGCTAGAGAAACAGAGAAATAAAGATAAAAGAAGAGATTGTTCTGTACGTATAGATACTGTTTCTTATAACATCCATTGGCACAGCATCCAAAGTCCTCCAGATAATATGGTGGCCCACCCTACTCGTTTAACTGAAAGAAAAGCCCCGATCCATTAAACAAAAGGAATATCTGCTTTCGTTGTTAACATTAAATGGCCTATGACACACCTATGAATAATTCTGATTCCACCCAGCTCAGGTACTTATCACCACAGTATTATTAAGAAAGGGAAAGGGAATAAAAATAGGTGAAATTAAGTCAGAGATTGAAAAGTGGGGCAGAAGTGAGACCCTCATATGGCCTAATGTACTTCTAAAAGAAGTTCAGTTCTTTATCTGTTATATATCTTCCACTCTCTGTTACTCGATTGTACCATCTCCACTGTCTACAATGTATGTAATACTTCAACTAATACAGGATCAATCTGTACATGTTTTGCTTTCTTAAATCACACAGAGATAACTAGATGAAAGCAAACATTTTGTTTCCTTTTTAGGTTATGGGTTGCTATTTTACTCACTATAAGTTGGAGGAGGGGGGGTTACCTTGTGGTTTCCCCCTGTCTTTCCATTTGTTAAATCAGGAATTTACTGGGCAGTGTTTTTAGTTATGTTTTGTGAGGCTCCAAGAGGCCTGCAGGCACCATATAAATACATTTTTACTATTCTATTATTATGCCATTTTGAAGCGAAAGCAACATTATGAAATAACAGAATCATGCCGTTTGAATGTAGTATTATTAGTGAATCCACTGGCAAGTCATCCAAGGCAGTTAATATTGTGTTTCTTGGTATTGTGATATTGTGACTTCCTCCTCCTAATGTGATGGAATTAATTCATACAACCTGATAACAAGGTTATTACTATGCTAACAATGGCAAAAGGTGGCTCAAGTGGAACAGTCTGGCACATTTGAACATTTCAGATCAAAGGTCTATTGAACTGAAACAACAAATAGAATCAATTTCTTGAACTGTTTCTGTATTTCCAAACTTGGAACATTATACCACAGAATGTGGCTTAATGAAATACAGATGAGTGGTGCCATGGAACAGCCAGTCCTACTGCAACAATGAAAATTAATGTAGCACTCTCCTGGCTGGGGAAATGAACCAGTTATTGAAGACAGCTTTGCACTTTAACACTTTGGTCTTTGAGATAGTCAGGGCTGAGATAACTTACTTAGTCACAGCTAACTAAGGAGAATTGGGAGAAACTGAGGGAAATACGTAGTTTACTAAAAATTAAATGAGCCTTACCAATCTTAGTGATTTTTCATTCTGAACTCCTTTTGTTCCTTGCACAAGTCCAGTACTCTGCTTCTATTAATTTCAGTAGTGCTGCCTACAGAACAGCAAGGAAACAGCCTCCAACTCACAGAACCTTATTGGACATAAAAAGTATGTAAAGTATACATCCATGGGCATTCTTGCAAGTAACAGCAGGGATGTTAAGTGAATTAGTTTAATAAATAGCCTGAAACTCATACAAAGGCAAATGTTTTGTAAAGTTCTGATCCACTCAGGTAAGTTTTGTACATCCAATGAGAGAGCTGTGATCTTCTCAAAAAGGGAGAGAAGAAAAGAGAGATACTGGAAGAAAAAGCAGCATACGAGGAATAAAAAATGGAATTAACAGGGCCAGAATGTACAGAACAGATTTATTACTGTTGTTATTAATTATTATTATTTTATTTTTACAAGGAGGATCAAGGATTGATAGGACTGACAGGAAGGGAGCATGGATTTTGTGGAAGGATTTTGCTGACCTGGAAGGAACATGGCATATCTATATTGGAAAGGGAATAAGTAGATAGAGATTATAAGTATGGGTACAACATTCAAAGGAAATTATGCCTGTAGCTGACGTTGCCCAGGCCAACAATGGAGTTTGAACCCAGGACCTTCATCACTAAGGGCTGATCCAGCAGAGGATCTAAGCACATGCTTAACTTTAAGCTTGTAAGTAATCTTATTGAAATCAAGTGCTTAAAGTTAAGCATGTGTGTAGGTCCTTTGCTAGATCAGGGTCTAAACACATGGGCCTCTAGAGCTAAAGGAATAAGTCCTCGGGGGTGAAGCAGAAGTCCACAGACTGAGAAGCCTCTCGGGAGAGGGATCAGAAGGGATCAGCGGCTAGCAGAGAATAGTGGGTTATGCAATATTAGTATGATATGGTTATATTATTGTTAAGCCTGTAAGCATGCTGAGTGGGAACTAAATGTTTTTAGAAATTCGGGCAGACTTGGACTGTGCATTTGTGCAGTTAATAAAAAGTTCTCTGCCATCTCTCCTGATAAACCTGACCAAGGAATGCTTACTAAACAATACAGGGCATGAGGGAAAAACAACACAGTAGGGATAGATAAGCTTCACATAGCCATCCACACCCTGGACCCATAGGGTACATCTAGAATGCAATAAAAAACCCATGGCAGCAAGTCTCAGAGCATAGGCCAACTGACTTGGGCTAAAATAGCCCAAGCCCAAATGTCTGCCCTGCAGTTTGGAGCCCTGCAGTCCCAACTCTTTGACCCCAAGTCAGCTGACCTGGCCCAGCCACAGCTGTGCCATGGGTCTTGCAATGCAGTGTAGACGTATCCTTTGGGTTTGTCTGCATTGCACACTCAGACTCAGGTTTGAGCCCAAGCTTCCCTTCTGTCCCCACACAAATCAGTCTGACATGGGTCAGCAAGCACTCAGGACCTAGGACCCTGCTGGGGTGGCGTCTGAGCCTGCTAGGGGAGTGGGACAGGTCCAAGTCCTGTCATTCTGCAGTATGGATGCAGCTCTGCTGCAGACCTGACTCACAAGATCTGCATAGTGCAATATGACACGTTAGCATGCCTGAGACCCCCAGGTCCTACAACTGTAAGCCCATGTTCAGAATACAGTGTGGACACTCAAGCATGCGCTTGGAAACACCAAGTCAATTATCCCAGGTCCCACAGACCCAGGTTTACAATCCAGTGTAGACTCTTAGATCTCAGCCCATTATTGATTAACATCCTGCTAGGTCTTTTGAGTCCATCTCTTGCTTTACACAATGTGAATACTTTAAATGAAAATCAGAATGAGTTCCCTAGGTATATTCCTAATAAAACTTTTAAGAAACATTTCAAAGTATCATGTCTCTGCTCAATCACCACTCCACATACAACTCCATTAATTAACTAGTTTAGAAGCAATTAAAAGACTTATTTAAAACTTGTGTTATTGGCAGCTGTTTATTCATTGACCCCACAGAACTAAGGCAATAAATGTCTAACTTGTTGTGTCACTAATAAGTCAGCATTTTAAAGACAAAGGAGACAGAATGCAAATCCATGTAACATAGCAATGCCTTAAAACACAAAAGCTAGTGTCTCCGAGCATAGAAATAGAACATTTATGTAGACAGGACAGCACAAATAATCTATTTAACCTAATATTTTAATTACAGGAAACATCTCCTAGCAAGACATACAGGAGCAATGAAATGACCCACAGCTAGAAATCAAGATGATATATTTGTGCATGTGAAAGTAACACTAGCAGAATTCATAAAAGAAAATCTCCTTGGGCATTATTATCTTTCCATCAGGACATGTTGTCGTCACACAGCAAACAAGAGAAAATGGGTTTTTTAAAAATGTTATTAAAATACAAAAGTGTAAAGTACAGAGTAATGAAAAATGGAGAAAGAGTAGAGAGAGGCAAGATTAGAATGAAAGATCCAGGTAGGAACAAAACCCCATTTGAATGGAAAAAGCAGCATCTTGAAAAAGCTGGAGTGAAAACTAGGGCCCAATTCTGATACTTTGAGATAATGAATAGCATCTTACTCTGCAAGAAGTTTCATTAATTTCAGTGGTATTATTTGCTCATTTACATACTACTGAGCATAACAAGGAGGTCAGAATCTGACCTTTTGTGGGGAGTATGCAAATTTTCTCCCACTCCTCTTAGAGATTCTAAGGATAACTGTCAGAGACCCCTGAAGAATCCTGGCAATGCCACTTTCTGCAGTGGGAAACTAGCATCTAAGAGAACCGCGGAGACAGTACTATTCCCTCAAATCTGTGCAAGTGGAAAGGTGCTGGGTGGGTGGGGGAGGAAGAGAGCATGTGCTCAAGAGAATAGTAATAATAATAATAGTAGTAGTAGTTATAAAAGAGTCTCAAAATATCAAGAGATGGGAAGATTGAGCCTTAAAAAAAGCTCTTACCCTCCTTTCTCTCTGTTCCCCTTTCCCATCTCTGATAATTCTGACCCTCTTCTCTGATCCTTTCCCTTACTTCAACTAAGTTATTATCCTGATAGTTGAAAAAATTGGCTTCCATCCCTTTGATCCACTATTATTTCATTGCATTCTTTCTATGACCTGCACACAATTCCTCACTCTCTTCCCTGTTCATATCCCCGTTTCCTTGTTTACATTCTATTTTACCATCTTCCTCCATGGTTTTTTCTACAACCAATAAAGCCTAATGTCCATTCTGTGTTATGGTCCAATACATGCAACTTATTAACTCTTATTCCTTAGTTTGCAACTTCATGTTAAGCACCATATTTGTTTCCAAAAACCAAGGGAAAAGGAAAACAGAACGGACTACACAAGGTCAAAAGTACAGTCTTTTCTTTACTCCCATTCACATCCTTATATAAACCTTACTGTTATTCTTTTCCAACAGAGGACTTGTTTTTCCAAACCTGGGAATTCCCATCAGTTTAACTGTTTGACAGAATTTTCCTGCCTTTTCTCAGAAGGTGCAAATTTTTCAAATGCCAGTAACATACCACTACAGAATTTCTCATAAGTAGGCGGTAACAGTGGCTTGGATTGCTGGGACTATTGTTCAACAGCCTTATTTCCACAAAAGCCAACTCATCTGAAAACAGAAAAATCAGAACTGAGAATTGACATCTTGTGAGTCAAGACAAAACTCCAACCCGTGTGCATGGAAACATTGATAAGATTCTTTCTACATGCTGCAGAATTGCTAGACCTCTTTCTTGGACACTAGCTGTTGATTCTGTTAGCACTACACAATATCCTGTAACTTCAGCTTGTGAATATAATCTTTGAAAATATGATCCCAAATCATTTTAAAAATGCAGGAACAAACTTCCAGCTTCACTGCAGCCCCTTTCCGCCATTCCAGCTGTATACAGGCCATAAAGGGAGTAAAATTAGGAACACTCCTAGGGTAGGGGTACCTAGGCTGGTCTATGTTGTCCTACACTGCCCTTAGGGAGCCATGTTCCCCGCCGGGTAGACAGACATGAGCTAGCTGTGCTCGAGCTGTATGCTAAAAACAGCAGTGTGTCTGCAGCAGCATGGGGAGAGGCTCGGGCTAGCCACCCAACCTTGGACCCAGGGTCTCATGCAAGCTGGGACTCGGGTGGCTAGCCTGAGACACCACCTGTACCCCCCTGAGCAGAACTAGCATATGTCTGCCTATGTGCACTGGAAAGTAGGCTCCCAGCTGCTATGTAGACCCTTAGAGTGAGGGCATTCCAGGCCAGGATCAAAGCGAGTACCAGGAGGGCCATACCCCAAATGGGAGGGGGTCGTGGCCAGAGCACTCTGGTAATTCTGAGCTAAGAAGCAGCCCTTGATAAATGTGAGGCGGCTGCTGTACAATGGCCACGCCAAGAACAACCCAGAATCTGTGATGCACAAAGGTGGCTCAATATCAACTTTGTCATGTCCCTACCCTTCTCAGGACTCTCAGCACAGAACCTGGCCTGTAGTCTGTGCCTCACCCGGAAAGACTGGGAAACATTTTTCTGAATAAAGTATATATTTTTCTACATATTCATTTACACTAAAAAAACTCTTCTCTGCCTTTAATCAACCTAGATACACTATAAGGCACTTTTTCTGGGAAGCATATGTGCTGCACAATATATAAATAGACTAGTGGGACAAATCTTCAGCTGGTGTAAATCAAAATAGCTCAACTCACTTAATGGAGTTAAGTCACATTACACTAGCTGAGGATATACCCCCTACTGTCTACCACACATAGCTACACAACACACAGGAATGCAAATGTGGACTATGCACAGAAGAGGATACTTCAATGCAAAATGAAACATAAAAGCAAGTTACAATATAAACCCTGCTCTTAATTGATTTAATACACAGTAATACACAGTGCTAAATTAGACCGATGCACACCTCTCTGGGATGTTCCAGGACACTTGCTTCATTGCTCCTCTTAGCCTACCAACCATGAACTATGGCATTGTTCTTAAACAATACAATCTACTAGAGAATATCAGATGACTTTGTGCAAGTTATTCATAGCCTTTTAATGTATTAAGAGTGGCCGAGGCATGAGTATTGTATTTGTTTATTTGAGTTGGGAGCCCTGAAGTATGATGAGTCACCGCTGAGCCTGTCTCAGCCTGAGTTACCTCTGAGCCTAAGCCTGCTTAAGCCTGATGAGTCATCCGTGAGCCAGAGAATCTAATGAGTCATCAGAGGCAATTATCGGCAGGTCTTGTGATAAGCCCCACACCATACCACCAGGGCTTGGACAATCCACAGGAGAGGACCAAGGTCTCCTAAGGGAAGCAGTTTCTCCAGTCTGTTCAGTGTCACTACCTGGCTGGGAACATTCCCATTGCCAATAATTTCAACAGACTGCCATTGCTCCTTCTCCAGCCATGCCTACCAGGACCTTCTCCAGACCTGGAAGCTGGTTTTGGCAACCAGGTCCGTGGTGGCCACAGAAGGGGCAGATCTCCTCGCGGAGCCCCTGCTACACAACCCTCAACTTGGTGTGCAGGTGGCAGAGTGCCCCTTAGCGCTCCAGAGGCTGGTCTTGGCAGGAACCACCAGAATCGGAGGTCTCCTGGACTATGACTGGGGGAACTGGGTGGATCCTCTGGCACTTGGCCGGTGCATGGGGCTTTCCACCCTTCATACCTCCCGGCATGTACTGCAGGAGGTGAGGGCAGCCTTACTGCCTGATGTCGGGCCTTCCTTGAGTGGACCTTGAGTGCCCCTCTGGACCTTTTCATCAGCCCTGCCACATGACCACTGCCTCTCCCTTTCTGTGCATAACCTGAGAAAGCCGCATGACCTGCAGCCAGTTCGTTTCTGAACTGTGCCAAGGACACATCTGTACATGCTCATGCTCCATACTTTTCATTTCCTCACACTTATGTCCCACCCTCATACCAAGGAGCAGGACCTTCTGCCATCTGAGGAGGGTAAGAAATTCCGGTGGGCCAGTGTGTATTCCACCTTAGTCCCATGGCCCGCCAGAGATATCAGTTGGTGGCTCCTTCATGGAGCCATGAGCACGGGCATGTACCTGGCGTGGTTCACCCCCATCCCCCACACCTGCCATTTTTACAGCATGAAGAAGACCCTGGCACACATTTATCTCGAGCGATAGGACCCACACTATACGAGGCCCCTTTTCTGGCTCCTTCAGAACCTTCTCCTAAGCTTCTGGCTGCATTTTTCCCCACACCTCCTGGTTTATGCACCGTGATCCCACAAAGTCACGAGACCTCCTTGTCAATCTCCTCCTGGCACTGGCCAAATTGGCCATCCATTATTCCAGGAGGAGGATGCCGGACTGGGAGGTTCTCTGTGACTGTGAGGCCTATTTCCGTTCCTCCCTCCAATCACACATCCAGGCAGAGTTCTTCTGGCCTATGTCTCCCTAGAGATATTTGAGGAGCAATGGGTGCTGTCTGGGGTTCTAGGACTGCTCAGTGTCCTCCTCTGGTTCCCTACTTATGCTCCTGTGACCCTCATATTGGTTCCTGCTTTTTTTCATTTGTTGTCCCCCAATCTCATTTGAACTGTAGGCTCGGTAGCTCCTCCACATAGCTGGTGGAGGGGCCTTTAGACACAGGAGGGCTTGCACCCAGCCACTACCAGAACTCAATAGGTGCTCCAGCCATGCCTGTTTACATGCTAGTGAGCACCTATTCCAGTCTGCATCTGCTCCTGTCTCTATATCAGGCAGCTCTGATATGAGGTCTGTGGCAAAATAGGTTATTTCTGATCATTCAAGTGACAAGTTAAACATTTCTCTGCTCTTCAAGGAGCTATGCAATATTAAGTCACTTCCAACGCTGCCTCTCTTAGATTACATGCTCCCTAGAATATTTAAGCTCCATCTCCACCTCATGGTAAATTTATACAGATAGCAAGAAAGAGGATTATTGTCTCTTATTGCATAGAATCTAAAAATTGGCTAGCTGCCTCCCGTATGTATAAAAAATGTATGGTCCCTGTCCTGAAGAACTGCCAATCTAAGTCATAAACCTGCAGGCTATGACCTCTGTGACACTACACACATACTAGAAGTTAAGTATGAATCTGTAAATAAAGTTAAGTTTGCAGGATTGGGGTTTAAGAATAAAAAGGTCAGACAAGGGATAGGCTGATTAAGAGGAATGGGGGCCACAGTGATAAAATCACCTAGTAATTTAAGTTGTTGTTGCATATGTATATCATGAAGACTTCACACGTTTGTAAACATTTTTACGGTGTTAACTAAATTAAAGAGATGTTAATGTGTACTGCGCTTTTTGTGAGATGAGGTAAGAGAAGGAGGAGGGAGGGCATATCCCTTCTTTGGAACAACTTGTGAAGGAAAAGGTCTGCTCATGATTCCTCCCAATTTGCATCAAAATAAAAACATCTACTCCTGTGTCCGCACTGCATTTAACACAGTTTCCTTGTACCAACAGTTTTCTTACAGCTCCTGTTTCTTTTTTTATCAGTAAGTTAAACTTATAATTGATTTATTTAATTTTATTTATTTCATTGCATAATATAAATCAACGGGCTCCTACCTTGGGTTCTAGCCCTCTATGTAATCAGTTAAAAATACAACCACATCAGAAACTTAAAGCAGCTGCTGTTCACTCCAAAACAGAAAAATAACAGACAAGAAATAGAATCCAAATTCAATCAATATCCCCAGCCACATGTAACCCAGGCTGGCTTGATGTGGCACTCTGTCCCCCTCTAGTGGTGGCTAGACCAGCTAGAGATTGTTGAACCTACTACAGCCTTGGCTAAGAGACACATGTCTTTTAGTTCATGCAGTAGAGGCTCATACCTTTAGCTCCAGAAGTCCCAGCTTTGATCCCTGCTGCCGATGCCCCTGTGTGGTTCAGCTTTACACAGAAATCCAAGCCTATAAGAAGTCCCCTTTACCCCCATCAGCCAAGGTAAATGAGATGGTTTTGAAGTGCATCTTTGAGGTCAAGAAACTCAGGGAGTTGGCTCCATAATTGAGGACCCCATATGGAAAGTGTCTCGCTGGCAGCTCCAGCTTGTTTTATACCAAGTGAGATGCTAGCTCAAGCACTTCTGCTGACTACAGTTTTTGCATTATCACACCCAGCAAGGCTCTGAAGTCCACTAGTGGTCTGTGAATCACAATTTGAAAACTACTGCTCTACATGAAATGGAGAGGTACATTTTCTAAGAGGTATGGAGGGTGTTACTTGTGTGACTCTGTTAAAACCAAATTGCCCTGTACTGCCCCATGCATCCCTTTGAAACACCTATCAGGACTGTCTTTCCCCAACAGGATTTTTTCTATGTAAACCACTCACACAGAAATATGTGATTCTCTACCATAATCTGGCATACATTTGTGTGCAAATGTGAGGTGCTGTCTTTCAAAGAGAGGAGAGCCAAGGCTCTGCTTGCACAGCCAACATCAAAATATCTGCCTCACTCATTAAAGAGAAACAGAAAAATGGAGTAAAGTGTCTTAGCCAAGTTTTTAGAAAATGTAGTGGCTGAATACAGAAATACCAGCTCCAAACATGTAAACAAGTCAGATTTGATTATCTCTGAGTGAGTTCATTTGCGATTCATGTCTCTGCTTTGCATAAGTTTGATACATTAAAGAAATGTGCAATGTTTGGGTACATATAAAGACAAATATATATATATATATATATATATATATATATATATATTTTATATTGATTAATTTTTTTAGCACGACCTTACATTAATTTAGCAGCTTTTGTTCAGAGGGCTCCCAAAGCATTTAAATGACATACCAGTCTGCCCGCAGAAACATATACACACTTTCTACTTCTGCAGTGCCTTTTACCTGCTGATCTCAAAATGCTGTAAAAACAACACTGAATCAAGTCTCACAAGTTCCCTCTGAGGCTGAAAAAATATTAATAATATCCCCACTTCACAGCTGGACAAACTGAAGCAGGGCCAGATCCTAGAGAGTTTCAGTGACTTTTCCAAGGTCACATGCAGGATATCCTCACCCTGTGCTTTAACTAAGACATCATCCTGTATAAGTTATTTACCACTACGAAGTATCCACCCACTTTCACTACATCTGATCAGATGCTCCACAGTCAGTCACTGTTTTAAAATATAAAAATATTGCTGCGTGTATAAACTAGTGATTACTGGTTTATAATAGCAATATTTCCTTCTAAATCAGACATTACCTGATTTAATAATCAGCTTGAAAGAGCAGGGCTGGTAAGAAACTATTTCCTTGGTAAGAATTTTAAAACTTTCTTCAAATATCAGTTGCAAATGACTACTATTTGTTACACCTGTAAAACATTCCCTTTAAAAAAACATCCCTCCCATTCAAAGATCAGTTGCGAGTCTAATCCATGCAAGATTATCCAAAAATATCAAAGAAAGTACAAGATCAGGTGAAATTATTTTATGTCTCTGTAAATTGCTTCACTGGAACAACAATATCATACAAAACCCCGCTCTTGGAAAGCATTCCGCTTTTTAACTGTTAACCTAGCAACAATAAAATCAAACCAGAGAAAGCCCATGTTGATACACATACTGTCCACCAGATGGCAGCAATGTGTTTTATGAATAATGCAGTAACATTGTGTAGTCCACTTCCATTTCACATTTAAAGGATGAAACAATAGTTACTTCTTTAGATATGAACAAACCAAAATGAATTCAGCCAAAAAGTAAAGCAAAATAAGCAGCTTTGCATTCATAAAGTCGGTTATGGCTGACTAGCTGAGATTGCTCTTTCACAGTAGATAGTAAAAATCAATGCTGCTATTGCTTTCCCTACTCTGCGACCATCTATTTGGGCCCGTACGTTCTTCAGTAGTTCTGCTCCACCAAAATTACTTCACATGCACATTAAGCATTAACTGATGTTACATTTTATTTTTGTAACACAGAAAATGCCCGTGGCTCGAAATAAATATTTTTCTTTCTGATGGACAAATAACATCTGCAGTTATGAAAGCTGCAGTGTAGCTGTCAAAAGCTAAGTGAGTCACATAATTTCTTGAGACGCATGTGTATATATACCCACCCCCCTTGCAGATAGAGACATATTAGAAGTTTCATCCCTACCTACGTGGGGTCACTTAAAAGGACTACTTTCAAGCAATTCTTTTTATTATTATCATCATTTCAGACGACTGAAATTAAATGTCTATTGTCTGGTTAAAGTTATTTTTTTTTAAATCAATCAAATCATTCTTCACAGCAACCTTTGACTAGATTTTCATTTGTGAGAAGCAAGGATTTACTAAATACATAGGGCCAAATTCAGCCCCAGTGTAAGTGCGGGCAACAACATGAGGCTTGATTATTCACTGCCTCTGTACTTCATGTACTCATTTATATCTGTGAGCCAGACGGAGCTATGCTGGGTTACACCAACTGAGGATCTGACTCAAGGAGGGAAGAGGAAAGAGAAAATCTCCTCTCTTGGCACAAGTCTCGGGTTCAAAGCAGCTTTTTAAAAGCCATCTTACCCCCCTTTTAAAAATGTTGTTTTTTTATAAACAAAGAATAGAAGAAAAAGTACCTGGACAAACAAAATGACACAAGTGGTCAAAGGGATACTGCCAACTTGAAATTTAATTCATTTTTTAACATTCTACATGCACTTTCCGCACATGTAAATGATTACCTAAGGGGCAACGCAGAGGAGGATCGTGCCCAGGGAGGCAAATCCCACTCTCATTCACACACTGGCTTCACTGGAGTTCAGATATACGCCCTTACAAATGAGAGCAGAATTCCACTCCTGGTCTTCAGTGGAACTATGGTCATTTAGGCCAGGCTGGTTTTGGCCCACAGTGTGTAAACATAGGAGATTTCAGTTTCATACTTAAGTTAGAAGCTATGCCCACTGTGACAAGGTGAAACAGCCAGGAAAGAGGTAAAGGCTATTTGCCCATCACAAGGCCCAGCAAGGAATTTAAGGGAAGGAGGCTAGTAACCCTTAACCCTTTCCTGTCAGTATAACCCCGTCACACACCAACAAGATACTCTTCCTCTACAGCCTTATTTATCTCCTTTTAAAGTAGTGCATGGGAACCACAATTCTCAAGAGGTTATTCCAGACACAGTGAAAGCCATCTTCAGTGGACTAGAGAAAAAGGATTGTCCATCCAAGAAACTGTTACTAAAAGTCTACCGCATTTGCACTGGAAACCTTGGGTATATTTTAGAGTGACCACTTAGAGTGGTTTTGTTCAACAACTTCATAAATGATCTGGATGATGGGATGGATGGCACGCTCAGCAAGTTCACGAATGACACTAAGCTGGGGGAAGAAGTAGATACACTGGAGGGTAGGGATAGAGTCCAGAGTGACCTAGACAAATTGGAGGATTGGGCCAAAAGAAATCTGATGAGGTTCAACAAGGACAAATGCAGAGTCTTGCACTTAGGATGGAAGAATCCCATTGACTGTTACAGGCTGGGGATTAACTTGCTAAGCAGCAGTTCTTCAGAAAAGGACCTGGGGATTACAGTGGACGAGAAGCTGGATATGAGTCAATAGTGTGCCCTTTTTGCCAAGAAGGCTAACAGCATATCGGGCTGCATTAGTAGGAACATTGCCAGCAGATCAAGGGAAGTGATTATTCCCCTCTATTCGGCACTGGTGAGGTCACATCTGGAGTATTGTGTCCAGTTTTGCGCCCCCCCCCCCACTACAGAAAGGATGTAGACAAATTGGAGAGTCCAGCGGAGGGCAACAAAAATTATTAGGGGTCTGGGGCACATGACTTATGAGGAGAGGCTGAGGGAACCGGACTTACTTAGTCTGCAGAAGAGAAGAGTGAGGGAAGATTTGAAAGCAGCCTTCAACTACCTGAAGGGGGTTTCCAAAGAGGATGGAGCTAGACTGTTCTCAGTGGTGGCAGATGACAGAACAAGGAGCAATTGTCTCAAGTTGCAGTGCGGGAGGTCTAGGTTGGATATTAGGGAAAAAAACCTATTTCATTAGGAGGGTGGTGAAGCACTGGAATGGATTACTTAAGGAAGTGGTGGAATCTCCATCCTTAGAGGTTTTTAAGGCCCAGCTTGACAAAGCCCTGGCTGGGATGATTTAGTTGGGGTTGGTCCTTCTTTGAGCAGGGGACTGGACTAGATGACCTCCTGAGGTCTCTTCCAACCATAATCTTCTATGATTCTATGATTACAGGAGATTGCCTACTGGAGGTGGCTGTTAGTGTAGGTTTCATACTATCAATAACTTGGGGGTTTAGATTTTTTTAGCGAAAACAAAAGCAAGTCACTTCTGGCAGAGAGTTAAAGGCTCTCTACAGTTCCAATGTTGTAGTCATGAAACATGCAGAACTCCCTTGAACCCAATGAGAGTTCTTTATGTTCTGCATGTGACATGGCTACAGAATCAGGCTCCAGGTAGATGCTCAGATACTAAATGTAAAAACTTCAATAGATGGATAAAGGGAAGAAATTCTGCCTAAACTTTTGTAGCAACTGTTTCTTCATTTGCTTACATTGCCAGCTCATGAACAAGTAGATGTTCCTTCAACCTTCTCTTTTAGAAAGGATAAAGAAAAGTTGAAAGAAAAGTTCTATGATTCTATTACTTTGTTTCCCAAACTCTTTATATATATAAAATCCTCAAGTCTTGGCCTCAATCCAACTTCTTTCTACCAGATCTTCTCTATTTTTTCATATATTGTTTGAAATAACATGATGAATACTGTGCACAGTAAAGGGGCTCTCTCAGTCTCTATAAAGTACCTGTATAATTTCAACTTCTCTTTATTGCTCTTATGTATGCAATTCAAGGCCTTGTTTTCTTTTTCCTGCCATTAAGCAGGGAGCAAAGATTCAGGAATTTTATCCACCAGTACCCCTGTATTCTGATCACTGATTTGTATCACAGAACCACTGAGTGTATATTCCCTTTCCTTTTTTATTTTCTTGCCCCAATCTTATTACCTTGCATCTCCCAAAATTGAATTTCATCAACCATTTATCAGCCTGTGAGCCTACTCTATCAAAAGCAACCTGAGTTTTATTTAATTTTCTTGTAGTGGTACCCCAGTGGGCAAGGTGGACAATATGAAACCATTTACTGGTCATACATGTCATGTATAATGCATAAACTTCTGGGCAAAATGGTCCCTTTCTGGTAAGCACAACAAACACAGGGCTAAACTGAATCCTCAGCTGCCCAGTGAAACTCACTAACTTCCTAAAACTGTCTGATAATCTGGTAAAATAAGCATTGTTGGGCTGTTTATATTCATGAAATAAAGAGTCAGTGGTGTTTGTGTCACTGTCCTAGGTAAAAACAAAAGGAGGACTTGTGGCACCTTAGAGACTAACAAATTTATCTGAGCATAACCTTTCGTGAGCTACAGCTCACTTCATCGGATGCTGTAGCTCACGAAAGCTTATGCTCAAACAAATTTGTTAGTCTCTAAGGTGCCACAAGTCCTTCTTTTCTTTTTGCAGATACAGACTAACATGGCTGCTACTCTGAAACCTGTCCTAGGTTGGGGGCAGTAATGACCTGTGCTACTTCAGGAGGAGCTCCAGGGAGCTCTGCCACAATCTGGGGGGGAGGTAATGGATGCAGTGGGGCTGGAACAATTTGTATAGTGGGGGTGCTGAGAGCCATTGAACCAAACTGTAAACTCTGTATATGATGGAAACCACTTCAAGCCAGAGGGTGCGGCAGGACCCCTAGTTCCAGCACCTATGAATGGATGGAACAGATTGTGTTGTCCACACACCACTGGCTGAGGCAGAAAGGCAATGAACCTGCCTTCTCACTGTCCACTTCTCTGGTATCCTTTTTCCAGGGGAGAACAGGCACAACAAATGCCTCACATACACACCCAGCTCCACACGCCACCAGGGCATTATGATGGTTCCTCCACATTACACCCAAAGGCCCCAGTTCAGGAAGTGCTTCTCCTGTCTCTCAGCATGGTCCTCACTCAGACAGGCATTAGCCCTTAGAATGGAATTGACATTTCAACCTTAGAATGTTTGCAGTGTACATTACACACAAACACACACACAGTTACACATTCTGTACAGATGTGTTCAGTTCTCCTAAAACCAGCTATATAATCACAGTTACTAGCTTTCCTGCTTTTCATTGTTAATCAGGGATAAAATATTCTGCATCCATGCACACAGTGAAAACACAGCTCTACCCGGCATTACTTGCATATGCTTCCGTCTGGTTTTGTGTGACACAGTGTTCTACTGTAGCAGTAATTTCTAAAGCAAAAGTTGAGATCTAATGTGTGTCTGAATTTTCTGCTTTTGATGCGTATAGTAATTGCAGGTATCAAAAGAGTGAGGCAGAAAACTGGTAAAAGCATGGGCTTATTTTTAATGCAACTTTATGTAAAAAGATAATAACATAATTAAGAAATGATGAATAAATAATTCTCAATACAGGGTAAATCAAGAGTAATTCCAGTGATGTCAATGGAATTGCACCAGTGTAAAAGTGATAAGAGAGGAGAATCAGAGCCATTAATTCTGATATCAGTAAAAATTTGTACTTATAAAGCACCTGTTATCCAAAGTTCTTACTGTGTTTTACATCCACATCTCTGAAAGATACAGTATTATACTAATTTTAGAAATGGAAAAATAAACCACACAGAGATTAAGCCCCCCACAACAGTGTGTGCACTTCTGCCTTGCACCCGAATTGCACAAGCAAAGTGCTGATGTGTTCATGAAGCAGGAATTTGCACAGGCACATAATTTTCCAGGTTTCCACCCCAGTTTTCACATATCCCATAAATGTTCTGTGTACACTTTTGCATGTACATCTTTAAAAATCCAAGTCCAAGTTACTCACCCAATAGTGATAGGTAGCAAGTAAATGGTAGAACTGGAAATACAATCCAGCAACCCTTTTCTACCACTTCAACACACAAGTAACTCTCACTGACTTCAATGGGAGTTATTTATATCATTCCTGGGTGGGAGGGAATCCTGTCGGCTAGTCCCTGGTTAAGCCTCTTTCTTTTGATCCAATTTCCTATTACTTTCTAGATAATAATTGCAGGTTATTAAACTAATGACACTGTCATAACGTTATATATGTAGTCAATTATTTAAAGATATGAAATTGGATTTGGATAAATTCAGATCTTTGGCTTGTCAGTTAAACCCACAAAAAATAAATGTAACTTTCACCCATGGATAAATTAACATAAAGGTATCTAAAGCAGGGCCAGATCCATCCACTATTTATAAAACATAAGACCAGCAAAAGTTAGTACACTGACTGTATGTGTCACAGACAAAAGCTTTCTGTGGCTCTAAAGCTAATGCAAAAGACAGAGCTTTCTTGGGGGCCCATCAGAGACTGTGGAACAAACTCCAAAAGGAACTAAGGATCATCACAAACCTCACCATATACTTTTCCAAGTGCAATCTTTGACCTGCCTTCTCTAAAACACACACAGAGCAGTGCATACATTTAACACACACAAAATCAAGCCCCCAAACTCTACCAAAACAAAATGTTATACCATGCAGACAATTCTCGCCCCGGAGAAAGGATGAGGGAGAGAAAACAAACCACATGTGACAGATGTCAGTCATGTCACTTAATGCACTACTGGAAGACGCTCAGATACTATGGTGATGAGGGCTATTTAAGAACCTGTACTATGCAAAAGAGAACAGAAAATTTATGGGTCAGATTCTGATCTTGGTGTAAATCTGGAGTAACTCCACTGAAGATAATGAAGTTGCTCTGGATTTACACCAGTGTAACTGAGATCAGAATCAGGCACGTTATATGATTACTAGCTGTAGGATAATCTCTTTTATATTAGGTGTAGGTCCAACTATACTTTCAACCAAAATACAGAACTTTCTAGTATTTTTCACTACATTTCTTGCCTTGTTTTCTAGGCTTTTACATGTTAGAATTTTATGAATATGAGTAAACTGACAGAGCTGCAGCCTTTTGAAATTAAAGTCAATATCACATTAAGGCTGTGGCAAAACCCTGAGTATCAGTCTCTGTAATTTATGTAACAAAACCTTTATAAACAAATGAACTTGGAAAATGAACAGAAACACCAATGAAATAAAATAATGACTGTGTTTGTTAAATGAATGAAGCTATTAGGGGAATGAAGCTGCTTACTAATTCATGCATATGCTGCATAACGACTTTTTTAACACTGACTTTTTTTTTTAAGTCAGCCAAAAAGAAATCCCCCTACAATTCATTATTCCATTGCTGCAGGATTTTGTATTAATGAAACCTTACCATTGTGGAACCACAGGTATATTAAGGTCAAATGAACACTGCAACTTCCTCCCAAGCATCTTGTCATAATTTTAAACTCACGAAGGGCGGTTCGGTTTACACGTGAGGAGGAAGAGAGTGAGCGATGCAGAAGAAATGGATAAACCCTATTCTGAAAAGTTCTCCACAAGCACACAACATTGAGCATCAAGAACATTTTTCAACTAATCTAGTTACTAATGCCTCAGTTTCCATATTAGTGCAGGCTAAAAAGCATTCCATCATGTTGTTATTTTCTTCAGCTATAGCTCACATCAAGATGCACCTATCCAATGCAAAATTTAACTACGTAAAGGAGAGAAAGGAGAATGACAGGATGACAGAGGCACTCTTTGTGTTCCAGTTGCTGATTGACAATACTGCCATCCCTTAACATGGTTTTATTTAGTTATTACAACCATCTCTCTGTAAATGACACTTAGGATTATTTAAGATTATGTTGTAATCCTTTTAATCCTCGGTGCTTTAAATTTCAGGCTAAACACCAAAGAGCAAACTAGCACTTAGCAGAAATGTTTAAAGCATGTGATTTGAACATAAATCTTCTTTTATTCACCACATCTCTGATGAAGACCTAGAGCATCACATCAGTTAGCCACAGAGAACAATACAGTATCTCACTGCAAATTGCTCTGTTTGTTCAGATTTTGTTGAAACTGCTTCAAAGTAGTTCTGTTTACTGATGCTATATCATCAACAAAATAAACAAAGGCAAGTCATGCTGCAGGACACTGCTATGCACTACTTGATGAAACTGAAGTGTTCAAAATGCACAGAAATAAGCTATTGTGCACACATTTTAAATTAATTAGGCCTCGTTCTGATCAGATTTACCTTAGTTTAGAAAAGGAAAAACTCCATTAAAAACAGTGAAGTTAAACATGTGCAAGATCAGAATCCAATCCCAAAACCTTCCTGCCTGAACTTCATTTGCTGTAGGTTTATATATTTTTCCACCCAGATAATATGGAAATTTTGCCATCCATATTAATTAATTATGTATAGTCCATCTCTTTGTTGGCATGCGTTTACTAAGACATGTACATGTCTTAGTTAGAACTCAAATTCCACATTTCCTGTAACTTTGGGTGTTCGATTTTCTTTAACACAAAATCTCAATAGTCATTTTCTATTTGTAAACTATAATTCTTGGTCTCAGACAGAGTATCCAGGGCAAATCAAACTCAGAATTCTGTAGCCAGTTCTGATACAACTCATCGACAGAAACTAACATTGCTCTGTTTTAGTCAAGAATGAATGCTTTATTATTGGCACCTTAGAGACGAACAAATTTATTAGAGCATAAGCTTTCATGAGCTACAGCTCACTTCATCGGATGCATACAGTGGAAAATATAGTGGGGAGATTTTATATACACAGAGAACATGAAACAATGGGTGTTACCATACAGACTGTAACAAGAGTGACCAGGAAAGGTGAGCTATTACCAGCTGGAGAGCGGGGGTCGGGGGAGAACCTTTTGTAGTGATAATCAAGGTGGGCCACTTCCAGCACTTTACAAGAACAGTGGGAGGGGAAATAAACAAGGGGAAATAGTTTTACTTTGTGTAATGACACATCCACTCCCAGTCTTTATTCAAGCCTAAATTAATTGTATCCAGTTTGCAAATTAATTCCAATTCAGCAGTCTCTCTTTGGAGTTTGTTTTTGAAGTTTTTTTGTTGAAGAATTGCCACTTTTAGGTCTGTAATCGAGTGACCAAAGAGATTGAAGTGTTCTCCGACTGGTTTTTGAATGTTATAATTCTTGACATCTGATTTGTGTCCATTTATTCTTTTACGTAGAGACTGTCCAGTTTGGCCAATGTACATGGCAGAGGGGCATTGCTGGCACATGATGGCATATATCACATTGGTAGATGCGCAGGTGAACGAGCCTCTGATAGTGTGGCTGATGTGATTAGGCCCTATGATGGTCTCCCCTGAATAGATATGTGGACACAGTTGGCAACGGGCTTTGTTGCAAGGATAGGTTCCTGGGTTAGCGTTTTTGTTGTGTGGTGTGTGGCTGCTGGAGAGTATTTCTTTCAGGTTGGGGGGCTGACTGTAAGCAAGTACTGGCCTATCTCCCAAGATCTGTGAGAGTGATGGGTCTTCCTTCAGGATAGGTTGTAGATCCTTGATGATGCGTTGGAGAGGTTTTAGATGGGGGCTGAAGGTGATGGCTAGTGACGTTCTGTTATTTTCTTTGTTGGGCCTGTCCTGTAGTAGGTGACTTCTGGGTACTCTTCTGGCTCTGTCAATCTGTTTCTTCACTTCAGCAGGTGGGTATTGTAGTTCTAAGAATGCTTGGTAGAGTTCTTGTAGGTGTTTGTCTCTGTCTGAGGAGTTGGAGCAAATGCGGTTGTTTTGTAGAGCTTGGCTGTAGACAATGGATCGTGTGGTGTGGTCTGGATGAAAGTTGGAGGCATGTAGGCATGAACCAGTCTGAGAACACTTCAATCTCTTTGGTCACTCGATTACAGACCTAAAAGTGGCAATTCTTCAACAAAAAAACTTCAAAAACAGACTCCATAGAGAGACTGCTGAATTGGAATTAATTTGCAAACTGGATACAATTAATTTAGACTTGAATAAAGACTGGGAGTGGATGTGTCATTACACAAAGTAAAACTATTTCCCCTTGTTTATTTCCCCTCCCACTGTTCTTGTAAAGTGCTGGAAATGGCCCACCTTGATTATCACTACAAAAGGTTCGCCCCCTCACCCCCGCTCTCCTGCTGGTAATAGCTCACCTTTCCTGGTCACTCTTGTTACAGTCTGTATGGTAACACCCATTGTTTCATGTTCTCTGTGTATATAAAATCTCCCCACTATATTTTCCACTGTATGCATTCGATGAAGTGAGCTGTAGCTCACGAAAGCTTATGCTCTAATAAATTTGTTTGTCTCCCAGGTGCCACAAGTCCTCCTTTTCTTTTTATGGATAGAGACTAACACGGCTGCTGCTCTGAAACCTGCTTTATTATTCAGTTTGTAATGAAATGAAAACCCACTGATCATGCTTTGTTGCCATGCTTTTGGACATATAATCATATTTATTCTGATAATTTCAGAGTTAGGCCAGCTAATGTAGCTAATCAAATAGCAGTGCAAGTCATCTAGATTTAGTTTTCCAGCAAAGCCTTTCAGATTCTTTCCAATCCAAAAGAATAATGAATAGGTAGATATTCAAAGGATGGCTATATATTTTAAATAAATAAAACATCAAGAGTGTTTCCGGCACATTCAACATCCAAGTATAAGCCACTTTCCTCGGTTTCAAATCTCTGCCTGGACTCTCGTTTTACTCCCCTTCCTACTGTTTCCATTCATCTAGCACCAATCCTTTCAGTCCTTTCCCAAAACGTCACCACTTTTGGTACCAGATAACTCTTGCCATCTGGCACAGACTTCTCCATGATCCATCTAAACGATGCTCCACCCTGTTAGGTTTATATTTCTGATTTCTCTCACACTCAGTTATTGGTCTTATGAACAAATGATTTCATGGTTTCAGAAGAGAACTGAGCCTGATTCTTCTCTATACTCATACTCAAAGAGTTCAGTGATCTCCATTAGCTCTGCTAATGTGTAAGGGTTTGCAGAATTTGGCTAAAGTTATATTTTATTACTTTTAGGGAGACAAAACTGAAGAATGAGAGCAATTGGTTGTTCACTCTACCAATATGCTCTATGGATTACCCAAGAATTGTCAAACCTCATATTTTATAAATCACTGTCAGATTTTAAGAGGATAGTTGCAAAAGCACCTAAGTGAGTTAGGTGCACATGTCCTATTGACTTTCAGTGGTCTTAAATCCTGTAGGTGCTTTCAAAAATATTCCCTTTACATCTTTAGATAGAATGGATCCAAATTATCTGTTGTATCCACAGTTGGTAGGCAAGGGATGAGCCCTTTCAGGAAGACAGTTATAGCCCCTGATTCTTTGTCTCACCCCAGTCACAGCTGCAAGTAAAAGCTGTCTGGTGACTACTCTAACACTTTCAAACTGGCAACAGTCCCTAAGGGAATTTGAACCAGCTGAAGATACCCAGAGCTCAGCACATGCCAGCTATGTCATATCCCCATTTGATATTCTGTCACACTAGTTGCTGTAGGATAGATGTCATGGAGCCTACTATGCCAGCTCTAAAAAAGGGCCTCACCAAAGGGCAGGGCTAGAAGCAGAATGGCCCATTCCTTGAAATCATTCTAATCCAGTAGAGATCATTGAGGCTCACCTATGGAGCAGACCTGTGGAAGCATCACTGCTTCATTGTTGTAAAGACCTAAATTACTATATAGCCCAGTCTTCAAAGGTCTTGGCACAGCATATTAAGCAGTGTTTAGTCTTACTTCTCTCCAGCACGTAATCCACACCTACTCCTACCTTGGAAGCAATTCAATAACTTCTAGTGATGCCACGTGCAACCTGGTTAATTGACATGCACATTTTTTACTCCACCTGGCAGGAGTTATATGTCCTGAAGATGCATCCTCCCCTCCTCTTGTGTCCTAGATGCAGTGGGGCACAAGTCTAGCACATACAGCTCTTCATGGATGACATGAGGAGCAGGACAGAGATCGAGGGGAGATGACTGAAGGGACAATGAACCTTTAAATAAGAGAACTAGGAAGGGTGAATAAGTTTGGTGACAGTAAGACCTAAATCTTTACCCAAAGTTCACACGTTATCTTGAGGTTTGAAATAATTTTGTTACATTTCCCTTCTTCTACTAATCTTTGCTCACATCTCTGCTTGTTCTTCCCCCACTCCAGAAGCATAAATGGGAAAACATTGCAAAAAAGACATGAGTCCCTTTTGTGTGTAGACAAGATCTAAGTTTCAGATAGTGACCAATTCGGTGAAATAAAATACTGTTACGCACAATTTTATACCCTCTTACCACCTAAATATATAGTCATCTCTTTTGTAAGGCTACTGTTAACTGACTCCCATATTTACCAAACTCACACTGTATAAACTTTACCTTACCGTAAAACCAGGGTATGAACTAGAGGTACACTAGTTGCCTTACTAAAATAAATCAATTTAATATATAAATAACAGCTGAAGAAAGGAAAGTTCTCATTGTTAGATCCTCGCTACTGAAGCCCTATATAAAATTCCAAATCCTCGGATAGAAAAAAATTATAGCTCTTGATTCAACTCCCATGACATCAACAAAAGCCTTTCCATTGATTTCAATCGGTATGTTGGACTGGGTCCCTATAGTGGAAGTGTTATAACAACCTTTTTTTAGCATTCAGATCCTGGAATGTCAACCCTAGAATAATGCCTTTCTCATCCTTGAAAGCCATTTATCTTGCCATTCAATGAAATGGCATTTGGATGAAAAAAAAAATTAAGCAACATTGTTTTCCATACAATAAAATGATCAGCACATGAGAAATATATAAACTTCTGAATTGGCTCTGATGGATGCCAGGTTCTTCTCCTTCCAGCCCTCTCCACTCAGGAATGAACCTGGGTCATCACAGCCGTGAGCAGCAATAAAAATAAACAGAGTAACCACACTCAGTTGGATCAGAGCTTAAATAAGCAATTTGAGAAAGTTCTGTTTATGGAAGTTCTTTAGGTCAAGGATTCCAGGCTTAAACCCAAAGCAATTACCTGCTAAGTTTTAAAAACAAATTGAATATGGAACATTAATCAATAAATCAACAGGTTCTCAAGTGTTTTTAGTAGATTCAATCATCAGGACTCATTAGCCTAGAAAAAAATAGTAAACTGAGGCTGGATAAAATGTTACGCTTTTAAATTTGTTTAAGAAACAAGTGCTGTATTAGATCAATCTGTAGTTACTAAAATATCTAATCACAGAAATAAAACCTAGTTCTTTACCTTAAAGACTTTGTACCCAAAGGGAGAATGAAATGAACAAATTCCCTCTTACCTGAAAGACATTCTTTCTACTAGATTTCTCTGTAGTCCATTCAATTTGAGCGCCACACAAATCCACCCATTCTGGTTTATATCCTGCTTTCTGCAAATAAAAATTAAATACAAAATATAAATTGAATGTACAGATATGGGGACAGTTGCCAGATAAAAAGAGAGTGGATCAAGTTCAACTGGCAGAGAATTCGAGCATTGTTGCTAGCACCACTCTGAAGGGCCTATTAATCCTCCCTTTAATACAATATATATCCCTTTTTCAGGGTTCTCAGTGGGAATTACATGTGTGTGTATGTGTGTGTGTGTTATTTTAAAAAATCATTGGGCTATTTCCTAATTAAAGCAAAAGAAAAAAAAATGACTAGATATTTCCTATTTTTTGTAATGCTTACTTCGCACCACTGAACCTGAAAAATGCTTGTGCAGAATAGATTAGTTCTCACTGATACAGCTGGAAAGAACTGAGACTGTAGAAGAATGTGTACTTCAGCTCCACAGTAGGCCATCTTTTTATCTGAGCAAGTTACCACGGTCTCAATCCCATGAGATGCCCACATCTGTGAGTTCCACAAAAGTCAACAGGTTTGAGATGCACTAAGTATCTCTCAGGAGCTACTCAACACCTTACAGGCCATCACACATCCCAGACAATAATACTTAAAAAAAAAATTAGTTCCATAAAGTTCCTTCTGCGTTTGGTGAGGGCAATAGCTGACTGATGTTAATAGTCACCTTGACTCATCTTTTTTGTCCCTCATTTTTACTACTACTAGTACAACTACTTATACAAGGTTTGTCATCAGTAGATCTCAAAGCACTTTACAAAGGAGGACAGTATCATTTTGCCCTTTCAGATGGGGAAACTGAGGCACGAGGGGGGCCGAGACAAATAGGAATACAACTTAGGTCTCCTGAATCCCAGTTCAGTGCTCTATCCACTAGGCCATATTGCTACTTTAAACAATTCTAACATTAAGAGTGACATCGGTTGTAAAGAAAACTAAATGGCAGCAGGCACCATGACGATTCCAGCACAATCACACTTTTCAGCTTCCTAAAAATGCTCACTAAATTTCTCTGACATTGTTATTAATGGCTAAAAAACATGTATTTCCAGAGTTGCTTTGAATTGGGTAAAAGAAAGGATCAATCTGTGTTGAGAGAAGCACAGTAAAAAATCATGGTAAAAAGCTTTGCAGTCAGGGAACCTGGCATTTTTCAGGACTGGAGTTATAATTATACTCATAATTTGCCAAACCACAACACTTCCGTGTCTCAGGACCCTTGGCAATAACAGGCCCTATAATTGGTCTTTGTTCCTTGTTTCCAAAAGGGAAATAAAAGATATGTTATTCAAAAGAGAAGGAGCTAAAGCTAAAGCACTAGGCTGGAAGAAATAGGTACATTCTGTGGGGTATTGAGGACTGTCATTTAAAAGTGAGGAAGGGAGGGTTCCTGGTTCTGCTTGCAGACTCAGGGGCTCTGCAGGAAGTTGTGCAGTGCACTCAGAATTACTCTGCAAAAGCCAGCATAAAAGCAATGTGGGTTGAGTTGTGCCTGTCTGCCATAAGGTGTAGCCTGTTTTCTCTTTCTCTGTTTTTGGGTTATTGTGTGTTAAAAACATAAATACTCATACTGGAAAGTTACAGTGTAACACTGCTTTGTTTTTAGAATCCAGAATTTTATCTAATTTCTCAGTGTGTATGCTATGAAGTTAACAGGTTCCATATCTAACTCTGCCACAGACTTCCTGTTTAGCCTTTGACAAGCAGCTTAACCTCCCTAAACCTCAATTTCTCCATCTGCAAAATGGTAATATTGATACTTAATTTCACAAGGATGTTGTGAAGCTTAATTAATTTTTTTAAGCATTTTGAGATCTTCAGATCGAAGATTTTGAGGGGCAAATTATTATTACAAGCCAAATATTTTAATAGAAATGTCCAAGTTACAAAATTCTGTACTGCACAACTTTTAGAAATATATATGTACACACCATATTCATGGGACAGATCAATCACTCCAACTGTAAAATCGATAGCAGGGGCTCAGAGACAGGAATATCTATAAAGCACCTGTCAAGGATTCCATCCAAAATGCTCTGTCAACCTCTATCAAGGTTTGCACTCCCACAGAATAGACATGTGCAGTTCCCTGGGGAACTGGTGCAGATTTTGTCAGACAAATTTGTTTGCTCCCTCTCTTTGGATAAAATCACAAAGTTATTGGCTGTGCCTGCAAATACTTACATATCTAGGGTGAAGGAAAAGACTACCCACTCAACCAAAATTTGGAAGGTGTAAACACCAGTGAACGAAAGAAAATCTTGGAAAAATATAAGAAAAAAAGGAAGAAAGTAAAATTTTGGATGAGATCAGGATAAAGCTCCTTGACAGTGAGATCACAGAATCATAGATATGTAGGGCTGGAAGGGACCTAAAAAGGTCATCAAGTGCACTCCCCTGCACTGAGGTTGAACCATGTAAATGTAGATCATCCAACCTGTTCTTAAAATCCTCCAAAGATAGGGTTTCCACAACCTCCCTTGCAAGCCTATTCCAAAGCTTAACTATCCTGATAGTTAGAAAGTTTTTCCTAATATCTGACATAACACTTCCTTGCTGCAGAATAAGCACATTACTTCTTATCCTACTCCAGGGGACATGGAGAACAACTGATCGCTATCCTTGTATATACTGTAATATACTTGAAGACTATTATTAGGTCCCCCCTCAGTCTTCTTTTCTCAAGACTAAATGTGCCCAGTTTTTTTAACCTTTTCCTGATAGGTCAAGTTTCCTAAACCTTTTCTCACTTTTGTTGCTCTCCGCTGGACTCTCTCCAATTTGGCCACATCTTTCCTAAGTATGGGACCCAGAATTGGACACAGTGCTCCCTCAGTTTCCCCATCCCATTAGTTTCCCCATCCCTCAGTCTTCCCATCCCACAGTGCCTCAGTTTCCCCATCTGTAAAATGGAGACAATGATACTGACCTCCTCTGAAAAGTGCTTTGAGATGTCTGGATGAAATTCACTATATTAGAGCTAGGTATCATTATTACCAAAATGGATCTCCAGAGGAAACATGTGGCCCCTATTTAAGTCTACAGGAAGTCCATGAACATGTCTGAAAGTAGAATATGGCCTTGTGTTGTCCTACGTGCTGTACGATTCACAGTCTGCTTCATAAGCATGTAGGCATAACTAACACATCCTGTAATTGAGTGAGTTAAAGCTACCATGAGAGACCTAATAATTAATTACCTTGTTTTGTGCTTTTCAGTCAGACCATTTATGTTATATCAATGTTGTTGGTGGGGGTTATACTGTAAATTGATATAAGTGTCTGTTACAATGAAATCTTCCTCTGCATGAATATGGATTTAGGAGGCATTTACAAGGCAGTTTGCACATGTGTTAAATATCCTCTATTCAATAAACTCTTCAGAAAAACACTGCACTCATCCTTCTCTCGGTCAAAACTACAAATCTTTGAAAACAGAATTTTACGTAGGGAATTCTTGACAGCCTGATACAAGCAGAAGCTAGGAATGGAGCTATGATCCTTTTTGATCATGTTATCAATTTAAAATACAAAAAAAATAGGAGTTCAACAGGTTTTGTGACTTCTATAAAGTGGAATGAAATACAGATTTTTGACTAGGAATGATCAAGTCAGGAGCAAAAAATACAAATTCATTAAACCATTGCATTTTTATTAATATTTTAACAGTTTTTTAAACAACCATCTCTCAATCTCTCCTTTTATGCTTTACACTAACATTTTTTCTAATTAATACTAATGACGAGGCCATACGTCAGTGCTAACTTGAAAAGAACAATGGGCCCGATCCTTCTGTCATTGAAGTCAACAACAATTTTATTACTATCTTATCTGGGATCAGGCCCTATATCTGCAATAGGGATACAAAAGCAAGGAATAACACAGTAAACTGTATGGCTAAAGGTAAAATCAATTCTGTGTATTAGATTATTATTAAAAACTATGGTAAATATATACTTAAATTGCCAATAAACATTACTTCTTCAGCATTAAGAGAGGGATTATGTGTATGTGATTTCATTTCCCCCCTCATGTTGCCTGAGTGACTTTACAGTGAAGTATTGTTCTTTTTATCATGATTCATCGTTATTTTAAATTTTCACTTTATATACAGTACTTAAGAATTAATGAATTAATAACCTTATAATCCAAAGCAGTATTTATCTTTTTGTTAAATCACATCATTTTCCTGTTATAAATAAAATTGCTATGTTATTAAATTCAGACTACAATGAATGAACATTGACTTTATTGCATTATTTAATTAATGGTTGAGTTCCCCCTTTGCCGAAATAAACAATATTTGAAAAAAAATCAGTAAACAAATGATTCTTAATGAAGTTTATTGTATTATTCCTTTTCAGCTGTCAAAATTATAGCAGGATGAATGGGTTTAAAAAACCAAACATTGCATTAGATGCATCAGATAGAGTCAGCTTGCCTGGATTTAGCTACTTTGAGCAGGAACTTCTCTGATGCGTTAGGTTTGGGTTTGACATGTTGGATTATGACATAATTGCCAGTGATAGTCATCTACTGTTTCCCCATGTAAAATATTTGACAGTACAGCAAAAAAAAAAAAAAAAAAAAAGCAAGTTCAAATCTGCAGTCCAAATTTTTGATGTATTTCTGAACTTTCAGACTAATAGCCCAAAAGCCAAAGTCTAGCTCATTTTTGTTTTGTCCCCAAAATACACAAACATACAGCAACATTAATTCATGCCTGTAATTTTGTTCCAGGTAAATACTGCTGCCATAGCCCCACCACCTAAAAGATCATTTCTGGGAGAGGAAGACTAATCTGAGTGAGGGGATGTGTATGGGGCTATGGTAAGATCAGAGGGAACACAAGCTGAAATGGGTCATGACATGAGATGTGACAAAATGAGGAAGGCCAGCAAAGAGAAAGGAGAGGATTGGGCCAGGACCTGGAAAGTTACCGCAAATGGTTTCTCAGTTTGGTCATGTGCACATAATGGTTGTTCTGCTAAATTTGACCTTTTATAAAAAAAAAAGTAAGACAAACATACAAGGATGTGAATATTATTTCACTGACACTGAGCACTGCTGAAGAAGTGCATTTTCAGGGCAGGCTGTTGGCTTGGAATGAACTGCTGTTTCATAAGATGTAAATACTTATTTCATATTTAAATAGAGTTAGATTTAGATTTGGACCATATCCTCATTCTCTGGTAAGGTCCATTTGCACCACTCATTAAACAGCCCTAAAGGAGCTGATGAAAATTCTTCCAGTGTGGGGGAATCTTGGACTAACATAAAAATATGTTGCTTTTACTCAAGCCTCTAAGTCTCCTGTCATACAGGAAGGCAAGAAGCCTGCAGAGGGCCTGGAGGAGATGTGACAGGGGTTGGAGAAAGTGGGGCTGGGGTTGGAGTATATATAATACACTCTAACAAACCTCAGGTGGTGGAATGGTCCTCACTCCTAGTGCAAGTTAGAGTAGCCCTGGTGGGGGTTCTACATTTTGCTAGGGCTGGCTCAACACCGTGGCTGGCCTCACATCCTGGAAGATGAAAAGGGAGCAAACAGCCACCTTTCCTTCCCCTGCCTAAGATGTGCCATGTGTGAGTTCAGTGCAGCTCATGACCTTCATGGAATCCACATCTAACAGGTGATCTTTTCTGGTCTAGTTTTAAATATCTGGCAAACCCAAAGATGAATTTTCTCTCAACTTTGGAATTTCAGGCCTGACCCTGTACCAAATTGATTTAATGGAATTTTAACTAGAGGGGGTGCAAGATTAAGTATTTGGAACCTGAATCTACAAGGTGTGGAGTCCTTCCTGCAAGCAGCTGAGCATCCTCAATACCCTTGTAGGGTAAGCCCTTACCCATGTTGGGGAGGGAGCTGTGCCAACTGATAGAGTAGGATTCAGCCAAAGATCACGTATAGATCCTCTGAGAGGCTATAGCTTGACTTCGGAGTTGTTCTGCTATGGCAACAAACAGACTAGATGACTTTCTGATCAGTTTTATTCGCTGCAGGTAAAATGCCAATGCTCATCTTACATCAAGGAAATGGAGTCTTCTCTCTTCACCAGAACATGGGCTTTGGAAAAAAACAAAGCGAAGTGAATTGACTAGTTTATGTGATATTTTAAAATTATCATAGGAGTGAATTTTGAGTGTTCTCATAGCCAGACTTTGTCCTTATGGAATATTCTGTATGGCAGATCAGCAATTAGTGCCCCGAGTTCACCTACCCTTCTGGGTGAGGTGATGGCAACCCAGAAGGTAACCTTTATTGATGGCTGAGATGTCAAACGTAGTTAACAGTTTAACGAGTGACTGAGTGTGTGCCAAAAGTACTAAGTTAAGGTTCCAGGAGGAGTAGGTTTCTTTACTGGTGGAAATGTTCTGATCAGACCTTTCAAGAATTTTCAAACATATGGTGGTTACTGAGTGAATAAAGATTGAGTAACTGTCCGATGGTGACTTACATGCATTGATTGCCACCAGACGAATCTGTAGCGAGCTAAGGGAAAAAGCTGTTGTCTTGAGAGTAAGAAACATCCGCTGCCTCTGGAAATATATGGTTTTGCTGCACCCAGATAGAGAAATGTTTCAACTGGGCTAGGTAACATTTTCTGGTGGAATCCTTTCTGCTATTATTAAGAATGGTTTGCAGAGCTTTAAATCAGGAACATTCAAGGCTGGATGCTCACCCAAATACCAAGCCATGAGATGAAGTGCTTCATGGCTAGGGTTCTTGACTCTACCATACCGCTGAATCAAGAGATTCAGAAAGGAAAAGATGTTAATTGGCAGATGGGATGCCATTCATTGGAGGTTTGGAAACCAGATTTACCTGGCCCATTTAAGGATGATGAGGATAACTCATGCCCAGGCCTGTCAAATCTTCCATAGACCTCAAGGCATACCTTGAATGAGATGGGAGAGAAAGCATACCTCAAGTGATCTGACCAAGGCATTAGGAAAGCATCACCTCTGGAGTGCTTTCCTTGAGCTCCCCTGGAGGAGTATATGTTGTATTTCCTGTTTGTCAGAGTGGTTCCCCACTGAGTGAAAATGCTGTTCAGTACTGTCTTGTGTATCTCTGACTTGTGATCACTGGTGAAATGCCTGCTCAAGCTGTCTGCCAGTGATTTCTGGGTTCTAGGAAAGTACACTGCCGATATGGTTCTTGATGTCTCAGTTCCACAAGGTGACTGCTTCTATACACAGGGATCTTGCTCATCCCTGCTTGTTAATGTAGAAGATGGTTCTCATGTTGTCAAACAGTATGAGTACACAGTGAAACTGTATGAATGGCAGGAAAAATTTACAAGTCTCTCAGACAGCCCAGAGTTCCAGAAGATTGATGTGCATTCTGGTCTCTTGGCATTCTGGTCTCTTGGGCATCCAAGTGCCCTAGACCATATCAGTGTAGGATCCCAAGCCTATTATAGAGGCATCCATATTTAACATCTTGTCAAGTGTGGGGGATGGGAAAGGAATACATACATACACACTTGCTTGGGATTTTTCCACCAGTTATTGAGGTCCCCATCCTGGCAGGGATTGTCACTGTGATGTTCATGATGTGTTTGCTTGGTATATATACTGTTCAGAGCCAAGCCTGAAGGCAATGGAGGTGGAGGCTGAGGAATGGAATGAGGTAAGTTCATGACACGATGTGCCCCAAGAGAGAAAGGCAAGACTGGAAAGATGTTTGAGGGTTGTACATAACTTGGTCTATCAAGTTGCTCATGGTATGAAATCTGGCCATGAGGAGATAAGCCTTCAACCTGACTGAGTCTAAGGTCCCTCCTATGAATTCTATGGTTTGCATCAGAGTCAGAATAGACTTTTCCAAATTCACACAGACTTCTAGGGATGAAAGAAGCTAAAGCAGTGATGAAGCTAATGCAAGGGCTTCTAGATGTGTCCTGATAATGAGAAGTTCATTGTCTAAGTAGGAAAGACTGTGAAGCCACTTCATCTGAACTGTGCTGCTACTACTAGAAACACTTGGGTAAAGATTGTGGGTGCAGTTGCTAGACCAAATGGAATCACCTGTATTGATAGTGATCAGGACCCACAATAATACTAAGGGAATCTTCTGTGGACAAAGTGATTGTCCATGTGGAAGTATACATCTTTGATATCGAGAGCTGTGAACTACATGCTCTTTTCCAGGGATGGTATTATTGATGCCAGTTTAACATTACAGAATTTTAGTTTGAGAATAAAAACATTGAATTGGTGCAGAGCAAAAACAGGTCTTATTGCACTCCAATTGTGGGTAAGGAGTGCTAGATGGCCACCAATATATGTGAGGATTGGGTGGCGATGACACCAACAGTGGCCCACAACTCCCAAGTGTCCTGTTGTGCGGTCTGAGGCCTTTTTCTGCATCAAAACAATGTAATATAGGGGTGTTTAGGAGGTGCTTCTGTCCTAATAGGACCCACCATTACCAGATAAAAAAACAGATCTTAAGACCTTTAAAGAAAACTTTGTTTGATGTCATTCTATCTGGCAAGGAATCACTTATCAATAGTTGTGACTGTGAAATCTATACTTTATGGTTTTACCTTTACGGTCTCTACTTCTCTATTGTTTATCTGGATGGTTTCTGTCTGTTGCATAGCTATTTTTGCAACATTTAAATCAACTAAGGCGGTGAGGTATGGTTGGTTAAATAATTGTTCATAATGGGCTAGAATTGGTGAAAAAGACTGTTTTGTAGTAGGTTATTTTAAAATGATTGGTTAAGGTATAGCTAAACAGGACTCAAGTTTAACTATATAATCTGGGGTTCAAAAGGAAGTCCTTTGGAATCTAACTCCAGGACACAGACCAAGATCAGAGCTGCCAGACCTCAACACTGTGCCGACCTTACTGTGCAGAAGCTGGAACCCCAGATGATCTAATCTTGACTGACCATCAAGAACAGTTTATCTGCCTTATTGGGAGAGGTGAGCATTGTATATTTAGCATGTGTATTCTGTTTTGGTACCTGTTAAGAAATAGAGGTTAAGGATATTACTGTGTAAGGCTCTTTCACTGGTAAAACACCCTGCAAACCCACAGAAAATTACACCCTGAGCCCGAGGAAATGGGTAAAGGTTGCCCTGAGTCCTGGAACTGGAAAAGGGTGCATCACAATGGCAGTTGCCACTGGCCTTGAAGTAGCGTCTATCACAACAACTGCAGATTGTAATGCAGGTCTGGCCAAGAGCTTGCCTTCATCACTAAGTGCCAGAAATTGACCTTTGTCTTGCTGAGGTAATTTGTCTTTAAAATCTAAGAACTTTGAATAATTCAGAAAATCAGACATAGACATCAGTGTCTGATAGTTCAACATGCTGAACTGGAGGTTGATTTCTTCCCCATCAAGTCCATACATTTGGCCTTCTTATCGGAGGGGATGGATCTTGGATGTTGCTGCATTGATCTTTCTGTGGCAGCCTGAACAACTAGGGAGTTCGGTGCATGATGGTGAATAGAAACTCCATTGCCTTAGCCAGGACAAAGTAACATTTCTCATCCCTCTTGGGGTAAGGGCACATGTTGCTGGTGTATGCCGTAAGGCTCTTGCTGTTTCCAGTATAGCTTCCTTCACCAGTAGTATTATCTGGCTGGACCCTATGGGTTGCAGGATGTCTAAAAGCTTGTGTTGTGTATCCTGGGCCTTCTCTAGGGAAATATGGAGCTCCTTCAACACCCTGTGTGGCAGCTTTTGAAATTGCTTGTGGTCATTGTAACGGACACTCACTCTCCCGCTCGAAGGGAGGCTACTCATTCAGGTTGCCTTCGGGCTTGTCTGACCAAGCCACAAAGCTGCAGAACAGTCTAGGGCCCTTTGTCTCCCCTCAAGGTCCTCTAGTTCCCAGCCCCCACAACAGGGCTGGGCCCCAGACAGTTGTGGCCAGGCTTTAGCCTAGGCTTATGGAGGCTGCAGCTGCCAGCAATTAAACACCAGTTATAGGCGGCTGGCTTCAGCCTGCGAAAGGCTTAGGCAGCCAGCAAAGCAACAGTCTACAGGTGGGTTGGGGCCTGAGCTTGAGGATGCTCAGGCAGCCAGCAAGCAAACAGTCTTAAGGCTGGCTTTAGCCTGGGCAAGGCTCAGGCAGCCAGCAAAGCAACAGTCTATAAGGGAGCTGGTAAGGGAAACTCCTTCTTCAGGGCGGGAGCTTCCCTGCACAGTGTAGGGACTCAGCCACCCCAGGGTGGGAGGGGGCAGGGGGACGCCCACCCTACTCCACCGTGTCCCAGCCCAGGGCCCTAGCAGAGGCAGGATTGACTGCCCCTGCTTCGGTGGTGATCCAGCCGCAACACACCAACTGAACCACAACTGGCTGCTCCGTGGCTGCCCCGTGCCATATCCTGCCTCCCTGGGGTTTGGTACCTCTCGCTTCCACGGCTTGTCAGGCTCCTCGGGGTACACTCTTCATCGGGCCACTCCACATTGGGGTCTCCCACTTCTGCAGCTATCGGATAGCCAGGGGTAGGTTCCCCTCCTGGGCATAGCAGTATGGCAGAAGCGTCCTTCTCCTCCCGGGATTCCACCCCAGCTGGGCTGCAGGGCCTTCCTCTTATACTTCCGGCCCTGCCCTGGCACTTCCGGTGAGGGGGGTGGGGCAGGTTATGCTCCGTCCACCAAGGGAAGTGTAGTGGACCCTCGCTCTCCCGCTCAGAGGGAGGCCACTTGGTCTCACTACAGTCATCCAGAGGGGACAGCACAACTGGGGCAACTGCTTCATTCGGAGATGAGGAAGATAGTGTTGCAGGTACCGGTGGAACCGCCAGATCCAGCTCATATTTTTCCTATTCTATAGGGTCAGGAGTAAGCTTTGGTTACTGTCTTAGAGGGGAGGGGTGGAATGATTCCATGTTAGATAGCACTGACCCTGGGAATCATATGTATGGGTCCCATGGGCCCCAGTAGGGCCAGTAGAAGTGTTTGAAGTTGGGTTGCGGAGGTCCCCAAGGCATGGGTACAGTTGGTCCCAAGGGGACATTCTGGGTACAGGTTGGTTTCAGGAGGTTCTCAATGTCCTGTCTGGATGGATCTCTCTTGGAAGAGGTGATGACAGTTCCTCCAGTAGCTCTGAGTCTCCTGATGACAAAAAAAAGACTAGATCCGGTTCAATTGGTAGTGCTAATATCTCAGTGGGAAAAAAGTTGCAGCTAGACAGGATGGAAGAGACTTTTCCTGTAGCCTTTTGACCCCTCCAGGGGATACATCACCCTGGTAACGGATGGTCCTGTCAACAGAGGAGATTGCAGACCTGGGGGAACAAAATATGTCCTCTGATGGAGCAAAGATGTATTTCTTTATTCTCCCTGGAGTGCTCAGGGTTCTGCCTGCCCATACTGACAGACCCAATATAAGGAGGCTCTGGGTTAGCAGGTTCACAGGAGGTTGTGGTGGCACCATCAGAAGCTGAGGTTCCCAACGGGTCTCTTCACAAGAACTGGTGGCTTTTGATCTTTAAACCTGGATTTACCTTAGGTGCTCTATTATTTATTTTATATGAAGTTATTTTAGGAGAATGTATTGCCTGTGAAAGGTTTCAAGCTGACAGCCACTATCTGGTCAAGCACAGAGAGTCGTAACTGTAACACGGAGGGATGATCTGCAGGTGTGAGACAGCTGCCCATTTAGTCTTTGAGCACTCTGTTGAGACTCCTATGAAAGGTAACAATTGGTGCCAGTTGTGGGATTGATGTGGGCAGTTATCCAATAGGTGCATCTCTGAGATACCAGCCCCAAAACACATGCTAACAGAATACATTTTTAAAGCAGATCATTTTAATTAAGCCAATATAATTTTCTAGCCTATAACTCAACATAATCCTATACACAGAATTCCAAATCAATTTTAATTTATGCATAATGTTTGTCTGCATAGCTTCTGAAACATGACATCATCCAGCCATTTCAGTATAAAAAGATATTGAAATGATCATAAAGAGCCAGTGTCCCCATTTCTTTTTTACTATTTTTTTTAACAAACAACCCTTTGCACATGGGAGCAAGGAGGGCCAGGGAATGATAACCTTTTAGACAAGAGGTTATGGCAAACAATAGTGGTGATTTAAGAGCATAGAACTAAAACACTTTTCATCACCTGCAACATATAAATTAGTTTATTGTTTGTGACTCCTGCCAAAGAATGCACCTTCTTGGCCACCCATCACTTCAATAAGGTATGGCAGGTTTGATCAAGCCTTGGGAACCTTTCACAACAGGGCTCTGTCAAACCATTCCTGTTCTGTCCACAGTGTCATACACTTACTGACTTCTCTTTCTGGAGCCCATACAAAGGTTTGTAGGCTCAGACTCCACACTAACTAGCACTGAAGGGATACATGCCACTATTGCTTGTGCAATGTAACTGTCACATCTCTGAAAACTAAGATCAGTGGCCTCTCCTTGGGGCACAATAAAAAGGTACTCCAAATTTCACTTTGTAGTAACTACAGCTTCAGAAATTGCATTAACTGTATTAGAAAGAGTCATAAGAAATGTCTGTAAGGTTAGCTGGATATGGTAGGTGTCACATCTATACTAAGATGAAAAATCACTTTGCTAACTTACAGTGTTTTTCCCTGTGGTAACACCCTTTATTAAGGTGCCATTTATAAATAGTTAATTATTATTTATTAATGCATAAGCCACTTTATAGCATGCTGGATAACAACTGAAATTCATGTATTAAAGATGCACACACTTGGTTTAATACAATTTACGTCTTATAATATCCTTTGCAACAGATTCTCATCGCATCATCTGTTAAGCATTTATTACTAATGCATTTTATAACATGCTTTATAATACATTATTTGAGGAAGTAGCTGCATTTAGTGATCATTTCATAAATAAGAATAAAGCATTTGTAAATGGCACCTTAATTTAAAGTGTTACCTTCACATTACTGGATAGTCATTCACCATCCATCTCATTTTGCAATTATTCTCAAAATGCACCTCTTAATAAAAGACACATTAAGTTGTATTCCTTCCCCCACCCTCAACCTGATTAAAAGTTTGAGTCGTTTTCTTACAGCTGTTCTCAGATGTCTTATGGTTGGCTACTTAGTTTGATTGCATTTATTTATTTATTTTGATGATGCCAAACTTTCTATTTAGTAACATCATTTCTGAAAAGATGAGCACAATAAGATAGATAACTGCATACCAGATTGGCCAGTGCTGGCTGTTTGGATTCTTTGTAGAATTCTATTTTCCCACCAGCAAGAACGATCCAAGAAGTAGACCAGTTTTTCCTTAAAAAAAATAAAATAAAATAAAAATTAATGGATCAAGTAAGCATGAGCTATTTTGGTTGAGGAAGATGACCTGGGTTCCAATCCTTTTTTCAGAAATGAAAATGGTCCAAATTCACACTCTGTGTCAACAAATGCACTTTTGTTGATGTTAATGGAGTTGCACCTGTTCACACCATTTGTTCTGCATTTGGCCCAGTTGGCTTGATGGGCCAATTCCCTGAATTCACATTTAAAGCCCAGCTTGCTCCTATCCATCAAACCACTTAAGCACATGCACAACTTTAACCAAATGAAGAGTCCAATTGAAATCAATGGCACTATTCACATGCTTGAAGTTCACATGTGCTTAAATATTTTACTGCATCAGAGTCCGCATGATCAGCCACCATTTGGAGATTGATATTTTAGATAGGCCCAGGACAGAATAGCAAAGTTGTCATAATATCAGTGTGAGGTATACAGAGCTGTGCACAGGACCTATACTTAAAGATCAATAAATTTTCTCCCTGTCCATAATAAAAAAAAAATAGAATCAAACAAGAGAGGTTTCCAGAAGATCAGGATACACAGTAGTAGTATTTTATGTAAGTTACAAGAAAGTGTGACGACATATAGAAGTTCTTCATTTGTCAAACACAAATAGCAACAACTTCTGTGGAGAGGTATAGAAGGGACAAAAACATTCTTTCAAGGTTGTTAGCAGCACACTGGAGAGAACCACAAAAACAGCTAATTACAAACCATACAGTAGATTATAATATTCATCACTCTGATGGACGCTTGTTCAAAAGCATTGCACTATCATTACTTAATTAACAGAACTAGTCTCACAGAAAAAATATATTTGCAAATAAAAAAATTAAGTTTGATTCTCTGTGATTAGGGGGTCATATTGTCATCCCCAAGAATTTAGACACACCGCAGACAAAAATACTGCAAATCCTAAAAGTGTTGCAAATTTTAGCAGAAACCATTATTCATTCCAAAATGTGTACTAAAAGTGATAATTAATTTCAATTCACTATTGATTACTCTCCTATTTAATATATTTCAGTCATTCTATCAAGGAGCAGAAATAATACCTTGGGTGAAATCCTGGCCCTATTGAAATCAAAGACAAAACTCTCACTGACATTAATGTGGCCAAAACTCTCAGGCATATTAATGACCACCCAGCCTATATAAATAATGAGCAGCAAAACCAAATATCTGAATAAACAATCCATGAACAACCCAGAAGTTGAAAATTATTCACCCAGTTTATTTGGTGAATATTTACTAAAAGCAAACACATTTGAAGAAAATGTGGATCCATTTGTGAAGACTTGATAACCAAAAAAAAAAAAGTGGGATTTTCCAAAGTACCTAAGTAACACAGGAGCATAGGTGCCACGGAAAGTCAATAGAACTTATGTGTCTAAGTGGTTTAGGAGCCTCCCTCTCAAATTCCCAATGAATAACTGAGCCAGATCCTCAGCTGATATAAAGTATGCTGATTCACAATAGCTGAAAATATGGACCATTATTTGCAATAAACTTATCAACAAGCTCTGCTAACTAATCAACACAGTATCCTTATAATGTAGTATTGTAACTATCTGTTGTTATCTGGTATGACAAAATTCCTCCTCTACCTTGGTGGGTCTTGCACTTATTGGCGGATTTGCTCGCCTTGGAGCTTCACGGCAGCCCTCAGCTTGGCCGTTTTTCTGAACCCACAGTCCAGGTCAACTCCTCCTGTGTCTGACCAGGAGTTGGGAGGATTTAGGGGGAACCCAGGCCCACCCTCTACTCTGGGTTCCAACCCAGGGCCCTGTGGAATGCAGCTGTCTAGAGTGCCTCCTGGAACAGCTGTGAGGCAGCTACAACTCCCTGGGCTACTTCCCCATGGCCTCCTCCCAACACCTTCTTTATCCTCACCATTGGACCTTCCTCCTGGTCTCTGATAATGTTTGTACTCCTCAGTCCTCAACGGTCTGCGTTCTCACTCTCAGCTCCTAGTGCCTCTTGCTCCCAGCTCCTCACACGTGCACCACAAACTGAAGTGAGCTCCTTTTTAAACCCAGGTGCCCTGATTGGCCTGCCTTAATTGATTCTAACGGCTTCTTGATTGGCTGCAGGTGTTCTAATTAGCCTGTCTGTCTTGTCTCCAGAAGGTTCCTGATTGTTCTGGAACCTTCCCTGTTACCTTACCCAGGGAAAAGGAACCTACTTAACCTGGGGCTAATATATCTGTCTTCTGTTACTCTCCTGAAGCTATCTGGCCCAACCCTGTCACACTGGGTTTCAAAAATGGCTAGCAATAAAAACCAAGGGGAAAGGTTCTCCAACCAAACCTTACCTCCAGCTCCTAATTTACGGAAGGATCTTCAGTGAGAGTGTCCTTTCTACTGCCTCCTCTACCAGACCAGTGTGCAATGATCAATGATTTTGGTTGAAGTCCCTAGTATTTTACATTCCCAGCTAGGACATCTGAGGCAATACCGGGCGGGTTATTTGACTTATCCAGTGTCAATCCAGTATGTGTTTCATAATTAATCCACACATGAATTAGCAGTTGACCTCAAGTTGAAAGGACTTGCTGGACCTAGTCTACTCAGGCAGAGCTAGTGGAGAACTAAGATAGGGGCCAGTATGCAAGAGATTTGCATATATGTTTACCAGAGATCCCCTCTAGTAGACATATAACCAGACTTGCTCAAGAGTACATAAGTTGGGTTTATTTGACTCATCAACATAAAACCTGTGTTTTGGGTGTTGGGAATCACAAGAAAAAACATGTGAAATATTCACAATGATACTCAAAACCTACTACATTTCAAGTCTCCTTACAAACTCAGAACTCAGGTCAGATTAATCAGAAGGTTCCCTAAGATTTGCAACCTTTCCTGTTAACTTGGGCCCAGCTTCAAGAGAACCTGGAGCTATTTACAATTTTGCACTGAAGATGTGAAATTTGCTTTTGCACCAAGCCACGTAAGACTGTTGTTTTGACTGAGCATATGTCTACTCTGCAATCACAGAGTGGGGTTGCAGCTTGTGTAGTCCTACTGGAGCTAGCTTTAATCTAGCTAGCTCAGGTACTGTATCAGCAAGGCCAAGGCAGCACAGGCTTCAAGGTGGGCTGCATAAGCCCATCCACAACCCTGGGTAATTACCGGCAGGGCTAGCCCACACCGAAGTCTGTGCTGCTGCAGAGTCACTGCTCTGTTATCCAAGCTAGCTAGATTAAAGCTAGCTCAGGTATGTCTACATGAGCATCAGTCTGACTCTGTGATTGAAGTCCAGATGCACCCTGCGTTTCACTTTGAGTTTTAGAGTTCATGTCAGCCTGAAATCCAGGGTGCAGATAAAGGGTGTGGAAGGAAAATAGAGGAAAACTGAAGAATAATTTTGAAGGCTCCCTTGAGAAGTGAAAGAACTGAGCTTCACAAGAGCTGTTATTGGAGGTATGTTCCTGATGATGCATGTCTGCAGTTAGCTAACAACCACTGCATCTATATATTGCATGTAAGCATGGATTGTTAGTGTTATGGAATACTGAGGTGTTATAGTTCAAGACCATGTCTCAGATAAGGTCATTTCAAAGCATTCTGCATCAAGACTTCAGTGCCATGTGGCAACGAGCAGTGTTAATAAACTTTGAATTCTCTTTTTTAGGGGTTGGTTCAACCCCTCATGACATATGAAGATTCAGAGTGCTCTTGCAGGATACTGTGTAACAGAAGCAGACTTGACAAGACAATGACTGTATCATATTTGAGTATGGCTTCAGGACAAGATAGGTTTTTTCCCTAGTATTCTCCCTAAATTCAAAATTATCTTTAAATCAAAACTTAATGGTTTCTACTTATTTACCTTTAATTTTTAGTTCACAAAAGCAGTCTTTGTTTATGAAGTGCTTAAACAGACCTTAATAAGGTCAAATATAGTTTGGGGGGGTTAACTGGTTTTTTTACAGTTGGACATTCATATATAGAATTTCACTAGACATGTAAAAGTGTGGGCAAGGTTTTCAAGCCCTTTGGGTAAGTCAATTCAGCAGTGACTGTACTCTTTTCCAGATGCATATTCCATAGCTTTGAAAAATTCACTCCCAGTGAATGAGCAGTAAGGGCTAAATAAAGAGAGGGAGAAGATGGATAAAGTATACATAGAACAAACAAAAAAGAAGGTACCTTTGTCTGTTTTTCATCCACAAAGAGAGACAGATAGCCCTAAATAGCAGTATGCAGAAAGATCCAAAATGAAAACCAGAAAGTACATTGTATAAAATCATCTTTTTGAATCAATAGAATTGTTTTATATAAAAGTTAAAAAAATGGTGGCAGAGTCATCAAAGTGTGAAATCTGACATCTTCATATTGTAAAATGAAGCAATACACTCAATGCATCAGCTTTACAGCAGTTGCAGTATTTGCATTCTATCAAATGGACACCTGATGGCAGCACATTATAACAACAACACTGTTCACAATTGCTCTGTCTCTTAATACAGTAGTGTTTTTAAAATCTGAATGGACAATACCATGTTTATAAATGCAATAATAATATTCTGAATTTTCCATGTGTAGCCATATGAGTTGGAAACAAACATATTCTGCATGCTTCTCTGTTCTGAATACTACATGGTATTAACATATGCAAAGCCCCACTTCTTACTCATATATACCCTTTGTTTAAGTAATGTTAAATGCCTGATAGAAAATCGCAAAAAAGAAAATTATTTCAAAGTTTCAGCTGATACTCCTTTGTACTTAGGTCATCAACATAGAATGAGACCTTGAGGCCTACTCAACTCATCACTAATACTGCATAACAGTTGCAAGAAATGAATGCATTCTTCCAATCCAAGATTGCCTGGAAACTATGCTGCTTCTTCTCAAACTAGGATCTGGCCACAGTGAACCATGTGTTTGTCACCTCCAGACTGGACTATTGTAACACCATATCTGGTGTTGAAAGGAGAAAAAACACAACAAGTCCAGTGTGACAGGGTCAGTCCAGATGGCTACAGGAGAGTACTAGAAGGCAGGTATATTAGCTCCAGGCTAAGTAGGTCCCTTTTCCCTGGGTAAGGTAACAGGGAAGGTTCCAGAACAATCAGGAACCTTCTGGAGACAAGATAGACAGGCTGATTAGAACACTTGCAGCCAATCAAGAAGCTGCTAGAATCAAGGAAGGCAGGCTAATCAGGGCACCTGGGTTTTAAAAAGGAGCTCACTTCAGTTTATGGTGTGCATGTAAGGAGCTGGAAGCAAGAGGCACTAGGATCTGAGAGTGAGAACGCGGACTGTTGGAGGACTGAGGTGTACAAGCATTATCAGAGACCAGGAGGAAGGTCCTATGGTGAGGATAAAGAAGGTGTTGGGAGGAGGCCATGGGGAAGTAGCCCAGGGAGTTGTAGCTGTCACACAGCTGTTCCAGGAGGCACTCTAGACAGCTGCATTCCACGGGGCCCTGGGCTGGAACCCGGAGTACAGGGTGGGCCCGGGTTCCCCCCAAACCTCCCAACTCCTGGTCAGACACAGGAGGAGTCGACCTGGACTGTGAATTCAGAAAAACGGCCAAGCTGAGGGCTGCCGTGAAGCTCCAAGGTGAGCATATCCGCCAATAAGCGCAAGACCCACCAAGGTAGAGCAGGAACTTTGTCACACCAGTTATTAAAACAACAGCCCCATCCTGAGCAATATCTACACTTTCCAGGGGCTCCTAGTTTGCTTTTGGTGTCAATTCAAGACTCTGGTTTTAATCCCTTAGCCCCTCTATCGGTTCGGTACTAGCGACGTCACACCCCACCTCTTCATTCTCAACCCACCAAGACCGCCCACAGAACAATGTCTCTGACAAGCTTATAGGAAGGAGGTAAGGCATGCTCTATTGGGGAACCCCCCTTGTGAAACAGCCACTGGAGAAGATGAGACTTAGCACAAGTTTCACCCTTTTTAGAGCTCATTACTGAGACTCTACATTTTGCAAAAGGCTTCTGTCAAAAAACAAAAGCAAGGAGTGACAACAGAGAATGACAGAAAGACAGACATGTCAGTGGATTTACTCCATCTTTATACAGCTTTAAGGGAAAGCTCAATCAGACCTTCTGTTTACTTTTGAATATCTCTGTTTTGGTCGGTTCTGATCATTTCTGTATAGCAATTTGTTTTTTGGTTAAATTTACTTTGTATATAGGATTTTGCTACCAGAAAAAATATAATGCCTCAGAGACGATGAGGGGTCATACAACATGATCTTGGCAATGTATAAGGGCAAAAGAATATTTGCTTTCAAACACCCTGGGTCACTGACCCCAAAAGACCCACATGGTTTATTACTATGTAGAGAGTTAGGAACTTTAAAATGTAGATCTTTCTTCAGATAGAACGTTATAATATATCATATCAATTAGCTAGTAATCCTCAAGAAGGAAGAATGAATTGTGTCAGTTCTGCTGCCATTTAGGTACCTATACAGAGAGGATTTTCCTCAGCTCTCAGTGTTTACCTAACTCTGCTCCCACTGAAATCAATAGTGAAACTCCCTTTGACTTCAACAGCAGCAGAGATAGGCCAGCTCTGACTGCTTTTAAAAGTCTTACCCTAGGTGCCTATATGGAGCAGCAATTTTATGGGTGTCCAGATCACACCCCTGAAGTCCACACCAGCTGTGCCCAAACATTGTCCAGCTGAAAGCTGCATTATCTATTTGCCTGGAGCCCAAAGGCTGCACCTAATGTGCATAAAATAGAACAGAATTGCAGCTGTCCCCATTTTTAATATGGAAGCAGGGCTCATGGTCACATCATACAATATAGCCTGGCAGCTCATATCAACTATATTCTGAGAGCTGTAGCCTCAGCAAGCTACAACAACATATTAAACATGAGAGCACCCATGTGCAGAATAGTAAAACTGTGGATTGCATTTCGTTCATATGCCAGACATTGGCCACTTTTGATATTCATGATATGGCCCATATGACTTCTGGTTAAAATTTATATAATTGACACAACATTAAGTGCACAATACCTTAACTTTTTGCCTCCATCTGCAATTTTAGCTTTTAGAAGATATCCTTCTTTTTCCACTACCTGCAAGAAAGAATATTTATATCATAACCCTATCTTTTATTAATATGAACCAATTTATTTAGTACATGCTACAAGACTCTGCATATAGGAACGTCTAGTGTTGTAGCACTTTATCACTTATTTTTATTTGAGTTATCTATGATAAGTTCTTTTCAAGTGTTGGCAAATTATCTTTAATGTCAATCAAACATATAGTAATAAAACGGAAAAGAAACTCTGAACATTAAATCTGGAAAAAAAAAAACCTGTTTAAGTGCAAGTAAAGTTTCTGGTTATACATGAAACATTGGTTAAAATGTATCATATTGGGTCACTAATGCATCTTCAGTTATATGAAATGTCTACAGGAGTTTTATGTTTGCTTATAAGGTATGTAGAACATATATTATCCTAGAGCTATAGCACCCTCTGCTGTGCAATTTTAGCTCTTATAAGCTATGGTCAGATATATGAATGTCAGACCTCCAAAAGATTATCTAATGTAGATGGATCTCTATAGGTGCCACTTTTCCCTTTGAGTCAGTACTAAATCAAGACCCTTGTAAGGTGCAGAAAAGCATTATGATTTGAGTGGTGCTGTCTTTCTGATGTGATGTAATACAAAGGCCCTCACCTCTTGCAGTCATTAAAAGGTCGCTTTTTAAATGGGAATTGTTTATGTTCATGCGAGGGCAGCATTTGTTCTTAAATTTACAATTGTACCAAAATGTTCTAGTGATATAACCTAAGGAAAGCACTCTGTAAGTAGCTCATCACTGCCACCGCAATCTTGAGTTGGAATTACAGATGAAAACATCACAATTTATATGTATCTACAAAACTGGGTCAGAACATCCAGTGAGGCCAAATTGGCCAGAGCATAAATGTGTGTGTGTAGATGTGATTTAAACCTCACTTTTGTAGTTCCGCAATCCTGGTGCTGCTCTGTGAAAGCCAGTTCTTCCTGTGCAGTGTTAGAGCAGTCTAAGGACTGCTCTAAATTACACTAGGCTGCAACACTCAAAAGGGGCCAGAATTGCAGTTGAGGATTGGCAGAGCACAGGGGCATTCTGGCTCACTCCTTTCCTCAAATTCCCCCCCCCCCCCACACACACACAAACTCTCTCTCTCTTTTATTTGTTAAATCAGCAGCAAGGAAATTCAATAGTGTAAGAGTTCCTATGTCAGATCTATGGCACTATGTGATCATCCTTATATTTGGGAGATTGTAGGGTTGGTTTCACCAATTTTATGGCCAGATTGTGATGGCAGTGCAACAAAAAGTAACCACACTTTATTGCGGGATTTGGCCAATTGTTTCAGTGTATGTTGAAGAAACTTTTATTTTGGCCTTCAGATAAACCACCATGACCTGTGAACCCATCAGACTGCATAGCTAAACAGGATCAAATCGGGTCAGTACTTGGAAAAGAGAATTCAAGGAACACCTAAATGGTGCAGGAAGGGAGACTGGTGATTTAGAAAAAAGAAAAGGAGGACTTGTGGCACCTTAGAGACTAACCAATTTATTTGAGCATGAGCTTTCGTGAGCTACAGCTCACTTCATCAGATGCATACCGTGGAAACTGCAGCAGACTTTATATATACACAGAGAATATGAAACAATACCTCCTCCCACCCCACTGTCCTGCTGGTAATAGCTTATCTAAAGTGAGCATCAGGTTAGGCCATTTCCAGCACAAATCCAGGTTTTCTCACCCTCCACCCCCCCACACAAATTCACTCTCCTGCTGGTGATAGCCCATCCAAAGTGACAACTCTTTACACAATGTGCATGATAATGAAGTTAGGCCATTTCCTGCACAAATCCAGGTTCTCTCACTCCCTCACCCCCCTCCAAAAACCCACCCCCATACACACACAGACTCACTCTCCTGCTGGTAATAGCTCATCCAAACTGACCACTCTCCAAGTTTAAAACCAAGTTAAATCAGAACATCTGGGGGGGGGGGGGTAGGGCCTATTTCCTCTTGTTTTTTCCTGCCCCCCCCCCCCAGATGTTCTGGTTTAACTTGGTTTTAAACTTGGAGAGTGGTCAGTTTGGATGAGCTATTACCAGCAGGAGAGTGAGTCTGTGTGTGTATGGGGGTGGGTTTTTGGAGGGGGGTGAGGGAGTGAGAGAACCTGGATTTGTGCAGGAAATGGCCTAACTTCATTATCATGCACATTGTGTAAAGAGTTGTCACTTTGGATGGGCTATCACCAGCAGGAGAGTGAATTTGTGTGGGGGGGTGGAGGGTGAGAAAACCTGGATTTGTGCTGGAAATGGCCTAACCTGATGCTCACTTTAGATAAGCTATTACCAGCAGGACAGTGGGGTGGGAGGAGGTATTGTTTCATATTCTCTGTGTGTATATAAAGTCTGCTGCAGTTTCCACGGTATGCATCTGATGAAGTGAGCTGTAGCTCACGAAAGCTCATGCTCAAATAAATTGGTTAGTCTCTAAGGTGCCACAAGTCCTCCTTTTCTTTTTGCGAATACAGACTAACACGGCTGTTACTCTGAAACCTGGTGATTTAGAAGATGATTGTCTTAACTTTCAGTCATTATGAACTAATGCCCCAGGAGGATGCTGGTAACTTCCTATAGTCTCTGCTGAGTCATCACAGCTCAGGGTGGAGCAGATGATTTCTTAAAAACTGTGATAGGCTTTAGCCTTCTGAAGGGTTATATAGAGCAATAGAAAACATGCTTTGTATATAAGGAAGGATTATAAAATCAAATATACAAGTCTTTTCTTACTGTACAAAAATATGACTATATAAACAGAATGGTGCATACAATGGTACACAAAGGGTACTTCAGTTTCTCATTAGAGTTTTAGTCTGGAATATACAGTACTGTGTACACTGCATATACATACATGTTTGCACATGCATACTGAAAATCCGTATGCTTACAGACAACATTTTGGGTGACATCCTCATCTGACCATATAGGAAATTGGCCTTTTTTACAACTTGCACTTATTCCATTCATAGATTCCAAGGCCAGAAAGGTCCATTGTGATCACCTGGCCTGATCTCCTGTGCAACACAGGCCATGGAACTTCCCCAAAATAATTCCTAGTGTATATCTTTTAGAAAAACATCCAATATTGATTTATAAATTTACCACATCCCTTGTTGGATGTTCCATGCAAATCCCTGGGTGTCAATATGGAGTGTAGAGAAAAAAAACATTTAGGACCACAGGTATTGTTCGCCAGAATCACATCATTGTTCCATCTAGCTAGAGAAGCAGGAATAATTTTAGATAAAGTAAGAACTGACCCCCAGTATCCTCCTACTTTTCAATCATACTTGTAACAAACCCTTAGATCATTTTCCATCCCTTCTCATCCTTCAATTTTTGTTGCTTTACACTTCTAGCGTGTTGTCAGGGCCAGAAGTGCTAAATGTCAGATAAGAAGGTTATTCTCCGAATATTTCCGTCCACCTGGAAATGGCAGTTGGGAGAAGCTTTTACTAATTAACAAGTTGTTGATCGCTTCTCCAAACCAGACCCAAATTTTGATCATTTCAAGGTTTGCCCATCACTATATCTAGACTGGTATTATATTCAAACAGAAATAGAAGCAACGTTGAATTTCAATACTCAGTTTGAACAATCCCTATCCTGAAATTTGGAGGATTTAAGAACAAGATTCATTTCCAGATTAGAAAGTTGCTGCTCAGACCTCTCTCTCTAACAATCCTGAACGGGAACAGCAAATGAATACACCACCCAAACTGAGGGATCTAGGGAATTCAAATCCAAACTGCACAGCTGAAACCCATCTCTTGTTTTAACTTAGATGTCTAGTTCTAACTTAGATATTTCAAAAACACAAGAACTAGTATTCAAATCTCATGGTTTATCCTGGCACTAGAAATCCTCCAGGTAATATTCAGAAGGCTCCTTGTTTCTATATATGGTAGTTGCTTATATATTATTCTGATTTAATAAGTACAATGATTGCCTTTAAAAATGTTACAGCTGTCTTTGATAATTTGATGTTATCATAGCATTCATTGATATTCCCCATAATTAGCACAGGGAATACCAAGGGAATACTGCAGTAACATTTTTCAGTTACCAAGGCAATTGAAAAGGTTTTAAAGGTACCACTCTATCTTTATATGTACATATACACTATAAAGCAATATATGCACACGCATTGCATAGTACATCTGCTAATGTCCCTTTTCTTGTCTTATGAGATTTCACAGAAATCCTTCTAGGACAAATTCAGTTTATTCTTTCAGCCCTTCATCTGATGGATGACATGGGGTTACAAAATCATGAAATGTCCTTATAGTACTCTCTTTTCTTTCTGCCTCAATGAATATCCATCATTTGTTTTTGAGTTGTTGACCTTCCTGCACCTTTCCAGCTGAGGAAAGGTTGAGCGAATAATTCAAAATACCCTGAAAGAATTAGCATAAAAATAAGATACTCGGATGATTTTGAATTTTTATATTAGTGTTCTTTTAAAAAATATAATCTTTTCCTTTGCCTCTGTTTCTCTCCAGCAAAATTCTACAGGTAACTAATTATGTACAAAAATGGAAGTTAAAACATAGTAGCATGGGCAAAGGCAGAAAATGGGCTTCACTCTTCTCAATATATATTTTTCTCTTCACTGAATCTCAAACATTACTAAAAACAAATTCACACCTAGTATGTTCCCTTAATTTTGCTTATTCTGCTAATCCAAACTAATAATTTTTGGAAAAGAAATATAATCAGTTAATTAACATCCAACTATTAGTAGTGCTGAAATGTCAGCCTAGTTCTACTAAGTCAATGGCAAATTGACATTGTATATCATTAGCTAAAGTGCTTCGTCATTTCTAACATTATAATTTCCATTGAGTAACAAACTTTCCACACGTTTTTGCTTCTTTGTACCCCCTTAACATATTAAGGCATACAGAGCATCAAGTGTTCATCTTTAACACAACACATACTATATTTCCATTAAAAACATTTAAAGTAAATAAGCAAAGCAACACATAGATTCTGTAATACAATTGCTTACCGTTTGTTCCTTTGGGCTAATGATGTCTGTGAGTAATAAGTTATGTTGGGAATGATTCCTTCTATGACGAGATATCTGAAAATATATTAATTTACAACTTAGAATCAGCTTGATATAAATGTACTAAGTCAAACAAGGTTTACATGTAAGGCTAGAATGAAACAATCTGTTGACAGGACATGTGCAGTGTGTGTATATGTGTATTTTATATATTAAATAAAAAATCAAGTTTTTGAAAACCTGGTTCCCACTGAGCATGAACAGACTTTAGGATCATTCTTAGTCCTAACGTTTGCAATGCAACTCTGGCAAATTAAGCTAAAATCAACTGGCATATAAATATGCATTCTGAGCTTATGTAGAACACTTCATTCACAGGATCTCAAAGCAGTTTTAAAAGATGGGTAGTATTATCCCCATTTAACAGATAGAGAAATGAAGTACAGAGAAGTTAATGATGAGCCCAAGGCCACATTACAAGTCAGTGAGAGAAACAGGAGATAGACTAGAACTGGGAAAAGAACCTAATGTACCTAATATGTCCCAGCAATTGTAATGGCTATCCCTCAACCTTCCATGACTAGAAAGCTACATAAATATTTTGGTCCTGATTCTGATGCTCGGATTGGGTCCTTAATTTCTTTCAGTCCCCTCTTTTTTCCCCAGGAGAAAAGTGTACAAAACTGTAATTGACAGAAGCATTACACGTGACCCTCGGAAATTATCAGAGCTACATGAATCTTTCACAATGAACCCAAAACTCACCTGCATTCAGGTTTTCCTACAAACCTGAAACTCAGGCAGGTTACCCAAAGATATGCCAGGTCTCTTTGTAAAAGTTGGTTGTGCTTTAATTGAGTTTTAAACACAAAAGAGGGTGATTTACAGTTGGGAGTTGGAACCAAAACAAGAAAAAAAATCAAATTTGGCCTGAATTTTACTCCCCATAATCCATTCTCTTATTACCTACTAAAACACAGTTAACAAAAAGCCATAATGTATTGTGTTTACATTTAAATATCTGAATCTACCAACTGTTCTTAATTAATCCGTAGGGCCTCTCTTAAAAAACAATTAACCACATTATGATCCCATATTTTCTGGCACACTTTGCCTTCATGTTTATATGTAACCACTAACATTTTAAGCCCTGAAATCTATATCCTAGATAAATCTCTACTCTCCTAGTCAGAGCTAATGAGCTTAATGAATGACCAGTTATAAATTTAATACAAACCTTTCAGATAAAGAGATAAACATTCTTCACAATTCAAAAAGTTTCTCTGACCTATTTATAAAGAATATCACTTAACAATTTCATTAGGGGTGAGTAACAGCTGGTGACATGGCTGTGTCCTAAAGTGTTTTTCTCTCTTAATATTCTGCATCTTAAGCAATCGAGCCTTCATAAGAAATACTTTAGTTAGTGGCAGTCCCTCCTTTGGGGAGAAAAATATGTCAGACCACATTTTCTGTATTTTGCAATCTTGTTTTCAGGAGTGTCATGTTCCTGTTTTATTAGCATGTAGGGTAAACAAGAATGATTTGCTGATGCTATTGAGAGAACTTCTAAGACTGTGTTCTTTCTATTTAGATTTTGGATTGAACTTAATATTAATGCAAACAGAGGCTTGTGTATAAATTCAAAATAAATGAATTCAATTTATCATTTTTTCTTTATCTGCAGCATTACAAATCTGGAGACTATATACTGCACAAGACATATAACTAAACTATTCAGGTCTAGATCATATAATTCTCTCCACACCTAATTATTCTTTTACATATAAGAAGGCATATTGCTAAATGATGTTTTTAAAATATTATTTTCTCTCGGCCAAATTACATAAAATGATACACCACTATTCCCGAACGTCTACTTTATAGCCAAGCAATATTCAATGGGTGGCTGAAGAATTAAAATGTGGCTTTTTGTGGCCCTGCATAGCACTCTTGGGACATCCACTGTACTGATCTGAGAGCTTCTTTTGCTCTGGACTTGGGCACAATGGCCACAGCAGCGATAAAGGGAATGCTCTCCATGCTGCCTGACACACGCTAAAGAGAATGGACAAGATTGATTCAGATATACCTTGAAGCAGCCAGAAATAAGGCAGAATGAATGGACAGAGAAAGAGAAGGGAGAAGCATCCTTCAATTTCTTCCCCCAAACCGTGATTGGCATGTGGCGAATGGGATGTGGGAAGGAGAGAGAAAGAACATAAGAACTGCCATGCTGGGTCAGACCAATTGCCCATCTACACACCTGTCTCCAACAGTGGCTCATACCAAAGCTTCAAGGGGAGTGGACAGAGCAGAGCAGTTTGAGTGATTCACCCCATCATTCCCCTTCATGCTTCTGACAGACAGAAGTTTAGGGTCTCACTAAGCATAAGGTTGGGTCCGTGACCAGCTTGGCTAATAGCCATTGAGGGCCCTCTCCTCCATGAACTCATCCAGTTCTTTTTTGAACCCAGTTATATTTTTGGTCTTCACAACATCCCATGACAATGAGTTCCACAGGCTAATTGTACATTGTGTCAAAAGTACTTTCTCTTGTTTGTATTAAACACGCTGCCTATTCATTTCATCCGGTGACCTCTGGTTCTTGTGTTATGTGAAGGAGTAAATAATACTTCCTTATTCACTTTTTCCACACCATTCATGATTTTATAGACCTCTATCATATCCCTGCTTAGTCCACTCTTTTCTAAGCCGAAGAGCACTGATGTTTTTAGTCTCTCCTTGTATGGAAGCCATTCCATACCCTTGATCTTCTTTGTTACCCTTCTCTGAAACTTTTCCAGTTCCAATCTATCCTTTTTGAGGTGGGGCAACAAGAATTGCACTCAAGTATGGGCATACCATGGATTTATATAGTGGCATTGTATTTTTCAGTCTAATTTTCTATCCCTTTCCTAATAGTTCCTAACATTCTGTTAACCTTTTTGACTGTTGTTGCACAATGAGCTGAAGTTTTGAGAGAACTAACCATGGTGACTCCAAGATCTCTTTCTTGAGTAGTAATAGCTAATTGAGAACCTACCATTACATATGTGAGGTTGGGATTATTTTTTTGAATATGCGTTATTTTGCATTTATCAATGTTGAATTTCATATGCCATTTTGTTGTTCAGTCACCCCATTTTGTGAGATTCCTCTGTGACTCTTTGCAGTCCATTTTGGACGTAACTATTTTGAGTAATTTTGTATCATCTACAAACTTTGCCACTTCACTATTCATTCCCTTTTCCAGGACATTATGTTGAATATTTTGAACAGCACAGGTCCCAGAATACTTGAAGACCCCCGCTATTTACCTCTCTCTGTTATGAAAACTGACCATTTATTCCTGCCTTTGTTTCCTGTCTTTTAATCAGTTACTAATCCATCAAAGGATCTTTCCTGTTATCCCATGACTACCTAGTTTCCTTAAAGGTCTTTAGTGAATTATCTTGTCAAAGGCTTTCTGAAAATCCCAGTACACTATATTGGCTAGGTTTCAGAGTAGGAGCTGTGTTAGTCTGTATTCGCAAAAAGAAAAGGAGTACTTGTGGCACCTTAGAGACTAACAAATTTATTTGCGCATAAGCTTTCGTGAGCTACAGCTCACTTCATTGAAATACAAATCAGATCTCACCCACAAATCATGTTGTTGCCAATCCTTTAGAATCTAAAATCTAAAGGTTTATTCATAAAAGGAAAGAAGTATAGATGAGAGCTAGAATTGGTTAAAAGGAATCAATTACATACAGTAATGGCAAAGTTCTTGGTTCAGGCTTGCAGCAGTGATAGAATAAACTGCAGGTTCAAATCAAGTCTCTGGAGTACATCCACAGCTGGGATGGGTCATTCAGTCCTTCTTCATGCATCCGATGAAGTGAGCTTTAGCTCATGAAAGCTTATGCTCAAATAAATTTGTTAGTTTCTAAGGTGCCACAAGTACTCCTTTTCTTTATATTGGCTAGATTATCCTTATTCACTTGCTTGTTGACACCCTCAAAGAATTCTAATATATTGGTGAGACAGGACTTCCCTTTACAAAAGCCATGTTGACTCTCCCCCAACAAATCATGTTTATTTAAGTGTTTGTCCGGTTTTGAAGTTGGGCTCACTGGCCTGTAACTGCCAGGATCACCTCTAGAACCCTTTTTAAATATGGGCATTACATTATCTACCCTCCAGTCATCTGGTACAGAGGCTTGTTTCAGCAGCAGTTTACATATTACAGTTAGTAGTTTTGCCAATTTCATATTTGAGTTCCTTCAGAACTTGGTGAATACCATCTGGTCCTGCTGACTTATTACTATTGTATTTATCAATTTGTTCTAAAACCTCTTATACTGATACATCAATATGGGATAGTACTTCAGATCTGTCTCCCAAAAAGTATAGCTCTGATGTGGGTATCTCCTACACATCCTCTGCAGTGAAGACAGGCAAACAGACTGACAGAAGATACTGCATTCAAAAGATTTCCAGAAAGCAAAACAACAATTGCCAGTTCCAGATATAGATGACTTCCTTGTCCCATTATTATATTAATTAAAAACCTTCATTGTGCATTCAGCACCAGAAACATTAATGGAAGCTGCATGCGTGTTAAGAGAGAAAGGGACTCTTAGTTGTTATTTATTAAATGATAGATAAATTAGTAGTTTTGTGGAAATGATACCCAAGTTTCTGTAAAAGTAGAAAATATGAAATCATGTCAAGTACTAATGGTGGATTCCAATGTAATTCAGACAAGAACCTCCTTCAGCCCCCAAAACTGAATCTAGATCTAGACTTTGAACCTGTGGCCTATCTCTATAGTGAATCAAGCCAAACCAACATTTTCATTAGAAATCTCCCCAAACATCTGGCTCTCAAATGAAATGAAAGAAAACTTTAAACAAAGTTTTTTCTATTCATTGTAATTCCTGGAGAGCATTTTCTTTGGGGATAGTGCCACTCTTTTATTCAGATCTCCATAAACTGAATCAAAGCATCTTGACAGAAACTCCCAACAGAAGTAAAGGCATACTGTGGAGATTTGTCTAAAAACTTGTCAGAACATAAATATTTATATTTTGTAAATATCCCATCTATTAAAGCAGTTTACTGGTCACATTACATCACTGCTTCCCAAACATACTTATAGTCAGTAGGAATCTGTTCTGAACAGGACCACTTGATTGACAGAGGGCTGCTTTGGAAACAAAATTTACAAATAAATCCCCAATTTTGCTTTATGTAAAATACTGAAAATCTAGGTGATTATTAACAACGGTAAGGGGCACATTATAAGAGTTGTGCACATGCACCTAGAGAAGGCTACATTCCATTAATTTGGTTCCAAGATATTCTTGTTTTATAGGTACACAATAAGGGGCATGATTTAGGAATTCACCATCCCAATATCACGCACCCCATTATCCTAATAAAGTCAAGCTGAACCTAATAAATAGTATCTGTCATAACACCTCTATCTCATCCCATAGTGTGTTATGAAAGGCAGAGATTTATAAGAGTAGTTCTAAAAGGAATCTCAAGGAAAGTTATCTTATCAGCAGTTTTCTGATTTGATGAACATTCTTCAGTCAGCAACAATGTCACCTGCAGCATTAAAACTCCACTCAGTGAGCGCCTGCAAGTCCGTGGGCAAGTCTGGTTTTGTTAAATTCAGCCTCAGCAACTTCTTCTCCCCTCCTCCCCCCAGTTAGCTAAAGGGTATCCCTCTACTGCTGGAGTTATTCTAGCATCCAAGAAATGATCCAGTGTCATACTTTCTGTAAACACACAGAATATGCGGTAAAAAATGCCTGCTACCCCAGTAGGGACTGATAACTCCCTCACAACTACTATTTATCATAATTAATTCAATGTAAATAAAATACCTGAACTTTTACAATTACTTGATCTCTAATTTAATTTCCTTCTGTGCTCCCATTTGCTCTCAAGATGTTTTCTGAAAATAATATGCTTTGCTTTGGGGGTTCACTCTGTGTGCCAATAAACCAATCCTAGCAAAACGCAGCTTGTTGCTAGTTATTCTTTTATCACAGCAGGACCCAGATCCTAAAAAGGGGCGTTGGGACTCCATATTCACACTAGAAATCTGATTCTAATCTGACTCATTTTGGCAATGAACAGAAGCATACTCTGATCTTTGTGTCTAACCAAAACTAACCAAGACAGCTGGGATTTCAAATATGGACTTCTCCTACCTAACAAACTGCTCAAGCACAATCTACAAAGAATCATTACCTGGAATTATCTGCTGAATAATTATGAACAAGCAAATTCCAGATAATTGCAAGAGGTTTGTGGATAATTCTCAAACAGAAAAAGAGATTAAATTTGTTGAATAAATTATTCGCTGTGAATTATTCACCCAACAACCTTACCTTGCAGCATACTGCCAGAATCTCAGCCTGCAGACCACTAGGATTTCCCAACTGTGATTTGGTTAACAGAGTTAAGATGATTTGCCACTATAAAAATTTCCTCAGAAATGCTCGTCTCATGCCACCAAGAAAGAGATTTTTTTGGATGTTTTATTACGTTTTCTGCAAGGATATTTTCACTCTCTCCAAGTTTTGACCTCCCTTTTAAGGGACTTCTCCAGGGGTTATGTCTATTATTTTACTACATCAAAATCAAATTGTAACTTCCATAATGGAGAATCCCTTGTAAATACCCTGAATTGGGACTGCACTTGGTAAGCTCTCTGATAGGCACAGAGAGCTTACCAAGTGCAGGCATGTGCTTAAGTGGTTTGCTGGATCAGGGCCAGAATTTTCAGCGCATTGCAGGATTGAACTTTACAGCTGCAGCTTGTATTTGCTGTACAAATACAAAACTAGCCACATAAACTTCTGTTACTCCCTTCATACAACAAAGGAAGGGCAGGTAATACCGATACAATGATACCGATTCATTTCATCTCCAGTCACTCAGATACCACAGAGATGGGCAGCTCCTAGACAGAGAGGTATGATAATTTACAATCAATTTCTTAATAGCACCATCTAGGGACAAATGTTAAACACTGAAGCATCTAAATTTACTACTGGGTTCCAAATAAAATATATTTTTAACGTTTAAGACCCATTCTTAGGGGTTATGGAACAAACCACCACCTCTGTGAGAGGATCTTTTATGGCATTTTCTGCCCCCTCCTACTCATCTGGAATATTTCACCAGAATTCCGTCCCTAATCATTCCATCCAGTGAGGATGACCCACACTATTAAGAGATGGCTCCTGCACTTTCCCCAGAATCAGCAAGTCCCCAGGATCTGATAACTTCAGCACCAGCTCCACAGCCCTTGTAGCATTCCCAGATTTCCTCATAGCATAACTCCAAGAGAACTCCACTGGAGCCACCCTGTCAGGATTATCCCCAGCAATTGCTGCTCTAGGGACTCCCTGTAAAGTGGAGAGAGGAATTCCCCCAGGTAGAGAGGGTGATGGAAATCATAATGCAACATAAGGCTCGATTAACTTTTCGTCCTGCCTTTTCCACGTGGCTTCATGGGAAGAGGGAGGAATGATATATGTCATCTGAATCTTGCCCTCACGTCTCCCCATGCTGTTCCTAGCTTTCCCCTCTCCCACGAACAGAGGCTGCACAGGATCCATAGGAGGTAGAGGGACGGTGCTATGGAAGTGACTAAGACCTCTCTGCAAAGGAACAGGGATTTTTCTGGAGGGAACTTTTGTGGGCCTGCTAGGAACCAGAATCTGTCGGTACATCACTTAATAAGGAAACCATTTCACAGTCCTCACACATTTGAGTATATTACATATTGTCACCAGAATCTGTACATTCAAGAAAAAATAGGTTTGTGTTACATTCCCTCTGCATGTTTCCTTCGAGCACCCTGCCCTCTATATTCAGTTCAGATCTCTTGAGTGTGAGAGAGTAATGATAATGATTTTGTTTCCCTTGGCCTCTTGATCAGTTATAAATCAGAGTCCTATAAACCTTTTCCACTCTGAGAGGGTCTCCTTCATATTCAAGCTTATAAAGGTATATATTTTATATCAAGGAAACTTAGTAGAAAAGAGAGTACTCTACAGGATCAGGGCTTAGTCTGGATCAGCATCCTAACAGTCAATTTACTCCTAATGTAACCACATTTATTCAGCTGCTTTGGTCAATAGGAGTAAGAATACAAAAATGTTCAGATCCTAGTTTAAATTTGGGTCAATCCTTAAAGTGTACTGGATGACAATAAGAGCAGTAATTATGAGTTCCATTCCAAAACATGGGGTTCACTGAAACTGTGCCATATTTCTCCCCAAAGTTCTTGCTGGACTATCTAATTGATATTTTTGTCTCTTAGAATTATTTCAAGAACTCCTCTTCTTCCTATATCAGGCATTAGTTATTTATTTGAATTTACAATACATTGATTCTAAGGATCAAATCCCAGCCCAAACTATGATCCTTTTGCACCTCTCTGGCAATGCAAAGGTTAAAGCTGGCCCAGTTGGGAAAGTGACAATTTCCCTGCCTTGAGGGAGTCCCCATCTCATGAAGCAAGCTCTAAGTCACTCTTTTCTAACCCCCTCTGGATTAGGAACCATGTCCAGATAATGCATGGTGGAGAAGGCACAGTCCCCAAGGGCTGTTACCAGTCCACGTAAAGTAGAGAACCCCTAATGCTGCTCTAATTTATGTCAGGGCTATTTTGGCTCCTGTCAGCCCTGGGGTTGAAGAAGCACATAGATGGTACAGCCATATTTCCCTCTGCCCCCTATTTTCTTCACCCTGTGCCTCTCAAGTGGACCCAAAGGTCAAGATCTAAATCTACATTAAATATAATACAGGTTGGTTGCACAGTTGACCATTTCAGTGAACCAATAAGTAACTTGAGAGGTAAGGGGGGCTTTTTATGTTTTGATATCCATTTCCCCCCTGTATTATATACTGTAATCTTTATACACTTCAATAAATAGTATTCCTCTAGTGAAAACAAGTTAAAATACATTAATAATACACATGTATCCATAAGTCAGCCCTCTTCAGCTTGCCTTTCTATTGTTCATAACATCCCTAATACCTTTGGTTAGTACATCAGTAGGAGCAGATACCATGCTGTTCTTAAATATTGCAGGTGTTTTGTGTTGGATGGTACTTTAGTGAAACCGGATATGAAACAGAAGCAACAGGAGGAGCACCAAGGGAATAGAGTCCTCAACAGTAGTTTCTTACACTGTGCCTTCACCTGTCACGTGTGTAGCTCTGCATTTCTTGATGTTTTTTTTCTATAAGAGCAGCAGCTCATGTGAATTGTTAAAAACAGAAAGCAGCTGTATACTTTCTATCCAATGTATTATTATTTTAATTAAAACAACAAAGTAGAAAAAGAAGAAATGTATGGTCTACATGAAAGAAACCAGTATGTTTAATTCATTATATCAGCTATTTTGAACTGAAGTTGCTCTCCAAAATGGTAGCCTCAAGGCAGATGGGCAGACAGAGTCCTTAAAAATTGAAAGCTACATATACAAAAACCCATTACATAACAGTTGCACTAAAAATTGAATGTATTACAATAGTGGGTTAATGTAATTTCTGTAAGCATCGCCTTATTGGAAGAAGAACAGTTAATAATAATGTCACAATGCTATAGAGCTGCAAGAACTATATAGTCATATATATATATAAGAAGTATTCTTAATACTCCAAGACCTACAAACATAAGCCTTTCTGGTAGATGCTTCATTAACGTATCTCTTTATCTTGCCCGCCTAATTCATTCTCCCAGAGTTAGACAAGCCAAAAGCTCACCTTATGCTACTGCAGAAGCAATTTTTATTTTTGAAGGTTAATCCAACTCAGCAGGATTTAGGGATGGCACTTTTCCTTGGTCGTAGGCATGTTGGCTCAGGCCAGACAGCTGTTTGGACATTCTCCACTGGGAATCTTGCCCTCAACACCCACAGTTGATGCACATACATGGTCTACTGGCTGCCTACTTCCATGCCCATCTGTTCAGATGGCATGGTGCCCACTCACAAGTTCGCTGGATCCTTGCCCTTAGTGTGTAGGTGCCAGGCAATGATGGGCTTAGATGGGCAGCCTGAAAAATACTGCAAGTGATCATTTTTTTTTCCTTTAGGAAGTCCTTCCTCTGTTATAGCACTGCAGCATGGATACCACATGCTACCCTACGCTTAATCACACCTGTGGACATTTATGTGCCAAAAAAAACATAACAAGGGCTATTGAAAAAGGAAGAGACAGGAAGATGCAGAGAGATAACAAAGACTCTTCTCAGAGATTGACAGGTTGTGCTGAAACCACTACCTTGGCTATCCAACTGCATTGGGGCTGTCAAAAGATTTTTAACAAAGGTACGTAGCCCATTTTACTATACTGCAAAAAAAGCAGTCCCACAGAAAATAATGGCACTAGTAAAAAAGGCCAGTAAAGAAGCTAATTCAACAGAGCTCGCATTTTAAATTGCTTCTCCTTCTTTGAAAAGTCAAAAACCTGCAGCAATAGAATAAACCCAAATAAACCCTTACAAATAACAAGCTGTGTGTTGTCCTTTTACAAGGGCAACACATAACAAGGGATTTTTTCCCATGTTCTTTAGGGCTGAGAAGAAACCTGACTGTGGATGTTATAGTAAAAAGCAATACTATTAACAATAAAACATCATTTTCTTCTCAAAGACAGACTTTAGTTTATAGTAGATTAACATATAGTAGGAGTTTATGACTTTAACATAGCAAATAAAACCTTTTTCTGTTTGTGAATTATCCACACATAGACTTTAATTTTTACAAATATATTGGTCAAATAATTTCAATAGCAAACACTTTATGCACTTTATTTCAGCCCAGGGCTGATTTGCAAATATTCACGACAACTATATTTTCACCTAATTGTTATTTGTTGTGCAAGATTAGTCACCAAAGGGACATTGCACTTTTTTCTGTTCCCTGACTAGATGACTGGAACTTTTAAAAAACAGGAGGAAGGAAATCAGTGATTTCAAAATGAGAATATTTTCAAATGAATATTCTAAGACTCTTGCTTTCAGCCAGCATTCTTGAAAACAAAATATCACACACACACACACACACACACACACAAATAAACGGAAAAATAATTAAATGGATTGCAAATATCATGAGAGCATATTCACGTATTTATTCTAATTAGTGTTTGTTAATATTTTTGCACTATGCACCAATCGCCAGTTCCAAAGATTATAAATGCTTGTTTGCAGATGGAACAGAGACATAAGAAATATATGGCTGGATCTGCATCCTGGACTGGGACTCTAGATGCAGTCAGAAAGCAGTGGAAGGCTAACTTAGGCCTACACTGGGATCTTATTGTCATGCAGTTTGATTAAAGATGACCATTTATATAATTGATATTACCTCTGTTATCCAAGTACCATAAATCTTGTACAAAGCATATCATGTAAGGTATCAATGGAAAAGTTATGATTTGCTAAGTATGATTATCCTGTTTATATGCATTGTATGCGTCATCTTCTTATCTGCATGCATCATCTTCTTATCTGAATTATGAATATTGGCTATGCAGTTGTATCTAAACCTGGGTGTAACCCAGAATACAACACATCAGATAGAATTTACATTAGGGCTAGACAGCTATGTGTTGATGGCCTATCAATGACACTCCACTCTCACTATGGGCCATTGAAGAAACTTATCCTGTCCAGATATCAATTCCTGAGGATGCCTCAGAAAGCAAGGAGCCAATGGCCACCCCCTGTGATTCAGCAAAACCTGTAGGGACATGTGATATTCTCATGTGATCCTGGACTTGGGCCAGTAACTTTCCACAGACAGGGGCTGTGGGCTTTGTTTGTGACAGTTAATTTCCATGTACATGGCAGAGGATATACAAAGACACCTGGAACATCTCCATGTTGCCTCTTTCCTGCTCTGATTCTCTGGACTGTGGATTTGCAACTAAAAGGAGCATCTTGAACTATGGATTGAAGACTTCCAATCTTTTGGAAATTAGCAGAGAGACTTTACAAGCCAGCAGTCTATTCTTTCACCGCTACAAACCTGATATAAGGACTTTGCAATCATTTGTATGTATATGATCTGTTAACCATTTATAACTTTATTTTATTAATAAATCTTTAGTTTGTTTACTAAGGATTGGTTGACAGTGTGATATTTGGGTAAGATTTGAGATATATATCGATCTGGGGTGTCTCATCCTTTGGGATCAGTAAGAACCTCATATATGGTCAAATGGGTTTTCAATAACCTCTCACTGTATTAGACTTGGTTGCCTGGATGGGAGGCAAGTTTTAGAATTCCAAAAGGGGACTGTGTTTAGCTTCTGGTTAACCCGTGTGTTACTGCAGAAGCTCTTTTGTTACTGACTTGATTAATCTAATTATGTAATAAACCACCCATTTGGGGGAATGTCTGCCCTATTTCTTGCAGTCTACCTTGAGTGTGACATTCTCAATGTGGTCCATCCCAGGCACCTGGTCACACTTATATCAGCATAGCTACATCGTTCAGGGGTGTGAAAAATCCACAACCCTGAGCAAATTAGCTGTTCATTCTAACCCCCCAGTGTAAACAGCATTAGGTCGATGGAAGAATTCTTACATTGATCTTACTACCACCTCTAGGGGATGTGGATTACAAACACTGATGGGAGAACCCATCCCATTGGCATAGGTAGTGACTACACTGAAGTGCTACCGTGGTGCAGACATCCCGCTTGTCTTTGAGCATGTTCAGCTGAATCAGACGTGTTATTACTTGATCTGTTCTAGTCTGGACATGTTGTCAGTCTGCTGACTCCAAATTTCACTGGAGCAGTGCCAAAAAACTGATGGCTCCAGAATCAAATTATATTTAGCTTATACACAAGCCAAGAAAGTCTATATGAATGTCCATTGACCAAAACCAAAGAATTCAAATGTTGTTCTAATAGAACTGTCACATGTAAAAGTGTGGAAATTGCTTTGTTTTGAAGTCAAAGCTTAGCTCCACTTTTTTAGTAAGAAGAACAGATCAGTGTTAATACCCTCAAGTATCTTTACTTGTATTTTCACCAGTCAGGTGGTTGACTGCATGGCATAAGAGGAAAAACATTGCAAAACATTTACAGTAAGAAATCTGTTTTTGTCAGTGGAAGAATTTTCAAAGACACCATGTTCTTACAAGTGATCACAGATAGTTTTGTCTCCTAGCACTACAGAAAGTCAGAACTCATGAACCCCTGATTTAATGTTGCTCTTGCCAGCAATCTTTAGCGATCAAAAACAGAGATGGGATGAAACATTTGGGTATCACTGAACATAAGGATATGTAGAAGTCTGTCTGCTTTACCACACACTCTCCCTCCTCTTTCTACCAGCAAATTGAGGAATCCTCCAAATGCTTCCTATTGGCTGACATTCACCTCTTTATCAAATCATTTCCTGTAAACTAGCAAGAATGTCTCAGTATTGCTTAAAAGGAGCCCAGCACTCATCTGGAAGATGCAACAACCTTAGCCCATGGTACAAGATTTAAAAAAAATCAGCTACAAGCTCCCTAAGCATTATTATAATATCAATATGAAAAAATAGTTACCAACTTTTATAAGTGCTATATTTAAAGTCTCCTTTCAAGTGAAAGGGGGATTTCACAGAAAACCATTGTTAGGAAGTGTCCTTCCTTTTTTCCTACTCTACCTGGAAGCCTGGAGTACTAGAAAAAGCACAAATGTTTGTCTTTCCCTTTACTTTTTCTATTATATTTCTTAGTTTTTCACCTAATTTGAACACTGAAGCAAACCACACAGGATAACAGTGATTGCTACTGTAACGGGATAGTAAGATAACCAGCTGGCCTCACGGTTAGGCAGTGAGCCTACAGTTTCTGTTGCCCTAGTTGTTCAAAGGAGCCTCAGCCAAGTTGTATGCAGTGGGCCTCAATCACGCCTGAGTGATTCTATTGCTTCCCTTGGGGTTCTGCTGCTACCGGGGGGTGGAGGGGTATAGAAGGCCATCTTCAGTCTGTATTCAGGGATGAGGGGGAATCTACCAATATTCCTTGGTCAGATCAAGGGTGGATATGTACCTGGCAGCCCCAGCCTCTTCAGCAATTCATCGACTCATGGCATAGGATTGGCATTGAATTTGGACACTACATACACTTTTTGAAAGTCTGTGCAGAACTGTGTTGAGCCATCTGGTTTGGGCACAAGTATTATTGGACTCTGCCACTCACTGTGTGGCTCTTTGATGACTCGCATGGTTAACATGTAGCTCTTGTTTCACAGTCTCTCATTTTTCTGGGTAGTGGTCTCACACTTTCTCATACTTTTTGTCCAGGTTCGGTCTCTATACAGTGGAACACTAGGTGAGTCTGGCCTGGGGTCACTGAAAACATAGAGGGGAATGCACTGATGAGCCTGTGTAACTTCTGTTCCTGTTTGGGTTGTACGTCTTTTCCCAACTGACACTGTCTATAGATAGGGAGCTGTTGTAGTAAAGGGGCTGGGTTTGGGCTCAGGAGGGAATGGAGTGATGCAGTCTTTCCATGCTTTCCGTAGGTTGACATGATATATTTAGGTGGCCCTTCTCTTCTTGGGTTGGCAAGCTTCATAATCTACCATGTCAACCCATCTCACTAGTTCAAAGGGCCCCTTTCCAACATGTTAACAGCTTGGATTCAGATGTAGGTAGCACGAGTAACACTTGGTTCCCCATTGGAGTCCTCAGACACAGGCACCTTGTTGCTTGGTCTTGTTGCACCTTCAGTAAGTTCTCCTTTGCAAATGTTCCCATGGACTTTAGATTTTCTTTTAGTAGTAATATATATTGTACTGTGCTGGTGGGCAGAGGTGGATTACAGTGTTTTGGGACGTGGGGCCAGAGCAAGTGGGGGCCCCTCCCTATCCCTGCTACCTGCAGTCTCTCCCTTCCCCCAGTGCTCCTGCTGGAGAAATGGGGCCGTCTGGTGTCCTGTCGGGGAGCAGGGTCAGGGTGTGGGGGCTTCCCCCACTGCCCGGCGGGAGCACCGGGCAAGTGGGCAGAGTGGGGCAAGCCCCTGAGCCCCAATCCTGCTCTCCCGAAGGAACACAGGGCCAGTGTGGAGGAGCGGGGTCGGGGCATGAGGGTTCCCATTTTTCCGGGGCCCCCCAATTGGCTGGGCCCCGGGGCACAGGCCCCGTTGGCCTAGGAGCTAATCCACCATCACTGCTGGTGGATCTTAACTCCTGTCCCTCCCAAGTTTCATGAATCAGATCTAACAGTCCCTGGGGTTGTCTCCCAAACCAACCCATCAGTCTGTGGGTGACAGACGGACGTTAGATCTTTCACCTTTAGCGAGTTGCACATCTCCTTCATTAGCTGTGACATAAAATTTGTTCGCTGGTCGGTGATTATCTCTTTAGGGATCCCTACCTGGGTAAATATTCTCATCAATTTGGTGGTGATGACTGCAGCTTTTGTGGAGCAAAGGGGTATCCCCTTGGCGTAGCATGTGGCATAGTACATGATAACTAAGAGATATTGGTTCTGTGCTATGTTTTTTTCAAGCAAGCCTATTAAATCCATCCCTACCACGGGGAGGGAATCTAGCAGGGACTTAGGAATTTTCTTCAGGCTCATCCATTGAGATTCAGGGCATGAAGCACAACAGGCTCACAATTCCTTGTGGATACCAGGCCAACACAATCTTACGATCACCCTTTCTAATGTTTTTTTTCCACCCAAAGAGCCCAACCTTATCCCCAAAATTGAGATTGGGTGTGAGTTGGTGGTATCAGTTGGCATGGCATATGTATGCTGTCTTAGCCTCTTCTAACTGGTGCTTGAGTTCTTGACGTACTTGTTGGATGTGTGCAGTCACAACAGTTAGTAATGATGGACACTGGCGAGACGAGGGGATACCAAGAGTGGAACCCATAATTTGTGAAGAAAGAGTTCTACTGCTTTGTGGCATGTATGGTCTTATTGTAGGAGCATTCTGCATGGGGAATGAGCACCAGCCAATTTTCCTGGTGGTAATTTAGGAATCAGCATAAATACCGCTGCAGGACCTGATTGACTCTTTTTGCTTGATTGTTGTACTAGGGTGGTCAGAAGTCTAGGTGTGAGGTTCGATGCCCAAGAGGTGCAGAAATTCCTGCCAAAAACAGTAAACAAACTGAGACACCTGGTACTATACTTATGAGCACACATTGAAGATGAAAGACATTGCCTTTGAACAGGTGGGCTGAACTCCTGGGCCATGGGGAGGCTGCAACATGGCATAAATGCACCATTTTTGTCAGGTGATCAACTATCTCTAGAATTGCAGTGTTCTCATGGGAAGGTGGTAGCTCCAAGATGAAGTCCATAGACACAATGACCCAAGGCCAAGGTGGAGTGGGTAAGGACTGAACAAAATTAAAGCTGTTTCACACATGGGGGTTCTGATCTGGATGCAGAGGTCACAGGACTAGATGTAATTTGTTACCAAAATGCACAGGGCCAGCCACCAGAAACTCTTCAACACCAGGGCCTGAGTCTTCAATTGACCAACGTGAACTCCCAGAGAATCATCATGGCAGATTCATAGGACTTGCAGCCTGAGTCAGACATTGGGTATGTAGAAATGCGCCTTCTGATACAGAATTCCGTCAGAGAGGGAGAAGGTCAAGGCAGTTTGGGCACTGGTATTGTCTAGTGCTTGGTATATCTGAGCTGCAAAAGGATCCTTGAGCAGCAGGGAATGTATGGGAGGAAGCAGGTCATGGACAGAGAAACCCAAGATCAAATTAGATGTTTTGAGGATCGTGGATGGAGTCTCCTGGTCAGGTTCACAGAACTCTTCCCTCAACCTAGCATGGTCTACACCAGGAGTTAGGTTGGCTTAACTACATCACTCAGGGGTGTTGATTTTCACACCCATGAGCGACATAGCTGGGTTAACCTAATTTTTTACTAGGTCAGGCCTAAAACATCTGTACATGCTGGTCATGCTTTGCTTGGTCATTTGAACAAATAAGAATGTCAACAAGATAGGTAACAATGAACTGATCCCTGAAAATGTCAATGATAAAGTGCTAGAAGGTCACGGGAGCATTACATAGACCAAATGGCATGACCAGGTATTCCAAGTGTCCATACCATGTGTGGAAAGCCATATTCCACTCATCTCCTTCTCACACCTGCACAAAGTTATAGGCCCTACAGAGGTAAAAATTTGTAAAAATTCAGGCAGAGAATAATTGGTTTAGGAATTGATGAAGGGAAGCAGGTAATGGTTCTGAACCATCAACTGATTGAGGGACCAGTAGTCAATGCAGGGCCTCAGGAAAGCATCCTTCTTTTTAATGAAGATGATCAGGCCCTTGATGAAGTGCATGACCAGATAAACCCTTCTGCAGATTCTCTTGCAGACAGACATGAAGGGTCTGGAGCTATGGTTCGGAAAGTGCATATATTTAGCCAAAGGGAATTTCAGCGCTTGGGTGAAGGTCAATTGGGCAGTTGTATTTGTTGTGCAGGGAAAGGGTGTCCACATTTCCCTAGTCAAATACATCTGCAAGATCATGGTACTTGCGAGGTATTTCAGTGGCAGAAGGCATGATGGCCAGGGGCGTGCCCAACTCCTGCAGGCCTGTTCCCTCATATTAGGGATTCCCCATATGATAACACAAGCTGCAGAGGATGCCAGTTGTCTCTTTGGCCTCAGAAAGGCAGAACAGTTGGTAGTATAAGGACCAAAAATTGTACTGTCCCTTTTTGCCAACAGATACAGGGGCCATGGGCAGCGAACCAGGGCATTCCCAGGATGACCAGAGAGTGGGGGCCCAAATCAACCCAAACTGAAGGTTTTCCCTGTGCTCCTGAAGGGTAGTGACCCCCAAGAGGAAAAATTAAGTCTGTAGACCCTATCACAGTTACACTACTCACATTTGTACACTTCTGAGGTCCTACACATCTGATGTACTACACTACTCCCTACACAAAATTAAAATTACCTCACTGTTTTTATGGCAAATTATTGACATCCTAAATGCTAAATAATGAAATAGAATTTAGAAAAATGCTTTTAAAAAAGTCACAAATTATTTCAAGCAATTTGCCAGCTATTTAGTGTCCTTTATTTTGTGTCTCTGTCTTACATTTTAAAGAGGCCACTGTCTCCTGTTTGTTATTTGGAAGGCCAAGAGGCATGACTGCAAAACACTTATGTTGTCTTTGTGCACTATTTGTGCTAAGTCAGGTAAGCAAACAAGAATATGTTTCAAAATAGACAATACATTCTGTGTAATTCTGGTGGGCAGAGGTGGATTACAGTGTTTTGGGACCCTGGGCCAGAACAAGTGGGGGCCCCTCCCTACCCCTGCTACCTGCAGTTTCTCCCTTCCCCCGGTGCTCCTGCCAGAGAAATGGGGCCGTCTGGTGCTCCTGTCGGGGAGCAGGGTCAGGTTGCAGGGTCTTCCCCCCACTGCCCAGCGGGAGCACCGGGCAAGTGGGCAGAGTGGGACAAGCCCCTGCGCCCCAATCCTGCTCTCCAGAAGGAACACTCGGCCAGTGTGGAGGAGCAGGGCTGGGGCATGAGGGTGCCCATTTTTCCAGGCCCCCTCAATTGGCTGGGACTTGGGCATAGGCCCCGTTGGTACTGATTCCAGAAAAGAAGTCCATGCATATAAACTGTTTGGACTCATCCGATTTTCTGCTTGCTGCATGACACTGACAGTAAAGGCACATATCCTTAATATAGTAGATAAAGAAAAGAAGAAATGGAATTATTCTGTTTGAAACTTCTGAAGCATCTAAACAGACTGGAAATTGCCACTGATTTGATTGTCCTTACACTGCAATGATAGAAAAGTCAACCAACTTACAAGTAATAAAAAAAAGAAACATCTGTTGCTGTTAGAAAATTCTGTGGTGTATAAATGCAGTACTTCGGACACATTTCAGTACATTGCCATTGCATTGCCAGCAAAGTCACAAGAAGTGGAGATACATATTTGTGGGAAGGGACAAAACTTGCATGGCAAACTGGTTATTTACAAGTGTGTTGATGTCTCTCTCTCGTGTCCAATGGAGGCTTCAAAACAGCATCTTGATACTGTTTTCTCCTTGTTTTTCCACTCTTTAAGAGAGGGAACATGAATGAGAAGAGAATGGCACAGAATTAGCTCAAATAACAGTGAATAATAGAGATGGAGAAATATCTCATGGATTGTACTTGGTCTAGCAGCAGGATTTCTATTAGAGGTGTATGTCCAACCTCCGCTTGGAGTTACACTCATATTTGATCTATTGCCACACTTAAAATCCAGGTGACAGCAATGAGATGAAGTATCTTTTGCTGACTGATAGCTGGCCCACTCTGTGACTGTTTTTCCCTAATAAAGACCTCACAATGGTAATCAAAACCTTCATAATATTAAAGGCAGATTAGTGAAATGAACTTCCCTTGTGGTAATCTTTGAAAAGCAAAAAGCAGCTTCATCTGGGCAAGCAATCTTTTGAGTTGGGCAAGCCACAATAAGCATATCTCACCAACGTGCTATGCTCTGCATTGGTTACCTATTTGCTTCGGACCTCAGTTCAAGGTATCAGTCAGCACCTACAATGCCTTAAAATGTCTAGGATTAGAGAAAGAGTGGATGGCGGGTCCATGAATCTGGACTCCTGCACTGAGAGTTCATCAAAGCTTGAGTCTGGCAAGCTTCATTGTATATATAAAGCCACTATGGTCAAGCATTTTACTGACCATTGACTTCTCCTCAGCAGCATAACTGTTCTAAACTATGTTGTGTCATACTGTATATCAGAAAGATACAGAACTACTGTTTCAATATACCTGTTTTCTTTAAAAAGTAAACAAAACATCATGAAAAAATTAAAGAGTTTGATTTTTCCAAAGTCTTGCACCTCGTATGGTCATTTACCAGTGTGCAAAATGCTGCTAAATCAGAAAAGCAGCATTTTACTGTCACTTTGTACAGACAAACACAACATAAGCAGCACCGTAGTGGAGAATCAGGCCCACTGTGTCATCTCTCTAATCTTATATACTTAAATCCCTTTGATAACAATGGGAGACTTAAGGCTTAATGGATCCTAATTCCTTCAGTGATTTACTATATATTGCAATAGAAAATGCCTCCAAAACTATTTTCTACATGGAACTAATTATCAGAGTTAAACAGATCATAGAATCACAGAATCTCAGGGTTGGAAGGGACCTCAGGAGATCATCTAGTCCAAACCCCTGCTCAAAGCAGGACCAATCCCCAACTAAATCATCCCAGCCAAGGCTTTGTCAAGCCTGACCTTAAAAACCTCTAAGGAAGTAAATTCTACCACCTCCCTAGGTAACGAATTCCAGTGTTTCACCACCCTCCTATTGAAAAAGTTTTTCCTAATATCCAACCTAAACCTCCCCCACTGCAACTTGAGACCATTACTCCTTGTTCTGTCATCTGCCACCACTGAGAACAGTCTAGATCCATCCTCTCTGGAACCCCCTTTCAGGTAGTTGTAAGCAGCTATCAAATCCCCCCTCATTCTTCTCTTCCACAGACTAAATAATCCCAGTCCCCTCAGCCTCTCCTCATAAATCATATGCTCCAGCCCCCTAATCTTCCAGATCTCTGAATACATTTTTAAAAAAGGCATTTCTGTGGGGTATTCAAAAGGCCATTTCAGCCACAGTTTAGATATCAATGACACAGTAACTGAGGCTGGCATGAAAAATAGCTCCTAATTCTAACCCTATAGACACTAGTGATTTATTTTACACACACACACACACACACACTAGAGATTGGTGTAAATTTTCAGAAAAATGCACACAATTACCTTCCTAATTGCAGGAGCAGTTAAAGTAAGTACATGAGCAAATGACCAGACAGGCATATAACTGGTTATTTTGTATTCAATCCATGAGAATGAATATATCTATGGTAAGTGTGCATGAAAAGCAGGTGCACAGTTTTATGTGTGCTTTTCTGAAAATGTATGCCCTTATATTTAAAATAATGTTTGAAAGTATAATAGGCACTAAAAGCATGCTAATTACACTTTGGACTCTCTTCTGTTCTTAAAATTGCTTACATATGCTTTATAAGTGATTTTTGTATGAGTCTAACACTATCTGCTTTGACGGTCATAAGGATATATTTAGGCTGTGAGGACACTGAAGGCATTTGTCCTTTAGCCTTCTGCCTCACAACATGATTGAGCATCTGTATACCTTACAACCATACATCCTGTCAAGTGTTATTCTTTTACATATCACAATTTACCTCTCATTCTCTACTCAAACATGCAACCAAGGTGAGCAACAAGCTACTTTAGCTGCCATGTCATTTCAGTTTTTACACATTTTCTCTTATTATGTGTGCTCTACATCTCAGTGATGTCTCAGCTCCCCACTCTACAGCCAAGAGCTAAAAGTCAGGAACAAAGCTCAATCTCAATGTCAAAGAGTGAAAACAGGGAAAAAATCAAACAAGAGAAAATTAAATGGTCACAAACTCTACTCTGCAGCTTCTATTCTTATGGATTTTGCAAGTTTTTGCAGCTCATCAACACAACATGAATTAGAGAAGAATGATGGCATCTCTGAGGTTAATGTTGTGGTCTGTGTTGGTGCTGTCTGCTGAAGTGAACAGTACAGTTATACACGCGCAAAGATGGCTTGTACTTTCTTCATCCACTAAAATTTAAAAATGAGGAGCTGCCCTAGAGATGATGAGAGCTGCAGAACCTGTAGTATGCATTACAGTCCTGCTTACATGTCATTTGGAAAATATGCCAGACAATCCAGATTAGGAAAATTAGATTAAACACACATGTATTGTTCTCAGTGGGAACAGGTTTCTGCTGAGCTTTTTTGAAATTCTGGCCAACTGAGTATAATCCAAGCAGAAAACAAATTACCTGGAGCTAAGGCTGAACAGACATAACATTGATGTTACAAGAATGTGTTAAAAGAACGTTCAGTTAAAAAGAAAAGCTACATTTTGGTAGCAGGAAAGTTGCACTTTGAAAGAGAAACAGTAGAAAATGGTCCTGTATTACCTGCATCATTAGCACTAGTGGTGACACAGGGGTGCAATCTTCCACTTTTCTCCCTCCCTTTCCTTAGCACCTTATTGTGTAAGATTTAAGTTAACATTTTCAAAATGTGATTTAAGGCACTTAGTCCCTGTTTAACAAGTGACATGCCGAGTCTATACCAGCAAACCCTCCTAATGTGGAAACAGTTTATATTATCAAAAGAGTGATTTTGCTGGTATAGCTTATACTTGCCACCTGAACAAAAGAACTTAACCATCAAAAGCACTTGTTTAGCTGATATAACTGCATCAACACTAAAGCTTTTTTTCCAGAATAAAAATGTTGTAAAAAAAACATACCCCTAACCAACATAGTGTCTAGTGTAGACATGGTCATAGACTCTTAGGGTGAAATCCTGGCTCCACTAAGGTCAACAACAAAACATGCCTGTCAGTAGGGATCTGCAATCATCTTTAAGTGCCTACATCTCTTTTGAAAATAGTCATTAGGTTCATAAGGCACTTAGGTGCTTTTGAAAATGTTACCCTTTTCTTTATAAAGTTATTTTTTTGACTGACTTTCTGATAAGAATATTTTTATTTTTGTAAACAGTATAAGACATTTTCAGCCTATGTTTAAAAAAGCCACTGCATGTAGGGCTCGATCCTATGCTCACTGAAGTCAACGGCAAAGGCATTGACTTTAATGGCATAAAATCAAGGCCTTGGACTTAATACTAGCTGTATAGCTGATGACACTTATCTAACTAGTGATATGAGCCTTTTGGGAACAGGGGGGAATGTGTATGGTTTCAAAGAAGGCAAGAGTCCTGGAAAATTGTGATGATCAGTAAACGCAGGCCCAATCTGTTTTAAATATCATCATCGTATATAATCGATGTGCGCTAGATTGTGCCTCATGATCTTCAAGGTCTCTTCCCCATATGATTCTCCCTCCAACAATCAGAGATAATCTTCCTCCTGTACCTCTCAAAAACTGGTAGCTCCCTAGAAAATACAAGACCTAACACTTGTATGACAAATATTTGTATGGGTGACATTAGTGATTTGGCTGGATCCCAGATACTTAATTAACAGTGAGTAGGTAGGTGATCTATTTGGGTTATTTTGCATTAATTTATGAGATAATACAATACTTTGTGCAACCCAAGGCCATCATTCCTGAATAATAAAATCTCTTTAAAGAGCTGATCTGGGCTTATTGGGAATCAGTTTGGTAACCTTATATATTGACTTTTTTTGCTACTAGGAGTGTTTTTTGATCAACTATCTCACCACTTTAATTCTCATACATTTTTGTTGTTTGAAATGCATCATTCACTGGAAATTTGGGACCTAATCTTTCTGTTGTAATTGTGAGTTTAATAAAGATAATTTCCTTGATGTCTCTGGTGTGAGTAGCTCATACTGAATGAATATAACCAGCAAAGAGCAGCATTTTATTTATGAGGCATCTAGACTTTGTTTATTAAGTTATCATTTCTGGGTTCAAGTGTCAACACAATTTGTGTTTTGAATAATGTGAAGCAGATAACCTCAACTAACAGGTAATTAGAATTATTTTAATCTTTAGCAGTTTCCTTAATTGTTTCTGAAACCTAAAACTAAAACTGAAATAAATAATGAGCAGCCAGAACATGTCCCTGCACAGAGTTTCATCCAACTCCTTCCACTGGAGTTTGCTCAAACAGCAGAAGTAAGATGCATGTGGATCTTGGGAAATGGGGCAAAGGCTACATGGTGACTATGGGCTTGTCTACACTACAAAATTAAGTTGACTTTATCTAATTCAACGTTGAGCCTCCGAATTAATTAAGTCAATTGTGCGTGGCCACACTGTGATCATTGTCTCGATAGAGTGTGTCCTCCCTAGAGGTGCCTGCATCGATGCACAAAGCAGTGCTTCACAGATAGCTACCCCAAAGTGCAACTTGCCACAGTGTGTTTTGGGAAGTTTGTGCAATGCCTCATGGGACCAAAACATTGTCGCAAGGGCGAATGGGAACATTGTGTCAGCAACCCATGATGCACTGTCCTCCCTCCCTCATATAAACAGCAAACAACCCAGTGGTTTTCACGCCCCAGAAGCATGGAGCCTGCTCAGTTGTGCACTCTTGCTGTAAGCATCTCAAACACCTTGCACCTTCTTCTGCAGTATTTCCAGAGCCGAAGTAGGGTCCGCTGTAATAGTAATGTCCTGCAAGCAGCCCTGCTGCAAGCCATTGAAAAAAACAATTCACAGTTGCTGCTGGCAGTCACAGAGCAGCTGCACTCTGTTGAGTGCCATTTCTGGTCCCGTGAAATGAGCACTGACTGGTGGGACTCATCGTTTTGCAGGTATGGGATGACGAGCAGTGGCTGCAGAACTTTTGAATGTGGAAGGTCACCTTCCAGGAACTTTGTGCAGAGCTTTTCCCTGCCCTGCAGTTCAGCAACACAAAAATGAGGGCTGCTCTGACAGTGGAGAACTGAGTGGCGATTGTCATTTGGAAGTTTGCAATACCAGACAGTTACTGGTCAGTGGGGAATCAATTTGGAGTAGGTAAATCAAATGTGGGTGCTGCTGTGCTCCAAGTGTGCAGGGCCATTAATCGACTTCTGCTATGAAGTGAGACTGGGAAATGTGCTGGACATAGTGGATGGTTTTGCAGAGATGGCATTCCCTAATTGTGGTGGGATGGTATGCATATCCCCATCTTGGCACCAGATCACCTTGCCAAAGAGTACATACAATAAAAGGGATACTTTTCAATGGTGTTGCAAGTGGTGGTGGATCTCAGGGGGCGTTTCACCGACATCAGCGTAGGATGGTCGGGAAAGGTTCATGACATGTGCATCTTTAGGAACTTGGGTCTGTTCAAAAAGCTGAAATCTGGGACTTTCTTTCCAGACCACAAAATGAACACTGACAATGCTGAGATGCCTGTAGTTATCCTGGGGGACACAGCCTACCCCTTGCTCCCATGACTCATGAAGCCACACACTGGTTGTCTAGACAGCAATAAGGAACGGTTCAACTATAGGCTCAGCAAGTGCAGAATGGTGGTTGAATGTGTCTTTGGACATTTAAAAGGGCGCTGGAGAAGTTTACTGACAAGTTTGGACCTAAGTGAAAAGAACATCCCCATGGTTATAGCTGCCTGCTGTGTGCTCCATAATATCGCTGAAAAAAGGGGGAAAATTTTCCACAGGGATGGGCAGTTGAGGCAGATCACATGGCAGCCATTTTTGAGCAACCAGACACCAGGGCAAGAAGAGCACAGCAAGAGGCACTGCATATCCACAAGGCTTTGAAAAGCCATTTCAATAATGAGTCTCAGGAATGTGAGCTGCTTGTCTGCATTGTGCTTTCCCAAAGCTTCACCTGGCTTGTATCACTTTCTCTGTAAATCCACCCACCCACCCACTCCCACTGCTTCTATTCAATAAACAACATTTAGTTCCTGAATCCATTTACTTTATTTAACAAACGTAAGTAAAGAGGGAGAACAGAAAAAAAAGTTAGCCTTGGGGAAAATGGGTTGTAAATTTGGAATGGGAGATACATTTTCAGCTGAGTAACATAACACCACATTCTAGACCATCAAAGGTCCGTGAATGGACACCTTTTGTTCCTTGTACTCTCCCCCTGAGTTAAGCAAAAGCAATAATGGACTTTTCTCTCACACCTCATGGAATGCTTTGGGGACAGTGATTCTGTGCCAGGCAATGCTGGCTGGCTGTCCTCCAGGGTCTGCAGAGGGTCTGCAGAGGGACTCTACCCTCCTGCTTCTGTTCCTGAAGTTCAACCAGATGCCTCAACATGTCTGATTGGTCCCTCATAATCCGAAGCATCTCATCCTGCACCACGCACTCATGCTCATGGGAAGCTTTTCTACTCTCCATGTCCATGTCTAACTTCTTAGACAGTGAAATCCTCTATGCTCTCAGCTCTGTGTCAGCTGTCCCAGAGGCGTTCATTATCTCAGTGAACATGTCCTCCTGCATTCTCTTTCTCCTCCTTCTAATCAGCGAAAGTCTGCTTTCAGGTGTTGATGACATGCCGAAAGACACTTTTCCAGCTGTCAGTCATGGGTAAAAAGAAAGGGACCATTGTACATGCATAAAATGTTTCCAATAGCAAGGCTGTTTTCATTAAAAAACAAAAACAAAAAAAAAACCCAACCCTTATTACACTAGGTGCAAGCTATAAAAATCAGAATTCATAACCGTTCACTGCACCGTTTTGCTGTTTCAGCCCATGGTGAGTACTCCCCCCCCCCAAGTCATGGGTGACTGCACTTTTAATTAAATTTATGAAAGGCTCATGTTGGGATCAGAGATAGCTAGTCAAACAATTGCCCCTCCTTGTAGCACCACAGGAAGCTGTTTATGAATGGGGTGGGGGGAAATGTTTTCACTCCCAAATTGCAGAATCTCACATATGGGGTCCCAGTCCATCTATCAGCCACTTAAACTACTTGCCAACCCACGCCAAGCACAGTAAAGGCACATTAGTGGCTGTGTGGCTTGGTGATCCGGAATGTGGGGTGGGATGGGTCTACATGCTCTTTTTCTTCTTGTAAGAGCACTTTTAATGAGAACTTCCCCGTAGGTGACCCAACATGATATCAGTCTCCTGAGGGTAACAGAGGTGGAAAGGAAGGAGATGCTGCAATCATCTGGGTATAGACCTGGTCCTACAATGCTGCCAACAGAATTAATTCAGGAATTGCATGGGGAAGTGTCCTACCAAAGACTGGCCTGCCCAGAAACCTTCTGCAAAGGATTGCACAGTACCTCCATGAAAGTTTCCTAGAGATATCCATGGAAGATTTCTGGGCTATCCCAGTACATAAACAGTCTTTTCCGGGGGCTACCTTCTGCGTAGCCAGAGCAGACTCTTGTAAGCAGAAAACCACAGCACCTCGTTTTTCCTTCACAGTAAACATACACAGTAAACTGAATGTGTGTGCCTGCTAAAGTTTAACTGGACTTTGATTGTAACTGTATACTCACCAGAGGTGGCTTCCCCGGCATCATGGTCAATCACCGTGATGTCCTGCGAGCCACAGAGCTCTAGGGTTAAAAATATTTCCTGGCTTTCAGGGAGAATGGATCCATAACTTGCCTGTCTCCCATTTTCCTCCTCCTCCTCATCCACCATATTGTCCTCCATGTTGTCCCTAGACTCACACTCCTGTGAGGTGTCCACGTTGGTTGTGGGGGTACTGGTAGGGTCACCCCGAGAATGACATCCAACTCATTGTAGAACTGGCATGTGTGGAGTTCAGCCTTGCCTTCTGGTATGCTTGGCGAAGTTCTTTTATTTTCACACGGCACTGCTGTGTGTCCCTCATGTAGCCCTTCTCCCCCATTACACGAGTAAATTTGCATAGATGTCAGCATTTCTTCTGCTGGATCGGAGCTCTGCCTGCACAGACTCTTCTCCCCACACATCAGTGAGATCCACCACTCCTGTGCAGACCAGGCTGGAGCGCGTTTGGGGCATGTAGTCTCCATGATCAGCTGTGCTCAAGTTGGCACGCTCCCAATTCTGATCAAACAGGAAATGGGAAATCAAAAATTCCCAGAGCGTTAGCAGGGGAGGGGCTGTTTCCTGTGTACCTGGCTGCAATGCTGCAGAATTGAGAATGATCTCCAGAGCGGTCACAGATGAGCATTGTGGGACACCACCTGGAGGCCAATTAAGTCGAAGTACACAACACTGCATCTGCACTACCTTGCAGTCAACCCATGAAAATCGAACTAAGTGCTACGTCTCTCGCAGAGGTGGAATACAGAAGTTGACATTAGAGGTGACTTAAGTCAGCGTAAAGGACCTGGTAGTGTAGACATATACATTAACAGGTCAACTTAAGGTGGCTTCCTTCGACCTAACTCTGTAGTGTAGACCAGGCCTATATCTCTGCACTGCCTCCTGCCCCCAGGGCTCTCCCCTGCTTCTCTGTCAATATGAACTCCTCTTCCTATCCCTGCCTTTACCTACTCCTCCCCTTCCTCCTGCCAGGACCCATCTTCTGAACTGGTCACATAGGAGAAGTTTCCATTGCATTATTATAGTTTGCAGTAGAATGAATAATAATTATTGGCTACTGTCAGAAGACAGGATACTGAACTAGATGGACCATGGGTCTAACCAGTATGGCCATTCTTATGTTCTTTCATTTTTATATCTAGTGTCAAGTAGCTCGATCTATTCCAAAATATCATTACTTTCTTTCCTATGACCTGCACATTTTGTGAGTATAAAGGAATCATTAAAACTTAATGGTCCTCTTTTTCCATGAGAATCTGTGTATAAGATGCATACTTTCGCTATTGGCCATCCTGAGAATTTGTTATGCTATCCTGTTCTTTAAATAAATAGATGTCATACGTTAAATGTCTTATAGTAGGTTGGTTCAATAAAACAAAGAAGTTAAGATTTATTTAGTTTGTTAGTTTTATAATAAATATACTCATCTTGGTTTCTAGGTGCCTTTGCAAAAATTAAAAAACAAATAATCAAATTCAGAAGGAAAGCCAGAAACTGCTTGCCACCCCAAAAACAAAACAAAAAACCCAACCAGCAAACTAACAAATCCCCAAACCCTAATCATAATAAAACCAAGTCCAAAACCCTCACAAACCTTGGCCCTTGTCAGAGGCTTCCCTTCCCAAAAGCTGGTATAAGGAGGCAGGCCTTGCAGATGCAGATGCCAAATTCTGCACCTCGGGAGGCCACTTGTATTAGTAGGGGATATCCACACATGAAAGGCCAGGCAGCCACCCTCCCACAAGGGTTCCAATAATGAGGACATTTTAAAATCTATCCATGGCTTCAAAGGAATCTCAGTGGCAAAAGATTGCCTTGAAGAGGCACTGTATTGGTGCATTTTCCAGCTGGTCTGTCCCTCCCCATCTACTATTGGGAGAGTGTTGGTTGGTGTTCTGTCCACATACAGAATACAATGGTGACCTTGCACACCCACGCCTGGTAACTACAACCCGGGTTGTGGCAGAGGAAACCAGGAAACCAAACGTAAGGGTAGGGTAGGGTGGAAACCAAAGAGGAAACCAAACGTAAGAAGAGAAACAGATCCATATTTTTATATACATTCCAATATTGTAATAAACCAAACTAGGGCTTTAAAAACAGAAGGAAAAAATGGTATCTTTAAAATTACAGGAAAACATTGGCTGTGACACAAGGACATCAGCTCTCAAGGAAAGGAATACAAACATTTAAATAATATATCTTGCTGGAAATTAAGCTTTGTGAGAAATCCCATTGATTCCTTTTAAGTCATTTTATTAAAAGGTCTATTACTGCTTAGCTTGCACTTTGTGGCTATGAGAGATGTTGGAAGGAAGAGCTATCAAAGGTGGCTATCAAAGTTTTTTTTTTTTTTCATTTAACTTTTTCTGACTATTAAGCAGCTCATTTTGTGGAGACAGCCATTAGTGTCTTTAATGTGAAACAAAGCTTCTGGATAAGAGCTGCTCGGTGAAGATCAATATGAAAGATATCATTTCAGTTACAGCTTTAATAACTGTAACAATAGGGAGCCTGGCATTGCTGGCTTTATGCATTAATGTAATTTAGAATCTACCAGGTACAAATCTTATCAAACATTAGCGGTAGTCGCATTGGGAATTTCTAGGTAGAGGAACTGTGTAATAAATGAGAAGTGTTTTAAAGGTAGATTTCAATGTACCAAGGCTCATCCACCATGCAAGAAACACACCAAGACAAATAAAAACAAAACAGATTCCAGAAATCTGATTACAACTTGTAATGAATTAACAGCATGTGTGTGTGTGTATGCATGTAGATGTATTTCATTCACACTTACCTATATACTGGTATGTTTATTTCATTTAAGATCATCAATGATTCCTGGAGCCTTGGACAGGTGCTGTCCTGTTGTAGATATGGTATAAATCACTATATATGTAGGAGTAGCATCTTCCTTAAGGCAAAGAGTTGTTTGGTGCAGGACGGGTAGGGCATGTCAGGGAGCCAGATGCATCTACCTGGTGGCTATCTAAGCTATAGCAGATGAGGAGATACTTTAATTTACATAACTGGTGTAAAATCCCTAAGGGTTTCAACATTCCCAGCTCCATGTGAACCTTTGTACAGAAGAGACTAGTCTCCTGAGCCAAGTCTTTAGCCCCTCCATGTGTCTGTATTCTGCCTCTTCAGCCTCTCCACCAGCTGTGAGACAGCCTCTCAACTACACACAGCTGCAGTTCCCCAGGGCAGCTCACTGGCCCCTCCCCACACAGCTTCTTTGGATCCATCTGCCAACCAAATCACTCCTTTGCCTCCCTTTCCTACGCTGCACCCTACCCTACCCATTCCCTGCAGTCCAGGTATCTTTACACTGTTGCCACACTTATTCACCTTTTCTCCCCTTCATCATTCTACCACAGTGGTTCTCAACCTGTGGCCCAATCAGCACACAGCTGCAGCCCATGTGATAACCACAGGGTCATCCTGGTAATATTGGATGTGACCCACAATGGAAAATAGGTTGAGAACCACTGGTCTACCACAACCAGCTGCCACTTACTCTCTCTCTCTTCCCACCCCCACCCCCCAATGCCTGGAATTTTTTTTAAAAAAAATCAGGAATGAATAACCCCTTATTTTGGATCTTTTACAACTAGGTGGCATTTTAAACATTTGTTTAACTCATGTCCAAATTTCTTCAGGTTCTAGTGCTTACAGGTAGCCACTCTAGATTTACATTTTCATTTTAAAAAAGATCTAAACTGGGAACACTATGAACTTTCAATTTATCTTTTGCTGATAAAAATGGAAAACTCAAATTTGAAGTAGCTACTGAAAAGAATAACCACATGGCTTTTGAATTTTTAAACTTTTTTTTTTCTTCAGTGAGATTTTAAAGTAGATATCTGATTTCACAACAAAGAACAATGAGCTTTTAAGGATAACAGAACTGTCTATTTGAACCTCAACTGAATCAAAATTCAGGTTTAGTTCAAATAAGCATCCACATTTTGGATGCTTATATGGGTGCTCTACATCCCTTGCAGCTAGAAATGTCATAAGAACAGACTCTTTCATCACTGCTGCTCCATTTATGGCCACAGCTGAAAATCCCCCAAAAGTAACCTTTCTTGCAGTATTTTTGCAGGGATGAGGAGAATGTGTCTGATCATTTCAGGACCCTTTCATATTTGGTTCCCGAAATGGAGGAAGGGATTCTTAGTTATTTATAACCACTACATCCATTCCTGAACCTCTTTTTATTTTAGTTTTTCTACGGTCCAGCAGGATTTTTCAAAATATGTCAGGTAAACCATTCATCATGAAAGAAATAGAGGTAATTTTCACAAAAGTTTAGCCATACTCTGCATTGTCATGAAGTAGCTAGTGTGTACAAGTAGCACTGCTCTCTGCTAGATAAAGGAAAATTATTCTGATGTGTATCATAGGCCCTATACTGTTAACAACCAAGATTCGCCTTCAACTCCAGTTGTAGGAGGCCTGGGTTCTTTGAACTGGAGGATCTGAATTCCACTCTCTCTACCCCATGATGTGGAATGGAAAGGAACCATAGTGTGTAGCACAGTAACAACTGAGTAGTCACAGATGACTACTTTCAGCACTTAATGAGTGAACAAACGATCATCAAATATCATGTAAAATATTATAAATCATGTTAATATTATTAGGCCTGGCCCTGCACTTCTTACTCAGGCAAAAGAGACACTGACTTCAGAAGGAATTTTGTCTGATTTAGGGCAGAAGGATTCTCCTGTTATTTGTTTGTCTAACAAGGGCTTTCTAATGTCTGTTTTTAAATCTTTTCTCTGTATATTAAATAATAACATCTGGTAGCTGTGTCTCTGTGTTGTGCATATATTTAAGGCAGGTCAGAATAATTCAATATTGTTTCATTATTTCAGTATTACAATTATTTTACTACTATAGTATAAAAAAACCTGTTTCTTTACCTCTCCTGTCATGTTGTGTTGGGTCATTTTGTATCACATGATGTGATGTAATGTAACTCAATGCAAGAAGACACATGTCCCTTCTCATTGGAAATTTAAAGAAACACAGATTACTTTTCCCCTGTGGGAAACAAAGCAGGTCAGGTGCCCACAACTAGCTGTAGGAAGTTTGACATAATTATCTCAGTTTCAGTACCTATGTATTTCTAATCTAATGGCATTTTGAAAGGAAGTCTATTAGATACCACAATTTAGCTGCAGTAAATCATTAAGCAAAAATAATGCGGAAAGAAAATCATTCCATGTCGTTTGCACTCCTTGCATCTATTTTAACATATTGCTAGGAAAAACTCTTGTAAATAAAATTATTGTTGGAGTAGAATTTCCAAATATATACTATGAAAGTGGAAAGCACCTGGGGAAAAAGTGATATAGCTGGAAGGCCCATTTGCACTGAATCCAAGTGGATGGAAAGAAAGCAAAAACACTTTTTTCCCTTTTTTTGAGTAAAAAAGAATCTGGAGTAGTGAAGTACTGACACAGGAGAACAGCACATGAAGGCAACTTAAAAATTCTACTTCAAGACATACCAGTGTAAAAGTAGAGTAATTCACTTTACATTGATGTACTTACCATTATGAGAGTGAGCAGGGTTGAAGGGTTATATTGCATCTAGCTCCTAGATAGCGTTTTTCATCTGAAAATTTCAAAACACTTTACAGCAGCATCATCCCAATCTTACAGATGGGGACACTGAGACAGAGAAAGGTGAAGAGACTTGCCCCAATTCACCTATCCGGACAGTGGCAAAGCCAGGAACAAAATCCAGCTCCCCCAAGTGCTAGCCCAGTGCCCTCTTTACTAGGCCACACCAGAGGAGGAGAAAGGAAGAGCATAGAATCCAACTGAAATACTACTTATATAATATTAAGTACACTCTCTAATGCCAGATATGTTGTTTCTTTACATCCAACTCCAGCAATGGGGCCAAAAGCTTTAGTTTTGTATTTCTTGGTGACGTTTTAGTCCCAGCATACAGAATGCGATGCCAGTAGTAGGTCTCCTATGGGAGCCAGCATATGTCACGTGACAGAGAACAAAAAATGAATATTTAAAGAGCAGCATATTCACCACAGACGCAGAAAAACTTTTTTTTCTCTCCCTGTCTCTCTCGCTCATGCTCACACACACACACACCACACACACAGCAGGTGCTATTTCGAATGGCCTATAAGCAGGAAAGTTGACACAAAAGCACTGGCACCATTTCACTTTGAGTTAGATATTAAACTACAAGAAATAATGTAATTAGAGGTTTACTATTTATTTAAAATCTTAGGTTTAATCTCTCAGACTATTCCGTTCCTTAACTGTGATAGCTGAATGACTGCACTTTGCAAAGGTTTATGTTAAGCAGGTTCTGAGCTTCCTGCATTTCCATTGACCCCTCCTGAGTTGTGGATTGTCTTTTCGGTTTGAATAAAGAGAAACTCAGCTGGAACAGTTAAACTTCATCTGGCTTCACATTAAAACCACAATTTTTACATAGTTTTGATGGAAAGCCATAAATCAGCCTTTTTTCACTCAAAACTGGGCCTGGGCTTACTTGAAAGATTTGCAACCCTTACAGAGTCTTTCAGTAAACTTGTTCTGAGTTTTGAATTTGTAATGAAAATATACAATTTTAATGGAGTTAGTGGATTCATCACACACAGGTTGTACAGCTCTAGTTATAGGTCACCTTCAGTAAAATGATTAAACAGTAACTATTCCATAATATTACCTGGGACAAATTTAATCAATATGACCCTCTTGCATATCCTATGCACCTACTTCCATAAATGGTGCCTTGCAAAGTTTCCATTAATTATATGTAAACAGCAAAACTCAATAATTTCAAAAGGGGTAATAATCCATGAATATTGGTTACTTGCTAGTGCAGTACTACATTTCCTAATCTTGAACAACTAGCTTTAATCTCAAAAATAATGTTTTTCCTCGAGTTTTACTGTTCAGAGATGCTTCTGTTTGCCAATTTTTAATATACTCTTTGAAAACTGATGAATACTTTACCCACTCTCAAATAAGTGAGGGATTCTAAGGAACGGTAAAACACTTCCCTGCTTTGCTACAAAAACCTGAAAGGGCAATTAAATAGATGGTAAGAATAAAATGAATTCTGGGACGTCAGGGAATAGGGTCCCTTATTAAAAGCGTTGCACAATCAAAGGAGGAAAAACTCTGGGGAAGGATTTCTGCCGCCCACACCTCTGAACCAGGTCGTACCTCCAGAGTGGTATCTAATAATCCATTTAGGGAAATATTTGTGCTTTAAGGTCCAAAGTGCTGTAGTACCACCCCCAAATTGATAAGGAAAAGAATAAAGTAGTACTTGAGAGAAACTATGTGAGTCCTCAGGAGCTGTAAGTCAGAAGGTATGTGTGTCAAGCCCAGAGCATGTATGCTCAAGCCAATCCCTGAAAATAGGATTTAAGGATTTGGATGATGACTGGGGGTCACAGACTTTTCAGCAGGCATGTACGTCTTGATGTTGCCAAAAGCCTGCTCACCAAATCAAGAGGGGGAACTGCAGCCAGACATCTTGTGTGGTGTGTGTGTTTCCCTGCCTGAAGCTCTAGTGACCAAAGTAAGAGAACCAACAACAGTCAGATCCTTTTACAAGTGTCAGCTGCTGAATATTTTCCATGGTGGGGAATTCTGAAAAAGCATCCCACACATCCTCTGTAGGTTAGGAACTGGGTACTAGTGCAAAGAAGCCAATAAGAATTAAACAAAGAAAATGTAAAACAAAATAAGTGAAGGATTTGTTTTTGTTTTTACACAACATTCATTTTGGTAGATGCTGATAATATTTATAACCTACTTTTCAATTTTTCCCCTAAGGCATAGTTGAGTACAGCAGATACACAAAGGAAGAAAAATCATACCACCGCCCCACTCAACTACGTGTCCTCCTTATTTATGTGCCTTCTACCAACTTGTACTTTTGTAATGAACATATTTCAGCTAAATTGTTTCCTTTGAAACCATAGATGACTGGTATGTTTTTTGAGGAATAAATTCACATTTGATCAACTTCCCAAAAGGCTAAAATGGATCTACTATTATGGCAGTACAAACACCTTATTCTCTCAGTAAATATTGGAGGAACTGGAGGGGAAATCTTTTTTGTGGAGCATACTGTGATGGAAAACTTCTTAGCACTTTTTAAATTATTCATTAGAAAGGTATATCAGTATTCAGTAAACCTTATAATCAAGTATGTTTTGAAATGGCAGATTATGGAAATATAAGGATTTTGATTAATCAATTATTCTTCTTTAGAGCATCTCCCAAATTTAAAAACAAGAGAGCTGTTTGGCACACACTTGAACCTCTGTAAAATCAAATGCAACTAAAGTATCTACTTTACCTGTAATCTCTAGTACTGCTCTGCCCCCTTGTGCTGCTGCAGTGAACTCAACTGAATAACAGTTTAGCTTAATCTTTGTACATGAACTACACACGCAAAAATCACCACTGTCACTTCTCACTTTTCTGGCAAGTTCAAGGTCAGTGCCTAGCTATTTTCAGCTCATCTCTTCTTGATCCATGCAGAGAAATGACAAGGTAACATGATTCGGGGTCAGCTGTATTACAGGAACCGTTACATAAACGGAGAAAGTGGAAATCAATCCTAGCTGACAGTGTCTTCAGGATAATCAGCGCTCACTCCATGCCGCTGTCAGCTCCCCTGCATCAAACACCATGTTACTTCTGTCAGATCTTTTTAATAAAGCCGTATTCTCACTTTTGGCAAAGTAAATAAATATTTCACTTGGGCTTGCATTTAATTCATTGTTTAGCAAACTTTACCACTTTGGATTTGCAAACAATCCTCGTATTTACTGAAAAGACATCTCATGCTGTCATAGCCATTTCTGCCTAGGAAGGTTGTTGGCAAAGATATGATCTTCTCTTATGACATATACCATTCTTCATGCTATGTGTTAGGTTTCTTCATGCAGACCATTGCCTTATGATCCTCTGTTTTCAACTAGATCTCAGATTCCCAAAATGTTTACTTAAATGATCATCATTATCTAAAGAATATTACAGCTCTACTGTAATGTTTTAGGACACCTTAGTGAATTTGTTTGATTATTATTACTTTATCTGAATCATTTCCTCCTATAACTAGACATCTTTCTTAATGTAGAATTATGAACATATCATTTCACAAGATGTGCTATGTTAGTTGCATTTCGATGACAGCACATGGTATGTCAGTTTAGAGAAAGAAAAGCTATTCTATCCCACCCACCTTGTGCTCCCATGAAACTGCCAAGCCTGCAGTACTCCACTGAAGAACAATTTACCATAATATTAGTTGTCAGTAAATTCAAAGACGGAACTCCTAAAGCTATAAAATGGATTAGAAGCAATTTAAAAAAGAATTAACAAACTAGAGTAAGAGTATACTGTCAACAAACAAATGCTTCATCATAGCACTGTAATTTGGAATTTTAATTACCCCTCTGCTTCTGTAACAAAACAATGTCTGAACTGGCAGCCATTTGAATCTCTCACAGGTCATTGAGCATTCTAGTTAATTACTCTATGAATAGCCTGTTTTTCTCCCCTCTGGAAACACGTTTCTAATGGCAGTCAAGGTCTGACAAATGTGTCATCTACATAATTAGCTAGGAAGCAACACAAAACATTAAACATGCTTTGTGCCGACAACTATCAAAACATTTCATTTGTTGTCAATTATTCATTACTTTGTAGGTTCTGAAGGGGTTGTTATTATGGAAATAAGTCCAGATGCTAACAAGGTTAGCATTTTTGATTCAAATTAGTAATCAGAGGACTAACTTTTAAAAAAATGTATCCGATGTACATTTATGGCTCTTTTCAATCAGTAGTAAAGTATAAATGAATTTAGTTAGGTTCAGGTTAAAATACCCTGGCATAGTACAAACGCTAATTTGTCGAGGTGCATCTTTCTTTGAAGTGTTAGTATCTAAACTGAAGTTGTAAACTTTCAGAACCTTTGACAAGACCAATTTGTACTTAGTAAATAGGGTGAAGATTTTCACAGCATGAGACAATGTATGATTGAAGGAAAAAACCCACCACACTTGAGGTTTTTGAACCTTTTTCCTTTATATGTGTCACATTGAGTAAAAGTCAAAAATCAGCAATTCCAATTCATATAATATCTGGTCTGAACTTCAGTTTGATTTAGCAAACACCACAAACTGGTTACATTCACCACTTCCTCAGCAGAGCTGAAATGAATTTAGTCCATCTTTCAAAAAGAAATAGGTACTGGTTATTTCTTTTTCTGTAAGATCTTATGATGTTGTCTATCAAGTTATGCCGTTGAAATGTTATACTGAAAATGCCTTGAATATAGACAGATGGAGATTTTAACAATAAAATTAACATCCACCTTCTTAGCCAAGATCAATTCAATTCTGGTACCTACAGTATAAATATAAAATACACATATAGAGACACAGAAACACACACTGTAACAAAATACACAAACAAAAGAAATTCAGAAATTCTATTTTAGAAAACAAAGGTGCCTTCCTAAGCCTTGTTTCCACATGTGAAAAAAATGACAATATATCTGACAAAAAACAGTTTGATAAGAAATCATTGGTCATGAAAAATGGCAGGCAGTAGAACAAGTTATATTGTTCAATATACCTTTTTATCTTGACTCTAATTCCTCAATACCTTAGTTTTTCCTTCTAAACCAATATGTGGGCCCAGTCCAGCACTAAGAAGTGCAGTTGGGTTCAATGCAGTTTCGCCGAAGTAAAGACTAAGGCCCTACTCCTACAAATGATTATTGACTTCAGTTGACTAGTCACATGCTTAAAGTTAACATATGTAAAAGAAATTGAAGAATTGGAGCCTAAGGAATTATGACTTTACTTACAATTTGTGAACATTTTAGATGTACAATATTCTACTGTACAACAGAGAATAGAAGTAAAATGCCATTTTGATTCGATGACATAAAATATATTTGAACTACACAGAGTAGAACATAGAGATGAGACATCTGAAAATTCTGTTTTATTTTCCTTCAACGGTAGAGAACTAACAGGTCTTTTCCATTCCTAACTTCTATGATTTCACGAACAATCTTGCTGGAGAAACAGTATGGAATTACTTTCATACAAGTCACTGCTTTAACACAAATCTACTCATTTTATATATAACGCTTACATGCTTGATGAAATTAAAGTGGTTGCCATTAAAAAATAAGCATTTACCAACAGTTATCACATTGTGTCATCTTAGGTACATTCATATTTCTAGCCCTAATATTCTAGTACTATTTTTTTGAACATGCAACAACTGAGTTACTTCAGATACTCGGGAGTCAAAATTGTTCCCTTTTAATGGTGTCTACCATATTTTTCATTGAAAGCTAAAGAAAAATGCCTATATATATATCTGTATGTTTTTTCTATCAATATTGATGTAGATATTTCTCTCTCTCTCTTGATATGTAGATATCTATGAGACACAAGTCTGAAGAGAGTCCAGTGTGAACAGCCCTTTTTAGAATAAAATAAATAGATTTTATTTTTTGCAATTTATAGTATTGTGAATGGGGAGAATGCCTTAATGAATTAAGCAATTACTTGTTGAGAGAACATTTTTATCAATGCCTGTTTTTCTCCAGGAAAAAAAAAAGAAAATAAAAGGAAAAACAAATCTTCAAAAACTTCCACTAAATATACTATTTTAAAAAAGGAGCTCCAATGATCTTACAGAAAAGGAAATAATCCATTTTCAGCTAAAACTTCCTACAGCAATAAGAGAAATATCATGAAACTGAAAATATTTTTTTAGGAAGGATGCAGTCTGTCTTTTAATGAACATTAAACAGATAACATATTTATGAGGAAGTCAAAATATTTTGGAAGCCGATAATCCTGTAAGTCTTAACATGCTATAAAAACCACAAATAAATGCAAAGTGTTACTGTTACACATGCCTGCCTGATCAATGGTTCTCACATATTGATCTATAAATGGAGTTGACAGTCTGTGTTGGCTGCACATTTTCCAAGCAGCTCTATTTTTGTACAAAACCAATACGGGCAATTACCTTTGTTTGAGATGCCAAGTCTTATCAATTCAATGTGATTTAGTGTCATTTAAATTAAATATCAGGATCTACTTCGGGACAATCTATACAAAGCCTCAAACTTGACTATAAGCTTGATTTGAAGTAAACATGTACAAGCCCCATAATCTCATAATATGGCTCAAAAACTCTACTAAACAGAAGGCTTGTATTTTTAGCCTTTTTATTTCTCTTTTTTTGGCTAGTCATAACTTTGGCAAGTATTCTATGATCACAGGACTGGAGTAAGAAACAAAAGAAAATTGCTTCCTGCTTCTCTGATAACGTATCAGAGAGCTAAATAAACCAACAAAGTCTGTTCAATCAAAAAGAACTCTAATACATTAGCATTTTGGAATGTCTAAGATAGACCGTAATTCTTAATCTAAACACCAATAACAAAAGACATTTCATTGGTGAATTTGCTTTGAATGAAGCAAAATGCATTTCTCTGGGTTTAAAAGATAGAAATACTGATGTACATTGGTGGTTGAGATACTAATATTAAACAATGAAAGAGCTTTTGCCTACTACACTCTGTGTCCAGCTTCAAGATTTGTGCTCTTCAAACTCTACATTAATATCAGTTCCAACTTCCAGCAGAATACTTGAGCATTTCCATTGTAAATACCACAGACTAAAAGACATGAGCATTTACATTAAGCTTTTGCATCAGCTAGCTTCTCTATTATACATTCAGCATCTTTACTAATACAAAATGCACAGTTCATATGGCCTTACTGACGTACACTTCATATCTTCCATTGTCACACCATAGAAAATAATCTGTTCATCTTCAAAAGGCGAGCCCAAGGTGTACACACAAGCACAGCACTGAATACTTTAGAATGCCGCAAATCACTTAGACAAAATTATATAGTCTCTTCTCTACAAATCACTACTAGAGGTTCTTCATAAATGTGTTTTATTTTTTTCAAACATATTTTAGGAATATTTTTTTAACTGTTCAAAATGCAACAAATCCTGAATTGCCTTAACTTAGACAAAACTCCAGCTGAAGTGAACCGGTTTTGCATGAGTTAGGCAAGGAATATTTGGCCCTTGATTTGGAAGACCAATAGAAAGAGAAACGTGTTCATTAACAGATCACACATTAGTAGATATTCCTAATGCATTTCCATAATTGAAGTAACAGAGTAACATGGAGCCTCTTATGAGTTCACTCATATTACCAATGTTTTTAAAAAACCTAACAGCTGAAGACAAAGAAATACAGTTTATGTGAAACCAGTACAAAATGTTTCCAAACGTTCGATAAGCCAACGAATGACATACACTCCCACCCACCCACACCAACTATCTTAACAGAGAGTCAGATTCTCAACTGATATAAAACAGCATAAGTCCTTTTTTGCCCTGCAACACAGTGTAATAAGATCCCATTGATATGTTGGTATATGTATCTTTAAGCTCTGATCTATATTCCTTTGGATGCAAAACTGAAGGTTGTTTATTTAAGTGCCCAGAAACTACAAAACAAGAATACATTACTCCAAACAACCATAATAAAGAACTCTTCACTTTTTCAAGGCACTTCACAAACAAAGGTTCTATCTTCTCCCTTTCATGCACTCCCCCAAAATCCTTTACTAATCAGGCATGGAGGATCTGATATGTCAACATGAAAGTGATACAGATATTTTGGTAAATCTTTTACATTCAAACAACATTACACTTTAAGAACATATTTGAATATGTTTGAATTCTTGTTTAAGAATTGTGGTTTTCGTTTGGCTTTAGCAAACAACTTTAACAGGCTTATCTGAGTAAATATGCCAAAATACTTTTCAGTATGTCAATATATAGTCAGAAAATTCTGCATGGCAAAAAGAGATGAAAAGAACCGAAACAGAAAGGAAATCAGTAGCATGGAAAGCTTTCAATCTATGATATTGGAGCCAAGTTTGCTTGGTAAAATGAAATATACTGAGCAAAATACCAGTTCATATAATTAGCTACTAAACAAATGTAACACAAAGCAACTTTTCAGCTCCCTACTAATGAACATACATTGTACCTGCTATGGTTATGGGAATGCAGCAGTGAATATTTATGTCTAATTTAACTTTTTAGAACCCTTGCTCTATAACAGTCCAGCATACTACCCCCAAAACTAAAGTTATGTAACAAGGTAATATCAACAATGAGAAACTGCATGATAAAATCCTGCCCAAAAGTGAAAAATGCTAATTTTGTCTCATTTAGCAGCTGGATACAGAAATGCTCATTAGTTTTAAGAGGGTTAATCCTTTTAACTTTTGCATATTGATATGCCAATTATGCCTAATTGTACAAGAGGCATCAGTCAAGGTAATAGTGCATAAACACATGAAAGTTATTAAGTACATCCCAACATGTAATAAAGTAGGTGTTAATTGGTAGCTGAGTTCTGCAGGCTATTGAGGTGGATAATTCATTGAGAGATGGATCACTTGTAATTTCTCTACATAATTCCTTTTGCAGTCTCATGCTGTGATGTTTTCATGCTTGTCAAAAACAACTGCAGCCTAGTGCCGTTTGTTAAACACAGCCAATAAAATATGTTAGGCATCATTAAATATACTTAACTTTTAAACTTTTTCAAAGGTACAGTTCTTACTGATAATGCATTATAGTATTTCCAATAAATTACTGTAAACACTGCTTCAAGTTCATAACTGAGGAACATTTCACTTAGGATAAAAACAAAGCAATATGTGCAATGTGTCTGAGGCAAATGATACTTTTAAATTGGAAAGTAAACATACTGAAATGAATCTCTCATCAGTTGCCATGATCTAAAGCAATGTTTTCAGTACAGAAATATAATGATTTGCTTCCCTGAGCTAAATTCATGTAAGTAAGTACGTAAATAAAAAGAATAATTAAAATCATATACTTTTCAATCTACCTTGATGAAAGTGTTGTGGGTTAATTTTGTCTTTGCACTCGGAGTGAATAATGCAGGAAAAATACAATTTCTATAGAAGCTTATTCCATTTAATAACTCAGTTAGTATAATGGATTCCTATGAAATATTCAGCTCTCTAACAGAACAGCAATGAATGGCTGTGAAGACTGACTGAGTCTTGGGGGTCTGTCCCCAGCTAACCTAACTCGTTCAGATCCATTTTGTTCTCAGTGAATGCGGAGTCCAAAAAAGTAGCTAACATTGCATAAATAATTTTGTAACATCATATGGCCTCAGCTGCAAGTTGCCACCATTACAGAAGAAAATTAACCAGGGGAGACTCATACCAATCAGTCTGTTTAGTAGCTCAGAATGAGTACAGGGGCAGGGATATAATTGGCAATAAAGTTCATCACTAACTATTTTATTTTAAATCATTTTAATGAATAAAAATGACGCAACTCTGTTCACGGTTAACATATTAAGATAAGTTCAGTATCAGAGCTCTGCAAAACAGTAATTTCTACAGCAAGACTATTTTAGGTGTGTCAGTTGCAAAGTTTCCCTTTATTAGAAGAGTTTTAATGTCTGTTTTTTACTTCTTTTGTCTGATTTTAGCCTCTGGCTTTTAGAAGTAATATATATTGGGAAACATAAGCACTATACACCTGCACAGCTTCATTTTTTATTACACTGAAGCAGGAGAATGGAGATCCTGATTAGTCATTAAATGTGGTAGCACCAAATCCATGATATCTCTTTGGATTAAACAGTTTTACTTTAATAACTGGTGACACTATTTGAAAGGTGGCATTTCTTACTGCTTGTAGGTGGATGGGTTCCTACTTGCAAGGGTTCTAGAAGAATTAATAATAAGCCTGAAGATATTAACTTGGTTTTACAAAAATCAGATCAGGAAACACTTGTGGAATTTTACTTACAGGTTCTTTGACCTTCACATTCTCAGAAAGGATCATTGATTTACTTTGGCTGTGCCTGTCATGGTGGCTGTTAGCACTTTTGATCCTCATTTGAACAGCCCCTATATTTTGGTGGGTAGGATTCGGTTTTTCAGAGGAGGTATCGGAAGCTGGAAGTCCTTGCATGATTACTGCGTTGTCCTGAAAAACACAGAACAATAAAGTTATTCTTGATACATGTGCTCTTTACCTAAAAACATATTAATGCAGTCAGTAGCAGACACAGGCTGAACCAGTTCAGGAAAGCATGGTTATCTTTGAACACTAGGGTAACCAACAGTTGATTACTGTACTAATCACTCACACAGCCAAACTGACTTGGAAGAGTTAATGCAGTGTTGTTGTAGCCATGTCAATCCCAGGATATTAGAGAGACAAGGCGAGTGAGGTAATATATTTTATTGGAACAACTTCAAGAAGTTCGTCCAATAAAAGATATTACCTCACCCATCTTGTCTCTTGGAAGAGTTGAGTTTATGTAAAAGATTATCCTTATCTCAAATGCCATTCTCCTCTATAGTGTAATCTCTCTGTAACCTTCTATCATATCCAGCTGGCAGCTATCAAACTTTGTCTTTGGCCCTGTTCACACAATACATTTTTAGACAATATGAAGGAAAGTGGTTTGAAAGTAATTAACCTGACTGACTTCTACACTACAGTACTTTAAAATCCATGCTACAGGCATGTTAGAAAACTATGCTGGAGCCCTGTTAGCACAGTCTTCTCAAGCACAGATCTGTTAAACTTTTCTTAGGTTCAATTATTTCATCTATAGCTGAAACTTTTTCTTTTTTATATAAAAACTGTGTCCTTTGGTGAAGCCTGAGCATATCAGATTCCATACACTAAGGATGGTCAGGCCTGGTTAGTACTTTGGTGGGAAAGTACTATATGGAATGCAGAAGTCCTGCATGAAGTAGTACTAATGATGTGGTATAAATAACTTACATGTGCACCTCTATGATGCTAAAGGGCACTGTGACTATGGATGGGCCATCCTTTGAATGAAATGCAAAGCCATGGTTCTGGCTCCTTGTTGTTATTTAAAGTAAAAAATCAAGACTGCACGTTCTTCTAAAAAGTATGCTCTAGCAATATTCTGGGGAAGTTCTATGGTTATGTAGGAGGACATATTAGGTGATGCAGGAGGACATACTAGGTGATCAGAATGGTCCCTTCTGGCCTTAGAGTTATGAAAAAATTCCCACGGATCTTCCAGTAGAATGGGTAATAAACTTAGTGTTCTGGTCACAATGGAACTCTAGTCTTCGTATTCTGTCTAAATTCCCCATACATTTTCCATTGGTTAGATACTTTGTATTTCCTGTGCTAAAATGTGTCCCATTAAACACTTGCTGCATTTTCACCCACAAGTCGTATATTTCAAAAGTAGGCGAAGTGATATGTGATACTATGAGAGCAGAAGGAGGGAGTGGTAGCAATCCACATATTTAGTTGCTTAATACTTTTAATTGACACTTTTTTTAAAAAATAGCTCCACCACCACTACTGGTTGGGTAGTTCTTTGAAATCTGACATATCGATTACTTTGGGGCCAGGGACATGTAAAGTCATTGAGATTTGGATGAAAGTCACCAGTTCCTGCGTGTGTTTTCAGGGAACAAAGCTTTTTCCGATAGCACCCCAAAAACCCTGAAGCTTCTGTTGACCTTTGACCCATAACTTGAGCTCAGATGATAAAGAAGGATAAAGGAGTTTGAGGTGCAAGTGGTCTTCTTGTCCATCCTCCCCGTGGAAGGAAAAGGCCTGGGTAGAGACCGTCGAATCGTGGAAGTCAACAAATGGATACGCAGATGGTGTCAGAGAGAAGGCTTTGGATTCTTTGACCATGGGATGGTGTTCCAAGTAGAAGTATTGCTAGGTGGAGATGGGCTTCACCTAACAGAGAGGGAAGAACATCTTCGCAAGCAGGCTGGCTACCCTAGTGAGGAGGGCTTTAAACTAGGTTCACTGGGGGAAGGAAACCAAAGCCCTGAGGTAAGTGGGGAAGTGGGATATCAGGAGGAAGCATGAACAGGAGAGAGAAAAAGGGGAGGACTCCTGCCTTATACTGAGAAATCAGGACAATCAGCGAGTTATCTTAAGTGCCTATACACAAATGCAAGAAGCCTGGGAAACAAGCAAGGAGAACTGGAAGAAGTCCTGGCACAGTCAAGGAATTATGATGTGATTGGAATAACAGAGACTTGGTGGGATAACTCACATGACTGGAGTACTGTCATGGATGGATATAAACAGTTCAGGAAGAACAGGCAGGGCAGAAAAGGTGGGGGAGTTGCACTGTATGTAAGGGAGCAGTATGACTGCTCAGAGCTCAAGTATGAAACTGCAGAAAAACCTGAGTGTCTCTGGATTAAGTTTAGAAGTGTGAGCAACAAGGGTGATATCGTGGTGGGAGTCTGCTATAGACCACCGGACCAGAGGGATGAGGTGGACGAGGCATTCTTCCGGCAACTCACAGAAGTTACTAGATCGCAGGCCCTGGTTCTCATGGGAGACTTCAATCACCCTGATATCTGCTGGGAGAGCAATACAGCGGTGCATAGACAATCCAGGAAGTTTTTGGAAAGTGTAGGGGACAATTTCCTGGTGCAAGTGCTGGAGGAACCAACTAGGGGCAGAGCTCTTCTTGACCTGCTGCTCACAAACCAGGAAGAATTAGTAGGGGAAGCTAAAGTGGATGGGAACCTGGGAGGCAGTGACCATGAGATGGTTGAGTTCAGGATCCTGACACAGGGAAGAAAGGAGAGCAGCGGAATACAGACCCTGGACTTCAGAAAAGCGGACTTTGACTCCCTCAGGGAACTGATGGGCAGGATCCCCTGGGAGAATAACATGAGGGGGAAAGGAGTCCAGGAGAGCTGGCTGTATTTTAAAGAATCCTTATTGAGGTTACAGGGACAAACCATCCCGATGTGTAGAAAAAATGGTAAATACGGCAGGTGACCAGCTTGGCTTAACAGTGAAATCCTTGCTGATCTTAAACACAAAAAAGAAGCTTACAAGAAGTGGAAGATTGGATAAATGACCAGGGAAGAGTATAAAAATATTGCTCGGGCATGCAGGAGTGAAATCAGGAAGGCCAAATCACACCTGGAGTTGCAGCTAGCAAGAGATGTTAAGAGTAACAAGAAGGGTTTCTTCAGGTATGTTAGCAACAAGAAGAAAGTCAAGGAAAGTGTGGGCCCCTTACTGAATGAGGAGGCAACCTAGTGACAGAGGATGTGGAAAAAGCTAATGTACTCAATGCTTTTTTTGCCTCTGTCTTCATGAACAAGGTCAGCTCCCAGACTACTGCACTGGGCAGCACAGCATGGGGAGGAGGTGACCAGCCCTCTGTGGAGAAAGAAGTGGTTCGGGACTATTTAGAAAAGCTGGACGAGCACAAGTCCATGGGGCCGGATGCGTTGCATCCGAGAGTGCTACAGGAGTTGGCGGATGTGATTGCAGAGCCATTGGCCATTATCTTTGAAAACTCATGGTGATCAGGGGAAGTCCCGGATGACTGGAAAAAGGCTAATGTAGTGCCCATGTTTAAAAAAGGGAAGAAGGAGGATCCTGGGAACTACAGGCCAGTCAGCCTCACCTCAGTCCCTGGAAAAATCATGGAGCAGGTCCTCAAGGAATCAATTCTGAAGCACTTAGAGGAGAGGAAAGTGATCAGGATCATGGATTCACCAAGGGCAAGTCATGCCTGACTAATCTAATTGCCTTCTATGATGAGATAACTGGCTCTGTGGATGAGGGGAAAGTGGTGGATGTGTTGTTCCTTGACTTTAGCAAAGCTTTCGACACAGTCTCCCACAGTATTCTTGCCAGCAAGTTAAAGAAGTATGGGCTGGATGAATGGACTAGAAGGTGGACAGAAAGTTGGCTAGATTGTCGGGCTCAACGGGTAGTGATCAATGGCTCCATGTCTAGTTGGCAGCCGGTATCAAGTGGAGTGCCCCAAGGGTTGGTCCTGGGGGCCGGTTTTGTTCAATACCTTCATTAATGATCTGGAAGATGGTGTGGATTGCACCCTCAGCAAGTTTGCAGATGACACTAAACTGGGAGGAGAGGTAGATACGCTGGAGGGGAGGGATAGGATACAGAGGGTCCTAGACAAATTAGAGGATTGGGCCAAAAGAAATCTGATGAGGTTCAACAAGGACAAGTGCAGAGTCCTGCACTTAGGACGGAAGAATCCCATGCACCGCTACAGACTAGGGACCAAATGGCTCGGCAGCAGTTCTGCAGAAAAGGACCTAGGGGTTACAGTGGATGAGAAGCTGGATATGAGTCAACAGTGTGCCCTTGTTGCCAAGAAGGCCAATGGTATTTTGGGATGTATATGTAGGGGCATTGCCAGCAGATCAAGGGACGTGATCGTTCCCCTCTATTCGACACTGGTGAGGCCTCATCTGGAGTACTGTGTCCAGTTTTGGGCCCCACACTACAAGAAGAATGTGGAAAAATTGGAAAACATCCAGCGGAGGGCAACAAAAATTATTAGGGGACTGGAACACATGACTTATGAGGAGAGGCTGAGGGAACTGGGATTGTTTAGTCTGCGGAAGAGAAGAATGAGGGGGGATTTGATAGCTGCTTTCAACTACCTAAAAGGGGGTTCCAAAGAGGATGGATCTAGACTGTTCTCAGTGGTAGCTGATGACAGAACAAGGAGTAACGGTCTCAAGTTGCAGTGGGGGAGGTTTAGGTTGGATATTAGGAAAAACTTTTTCACTAGGAGGGTGGTGAAACACTGGAATGCGTTGCCTAGGGAGGAGGTGGAATCTCCTTCCTTAGATATTTTTAAGGTCAGGCTTGACAAAGCCCTGGCTGGGATGATTTAGTTGGGGATTGGTCCTGCTTTGAGCATGGGGTTGGACTAGATGACCTCCTGAGGTCCCTTCCAACCCTGATATTCTAAGATTCTATGATCAGGTAAATAATCATTTATATCTTGCTAAATTAGTGCAAATGAAACTAAAACTATAATACAAGTAGGAATAAGCAAAGGAACAAAGATAATTTTAAAATGGGCTTTTTAGTAATCCTGAAACCTAGTATTTATCTTGAGGCCTAGTGGTAATAATAGTGAGCATAAGGCCACATTAGGCCTAATAAAAGTTAGGATTAGTCGGTAACCTTGAGTCAGAAGATTTAGGAATATACATCTTGTGATAAACTGTCTAAGACTTTATTTGGCCAGAGTTCCTTAACTGCAGTGCATGGGGAACCTGTTATTAGTAACAAGTGCATTTTGCACCCCAAATTAATCATAAGGCTACGCTTCTAAAAGTCTGCGCACATGCCCTGCCCACTTGCTTCACTGCAGAATTCCACAGAGAGCTGAATCTTCTACAAGACACCGACAAAACACATCAAGCAGTAGATCTGGGGGATGCAGAACACAGAGGAGGGGTTACAACAGCACACAGAACACTGAGGGGCACAGCAACATGGGAGAAAACATAGGTATGGGGAAACAGATACACAACCCTCGGAGAGAGACAGAGCAGGGGAGGGACAAGGGGACACAAAGTTGGGGGAAGGGGTTAACACACACCATGCAGATATTACGGAACACAGTGCACTTGAAGGTGACAGAAGAACAGTTTTTTAAGTGCCCTTCTTAAGGGGCTTGTCCACAGAGCCTAACAGCCATCTCCTCATGACAGCTAGTCTGTTAGTTCAAGTGGTAAAAGTCTGTTCCAGTGGTGAAGATCCAGGATTCAAATACAGATCTTGATGCATCATGGGAGGTTGGTACAGTTGCATATAGTAGAATTTGTTTTTTCCTTTAAAAAATATAGGAAGTTACATACAAAAACTATGTCGAAAAAATGTTACTCAGATTGCAAAGTTAAGCATTCAAAAGCTAGGAAATGCCAGAATAGAGGTTGCCTGTGCAACCTTAATTCAGCCCCCTTCTGAATATTCATTATGATATAAGCTTTAATTATATGGTCATGTTATTTATTCTAGAGGACCCCAACCTCATTCAGTGCAGGTGGTGCTCAGTGAATTAATCAGGGTGGTGAAGTAAATGAGGCTGTTGTCTGTAGGACCCCTACAGAGGTTGTAATGGGCTTAGAGAACGAAGGAGAGGATTGCAGGAAGAGTTAGGGTTGTCTTGTAATTAAGGCAGTTGAATGTTACTTTGTATAAATAATTAAATATTCATAAGAGTAGGGACCAGAACCTTACTCTCCCGCATCCCAGGAGAGTGCACTAGCCACTGGGATAGAGAATCATTCTTGGTTGCTCACTGACTCCATGAATATTTTATACAAAGTGGAACAGCTTTAACAGGCAAAGCTGAGAGTCACAGTGGCCCCCGCTACCACAACCCTGGAGCCAAGTAGCTAGGCACTCATCTAGGAAACGAGACCTGAGTTCAACTCCTGCTCCTCTCAGGTACAATGGGGCTCTGAACCAGCTCCTTCCACATTCTGGGCAAGTCCTCTTGCTATGGGGGGCACCATTTATTTATTTAGAGAAAAGGAATGGTCTGATGTATGCACCTAACTCCAGCAGAGGTTTCACACCTATGAATCCCAAGTGGACACTGGTATTTGGCTTTTGTGGTTCCCATTCTTAGCACCTAACTGTCCCCATACATTGTATAGGACCCTGGACACCTGATCTGGGGCTGTGGATTCCACAAGGTGACAGGGTGCCTAAAGTTAGCCTTTGCAACACTAAGCCTTAGTTTCCTTTGTGAATCTAGTTTCTGGTGCCTGAATGACTAAGTAATTGTCTGACCTTGGACAAGTCACTGGCTTTCCATCTATATGCATCCATCTGCAAAATGGGAATACCCATACTCACTCACCTACATCACAGGTGTTGGGAGGACTAATCACATAACGTGTGATTTGAACACAAACTGCTATAAAAATGCTATGCACTATGACAAAATCAGGCCAGGTATATAAAGTTGGAGCACAACCACTGGGATGCACAAAGTTAATAAGATTTTGACCTTGGTTTCATTGTGCCACAGTTTCCCCTTTGTAAAACTGAAATAATAATACTCTGCTGTCTCAGAGAGATGTCATTCAGTAATGCTTGTGAGGGCCTGAGATGCAATAATCAGTGCCACAGAAGAGGTGTCATATAATACTTTAAAAAAAACCCAGTTACAGCATAGTGAAAACTTGCAAAATCTCAAGAAAACAAAGTACTCTACTGCAGATGCTACTCTAAATGGCTGCAGTCAGGAAGCCTTTTGCAATGCATAACAACAATTTTATTATGCTTGTAAATTTACAAACAATACAACACATTTTTGTATGCCAGTAGATGACACACTTTATATTAACTACATGCACAGTGTAAAGGCACACGCTGCTTTTATACATAAATTCTTTAGCAGTTCTCTTCTTTGGAACCAGGAAAGAAAAGATTGCAAAGGCCAATGGGGGAAACTCACACCTTTGTTTGGATGCATCCAGACTTAGCAAGAGTTACTGGTAACGCCTAAGGTCAAGTTGAGGCCTCATTTTCTAAGGCTGGCAGGATATTTTGTCCAAACCCATGTGGGGCATTTTATGCTAATAATTTAATTAGCTAATTTGCATATTTACAAATAAATATCAGATTTGAAAACTCTGCTTGGATTTAGTGCTAATGAAAGGCATTGAATTGAGTCTGAATTTGCCTTACAGCAGTCCCTGGAGCAGTGGGAACAGGCATAGAGAGGAAAAATCTTATTGCCCAAACCTCTCTGAAGAGGGCTAAGGATTTATGGGGGAGCCAGAAGCAGCATGGAGGGAGTTAGGAGTAGCTACAGGAGTGTTGTGGGGGGCATTGTTGGACAGGAGAGAAACCAGAGGATGGAGGAGGTTGCTATGGGTTGCATCACCCTGTCCTTCCATTAACCCTGTCGCTCTCCATAACCCATTTTCACATCACTTGCTTCTCCCTTAGCTCCTGCTGCTTTTTAGTTCCTTCCAGTAGCTTCTGTCCCCACCTTTTCCTCAAGTAGCCCCTCCCTCTCTCCCAACACAACTGTTGCCTACCCCACCAGCCCCTAGTTTTCTTTATCCACAGCCCCTCATCTCCCCTGGTTGGGTGCTGACCTCCATCACAGCCACCTCTCTGTATTTCCAGCCACACATCTGGGAATGGCAGCAGGAGCAGATAGCCCACAAAGAGGGGGGCAGAGAGGATGCCTGGCTGCCCATTCAGCAGGCTCAGGGTCCTATACAATGTATAGGGACAGTTAGGTGCTAAGAATGGGAAAAGCCAGGTACCTGTCTGCACTTTGGATTCAAAGGTGTGAAACCTCTGCTGAAATTAGGTGCATACATCAGACCATCCCTTTCCTCACCAAAAAAAAAAAAAAAAAAAAAAAGAGTTGTCTCCCCATCTCAAGAGCACTTTCCCAGGATGTGCGAGAACCAGGTTCAAAGCACAGCAGCCCAAACCCCACGGCAGAATACTGCTGAATACGTAAAGGGGCTGCAGCAACAGACAAAGGACACTTTCTGTACCTTCACGCGACAGGCATGACACCTGGCAGAGGCTGGATTTCCCCAACCCTAACTTCTGAACACGCACTCAGGGATTGCAGGAGGTAAATTCTGTCTTTGGCACTCTGGGTGAAAAAATGAACACAGGTAATTGCATGTGCAAAGTTGTGCACATTTACAAGCATCAGAGAGGCATGTTGCTGAGCTCATCCAGAAACAGAGGGTCTCAGAGACTCAGGAGTTGGTTGGTCCAGGCAAAACAATTATAGACGGACCCTCTGGAACACAGAAGCTGTACTGACAAATCCAGTTTTTGTCCTCAATCCTGCCTGCTGTCCCACTAAGTCAGACCACAGTGCCCCATAAAGAGCCCCACTATTCAACCAAACACAAACACTTTTAACCAAACTAAAAATTGTCCAAAAATGGTGTTTCAATTGAATCACAGTGTCTCACACAAAGCCCTTTGATTTCTTTGAAATTCTCCATTTGATGAAAATTCAAAATGATGCATTTGGTATAATTTTTCATTTCCTTGTGGTTGGAAAACTCCCACTTTCATTCTTTTAATCTCCAGCAATGGGGAAAAGGATGGAGGGAAGTGAGAGAAAGTGGGTTTTTCCCCACTGAAATAAAACAAACATTTTAATGCTCTTTAATTAATTTAATTTTAATTTTAAACATTTAATTTTTTCATGAAAGTTATTTTTTTTGACCAGCTCTACCCATTACCATCCTTAACTTTTTGGTTTAACTGTAATTATGTATCAGGAACACAGCCGTTGGGGCTCTGCTCAGGCACAAGGGTCTACCTGGGTTAATCCATTTATGCATTTTTCTACAGAGCAGTACACAATACCACAATGTTTGCTTAGTTATATGGTCCTGTGCAGGTACTTTTAATTTGTAGGAGTTTTCATACATTACGTATAAGTACTTGCATTGATTCCATAAAGTCAGGCCACCGCCTTACCACAAAGCAGAAAGATGATTCTGAGGGAAAGATAGCATCATTTCTAAACTCTGGTTTGCATGCATTTTATTTGGTCATATGACAACACAAAATACAGCGCAGACATAAATTCATCACTGTCTCAGAGCAAGAATGTGCAGCATGTTGTGGTGTTGTAAGTCATTTTTCCCCACGGGAAAAAAATGGTGGCTGTGGTAACTCAAGGAACATTGCCATTTGTGTTTATTTTTCATGACAAGATGACAATTATCTTGCACTCTAATTGTAGGTGTCAGTTACCAAAATAACCTTTTAATTTTAGTTTCCTTCCAAGTCACTTTTCTCTTCTTTCCTCCTTGTGATTTTTGCACCTCTATTAAGTCTAATTTCCCCAGACTACTTCCGTAAATAGAAAGGATAATGAATAATGGCCATGGAAATGCCAAACATAAGAAAATGGAGACATTGCAAGGGGGAAAAAAATGGACCTTGTCACAGTTTTCACAGGTTCAGATCTTCATCTGCTACTCTGTCTCCAGGGTGAATGGGATATTGTACATCAACAGTTAATATTACCCTTACCAAGTATGACAGAACTAAAAAGGCCAAACACTCCTTTCATTATCCCACATTCACCATTAAACCAACCAGTAAAAAGCAAAGGCCTGTGACTGAGGCAAAAAACAAACTATAAAAGCTGAAGGTGCTATCTGCACAGGAAATGAGAATTACAAAATCATGCCAGCTCTAGTCAACTCCACAGGAAAAGCAAAACAAAACAACACATACCTCAATGGCTCAGAGTTATCTATTCTAGAAAAAGGAGAGGGACGTTAATTGATAGACCCGGGTCTGAAATTTTTTGCTAGTTATTTTCAGTTTTGTGCTCTCAGTGTACAAGATTACTGTTCACATTATTTGTATTAAAGTAGGACTCAAAGCATGCTGGATGCTGAGCAAACACATAGGATGACACTCTCTGCACCATGGAGCTTACAATGAGTGGATAAGATAGACAAACCAAATACAAAATGAAATGACTGAAGGGATAGGAACCACACATCCAGTTACTTTTTTCACTGTCCTGAGTACCTCTCACCTGCCCTCCCCTCCTTCTTTCACTTTGGCTAGGCTTCCCTATCAGCCTGTTCTACCACTACTATGACCTCCTTCTGCAGCAGAGATTCAGCTAGAGAGCTTAGGAGATGGACAGAAACAGCAAGTCATGGGGAGACAATATTAATGGCATCTCATTAATGGTGTTTGAAGGTCAGAGGCTTGCTGGGGAACAGGGCTCACATGGCCTCTCCTGTTCCCTGTAGTCGCTTGCGCCATCCCCCAAAAACCAAGGAGTGGAGCACAACACTGGTAGATATTTTCCCTCCTGGAAGGTGACAGCTCACGTAGCAACATGTTATGAGAGAGCAGATGGCATTGGAGGCCCAATTACAAAGACGATGTGTAACTGTTGATAGTGGGGGAGCATATATTTTGAGCAAAAGAAATAAAAATAAAAATATAAACCCTGACAAAAAACTTGGGGGGCACATGATCACGCATGCCTCCCTCACTTCATGCATCGCCTCTGCCCGATTACCCCGTAACAGCAATTATTTCTATCTTGAAGTCACTGTGGAAATACATGGATACACTCTCTCCAAGATTTAGAGCAAGACAAATATATTTGAACCACACCAATTTCAGAGGCAATGTAAAAATATTATGGCCCCAATTCTCAGCTGTCTTGGGGACGTTGTGTGCCATGCTGGTGGCCAAAACAGTCCTTACACCAACATATCTTATATAACACAACTTCGGTATTTTGGTCAGAAAATGCCGATTTGTTTAAACCAAAGCTTTTCACAGAAACATATCTGTTTTGTTTCTCAGGTCCAAGTTGGAATTTCTGAGCAAAACCAGAGAAAGAAAGCATATACCTCTCCCCTCCACCCCCCCAAACAGCCAGTAGCCCAGGGGTCATAGCAGCCATTTGGGATGTAGGAAACCAGGTCTTTGCTCTGTCTGATTCAGAACAGGGCCTTGACCCCATCCCAGGTGAGTGTCCTAACATCAAAAGCTTAACTTTAAAAAAAAATTCTGAAAGGTCTGATTTTTATTACAATGTGGAAGGGAAATAGGTTTTAAAACCTCAAACTTTTTTGCTAAATGTAATTCTTGTTTTCCTAGTGCAGAGGGAAAGGAATGCCATTGTCGCCTGGAGTCATGCTGAGCGCATCTCAGCCACAACAGATCAGGAACTTTGATCAAGAACTATTCTACACAGTGCTTCTGGGTGAGATTCTCATCCTTGTTCCTACCCCATATGACACAGAAAAGGTCCAGAATGGTGTAAAGGCCCCCTATCCCCCCAAGGGAGGATTCCTCCAGCATAGGCTTAGTGGAAGACAGCCATAACTCTCTCTTCTGGGGACTCCCTCACAAGCTCAGGGGTAAGGAGAGGCTATGGGTGGGGGAAGCAAATGTTGCTATGTTGCAAGGCAGCCCTGAAAGACTCTGGGCAGCACTGCAATCCATAGGCAGCTTGCCATAACTTAGGCTTTCTCTACACTACCCAGCTTTTAATAACACAGTTAGAATCATAGAATATCAGGGTTGGAAGGGACCTTAGGAGGTCATCTAGTCCAACCCCCTGCTCAGAGTAGGACCAATCCCCAATTTTTGCCCCAGATCCCAAATGGCCCCCTCAAGGATTGAACTCACAACCCTAGGTTTAGCAGGCCAATGCTCAAACCACTGAGCTATCCCTCCACCAAAACTAAATTCACCCTGCCTAGGTGCCCTCAACAGATGGAGCTTCCCCACGTGCCAGCACTTGGAGACTGTACAAACAAGGAAATCTGTGTTAGGGGAAAGGGGCCACACAGCAACGGAAGATATATGCAAATACAGAGGCAAGGATAGCCTGCTTCTCCCAGTGTCTTTGGCAGCAGTCAGGCTAACTCCCTTCCCACCCCTCTGCTGGTTGTGTTGCTACAGCTGTGCCTCTAAAAGGCACACAGCCTAGCTGCTGTTTGTCAGCAGGAGAGAGCTCCTGCTGACAAAGTGCTGTTCAGACTGGTGCTTTTTGTTGGTAAAACTTCTCTCGTTCAGGGTGTGTGTTTTTTAACACCCCTGAAAGACAAAAGTTTTGCCAATAAAAAGTACCTGCACTCCAGATAGACCTGGGGTAAAATTACCTAAGTGACTAAGAGCCTAAGATCTAATAACTTTCAATGGAATGTAGGTTCCTAAGTTGCTTAGGCCCTTTTGAAAATTTTAGCCATAGTATCTTCTGGCTCTTCCTGGTATACGCCAAGCTATGGATTACCATATCTTCTTTGCCAAGCAGTTTTCTTCCAATATTGTGAACAAAGAAAATCAGCAGCAATCCTCCTCATAGGACTGTCTTCTTTACTGTTCACTTGAAGGACTCTGTCTTCTTCCATTCCTTTTAAAGTTAGGTTGACCAACAGGCAATAACACATTCCACCAAATACCAAAGAAAAACAACCTGCATAAAAACTCCTTAACATTAAAACCAAACCGTAGTATCATCAGAAAACAGCAGCCACTCTAGCACCTTGTTTATGCAAATCAGCAGTCAAGTTTGTTCACCATTTTATAGTCTGCTACAGGTGGAGACAAATTCATTAAAGCGTTCAGAAACAAGTCTTATATCTCTTACAAAGACACAGATAAATATAGTTCTTGCCCGAAGGAGTTTACGATCTAAGAGATGATAATGAGCTGACAGGATACACTGGGAAAACTAGAGAAAGTAATAATCTAAAGTTTGTTTTGTTTTTCCCTTTTTTATTGTAAACTCACAATTTGTTCCAACAATTAATGACCCCCACTGTTGAAATATATGCCTTCTTTCCAGTTTTAATTGGTCTTTCTTCAGCTTCCAACAACTGGATCTCTTTATGTCTTTTTATGTCAGATTCAAGAGCCATCTATAACACACCTTTTTTTCCATATAGGTATTTGTAGATCATGATCAAGTGACCCCATGACTTTCTCTTGGATAAACTATATAGATTGAGATTCTTTAGTCTCTCATTATCTTTTCCAGACCTTGAAACATAATTGTAGTTCTGAACTCTTTCCAATTTGCCAACATCCTTTTTGAAGTTTTGACACCACAACCAGACAGAGTATTCCAGTAATGGTCTCCCTGTTGGTATATTCAGATGTAATATCATCTCCTGACTCCTCTTGATATTCTCCCCTGCTTATACAAGAATCACTTTCTCCTTCTTTGTTACAGCATCACACTGGGGATTCATATTCAACCAGTAGCCCTTTTCTATGCCAGTGCATTCTAGAATATGGTCTCCCATCTCGAGTGACTGACATTTAGCCGTATTAAAATGTAACTATATTAAAATATGTGTTGTTCAAATGAGCCCAGCCTGCCAAGCAATACAGCTGGATCTGTATTATTGATCTGTTCCCATAGTTATTTACTACTCTATCAATGTGAATCATCTGCAACTTTTAAAAGCAATAATTTTATATTTTCTTCCAGATTATTGTTAAAGATATTGAACAGCATTGGGCCAAGAACAAATCCCTGTAGAATATGGTAGGGGCCATGTTTTAGAATATATTTGCACAGTTCCTAGCACAATGAGGCCCCAATCCTGAATGGTGGCCCATAGTCACTACTGTAATACAAATAATAAAATGTTTTCATACCACACTCTCCTTAAGCAGCCTTAAGATCCCAAACTACCAAATCCTGTATTCTGTGAGGTTCTGAACTGTTCCATTATATAGGAAGGCTATTTTTAACTTCTTTCATTCTCTCTCTCTTGCAGTTTTAAAACTTTATATATTTTTTCCGGATAAAGACTAGTTTGACCAAGGCAAGTAAATATACAAATTTTCAATCATGATAAACAAGTACAGGAAAAATCCTTAATGGTTCACACTTGGAATAAGAACATTGTAGTTCTTATGGGATTCTGGTGCCATTTAACAGTTTGCTTATAATCTGTTCAAAATACATTATGACTACAGGAGTCAAGTACCCTTTTCTTGATTCTGATCTCACCACAGAATCCACCTAAGTCAATGGAGTTACAATAGCAGACAACTGGGGTGAAATTAGATCAGACTCAAGCACTAACTCACCACATTTCTTGAGGGAAAAAACAAACTGACCATTCCTCCACAAGGCTACGAAGACAAAGATGGCAATGTCATGTGTGTATATATATCATAGTCAAACTATGTGTCTGTTATAGTATTTTGGGTAAGATTTTTATCTGCTTTTTTGCTTCTTTTCTACTTCGAACTCTACCATCTACAATTCTATGTATTTGTACTAAAGTTTAAGAAAAGCACAATATTTCATCCTGCATTCTTGAGCACCAATCTAGAATATAGCTTACATCCACACTTTTTCTATGGTTCCACAGAGTAGGTGCCAACATACTCTTATGTTTTAAAATGTACACAGTAATATAGCTTGCAAACTGTTATTCTTCAATTCAGTGATTTCCTGTGTGGTAACAATAGTATTAAAAATATGTTAGGTGTGGTTTGTTGCCCGGAATAGTTTGGTTGTAGCTTGTTATTCAGATATTTGTTTTAGTGGCTCATTTACAGTATCTGAAGTGGCCAAAAAATTAAGACAAAAGAACAATAAACCAAATGACTGCTTTGTTGTTGTCCTCCTTTGTGTTACATTTAGACAAAGCTAGGTAGGTGGCATGTGCGTACCTTTTTTTACTCTTATTACATGTTTTGATAAAAATATGAAAATTCAGTAAAAGAGCTGTGTATTTCAAAAGCTGTAGTTCAGTTTGTCTCCGGATTTGGAGAAAGGAGATGTGAAGGAAAAGAAATAGAGTGGGTACACTGTGGACAGGGTGAGAGACGTGAACAGTAGTCTCATAGTAGCATGTTGGTGATAGCTGCCCTTGCTAGGTGTAAATAGAGGACTGAGGCCCAGATCCTGTCCTACATTAGGGCAGCTTTGTGCTACTCTGGAATCTTGCCTGTATTATGACTGCAGTCCCAGCTACAAAACCTTAAAACCTGCCCCCCAGCCACGTATGGGTGCATAGGCCCCTAAAAGAAGCAAGCCACAGAGTTTATGTCTACACTGCAGTTGGAAACATGCCTACCAGCCCAGCTAGCTGGAGTCATGCTAAATCGGCTCCAGCTAGCATGCTAAAAATAGCAGTGTGGACATTACGGCAAGGGCAGCATCTTGGACTAATCTCTCCAGTCTAAGCCCATGTGACCAGGGTTCAAGCTCACATGGCTAGCTCGAGCTGCCACCCATGCCAGAATGTCCACACTGCTACTGTTAACATGCTAGCTTGAGCAGAGAGAGCACTACTCTGTGTAACCTGGCTGGAAGGCATGTTCCCAGCTGCACTGTAGACATACTCAGAGAGACAGACTCATTAGGAAGGGTCTCTGCTGTGCTCTATGATGCTTCTTCCACGATAGCATGGGAAACGTTTGAGGGACCAGGCAAGTAGTGGTAGACTCTGTGATGAGCAAATAGTTCAATAATTAATCAGATCTAATGCTCAGCCCTACAAACGTACTTTTATTGACTTCAGGCTCTTTTTCTGGCATTCTGTGACCTGGCAAGTGAAGATTCCATTTCCCTCCCCACCAGTCCCTGTGGGACTGCATAACACTTGGTTAGTGGGGAGAGGATTAGTGTATAGCACAAAGGGAACATTAGAGAGTATGGGGTCAGAGAGAATTTTAATGTCTATAAGTGACTACTGCATAAATCAGTGCACACACGTCACTTGGTTCTGAGTTACATCATATGAGGGTTATTTTAAAGCAATAGGGGTTTTACAATTTTTCTAATGTCCAAAATCACGGTATGTGACAAAAATCACTGAGGCTTTACCCCCCCACCCCCCGCCCCCGCCATTTACTGAAAATGGGATGTGTGGTCTTAATATTTCAGTTTTTTAAACAGAACCCAAAGCTCAAAGTGTACTATATGGGTTACATTACTTTTGTGGCTTACTTAAGTTACAAAAACATAACAGGCAATAGAAAGAATCCATGTGAATATGAACTATTGCAAAAAAAGAACCCTCCCCATGCAAACTGCTACTTACAGTACTTCCTGTTTGCAACATATTTAATGTCTTACCTTAATCTATTTGACTCATAACCAAGCTGATTTCCATTATTAGGCTGCGTAAACTACATAAAATATACTCCAGATATGTTGAATATTGACTCTATTTCAGTGCCAAAAACAGCTGGAAAAATATCAGCTGATGTTCAACAAACTAGAAATTGTTTGCCCATTATGCTGTTGACAGTAACAATTGCTGTCAGCAGCAGAGCTAGGATCACATTGATCCAATTAGTTTAATGCTAGACCGGATAGAGCTAGAGAAATGCTGATCGATGTGTTCCTATCACTGCTCAGCTTGGGCAATAGTGTTTGAGCTACTACAGGCCAACTATACTCCCAACTGTGTGTAGCAAAAGGAAAGAAAAACCCTCTGTCAATACAGAAATAAAATTATGAAATTCTAACCAGTGTATACAAGACTGAGTAGATCTAAATGCAAAAGTTTCACTCTACTCATGCATGTGATGCTTCTTAATGTTGTTTCCAGAATACTGCAAAATGAGAATTTTTCATTTTGTATAAGAAACATTTTTCACTAGGAAGTTGGATGTCATAAAAATCCTGAATTTTCACCAGTTTTTAAACCCATATTGAACTGTACCTTTTTTGAGATTCTAAATTGTTTAAAAGAGTGTTGTTTCCTTCATGCTACCAGACCAGATCAGAGCCAATGAAATACCATGAGAAAGGTTGTTTTTGCAACAGTTTCAGTGGCAACAAGAAGTAGAAGTGCTAGAAATCTCACAGAAAACCTGTTTGAGATATTTCCAGCACCATTTTGCAAAACGTATCTGGGCAAGATTCAGATAAGCTCCCAAACTATAGATACTTACCTGAAGCAGGCACCTGATGATGAAAAGTTTGGCACAATTCTACATCCAGCACCAAAGAACTTCAAATGAGTGAAGCAGTAAGCATTCCAGTGACTCAAGAAGACCTTCCTGTGTTGTACAAGTTCTGACTTTACAGCTGTGCTAACACAAATTTCACTTTCATTTTGACTATAGCTGTGCCTTCACTAGAAAAAAGGGTGTGCTTTTAACCCATGTTAAACTAAGCTCTATTAAAATCCAAGTGAATACAAGGCAACAGTAGATTTAACCTGTTAACTGGGTGAGGAAAATCCAAAGGGGGGAGCCTCAACCAGTTTACACAGGTTAAAATCATAACTGTAACTGCCCTATCTTCAAAGCAGGTTAGTTAATATAGATTAAAAACTCATTTTTTTTTTCCTAGTGAAGACAAGGCCTGTACGATTGGTGGCTCCAAGTTTATTGCATGGGAAAGGCAAAAGACCAAACTTTCCCAAGTATTTAAAAACATGATAAAAATGTTTAAAATGGTTATGCAACCAAAGGCTTTTTCTTTCTGATGCTATGACAAGTTGCAGTTGGTGTCCAGAATAAATGATAGGGATTTGGCCAGCTAGATACACCCCAAATATCCCCCCTGTGCACACACAAAATTATTATTGATATCTCAAATAAAATCCACCAATCAACTAACCCACCTGGAATTCTTCCTATCCCACATTGTCTACAGTAGCTCCTAATTTATAACTCCTAGAACAGCTCTCCTACTCCTCCTGAAAATGAGCAGGGTCCCTGCCTTCCACTTCCCACCTGAAAAAACAACAGGAATCTAACTGATGTATTTCCTACATTCCTCGCTCCTTGCCTGGTCACAGGCTTCTCCTGCTTTCCTTTTTTCCAGTTACAGTCCTCTGCCTACTGTTTTCTTGAAATCACAAGCTGGCCAGCTCCTCAATCCCACTTCAGGTTTTCCCCATTGGGCCTCTGGTGCAGTTCCTGAAGTGAGGGCAGTACTCTGCAATAGGGCTGCAACTTTTCACTCTTTGGGGCAAACTTTTTTCAGCCCCACCAGCAACTGTAAATTCAGCCTTAGTGGCTAGAAGCCAGCAAGCCCCTCTGGTCTCTCCCTGTCTCTTCTGCTCTCCGTGGACCTGCCATAGTGAAGGATCTGGGCACTGCCAGCCATCCCAGATTGCATTCTAATGATGCACTGAATGGACTACAAGCTGGCTGCTCTTTCTTCCTGCACAGCACTCTTCTCCCCTACCCCTTGAACTTCTCTCCATTATGCTGCTGGAGAGAAGGTCGGAAGAGAAAGGCATCTGCCCCAAAGGGGATTTGTTCAAGGGAGGTGATTTAATTGGTGAGGTTTAGTCTCTTGTGCCTCAATTTACTTGACATCACTGGCTATTACTAAAGCACCTGGTTGTCAATAAGGGAGAAACACCTATGGTACCTTAAGTTATTTTTAAAGGAGGTATATGTTTAAAATATTAAATATTCTTTAATCATGTGCATGCTTAGCACAAAGTGAAGAACCCAAGAAATAATAATATCTCATTCTTATACAGTGCTTTCCATCAGAAGATCTCACAGCACTCCAGTCTCTCAAGTCCCACATTAGTGTCCTAATCACTGGACCATAATGCATACCCAGTCCTACTTTACTGTGACAGGCATATCCAGACACCATATTTGTCAAGAACAATAAAACAACTTCCCGTTTGTACGTAACAGCATATCACTGAGTATCTACACCACAACACATAATATAGCTAGTGTAAGAAACCTTTTCATTTTTTTATCACTTTGTATTTATATATTATTTTCGCTTTGATTAATGTATTATTTTGAGTTCCACATCTTAAGCTACATTTACGTTACAGCCAGGATTGACACTCTGAGATCCATCCATCGGTCTAGTGAAGACCCACCAAATCAACAGCAGACTGCGCTCCAGTCAACCCCCGTACTCTACCCCCAGCGAGAAGAGCAAGGTAAGTTGATGGGAGAGTTTCTCCTGTCGACCCCCTGTGGTGTAGGCCCCGCAGTAACTCGACCTATGGTATGTCGACTCCAGATACATTATTCACGTAACTGGAGTTGCGTAGCATAGGTCGATTTACCGCGCTGGTGTGGACATAGTTAGTGAAGTGCCACCTCCTCATCCTGCTGCCCTTCAAGAAATGACCATGTTACAAAGATCCAAAAGTACAATAATGAAAAAGGATGATAAAAATCAGGGAGAAAGTCATCCACTCTTATTGACTTCTATCTCTACAGGACCTTCTGGTTCTTCAACAAGCATCCCTGCATGCTACTCAAACCAGTATCACTGGAGCACTAGAGAATCTCAGAGAACAGCCACAGAGGAAAAGCAAGAATCAACTGACGGAGGGGACCAGTTTCTTTAGCCAATTATTTAGGCTAGAAACCCTCCTGACCCTCTCCACATATTACTTTATTGAGGCCAACGGACTACCACAAGGAAGGGGGTGCTATGTACTAATAGTTGTACTGTTCCCAAATCCTTTGGGCTGGCTCTGAACAGCCATAGGGTCAGTGCTGCCTGACATTGTAAGAAGAGCAGTCATAGGAGTTTTGAACAACTAGTCTATTGTCACTTCCTCCTCTTTTTCTTTCAAAATAACTAAAATATAACATCGGCCAATGGTATGCTGACCTAATTCAAGCTCAAACAACCTCTCACCCAGATCTAAAAAACCAGGTGGCCCATGTGAGAGCTACTCACAGTCAAGAGGAGCCATAAGAATGGTGGGTTTGGCTCAAACACTAGGTCTACTATATGGAATGATTGTTTTACTAGTCCCAGAGACAGAATAATGGTTTTGATTCAAGCACTGATTCTGTTGTTTGGGATTATTATTATTAGTGGCAAAAGTCATGAACCACTCTTTTCACTATAACTATGGGTTATAGTTCCCTCTCTGCTGCCCAGACAGAGAGAGTTTAGCAGCATGCTGGCTAGCTGGCAAACAGCTATAGGTGCTAAGTGTCTGTGTGCAACATAATGACAAATTTGTATGTGTGATATCTAATTCAGCAACGGAATGTACCATATGTCACAAGCTTTACTTAGGGTGGGTGGGAAAGGAAATTACAAGAACAAGAGCAAGCACAGACTTAAAACACATTTTTTGGCTTGCTCTCTTTTCATTTGTCTGCCTTATATATTTTTTTCTTCTTATGATATTGCGGTAGTGCTGAAAACAGATATGTTAGACCGGAGCCAGGCCCAACTCCAGGAACACTTTAAGGTCCATGGGACAGGGACAGCGTCAACTTACACATTTGTTAAGTGCCTAGTTAGTACAATAAGATGCTGAGTTTGACATACCACAATAAAAATAAAATATTTTCAGGTATATTTAGGGTATCTGCAAGTAACACTATAAGAAGCTCAGGTATTTAATACCCTTCCAGCTCAAATGGGAGACCATTCTGTTGGGAAAATGTATTACTTTGCCACAATAAGTCAGTGTCTTAACCAACCATTCATCACTTTCTCTGGAATCTCTAATGACCTGAGCTTACTTAAGGTGTTGGGTTTTTTTAAAGTATTTTTAAAGGACCTATATGCTCCCTTAGTTAATATTTTGCCAAGTAATTTGTGAGCCTAAACAGTCTTAGAAGGTCAGTTAGATAATACCAACATCTGTTATGTAGCCCTTTAATTCTAACAACAACCCAGCTGAGTAAAGCCTGCTGTGAAGGTGGGAACACTGATACAGACAGGTAAGGATCTAAGTTTTCCAAAGATACTAATTTGGGTTGCTGACCTGAGTCAGATGTTCCGGGCACTTGCAGACCCTACTGACTTTAATTGGAGCAGGAGATGCATTGACAATTTGGGCCTACATGACACTAAAACATATTTAAAAACCACATTATTAAAATTCATATAGACTAGCAAATGAGAGGGTCTAATATAATAATGAGGGTTGGGGAGAGAAATGGGAGATTAACAGTGTTCATTCTAAAATACACCTTTGGAAAAAAAATCATTGAGATGCTTGTCAAAATCAGGGAGAGATGGACCAAGATGGGCTTCAAGGTGTGTGTGGGGGGAGAGCAAGTTCCACACCCTAGTGCCCAATGCAGCAAAGGCACAATCACCTGTGGACCCAATACACAATAGTGGCCTCTCTAAAAGGTGGATATTTTGTGAATGTAGACATCTGTCAAACTGAGGGTCAGAGAGCTCCCCAGTATAGCCCGGGGCATTCAAAGGGCATTCAAAGCCGGAAGTGTCAACCTGCCCCTAACTTAAAGAAGTCAAGGCAGCTATAACACGTTCACAATTGCTCAGACAAAGAGCGTATGTGCTGCTGCATTCTAAACAAGCTGGAAGTAACGGAGACCCCTGCTGTGAGCCTCACTAAGAGGGTATTACTATAATTAGGCCTCATAGTCACAACAGCATCTGCTGTTGTTACAAGGTCATCACAGGATAAATAAGGGCACAGATTTGGGCAAATTATGCAACTAGAAAAATCACTTTTGTACTATGCTTGGGCAGTTGGCATACCATGGAAGAAGCATGGCCAGAAGTTATGCTGAGATTCTTAACCTGGCTCACTGCCTGTGAAGAAAAACCTTAAAGAAGACCAAAGCTGCTTCATATAGACAACTTCCACCAGTAACGAAACTGTAGGTTCTGATGCATCCAGGAAGTGATATCAGATAGTGGAGAGAATGAACTACTGAGACCAGGCCGAGAGATACACAACTGTACATTCTCAACTCAAAGAATAAGTCCTGTAAGTTTGGTGAGAATACCCTGTACTTTTCATACAAAAGAAAGTCATTTAAGTGCAAACTGGAACACAGCCTTAACTAAGGAACCACAACCAGTGTCTCCATAATTACACCAGCATTCTAACAATACTCAAAATTGTCTTTTAAAATGATCACCCCAAAAGGCATTATATATATGCTGAGTAGACAGGAGAACTTAACAGGTGCCACATTTCAAATCTCTCATTGATAACACATATGTCCATTCTCACAGATTGTCTGCTCTCTTCTGTGCATGACTGGCAAGCACTGCAGCATCAAGAGAAGGTTTCTGGAGGAGGGAATAGATCTCCGCAAGTTTAAGAACAGTTAGTAGCCTTCCCTGGCAAAGGCACAGTCATAACACTTGCTTATAGAAAGATGGGAAAAGATCAGAATTGCAGGTGGTCAGCCTCAAAGAACCCAGAGGACTGTGCTTTTGACCAGCCAACAGGAGATAGTCCATCAGTTGCCTATAATTCCAATAGTCCAGAGGCCTTCCCCACCTCTGAATCAAACTCCAAAATCTATGCAGAGTGTAGCAAACACACCATTTGGAAGAACTAGTAAAGGGGTGAAGCGTTGTGAATTTATCAGACTGCATACTGCCTGAAAGCTTGGCTGGGAGCTCTCTCTTTAGTATTCATGACTGGGGACAAGTAACAAATCTTGGCATCAGCTATAACTCTTCTCTACAACTGAGTAAAATAGTGTGGGTTAGATTGTGGCTGTAGTGCTAAGTAGGGGGCAACACATAATAATACTTACCCAGGAGAAGACCAGAGTCACAATTTGGCTGCTACTTCCTTTTTTGCTTCAGAGTGGAAAATATCTACACCAGCTCATTACCTGGTTACTTCTCTCCTCACACCTGCATTGGCCAGCACAGTGGGAAGAGAGTGGGGCACAGTTAAAAGGTACCTGTCAGTTCCCATTCACACATCCATTCTCCATTCACCTGTGTGCAAGAGGAGTAGTAGCCTCACAGAGGCTGTGTTAAGATACGCAGAAGACACCATCACAACCTAAACATTTGCCACACTTTAGAGATCACAGTATGGTAGTAGCTTCTAAGTATAGGAAGATAATGTGGATACTGTTTATACGTGTGGGAGAGAATGATCTATCACATTTCAAATAAGCACCCATATGTACCAGCATAGGGTTAGGGTATAATTGGGTAGATGGGGACCTCCATCTGGAAAACAGAGCACAGACCTTTCTTTTCTGGGAAAAAAAACCATGTTTTTAAGTTGAATTACCCTTGGGAAAAGTGGGTTAAACTACAGGGGGAAGAAAGAAAAAAAGAAGTTGTGAATTCAAACAAATTTTGCAACTCTCCAGAAAAGTGAATTTCAAATGACCAACAGCATATTGCAACAGTAAACATTAAAAGTATCAAACAGACAAATACAGAGTCTTTTTATATAAACTATGTTCCTTGTCTTTGCCTTCACTGCTTTAGTATACACAGAATGCTTTTGTCTCTGAGAAGTTCAGACACTTTGGGTTGTCATCACAGTAATAAAAAGCCTGTCCTCCATGCACAATACAGTCAGTATGCAAATTGCAAAAGGGAACTTCAAACCATGTATGATTTCTCTCAGCTATGACCCAAATTTCCAGAAAATAACCAAGCTATTTTTTGTGATAAGGCACTCATTTACAAATGTGACTGAGTTTTGCATAATATGCAAAGTAACCAAAAATCAAACCTTTGTTATATTGTCCCACAAAATGAAATCTTAAAATGCTGACCATCATTAAAACATAACAGTGTGTCATGTGTACGTCTTGCTGATTAGTTATTTCTCTGAGTAAGATTAAGGGCCAGATTGTGAGATTTATACACAGCGCCATGTTAAGGGCAATTCAGAGCAATATGGTCCAAAGGGAAGCTCTGGGAGAGACTGTGGTTCAGGAAGTATAACCCCGCTCTGAGCAGATCAGAGTACAGAAAGAACATGTATAATGCATCATCCAATAGGCCATGTCTACATTAGCATCTTCCCAGAAGTATCCCACCATTGCATTTCCACTGAAGCAGCTCCATTATTATGATAATAATAGGAACACTAGTGTAGATAGGGCACAGACGTTTTACCACCCTATTATGTAGACTTAAAAACACCTGTCTTCTATCTGCATTAGCACTCCCACTGTTGCTATCATAGGTGCTGCTGCAATGGTGATAATTTAACAGTGGGAGATTTCCCAAAATACGCTAGTGTGGTCTTGTAATGGTGCAATGTTCTCCTCTCTCCCTTTCCAGCCAGGACAGGGGAGACAATAGTTATAGCCTTGACTCTTTCTCACCCCCTTTGGGATGGTTTGCACATGAGGTGTTACAAGGAGAGAGTAGTCACTTGGCTCATTAGACTGCAGGGGCTGCAGTTGTCTCTCGTCCTTGCACTGCAGTACAAATAGTGTAACAGTAGCTCCTGGCGTTCATGGAGCTACATGACCCCATCATGTAATAAGCGCATTAGCTTCCACAGAGAGAAGGCTTTTTTTACTCTCCCTCCTTCCTTTTCAGAACAGTTTAGCCCCAAACAATAAAGTTCCAAACTCTGCCCTAACTTCCACAGCTGTGTGAATGTAACTGAGGGCTGGTGTTGGCCCTTTAATGACTATATACTTTTGTGCACCCTTCACAGTTGCTTATACCATATGCTTATAGTACTAAAGTTAACAAATAATGCCAAGAGGAATAAAATAATCATTTAAATATTAAAATTTGTGTCTAAAATTGTCTCTGTGAAAGGATATATAAACATACCTCTTATCACACATCTTTAACAATAGGCTTCATGAATTGCATTAAGGTTAATGTAAGGTTCCTTACCTACAGAATCATGGACGTCTTCTTCTTATCTCCAACTGCCATCAACTTGCGACTGTTTAACTATTTCTAAAAACGGAAACCATGTAGGTCACATGTCTAAAGGGTGCAATTGGTTTAATCTCCCTCAGCTTATAAAGACAGAAAGAAAGCAGGGTGGGGAGGGAGTAAAAAAACCACTTCCTGAAAAGCAGGAGCTAACCACCGTACCAATAAGTCACTTGCATCAACGTCTATAGAAGAAAACCTTGAGTCTTGGATAACAGGCAGCACAATAGGACAAAAACAGATTTTTTTCAACTAAAATTACAATAAATGTAGAGAATAGCATTAATTTTTTGCAGATGGTAAATATGCTGTTTCAAAGGAAATGCTGGGAGGAATTGTGCTGCTAAGCCCTGAGACAACTTCCCTTTTCTTACCTTCTGTAAATGCTTTGAGTGCTAAAATAAAAAGCTTGCAACAAATCTACTTGTGCATTTTTTAAAGGGAGGTTTAGTAAACATGTTGCTTACCATTCAGTTACTTGGAGTTTGTAAAACAATAATTCCAACCACAGTAAGTACTCAGAAGGTTTACTAGAGAAGTTATATCTGTTTCAACTTCAGGCTGGTTAAACCCACACTGATAAACATTTCTGTTTCTTTAATATTCTGTTTTAACACATCCTCATGTGCCAGTTCTTAGAAAACCAAGCAAGCAGTCTGCTTCTCTGGATTACTTCCCATAGTTAGTCTCAACACTATTTCCTCACCCAGACAGGATGAACCTAAGGAACTGAAATTTGAACTATTTATATCTTATGAGCTCCACAAAAGCCCACTTCACTACCTTATACCTCTATAACTAGCTTCCACACTTTCCATTCCATCACAAGTGACTTTCCTCTGTTCAGAAGGGAAGGATGAGACTTCTTCCATTGTGCTATCAATGGCTATTTCAATATATATATATATATATATCAATGTGCTATCAATGGCTATTTCCTGGCTGACTGGCTATAAAGGGTCATCAAAATCATTGCGAAGTCTGGCCCGTTTGGATAATGCAGGACAGCCTGCGAAACTCTCTATTGAGCTCTTGGTAGGATATTGTAAGCAGGGTCTGAATGAACTCTCCCCTGACAGCTAGCTGGGGAGGGGGAAGAGACTTTAGGTGCAAACTGTATTTACATGTTTCAGAGGAGCAGCCGTGTTAGTCTATATCTGCAAAAAGAACAGGAGTACTTGTGGCACCTTCGAGACTAACAAATTTATTAAAGCATAAGTTTCCATGGGCTACAGCCCACTTCATCAGACGTATAGAATGGAACATATAGTAAGAATATATAAGTTGGAAGTTGCCATACAAACTGTGAGAGGTTAATTAGTTAAGATGAGCTACTATCAGCAGGAGAAAACAACTTTTGTAGTGATAAATCAAGATGGCTCATTTAGACAGTTGACAAGAAGGTTTGAGGATACTTAACTTTAGGGAAATAGATTCGATATGTGTAATGACCCAGCCACTCCCAGTCTCTATTCAAATCCAAGTTAATGGTATCTAGTTTGCATATTAATTCAAGCTCAGCAGTTTCTCATTGGAGTCTGTTTTTGAAGCTTTTCTGTTGCAAAATTGCCACCCTTAAATCTTTCACTGAGTGGCCAGAGAGGTAAAAGTGTTCTCCTACCGGTTTTTGAATGTCATGATTCCTGATGTCAGATTTGTGTCCATTTATTCTTTTGCATAGAGACTGTCCGGTTTGGCCAATGTACATGGCAGAGGGGCATTGTTGCACATGATGGCATATATCATGCCCTGATGGCGTGGCTAATGTGATTAGGTCCTATGATGGTGTCACTTGAATAAATATGTGGACAGAGTTGACATCAGGCTTTGTTGCAAGGATAGGTTCCTGGGTCGGTGTTTTTGTTGTATGGTGTGTGGTTGCTGGTGAGTATTTTCTTCAGGTCGGGGGGCTGTAAGCAAGGACTGGTCTGTCTCCCAAGATCTGTGAGAGTGAGGGATCATTTTTCAGGATAGGTTGTAAATCTTTGATGATGTGCTGGAGAGGTTTTAGTTGGGGGATGAAGGTGACAGCTAGTGGCATTCTCTTATTTTCTTTGTTGGGCCTGTGCTGTAGTAGGTGACTTCTGGGTACTCTTCTGGCTCTGTCAATCTGTTTCTTCACTTCAGCAGGTGGGTATTGTAGTTTTTAGAATGCTTGAGAGAGATCTTGTAGGTGTTTGTCTCTGTCTGAGGGATTGGAGCAAATGCAGTTGTATCTTAGAGCTTGGCTGTAGACAATGGATCGTGTGGTGTATCCTGGATGAAAGCTGGAGGCATGTAGGTAAGTATAGTGGTCAGTAAGGTTTCCAGTATAGGGTGGTTATTAGCACAGTAGTGTCCAGGAAATGGACTGCTTGTGTGGATTGGTCTAGGCTGAGGTTGATGGCGGGATGGAAATTGTTGAAATCATGGTGGAATTCCTCAAGGATTCCATCATGAGTCCAGATAGGAGCTGTGTAGCTCCAAGTGATCAACTTTGGCTGGTGCTGGGTTATAAATCACTTTAGTACTGAATTCAGGGGCAGTGAAGTGATGTTATTAATGTTGTTGTCTTTATTGTACGGGGAGCAGAACTATGCTTAACCTATCCCAAATAACGAGGTCAACCTCATCTGAAAGGACTTCATAAAGTCAGGGGCTCGAATGCCAGACCCCTGTGAAAGTAAGAGGGGTGGCGACAGGTGTCTCAGCCAGGAGGTGTAGACTCTACCTAAAGATCCCTGGTCTGGTTTAACCTGTTCCTTCCTACTGTTCAAAGATAGAGCTAAATAGGGTCCATTAGGAGTCTTTTGTTATGTTAAGTGCTTTACTAGGAGCTGAAATCACTTGTGATGGGACAACATTTCTACTCAGCCTGCTAAGAGCTGAAAATCACTAAGAACTGATAATCACTAAAAGACTGACCTGCAGAGGTCACAGCAGAGAGGCAGGTGGCAGCAGAAGGTGACTGACAGCGGGCGCGGCTGGCAGGGCGGCCAACCAGACCAAGTGCTCAGATGGCAGAGCAAACCAGGTACCTTCTTCCCCGTGTGGGAGGTGAACTCACACAGATGCACCTCTGAACCCTGGGTCCTTAGTAACCAAGGACAACCCCTGTGAGTGGGGTATGGTGAGGGAATCAGAGAGGGGCACAGTAAAGGACCTTTTGGTTGTAGAACTCAAGAACATGAGGCAGAAGGCACTGCCTCACACATACTGGGGTGGGTGTCCTGCTCACAGCATTATGTTTATGGATCCTGCTTGTGGCATTTTCCCTAATTAAAGTCAGGTGGCTTCCCTCCTTTCATTAAAAGTTTCTTTTCTACCCTCAGACTCTGTACTTGTGAATAGGGAGGTATTGCCTCCCAGAGGTGTCCAAGTATGGTGTGTAATTTCCCCAGGTTACGGGGTGGGGGCGTGAGCCAGTTCTGTGTTGTATTGTTGACAAGGAAGCCCTAGATCAGGAGTGGCCAACCTGAGCCTGAGAAGGAGCCAGAATTTACCAGTGTACATTGCCAAAGAGCCACAGTATTATGTCAGCAGCCCCCCAGCACCTCCCATATTAATCAGTGCCTACTCCCCCCACCCACCGCAATCAACGCCTACTTCCCCCCTCCCCCCACCACTGCAATCAGCTGTTTCACATGCACAGGAGGCTATGAGGGGAGGGGGGAGGAGTGAGGGCATGGCAGGCTCAGGGGAAGGGGCAGAGGCCTTGGGGAACGGGTGGAGTGGGGGCAGGGCTTGGGGTAGAGCAGGGGGTTGAACGGTGAGCACCTCCCAGCGCACTGGAAAGGTAACATCTATAGCTCCAGCCCCAGAATCAGTGCCTAGGTAAGGAGCCACATGTTAACCTCTGAAGAGCCGCATGCGGCTCCGGAGCCACAGGTTGACCACCCCCACCCTAGATATTGAACCCGGCCCTGGTTGCTGTGGCTCCATCTGGCAGAAGGGTTACGATATTTTGATTTTTTTTTTGTCTTCAGCCACTGATAGATTAGCTCCCAGCTATCCTCCCAACACACATCACATGCTCACAGATCACCCGATGACTATGAGTAAAATTCTACTGCAACAGAAACAGGTGGAGGGAGTCTACAGGACCCACCCCCAACTCCCCAGAAGCAAGTAAGGGGTTGGGAGAGAAGAAGAGAGTGTGATGGTAGACTGGGAGATCTAGGGGAAGGGTTGGAGAAGTGCAGGGACTCTTAAGAGCTGGAGGGAACCTGGAGCACCCTGAGAAGAGAATGTGGTTATTAAGGTTTGTCGAGTGACCTGGAGAGGGAACTGGATGGAGGGGGACGAGGGATGATTACAAGATACTGGAACATCCTTCCCATTGATCCATCATCCATATTAGTCTCCTTTCTTCTGTCCCTTCCTACCATCCTCTCCCTCCCCAGCCATCCCCACCTTTCAACCTTTGTCACCCACCCTGGTCTTCATTTTCTGTCTTCCTCCTTCTTCTAGCTTCTTTGCCTTGTCATCAGAGAACTTTGGCAGCTTGGATATCACAGGGGAGCAGATGAAGACAGACAGTTTGTCTACTCTGTGGCACAGCTGCCCACAGTTCCCAGGAGGAGAAACTGCATCGGAACCCCCGAAGGTCTGCTGGATGTTTGACTTTTCTGCAAGGCCGCAATGACCAGCCACCCCTGAGTGACTTGTCACACTGGAAGAAGGAGGCTGTTCTGAGCATAGGAGGCAGCATGAAAAATGGTGAGGTGGAGAAGTGTTCATTAAGGCCAAGCATAAAGGCATGGGTGGGGATGTGTTAGGAGGCAAGGGCAGAGATGGAGGCAGGAGTGGAACTGCACAAGGCTTTCAAGGTGAGGATGAGGAAATTGCTATGGTTACAGTGAATGACAGTACAGCCCTGCGTGAGACTATATTTAATCCTGCTCTTGACCTGCCCTGCAATATCCACTGCCATTCCCATTCAGTCCCACTCCATAGCTCTACAATGGTCTAACACAGGGTTCTAGCTGACAGTTTTGCCAGGCAGAATGCTAGCATTTGCTGCAAGAGGATGGAATCTCCATTTGATTTTGCCTGGGGAAGAATTTCACCATTTTCACTCTGAGGAGGTGAATTGATTAGCAAAAAATATGAAGTTTTGTTCAAACTCACAGGTAACATGGGGTTTTTTATGGGAGTCACAGCAGAAAATAGGATGAATCTATAGCTCACATTGATTTCCATTTGTTTCTTATAAAGCATCTAAACTTTTCATCTGTGAATGCTTAAAAAGTGGAGAGACTCCAAAAATTCAGTAGCAAAACACTAATCTTTTGTAATTTATAGATACCTGGTTTAGGAATAATGTAATTTTAAAACTATTTTGTGATATCTAGCAAATCTTAGGAAAATATTCATGGGCACATCCCAGGTAACTGTATGAATTTTCTCAGATTTTTCTACAACAGAAGTGATTTTCATCAGCTTTATATAGTACGTCTCTGTGGACTAATGATGCATGACTAAAAAAATAGAATAGTTACATTTACTTTACTGCTAAAATGTGAGTAAAGTATCAGAAATCTTATACGATACATGCAGTAAAATTTCAGGCAACTACATAGTAAACTCTGTCTATCATATTCAAAACCTAAATAACCAGAAGAAGTGCCATTCTTTAGTGAAAATTATTTGAAAATGTTAAATGTACAGTGAAAGGCTAAATTACTTCCTCCTAATTTCCCTAGCATCCAGTTGGCAGTATTGCCAAAACACTATAAAAAGAGATGGTAGTTTTGCATATCGCTTAAACTTATGCAGTACGAGCTTCCTGTGTGATCTCTGGAACACTGAAAATATGCTAGACGTGCACATAAGACCAGTTTAGTCAGAATGCGAAAGCTCTAAAATCCTAAGTAAACTAAACAGGAAACAAAAAACACAGAGGCATTACTTGAAACAGGTCACTGCTCAGAGCTCAGAGCTCTTAGCTCTACTCTTGCATGACTATTTAGGCAGGTGAAAGCAATGGTGCACAGATGTTGTTCTGCTCCTGTCCTGACCTCTAGTACCTGGCATTTGAAAAATCAGTTTGGTTATTCTTCTTTTCATAGCCCCAGCCGTTGCTGGTTATACATATGCTGTTGGAGCCAGGTGGTAGGTATCTAAATGTACGCAAACCACAGCTGAAAGCAGAAGAGATATTGTTACAGACTATATAGACTAAAAACATAGTCTATTAAGGATACTGATTGCTTGAGAGTTCTTACAGACTGAAGTCTAATATTTGCCTGCATGACAAGTAATAAATACAGGCAGAAGGAACACAAGATTCCTCATGTTTTTGGATACTGTGCCTGAGCCCTCCTATGGACTGACAATTTCTAAGGGTGAGAAGGTACCTAAGACTTTTTGTCTATTCAGTCCTTGGTCTCTGCTAAAACAGCTAACAAGGAGGTGAATCCATGCTAAGCATAGCATGACTTGTGATATGAACATTAGAAACTGGAACAACTAATTTCAGATAGGGCATTGAGTATAGTCGGGAAGTTAACAGTTTTCATTCACTCCAATCTTGGCAGGAGCTAAGCAGATGCCTAGAGGTGAATGGTTATATGTCCCACTAAGCCAGCAAGCTCCAAAAAGAACTTCTCAGATGGTCAGTTGATTTTAGATTAAAATAAATTTGTGATAACAGAGATGGAGAACTCTCCAAAGTTTTGCTTTGCAATAATTTCACTGAAAAAATAAAATAATGTATAAAAGACTTTGTGAAATTCAAGAAGCAATATTTAATGCTAAGTTTTGCCCATATTTATCATAAATTGGTCAACATTTTCCAGATTTTGAACACACTTTAAAAAAGCAGAGAAGCCAAGGATTGTATCAATGTGGAAAATAAGTCATCCTATTGCCCATAGCGGCTATTCCTCCAAGGCAATGGGATGGCAAGTAGTGGAGACAAGCTCTGCTTGACATTGCCTACACTATACCTATTATGACTTAATGCTCAGATGATGCATCATATGCTAAAAATGCTGTGAAAATGTAAGCTCATTAGTTCCTATAGCAACACATCTTGGACTGTATTAGCCCCATTTTACAGAGGCAGAGAAGTGAAGTGACCTGCACAAGGCTACTCAGCAAGTGAGCAGTTCATTCCTCTCTACTATGCTGATGCTCATAAAAGGCAGCAGTCTCCAGTACTTACATGCATATACACAACAATTTATCGCTAGGCATAGCATGCTGTCCATGTAAAAAGCTACATTTCCACTGAACAACACATACTACTTGTGACAGACATGGCTCCAATATCTTTGGGTGATTGTATTGAATTAAGTTCAAATAGCTTTGGAATACGTTGTATTATAAATCTGGAATACATTGTATTATAAATGCAAAGTTTATGTATTATGGTGGATTGTATGCAATTTCCCTGCGGGGGGGGAGGGGAGGACTTTTGGGACAACTGAAGTTAAGTGGGTTTCCTAGGAAATAGTGGGGAGGAGGTGAATGCAAATTCCCACCTCCAAACCCAACCTTCTGAAGCTGTGTCCTGAGAAGAGAACCATTTTCTGACTGACTAACTATTAAAGGTCTCTGAAGATCAAGAACATAAGCTGCATAAAGGAAAAGCTAACCTATGAATGGGGGTGCATGTTCTGAGCTAACAGCTGAATCACAGAAAAACCTGTGTTCGCCTACCAGGGCCCTTATTGGTATTGTGAGGGGGAATCTTTGGTACATTTGTTAGCATGTGTGTAGGTTGTTTTATGTTTTAATGTTTTCTCTGTAATGCTTTCATCATAAGAATAAATGTGCTTGCTTAGAAAGGTCTGTGTGGTACCTTATAACTGTGGGAAAGTATGCCATTTATAGCCTCTGAGGATAAAGCAAAGCCCAGATAGAGACCTGCTTAGGTCATCTGACTTGCTGGGGAACTCTCAGTGTAAGCAGGGAACTGTGCAGCCTAGAAAAATCCTGGCCAGGAAGGAGAGAGAGGTGGGCCTCTGCACAAGAGAGGAGCCAGGAGCCTAGAGTGGGTGTCCTTGCTGGACAAAGGAAGGGGAATACAGGTGGACTTGCCCTGAACTGTGGCACAACTCACAATAGGAAATCATCATATTCTTAAAATTACATGTGAAGTCCCATTTATATCATACCTTTATCTTAAAGTGCAAAAAGGTGTGGTAAGTGTTTAAAAATAATCTTAATTCTTCAGAAGTTATGTATGGTATAAAATACCTCTCCTCAACAGCAGTCACAACAGTTCAATACATAGCACACTGAAGATCTAAATTTTGGAGTGACTTAAGGTTAGAAATGTACACTGTACGAGGGGACACTCACCTTCTTGGAAAAAAGTTACTTTGGGCTAAAATTAGAGCATCTCTTGGTGCTGATTTCAGTATCAGACAAAAGCTATGGATACAGCTGTACCTTGCAAAGTGGTCTAGATGTTTAGAGCAGAGGTATATGAAAACTTTATATCTTACTGGATCACTCTCTTTTGTTGGATCTCAGTTATATAAGGAAGAATAAATTTCAGCCCTTCCTCCAGTGTATACTTCTTGGTCCCAACCTATTTACATTCCATATCTCCCCAGCCCAAACAAATCTGATTTTTAATCTTTTAAAATACATATACTAGAAATGATGAAGTCAATGTTAATGAAATTTGCATGTGGATAAAAGAAAATAATCTCAGGTTCTTTGTATTTTGGATTGTGTACCTCTTACTTTGCGGTGCTGTCAGATATGTTAAAGGCCAGTGTCACATCTTTGATAATTTGAAGACAGAAACACACCAAACATCTTTATAAGTAAAACTGTACTAAAAAAAAAAAAGTAAAAACAAATATATGTTGATGCATTATTTAAAGACTATTTGACTGGGTTTAGTAGCATGCAAACTTCAAATGCAGTGCAAACATTTCTGTGCTGTTAGACCTTTGTGTGCTAAAAGTGCTAGGGTTGGAGTACAGGAGTGTCAAAAAAAAGGTAACTTGACATCACACAGTAAAGGACTTAAAAAAAAAGACAGATTGTTTCACCCTACTTTAATATATTGCTCCATAGCGAAGGTTGCAGCCAGGTTCAATTAAAAGCCTTCTTCAAAGCACTTCTCTCTTCTTACCAGCATTAGCTGGGATGAATTGTGACCAGCTACTCTCCATACAAGTGATCATTGCAGCGAAGTGTTGAGAAAGCTGGGATATGCTGCTGTTAATATTTGACATAAAGACAGTATAGAAATTATGACAGGTTTCAGAGTAGCAGCCGTGTTAGTCTGTATCCGCAAAAAGAAAAGGAATACTTGTGGTACCTTAGAGACTAACAAATTTATTTGAGCTCACTTCAGGTATAGCTCACGAAAGCTTATGCTCAAATAAATTTGTTAGTCTCTAAGGTGCCACAAGTACTCCTTTTCTTTTTATAGAAATTATAGTACTTCTGGCACTTCAGCCCATGCTGTTTCTACCACTATCTCAATGGCTTCATATGGATGCTGAATAACATGTGAGAGAGGGCTGAGCCCTGTAGGACTCCAAGTGATAAAGACCAGTTGCCCCTTGGTTCTTTTTGAGAGGAAAGATATGGTATGTTTCAGGATATTTCTGTTTATTCCTGCAGCCTTTTGAAGGACTGGAGTATTAAGTGATCAAAGTATCAAATGCTATAGACAGGGCCAATAAGAAGTAGAGATACACTGTGCTGCAAGGCACATAAAGAGTTAATGCAGTTCATACCACACCTGGCAGCAATGCCAACTATTTGAATCACTTGGGGGCTATTACTTGTAAAGTATTTACCTATGTCATGGTCTCTCTGTAGTTCTTGTTCCTGCCCACACCACAACACATGGTGTGTGTACCGGTTGGATGCCACCTCCAGGCAAAAGACAAAGAAACAAATGGAAAGGAAGAAAGAGTACGTGAAACTTCTCTATGGAGACAGGGTGCTTTGCTTTCCTCATTTCCAAAAGCTGGAGAGCTCCCAGAAGAGCTGCTCCAGCTGAACTGAGAAGAGGAGGAGGAGGACAGGGCAGCTTGCTAAAGACTGTAATTATACTAAATTAGGGGATTCAGTACCAAGTTTATGAAAAAAGTTGTACAGGGTCCTTCCTGCTTGAAGCAGGTAGTTGGATTAGATGATCCAGGATGTCCATCCCAATCATCTTCTGTGATTTTTTTACTTGATCAGACAATACAAAGATATGTCTATACTTTCTTCTTCCCTGGAGAACTCTACCTTTAGAAATATTACCCTTTATTTGGAGCCTAGAGTGGGTGTCCTTGATTGACAAAGGAAGGGGAATACAGGTGCACTTGCCCTGAACTGTGGCATGACTCACAATAGGAAATCATCATATTCTTAAAATTACATGTGAAGTCTCATTTATATCATACCTTTATCTTAAAGTGCAAAAAGGTGTGATAAGTGTTTAAAAATAATCTTAATTCCTCCGAAGTTACGTATGGTATAAAATGCCTCTCCTCAACAGCAGTCGCAACAGTTCAGTGCATAGCACACTGAAGATCTAAATTTTGGAGTGACTTCAGGGCATACTTCATATTCCATATGAAATAACAATTTCATTATTGCTAAGTGGAAACTATTAATACTTCCAATTAAAAATAATATTACCCTACCTGTTCCCTTGCTGCTGTGTCCCCAAAATTTTAGTTCCCTCAGCAGTGTGGAGAAGGCCCCCATAGTGGGAGAAACTAAGATATTGAAAACCCAACAAGCAGTTGACAGAAGTCAGGGGAAACCTGTTCCCTCCCCCACAAAATGTAATGAACCTCAGAAGGAAACTAAAGCCAATATACTAATCTCTGCTAGTCTGAGCTAAAAGGGCTTTTACTTTAGCAAAATAAATATTATTTATTTGAGCATTACCACTGTAAAAATGTGGGCACCAGCTGAGATTAGGGCCCCATTGTGCTAGATGCTGTACACATAATAAGAGAGACCATCCCTGCACCAAAGAGTTACAGTCCAAATAGACAAGACAAAAGAAGGATTATTATCCACAGTTTACAAAAGGGGAGGAAGAGATTAAGTGGCTCGTGCAAGATCACACAGAGAGCTTGTGGAACTGAGCCAGGATCACCTAACCACAAGAGAAAAGACCTTCTTTCCTCTCAAATTCTAGTCTCACCCTTATTGTCTCCTTTGTATACAGAGACGTTTGTAAAAATTTCTCCTAGTGTATGGTTGTATATACGGCAGACCATAGTGTCACACCTCTAAATACCATGGGCCAGATCCTTGGCAGGTGTAAATGGGCATAGTTCCATCGACTTTAATTAAAGGCCTGCTAGCACAACTACAAGCCCCCTAACCAATAGTCCATACCATCCTAGTCCTCACCCTCAACATGTGCCCTCTCAGAATTCTTCCCTGCTATATTTGCGCTATTTCCTATATCCCCATATCCACATCAATCTACATTTATAAATATTTACAAACAATTTTTGAACTTGCCCTGTGTAGCCGTGAAAACAGTTCTGCACAAATATTCAGCCAGCCACTTTAAATTAAACTTGTTTGGTAGAGAGCCTAACATACTTGGAATCAGAAGTGAGTCTCTTTTCAGAAACGTCCAAGCAAACCACAGATAACTTAAGCTTGCTTTAACCAGGGAAAAATAAAAACCTAACAGCTCCTACCTTACAGCTGTTAAGCATGACAGTCCTCTAGTTTCTCATCTTCTCCTTGTTTCCTGACCCAGTGGCTTGACCAAGAAAACATTGCCTTTTCCTTCTCCCCATCAGGGCTCCTCCTTCACCATTCCCCTTGCTTCTTCCTTTATAACCCTTTTTAACGAGCCCCTAGTTAACCCCTTCCATGTCAAATTTAGACTGACGTATCACAAAGCACCACTATGCTGCTGGCATATTCTTAACCTAAAGATGGTGTAAATGGTCATGGGAGGATCACCCCAGTGTAAGGGGTTCTTTTAATGTTAAAGAGCCAGGATAGCAGCTCTTACACCCTCTCTGCTGCCAGTATAGGGGACAGGATAGGGAACACGGCCAGGGCTATATACCATGCTGATTCCCTGGAGGCTGTTGCCATAAATTAAAGCATCCTTATTCCCCCGTGCTGTGTACCCCTTATCCAGAGCACTGGATCTGGGCCCATAATGCCTAACTTTTACCAAGCTTCCCAGACCAACTGCTGTGGGATCAGAGGTGGCAAGCTAGTTTTCAGGGAGAGAGGAGAGAGGATGAATGGTACAGTCCAGAACATGTTGTCTCATGGTTTGGCACTGCAGTCACCATGCCTCAGATCCCCTGTCAATGTCCACAGCCAGGAGTGTTAACATAATTGTCCCTCTCTAGGAATGAAATTTATTAAGCCCTCACAAAATAAACAGATAGCTCCTTTGGCCCTTCCAGGTTCAAACCCTCCCTCAGGGCTTCTACCCATATTTCAGGGCTAGAGGCACCATTTCTATTGGGTTTCCAGGTCCCTCAGAGCAAAGGAGCTCTCTGCCAGTCCTACTATGGATCCTGGGCCTCTTTGGAGAGAGCTATCCCAAGATATCTTCTTAGAACTTCAACTCAGAATTCTTCTTTCCTTGGGGCAGGGTGTCCATAACTTTTTCTTGGGGCTGTGCATGAATCCTGGCAGGCTTCCCCAGCCTACTGTCACCCTGATTCTTCCAAAAGAGAGCCTCCCTGCCAGTCACCCCCAACTCTAGACGTTCCTTCCCTATTTCTTGACTGAGCTAAGAGCATCCCTTTATAATCTTAGCCAGTAGTCACATAACTCAGGCACCTGGGCCCCCTTTCCCAATTTGATCTGGTGATCTTCCTCAGAACTACATGTTCTTAAACGGGCCATGACTTAGAAGAGGGTCTCCACTACCCTTAAAGGAGACAGGCCATCTCTTTTTACACAGCACTTTGAGTTTGGGGGAAAACTGGGCTTTTAGGTCTGAGCTCAACAAGGTACTTCAGCACGTGCATAACCTTATACATGTGAATATTCATGTTGTTCTGCACATACAGAAAAGCACCTTGCAATGTTGCTCCTGCATGTGCCAGAATGCAAAGGCCAAAATGCAAAGTAATCATAATCCTTAAAACCACACAGTGGCTACCACTGCTCCATAATGTTATGGCTCACTCACTACAAAACAGTACCTCCCATCAGATCTAGCATATGTATTACATGCTTACTGACATTTTAAATATGGTATTAAGTTCTTTATATTACATGAATAGATTAAAATAGTCAGCAGTGATTTTATGAGATCAGCTTGACAATAGATCCCTTTATCCTTTCATTCTAAAGATTTTCCCCTCTCCTTAGTATTCAATTCAGGGCAGGGTGCACATAAATCCCCCCTGAATCACTGGAAAAATAAGCCCCTAAATTAATGACTGTTGAACCTCTTCCAATATAAGCATGTGAAAGAAAGATACTTAAGGGAAAAAGAAAATGACCTTTTTTTCCTGATCTTTTGAAGACTGAATGATTTCCCCCCATTCTACAGAAACAGATTCCAGACTAATTTTTCCTACTAGAGGCTTTAAAGTATAAAACTCATCAAACATCTTGTCCTCTGAGACAATGTCATCTAAGTTCAAAGGATGTATAGCCCTGCAAAACTGATGTCTTATTGCAGAGCTAATGCCTTAGCTTTCACTGAATGTTTGATTTGATGAAATTAAACCAGTTTTTACACATTCTCTAAATATGAAAAAGAAAAAAAAAATAGAAGACACAGCCAAATCTCATAAGCTTCTGGAAAAGAGTATATATATAATAAGAATATGCAACCAGAGGTAAAACATTATTTTCAACCCATTTATGCCTACCTTTTTCCAGGATAGATTTATAAGATACTGTATTTTGCAATTACTTTTTAAAGATTCTTATGATTGAAAACAAAAGTCATGCACATTATTCATTTTAATGAACATCATTAAAATGAATGAGTCTGGTTTAGTGATGGGTGAACTTTAAGGAGTTTGGAGATTTTGTTTGGTCTGTGCTGCTAAACAAGAGTCATTTGGAAAACCTCAAGATAACAGACTCCATTGTCTGAACTTTGGTAATACTGACTCAAGTTAGGTTTCAGAGTAGCCATGTTAGTCTGTATTCACAAAAAGAAAAGGAGTACTTGTGGCACCTTAGAGACTAACCAATTTATTTGAGCATAAGCTTTCGTGAGCTACAGCTCACTTCATCGGATGCATCCAATGAACTGAGCTGTAGCTCATGAAAGCTCATGCTCAAATAAATTGGTTAGTCTCTAAGGTGCCACAAGTACTCCTTTTCTTCTTGACTCAAATTAGGCTTTTCTCACAGTATTTCCAGACTTTTGAGGGTATTTTCTGTCTCAGCTGAAACAAGAAAGTGCAAAAATAATGAAACCTAGAGATATGTTATAGATCTACACGTCCTCAAAGGTCAGACTTTTATAATTCATTGCTCCTAGCCATGGGCTGGGTGAAATGAGGGACTAAGCTCACTTCCAACCCTGAGGTGGAATAACAATCTTTGATTAATTGGTTTAATTTGTAAATTTTAATAAAGAGGTATTTCTTTTTTTCCCAACCTCAACCATTCTCAGGGATTTTTTTTCAACTATTTTGTAGCATGTGATGCTTCAGCTGATAGGACACTATAGCAACAGAAGAAAATTAGATGCTGTAAGGAGATTTGAAAGACCGTCAGCTCTGAACCAGCTACTTAACAATGGCTTCAACCTATAATATTTGTGTTTAATGATAGCAGGTGATATTTTCAAAAGCATCTAAGTGCACAAATCCCAAAGGTTTTCAGTGGAACTTGCACTCCTAAATCACTTAGGCCCAGATTTAAATGGAAGTTAGCTTTGAGGATCTAGGCTCACTCAATGATCATATTTATACAGTGACTTTCATCTAGAAGGATAGGATCACACATACAGGAGGAAACACCATAAATAGTTCTAACTAACTAAACACAGCCAGATTTTCAGTCCCTCTGTATTCTTCTGAGGGAGAGCTCCCTTTCCAAATTGAGATTCTAAGGCATCTTTATGGCATGTTTCTTTTAAAAAATGTTTATTTTTAATCATTCCACTTTGGTTTTCATCCTTCTGACTCCAAACTGGGTCACCCACTGATCTGGTCTCTTGTCTGCTCACTGGACTCCAAACCATCACTTGCAGCAGTCCTGCAGTGGATGCTTCTTTCGTTAGTCTCACCAAGCCTGAATCCTAAACCCAGAGAGCGGGCTTGGGAGAAACCACTACTTCCTATTCACCTGATCAAGAAGGAATCAAGTCCAAGAAGCCATACACTGCCCACTAGGGCATTTGATTTCCCCATGGGCAAGGCAAGCTCAAAAAACCCATTGGGACCTATTTGCCTCCCTGAGGAGAAGATACGTGAGGAGCCCAGCGCACCTCATGGATTTTTTGTACTCCAATAAGGGGGAGATGAGCCCAAACAATCCTAGAGAGAGTGCTTGGCCTTATTTTTAATACGTTACTGTGTATGGCATCTCCTTTGGGAAGAGCTTATTTTCTGGGTGGCGCTTAGGAGAGTACCACTACTCTTTTGCAGCAGCTCAGCCCAGGAAAGAGAGTAATAGCCCTCACAGACTCAATGACAATAATACTTAGCATGTGTGATGGGTGGCCCTTAAACAACTAACTTCTCTCAAGAGACCTGTATCCTGCTTTCTGGGCAGGAAGTATCATTATCGGAAAGTCTAGCAGCATCTACAGAGAAGTGCTGACATTTCCAAGTCCCCTAGTTGTAAGGATCTGAACTGCTCCAGTAGGCTAAAAATAGACTAGCATTAGTGTTGGCATCTGTGACCCCATTTTAGGGCATCTGATTTAGTATGTTCAAGATAAAGTAAAATACTACACGTTGGGGGCATCCTAACAGGGTGCATTCTCAAATTTTTAGTTGAATGACATTTCCAGTCTTATCTTTCTACTTCCTATCTCAGAAACTGTTTATTTTCAGCAATACTTCGCATTCTACAGTGGATTCCATTAAAAATAACCAAACAAGCAAACATTTACAGACCCACAATATTTGACCGTACCACAGTATTCTCTTTACTTAGAAAGTAAATATATCACAGAAATTTTACCTCTCAAGGCTGGGGCTGGTCACATTATTTTTTGAAATAATGTCTGATTTTAGGACCTTTCATGCACATATCCCAGCATATTTTGCAATCATTAATTGCCAGTAAGCCTCATGATACACATGTATTGCTGTAATTTGAACCTGAGAGTCCCATCCCATCCTCCTGCTGGAACCACTAGACAACACTCTCTCCACTGTAATGGATGTTCTCAGTTCTGTGAGACAGTTTTGTTGGTGCTCCATGTAATTTTGAATCCCATACAAGATGTTGCAAATGGTACATGTCAGGGCTTCCTAGACTAGGCCAGGATGAAGGCCCACCAGAGAGTCATTACTGTCAAATTTTGGTGGAATCACCAGCTGGTTGTGTGTGTGTGAGAGAGATCTTTTTATTTAAGATGTGCTTTAACTAGGAAATTACTGGGACAGTTTCCACATATGTCTTTGTATTTATACCTGGTGATGATAAGAATGCAGTTGCCTTTTATTTCTGAAAAAGGGTTGTTAGCATTCCTTGTCCCCAGACATACTTTGGAATCCTGTATAAAGCTTATCTGCATCTTTGAGTCACTTTGAGTAATGATTTGCTATGCCTCTTCTGCGTTGATGCTGCCTCATAGCAGAAGGAAGTTCGCTGGATATACGATTTGGTCATATTTTAACCTTATGACAAAGTACTTAAAATCTTTCTGTAAAATGCAAGTGTCAAGGTTCCTCCCCCACGCTGAACTCTAGGGTACAGATGTGGGGACCTGCATGAAAAACCTCCTAAGCTTATCTTTACCAGCTTAGGTCAAAACTTCCCCAAGGTACAAAATATTCCACCTGTCGTCCTTGGATTGGCCGCTACCACCACCAAACTAATACTGGTTACTGGGGAAGAGCTGTTTGGACGCGTCCTTCCCCCCAAAATACTTCCCAAAACCTTGCACCCCACTTCCTGGACAAGGTTTGGTAAAAAGCCTCACCAATTTGCCTAGGTGACTACAGACCCAGACCCTTGGATCTTAAGAACAATGAACAATCCTCCCAACACTTGCACCCCCACTTTCCTGGGAAATGTTGGATAAAAAGCCTCACCAATTTGCATAGGTGACCACAGACCCAAACCCTTGGATCTGAGAACAATGAAAAAGCATTCAGTTTTCTTACAAGAAGACTTTTAATAAAAATAGAAGTAAATAGAAATAAAGAAATCCCCCCTGTAAAATCAGGATGGTAGATATCTTACAGGGTAATTAGATTCAAAAACATAGAGAACCCCTCTAGGCAAAACCTTAAGTTACAAAAAAGATACACAGACAGAAATAGTTATTCTATTCAGCACAATTCTTTTCTCAGCCATTTAAAGAAATCATAATCTAACACATGCCTAGCTAGATTACTTACTAAAAGTTCTAAGACTCCATTCCTGGTCTATCCCCGGCAGAAAACCCAGCATATAGACAGACACACAGACCCCCTGTTTCTCTCCTTCCTCCCAGCTCCCGAAAGTATCTTGTCTCCTCATTGGTCATTTTGGTCAGGTGCAAGCGAGGTTACCTTTAGCTTCTTAACCCTTTACAGGTGAGAGGAGCTTTCCCCTGGCCAGGAGGGATTTCAAAGGGGTTTACCCTTCCCTTTATATTTATGACACGCCCCCCAAATCTCAGCTGGGGTGAAACACTGGCTGGGATTTCTTCCTGGAGCTCTAGGAAAAACAAAGTTAATAAGACACATGCATCTCTAAATATACTACCAAGTACATAAAGACTAACAATATTTTCCACATCTCAAGGACGATTTTAACCAGTTGATTCTGGGAAACTTTCATGGGAGAGTGCATCAGCCACTTTGTTAGAAGCTCCTGAGATGTGTTGGATGTCGAAATCAAAATCTTGGAGAGCTAAACTCCACCGAAGAAGTTTTTTGTTAGTTTCCTTGACGGTGTGAAGCCACTTCAGTGCAGCATGGTCGGTTTGCAGGTGGAAACGCCGTCCCCAAACATATGGGCGTAGCTTTTCCAGAGCGTAGACAATGGCGTAACATTCTTTTTCAGTGACTGACCAGTTGCTTTCCCTCTCAGACAGTTTTTTGCTGAGAAACACTACAGGGTGGAATTCTTGATCAGGTCCTTTCTGCATTAAAACTGCTCCCACACCACGCTCGGATGCATCTGTGGTTACTAGGAACGGTTTGTCAAAGTCTGGGGCCCCTAGTACAGGGTCAGACATGAGTGTCGCTTTAAGCTTGTTAAAGGCCTTCTGACACTTGTCGGTCCACTGAACAGCATTTGGCTGTTTCTTTTTGGTTAGGTCTGTCAGTGGGGCAGCGATTTGGCTGTAGTGCGGTACAAATCGTCTGTAATAACCGGCCAAACCTAAGAAGGATTGAACCTGTTTCTTTGACTTTGGGACAGGCCACTTTTGGATAGCATCCACTTTGGCCTGTAGGGGGCTGATAGTTCCTTGACCCACCTGGTGTCCAAGGTAAGTCATTCTGTTTAGGCCTATTTGACACTTCTTAGCCTTAACAGTTAGTCCTGCCTCCCTTATGCGCTCAAGGACTTTTTGTAGATGTTCCAGGTGGTCTGCCCAGGAATCCAAAAATATGGCCACATCGTCAAGGTAGGCGACTGCATATTCTCCTTATCCCGCTAGGAGACCATCTACAAGTCTTTGGAAAGTGGCGGGTGCATTTCGCAGCCCGAAAGGGAGTACATTAAATTCATACAGCCCGAGATGTGTGGTGAAGGTTGACCTTTCCTTGGCAGATTCATCTAGCGGTACCTGCCAGTACCCCTTGGTTAAGTCCAAGGTAGAGATGAACTGGGCCCGTCCCAGTTTCTCTAATAGTTCATCTGTGCGTGGCATTGGATAGTTGTCTGGGCGAGTTACAGCATTTAGCTTACGGTAGTCCACGCAAAAACGTATTTCCCCATCTGGTTTGGGAACTAGAACCACTGGAGATGCCCATGCACTTTCAGAGGGGCGGATTACACCCATCTGTAACATATCCTGGATCTCCCGTTCTATAGCAGTTTTAGCTTGAGGAGACACCCAGTAAGGTTGGACCCTAATTGGGTGAGCATTACCTGTGTCAATGGAGTGGTATGCCCGTTCAGTCAGTCCCGGGGTGGCTGAGAACGTTGGCGCGTAGCTAGTGCACAGCTCCTTGATCTGCTGTCGTTGCATACGCCCAAGGGTCATGGAGAGGTTCACCTCTTCCACACCACCACCACATTTCCCTTCGTAGTAGACACCTTCAGGCCACTCAGCATCATCTCCTCCCTGGGCTGTAAACTGACAAACCTTTAATTCTCTGGAATAAAAGGTCTTAAGAGAATTAATATGGTACACCTTAGGCTTTCGGTTGGAGGTGGGGAATGCTATGAGATAATTAACAGCTCCCAGGCGCTCCTGGACTGTGAATGGCCCTTCCCACGATGCTTCCATTTTATGGGCCTGGAGTGCCCTTAAGACCATGACCTGGTCTCCTACTTTGAAGGAACGCTCTCTGGCATGTTTATCATACCAGGCTTTTTGCTCTTTTTGAGCATCCTGTAAGTTTTCTTTAGCAAGGGCTAAAGAGGTTCGGAGGGTGTTTTGTAGGTTGGTTACAAAGTCCAGAATGTTAGTTCCTGGAGAAGGTGTAAATCCCTCCCATTGCTGCTTCACCAACTGCAATGGCCCCTTAACCTCACGGCCATATACAAGTTCAAATGGGGAAAACCCTAAACTGGGATGTGGTACAGCTCTGTAGGCAAATAGCAACTGCTGCAACACTAGGTCCCAATCATTGGAGTGCTCATTGACGAATTTACGTATCATGGCCCCCAAAGTTCCATTAAACTTCTCCACCATGCCATTTGTTTGATGGTGGTAAGGAGTGGCAACCAAGTGATTTACCCCATGAGCTTCCCAAAGGTTTTTCATAGTTCCTGCCAGGAAATTAGTCCCTGCATCTGTGAGGATGTCGGAGGGCCAACCTACCCTGGCAAAAATGTCTGCTAGTGCCTGGCACACACTTTTAGCCCTGGTGTTGCTTAGAGCTACTGCTTCCGGCCATCGGGTGGCAAAATCCATGAAAGTCAGTATGTACTGCTTTCCTCTGGCTGTCTTTTTCGGAAAAGGACCCAGAATATCCACAGCTACTCGCTGAAATGGAACTTCAATGATGGGGAGTGGCTGGAGAGGGGCTTTGACCTGGTCTTGGGGTTTTCCCAATCTTTGGCACACCTCACAAGACTGGACATAGGTAGAAACATCCTTGCCCATTCTCTCCCAGTGGAATGACCCCCCCAAATGGTCTTTGGTCCTGTTCACCCCAGCATGGCCACTAGGGTGATCGTGGGCTAAGCTCAAGAGCTTGGCCCGGTCTTTAGTTGGAACTACCAACTGTCTCTGAGGATGCCAGTCTTCCTGGTGTCCCCCAGAAAGAGTTTCCTTGTATAAAAGTCCTCTTTCTACAACAAACCTGGATCGATTAGAAGAGCTGAGAGGCGGTGGGTTGCTCCGTGCTGCCGTCCAAGCTCTCTGGAGGCTTTCATCTGCTTCCTGTTCGGTCTGGAACTGTTCCCTTGATGCTGGAGACATCAGTCCCTCATTGGATTGTGGACCTAGGCTTGGTCCCTCTGGAAGCGATATAGGGGATGGAGCTGTTTCTGTTGACTGTGAACTGCTCTCCGCTGGTGCACTATGTTGGGATTCAGGCTCCGGCTGAGCCTCTTGTGTAGGGTTATCGGCTGCTGCCAGTTCAGGTTCGGTGGGGCCCTCTGGTGTTGAGGTTGCAAGTACTGGATTCAGTGCTGACACGGGGTCTGGTGTTGGTTGTTCGGCTGGTTCCGGTTCTGGGACTGGTTCCATCTGGGTCTCTGGGACTGGATCCACTACTGCTGTTGCAGACATTGGCCTGGGGTCCGGGTCCATCACCTCTGACCGGGTCCTGATAGAAGTTTCCGGAACAGAGCTAGGCCTCACGGCTTGTTTAGCCTGGATGCGGGTGACCGTTCCCACCCTCTTGGCCTGCTTCACATGATTGGCCAAGTCTTCCCGCAACAGCATGGGGATGGGATAATCATCATAGACTGCAAAAGTCCACATTCCTGACCAGCCCTTGCACTGGACAGGCAACTTGGCTGTAGGCAAATTGAAAGAGTTGGACTTGAAGGGTTGAATCGTCACTTGGATCTCTGGGTTGATTAAATTGGGGTCCACTAAGGAAGCATGGATAGCTGACATTTGTACTCCGGTGTCCCTCCACGCGGTGACCTTCTTCCCACCCACACTCACAGTTTCCCTCCGCTCCAAGGGTATCTGGGAGGTATCTGGGCCTGTGGACCTCTGGTGTGATTCCGGTGCAATGAACTGTAATCTGTTGGGGTTCTTGGGGCAGTTGGCCTTTACATGCCCCAGCTCGTTACATTTAAAACATCGTCCAGCTGACGGGTCACTGGGGCGAGGAGGGTTGCTGGAGAACGGGGTGGTGGGATGATAAGGGGTCTGGAGGGTTCTTTGGGAGGTAGGTGGGGCTTTGGGCGGCCCCCGTAATAGGGTGTGGTCTGGGGTGGTCCCTTCTGGTCTCCGCTCCAACTGCGACCAGTTTTCTTCTTCTCTGCCACCTCCACCCATCTGGCTCCAATCTCTCCTGCCTCGATTACAGTTTTGGGTTTCCCATCTAGGATGTATCTTTCTATTTCCTCAGGAACACCCTCTAAGAATTGTTCCATTTGCATTAGGAAGGGCAAATTTACTGGAGATTCAACACTTGCTCCTGATATACAGGCATCCCAATGTTTCACAATGTGGTAGGCATGTCGGGTAAATGACATGTCTGGTTTCCACCTTAGGGCTCTGAACCTCCGACGAGACTGCTCGGGTGTTATCCCCATTCTGACTCTCGCCTTGGATTTAAACAGTTCATACTTGTTCATGTGTTCTTTAGGCATTTCAGCTGCCACCTCAGCTAAGGGTCCACTGAGCTGCGGCCTCAGCTCTACCACGTATTGGTCAGTAGAGATGTTGCCCAAGGCAGGCCCTTTCGAAGTTTTCTAAGAAGGCCTCAGTATCATCACCTGCCTTGTAGGTGGGGAACTTTCTGGGATGGGAAGTGGTACCTGGAGAAGGATTGCTAGGGTTTGTTGGTATATTCTGCTGGGCCTTTATCCTCTCCACCTCCTCCACATGCTTCCTCTCTTTTTCCTTCTCCTCCTCCACATGCTTCCTTGCCTCCATTTCCCTCTTGTGGGCAGCCTCCTGTACCTCCTTCTCCAGCCGCATGAGTTCTATCTGTCTTTCATGTTCCCTTTGTATTTCCTCAGCCTGAAATTTGGCTAATTCCAGCTGTAGTCAAGCTGCAGATTTGGTCATTCTAACCTCTCTGTTTTTAACTAACTTTACACCCGAGGTTTAGAAATAATCAAACAAAACTTGGCTGTAAGATTTTGCTGTGCTGGAATAGAATACCTATTCTCTGATAGTGATTGTCAGCCTACAGAAAAAGACAATTCCCTTGTCTCTGCTCTGGGCCCAAATTAAAGCAAAAAACCTCCAACTACTTGGAAACCTGCTTACCCAGCCCAAAGAAAAAGCAAATGGGTAGAACACACCCACCCCCCCTATTTACTTTTAGGAAGAAAAAACTCTGGGTTGGAAGACTGTGAATTTCCCTGCAGGAGTTAAGTACCCTGCCTCCAGGCAAAGAAAATCTGCAATTCGCAAAGATAATCCCCTTTTGTCTCTGCTTTGCCACAAAGCAGAGAAAAAACAAGCTGCTTTCAGTTTCAGCTGCTTTCTGGACTTCCTTTCCAAAGGAAAAAAAAATTCCTTTTTAAAATCTGTATTTCTAGCTCAAAAAATCTCAACTGGATCTCAAAATGATTTCAGGTTAATCCCACCACTATGCCACCATGTCAAGGTTCCTCCCCCACTCTGAACTCTAGGGTACAGATGTGGGGACCTGCATGAAAATCCTCCTAAGCTTCTCTTTACCAGCTTAGGTCAAAACTTCCCCAAGGTACAAAATATTCCACCTGTCGTCCTTGGATTGGCCGCTACCACCACCAAACTAATACTGGTTACTGGGGAAGAGCTGTTTGGACGCATCTTTCCCCCCAAAATACTTCCCAAAACCTTGCACCCCACTTCCTGGACAAGGTTTGGTAAAAAGCCTCACCAATTTGCCTAGGTGACTACAGACCCAGGCCCTTGGATCTTAAGAACAATGAATAATCCTCCCAACACTTGCACCCCCACTTTCCTGGGAAATGTTGGATAAAAAGCCTCACCAATTTGCATAGGTGATCACAGACCCAAACCCTTGGATCTGAGAACAATGAAAAAGCATTCAGTTTTCTTACAAGAAGACTTTTAATAAAAATAGAAGTAAATAGAAATAAAGAAATCCCCCCTGTAAAATCAGGATGGTAGATATCTTACAGGGTAATTAGATTCAAAAACATAGAGAACCCCTCTAGGCAAAACCTTAAGTTACAAAAAAGATACACAGACAGAAATAGTTATTCTATTCAGCACAATTCTTTTCTCAGCCATTTAAAGAAATCATAATCTAACACATGCCTAGCTAGATTACTTACTAAAAGTTCTAAGACTCCATTCCTGGTCTATCCCCGGCAGAAAACCCAGCATATAGACAGACACACAGACCCCCTGTTTCTCTCCCTCCTCCCAGCTCCCGAAAGTATCTTGTCTCCTCATTGGTCACTTTGGTCAGGTGCCAGCGAGGCTACCTTTAGCTTCCTAACCCCCTACAGGTGAGAGGAGCTTTCCCCTGGCCAGGAGGGATTTCAAAGGGGTTTACCCTTCCCTTTATATTTATGACAGCAAGTAACAAGTAAATAATACTCTGATTAACTTCTCTCAGTGAGCGGCCATATGCACTGTACCCTGCAATCAAGTTATAATGTAACAACTTTTTGGATACATATTTGAATGCAGGATTTGTTCCTTATTTTCTAAAGCAGTTTCATATTGTTTGATTAATTTCTGAACATGGAGATAAAGGGAACTTTGAAATTCATACCTTGGAGTATTAACATGTACTCAGGACTAGATGTAAATGTCAGAGAGAAAAAAAAAGATCTAATGAACTCTTTATCGGCGAAATACAGTATTGTAGCTGCATAGAATTCTAAATGGTTTGTAGCTAGCATGTGACTTCAAATCAAAATAACCAGAGAAGCTTACTTAACACATGGACTTTCACTCAACATTTATAACGTCTTCTTCTGGGCACTGTAGAAGACATTTGGTGTGCTAGAAGTTGTACCAGCTGGTCATTTCACTGATTTTGTAGATTTTAGTAAGGTTAGCAAATTGTCCAGGAAAGAAGCTGTGTAGCCATACGAGTACTTTTCTTGCTGGAAAATTACAACACCATAAGTTTTCATTTTCCCTGATGTCTTCCCTGCCATAATAATGGCTTCAGGATTTAAATCCTTTGCGGTTATTGTGACTTCAAAGCCTTAAAACTGCAATTGAATGAAGCAGTTCATCTGTCATTATTCAAATATGAAGCAATTATGATGAAATAAAGATAGAATTCCACTGAGAAATACCCCCAATCAATTTTCACTTATATTTAACTAGAAACATAAAATGATACTTAGACAAGTAAGTTAGGTAATAAAAACTAGGAACATAAAAATATGAATTGCTGACCTATAACTTATTCATTTCTAAATGTTAGAAGCCCAGTAAATATATTTCACAAATATTGACAAAAGTCTAGGCTTAGCATAGAAAATAATTCTTCGGCTGGTTGGAAAAAGTGACCAACAGCCTTCTGTGGGTACTAAGGCCAGATGACACAAAGGGATTTAGGCATTGCAGTGCTCAGTACTGACATTTAGGCACCTGGGAAATCACCTAGGCTCCCTCTACAATGTATGGGGAGAGTTAAGCACCTTGGAATGTAATACACAAAAGCCAGCACACTAGGCGGGGAGCCACCATAGGAGACACTGATGATAAGGGTGTGTCCTAAGCCTTTCCCCTCTTTGGGAGCTTGGCACTTACTTCTGCTTGTAACCCACAACTGGGTGCCACTGTCCCAGAATCAGGCAGGTCAGGGACCTAAGTAATTTCTTGCAACTAATGCCACATAACCTGGTAAGGGAGGAGGGGAAGAGAAGTATCTTATAACCTTTAGCTCAGTTGTTAGGGTACTCACTGGAATGTGGAAGATCCCAGGTCAAGTCCCCACTTTGCCTGATGAGAAAAAGGGATTTGAATGGGGAGCTGCTATCCCTCAGGTGAGTGCCATAGCTACTGGGGCAGTAGAATCGTTCTCACTCTTCATTTGGCCCAATTAATATTTAATTAAAATGGAACTCCAATAGGAGAGATTGAGCACACTTCACATCAGAATATCCCATGGATAAAGGTTGGTATTTGGTACAGGCACTGATTTGTACCTCCGATTTTCCCAGGTCAGCTGGGGACAGCTATGAAGCCAGGTTCCAGGGGGACCTGAAGCTGCTGTAGAAGAACAGGGCCTCCAGTGACTCCTTCAGTGTGCATGTACATCTTGAGAGATGAACAATTTCAGGGGACTGAATTCCCTGTTTGTTCAGGAAGGAAAACTCTGCCCTCTGCCACCCCCTATCCTTCCAATTATAGTATCTGGGCAAAATTCTGCAAGTAGAAGCTGTGCAGTTTCTACTTCCCGGGGATTTTTCAGCAGTTGTGCATGATCTGAGCCCAAGTAATTAAGGAAATCTACATAACATTAAATTGTCCTGTTCAGAGAAGGATGACACACAACTCACAGACTCCCCTTCTCTTTGGTATGAGATTCCCATTTATTGTCACAAATCTCTGTAAGTCCCCTGGCATTTTTTTCAACACGACTAGAGTATTTTTTCCCTCCTGCATCTTTAGATCCTTACATCTTGTAGTTTAATTTGAAAATGTAATTTCTTCCAACCATCCTAAAATTAAATCTCATCACAATTAAAATCCAGTGGTACTGAATACTGAATTTAAAATCAGAGACATAATTAGCTAGAAGCATTTTGGGGTGTATACAACTAATTACTTTAGCACATAATTATTTCTGATTTTACTTTGACAATCATAACTAAAAGCATTTGAAAATGTAGTTTATAATATTCATTTCTTATACAACAGTTTTTTCCACTAGATTTTTCACTGAATAATATGTAAAATACTGACACCTAATGTTAACTTTCAGTATTATTCATTTCATAAAACTTTTGTATTGAGTTTGTGGAAAATATTTAAAATTAATTGCTGAACTGTAATTTTACTTTGGTAAAATCTTGATAGCCTCTAACATTTTAAACATAAGATGTTTCGATACATTATGGATAAGCAGACACTAAATATATGTAAGAGAATGGGGGTTGTATTTATCTTCAGGGTTCACTAGTGGAAGGAAGAGTATAAGTCAGAAAAGCTGAAACATCAAGTGAATTTTGCTGTACCAAACTTCACCCAAATAGAATATACATCTACGTACACAGAATTAGCTAGTTAATGTTTACCCAGAGCATTTTAAGTGCCACAGAAGGGCAAAGTATATAACATTCATTAACAAATTGTTTTCAGGTCATCAGTTGAGCTTCACAGGGAACAGGAAGAAATTTTCCTTCCTCTCCCTGCATGTAGTTTATGAGCCAACAAAATATTTATGCACATGCTTAATTTTAAGCATATGAGGAGTCATATTTAAGTCAATGTGTTGAAAGCTATGCAAATTCTGAAGTGCTTTACTAGACTGAGAACACAAACTTGTATCTCCCATTAAACCAAAGGGACCAGTACCTGTTAGTGACTGGTCTTCTAATAGTTATTTAGGACCAGATTCCAACACTCCTACTTACCGTGAGTAGTTTAGTTGTTGAGTAGTCCTGCTAAAAATCAGTTGGACTACTTGCTGAGTAAGGTTTTGTTCAGCATGAGTGATGGTGTCAGAATCTGGCCTTTTATTAGTAAGCTTACTAAACATTGTCTGGAGGACAAACTGTGATTGCTCCATAGTATTATACAGCCCTGTGGTTGCTTCACGGGTGCTAGCAGAATTTCTCTTCTGTTCTATGTCCTACATACTGTTCAGGAATTCTTTTCATTCACTACACTATATGTGAAATGGTACTTTTCTAATTTCATGACATTATATGAACTCAGTCTTCTCCTACCTACAGAATGGCATGGACTTTATAGTGAAAATACCTCTCCTTTAATCAAAAGTGAAAACAAAGCTGCAACCACTTATGCACAGATACCTGAGCTGCAATTCAGTAAAGCTTCTTTAATTAAAAAGAAACTGTTTTAATGTTATTATAACTTCTTTATCATCATGCTTCCTAGACCATTAAAAATCTTCTATTCCTTATATTGGTATTATATATACTGGTGCTCTTATTTTTGGCAGGCAGTGATGATATCAATAAATGATTTATTTTGTAATTATTTTTCTATGAACTGGCCAGAGCTACATTACATTCCCTGAAACTGGGGTAACATTAGTCACAGATACCAACACAACTGGTAATTTAACCATCATGTTGCCCTACTCTTGGATGGTTTCAGATCATGATACCATTAAGGCAATTGCTATTCTATTCCCCCCAAATCCTTGGGGAAATTCAAGAGGCACAGGACCAGAGCTTCAGTGTTTGCTCCAGACCTAATAGATAAGGCTTTTGGGGATCCCCCTGCCATGCCCCCTTAACATAGGAACTTGTGACTCATTGGTCTTGCTCACTGATGTGTAGAGATGCGTCAGAATAGGAGAGTGTGTGGAGGGCATGACTAGTGCTTTGGGAATCTCATTTTATGGAATGGCTTTTACCACCCAATGCAGTTTAGTCCTAAGGCTTCCCCCACTCCCCTTTTGACTTAAAATTCCAATAAAGAGAAGCTCTGAAGTAGCACTAGATGCTATTTTCAAGAAGTATTGAACATCATGTGAGATGTGATATTGCCTGTCCTGTTTGGCATACCCCTGAATTACAGATAATCACATACACAAAGTTCTTGTCACATGAGAAAATTTCCCCATTAAACTTAAATCAGGTTTTAAACTGATTTAATTGAACTGGGGCAAATCCCTGTGTGGAAGCTGATATTTGAGTTTAACTGTAGAGAGTGGATTATAGACAGCCATACCTAGTGGTTGGAGCACCAGTTAGCAGATAGATGCCAGGGCCAAAGTCAGAAATCAGAGCAGAGGGTAGGAGCCAGGTTACCTGGAATTAGACAAGGTGGGAATGGGGCTGGGTCCAAGACAGGAGCAAGGATCAGAACAAGCAAGCAGGACAGCTGTCACAGGTAAATACTTTGAACCACCACCAAATTGCTGTTGGTTTTAAGAATGGTCTGCTGACTTTTCCCACCAATCAGGCAGTGTAGCTAATCAGGCAGCCTACTATGCAGGCCAGCTGTGCTTATTAGGTTGCCCAGAGACTGGTTCTGCTGCAGGTCCTGATTCCTGACTATTTTAACTTAAGCCATTTCCTAACTGACTTAAGCTAAACCACATAATAAGCCTTGTTTAAACCAAAGTAAGTGTTTAAAATCAGTTATATAAACCAGTAACTTTCTCATGTAGACAAGCCCTGTTTACATGGGTGCAAATATATTACTCTCCTTGAAAGTCCCTTCCTTCATGCTGCTAACGTGGTGTAAAGTGGCTGTAATATAATGAGAATTCACCACTTTGGTCTTTTGAGTGAAACAAAAGCTCAAAATGTTTGCTCCATTTAAGATTCCTCAAGCATCAACTAATGATTTTACCCAAAAAAAGAGCAGATTTTCTTTTTAAAATGTGCCTATGCATTTATATAAACAGAATTGATTCCAATTAAAACTGCAAAATAGGTAGCAAACTTTTGGTACATTACTGAAGTAATAAGCCAAATATTTCCATTCTTTGTTATGCATCATATTGTTATAGTACAATGAGATTTTATTTTTTTATTTATTGAAGTCTTCACCTGTTCCTCTTCTCAAGCCTAATGGAATGAAATTATAAAATGTTTTAGAAAGCCCCATTAAAATGTACAGATCATAAGAACTTGTGGAGTCAAAGTCAAAGCAAAGAGGAAATATTAGCTTTAATAAAAAGTACAGTCTGTTGTAAATAACTATTCAACCCCCCCTCTTTTTTTTTTTCTTGCAAATTGCAGTGAATATAGCCTAGTCTACTAGAAGGACAGAATTGCTCAGAAGAATAAATGCATCTTAGTCAGAAATATATTAAAAAATACAGCTGAGCCATCAATAAAATCAGGACAGTGCAGCATTGTTTGCTGCTTGTTTTGCAGATGTAATTGCAGATCCCAGGATTTCAATAAATCTGTGTACATCATGGAAAGAATTGTAGAGAGGAACTGGGGCAACACGAAGAGCATTTGGTTCTCGCATGTCACACTGCAAAACAGAAAAGGAACATTTAATAAATTAATGCCACTTCAAATGTATTTGTCACAACAAAAAGCTCACCTCTTCCTTGCCTTCATGCAATAACACTAACTAAAAACCAGCCCACCCTCTCTCCCTAAAGTCTGGCTACTGCAAGTTTGAGGAAGAGAGATCCTTCTGTTTGCCAGAAGTTGGGAATGAGCGACAGGGAATGGATCACTTGATGATTACCTGTTCTGTTCATTCCCTCTGGGGCACCTGGCACTTGTCAGAAGACAGGATACTGGGCTAGATGGACCTTTGGTCTGACCCAGTAGGGCCATTCTTATATTCTTATGTAAACCTTTAAAGTTGACACAATAAAGATACGATGAATAATGGCATATTACAAGAACCTACCTGTGGGGGCAAGATTCTGGTCCATGCTGTTACCTCTTACATCACTCTGGTGAAGTAAAGCGCCTCCAGAGAATATCCCCAATACAGAAACAACAGAGGCAGCCCTACACCCTCCTCCCTTCTGTGCAGCCCCTAGCATGGGGAATGTTATGGGGAGTGGCCAGAGCACTCTGAACTCTGGCTATTCTGTACTGCAGAACTGACTTATGCCATGATCTACATTGGCCCCTGGAGCAGCCCAGAATTAGGGAAGCACTCAGCTGGCAAAAAAGCCATTTTTGCCTCTCACCCATGGACTACACCTTCTGCACTAAGAAAAGGAGTACTTGTGGCACCTTAGAGACGAACAAATTTATTTGAGCATAAGCTTTCGTGAGCTATAGCTCACTTCATCGGATGCATGCCTGTCATTGAATGCATCTGATGAAGTGAGCTGTAGCTCACAAAAGCTTATGCTCAGATAAATTTGTTCCTTTTCTTTTTGCGGATACAGACTAACATGGCTGCTACTCTGAAACCTTCTGCACTGTGAATCTTGAGAGGCACAGCACTGAATATGGCCCAGATTCTTGATAAAAAGTATGCACAAAATACAATAGTATGTTTTATAATAAAAGTACAAATAATGCCACAAGACTTACTGTGATTCTGAACTTAAATATTTTGCTGAATAGGATAATCTCCTAAAAATGAAACATTACTATGTCCCATTGACAAAGCAACAGTATTATGCCCTATGCCCTCTTAAAAGCAGTACTTCCTGGAATTCCTTGGCAGCACCAAAACACATAAGTGTAGTCTGCCTACAAGTATTGCCCTTTGGAAACGCAAGTCACCAGCAGAAATAGATCTACTATATCATTTATATGGCATTAGACTATCATCCCGCCAACACTTCTAACCTCCTAATTCAATACCTTAAATTCAGGCTCTGATTCCTTCACTTTTTTTTACCTGTGTTCATTGGTTACCAGAATGACTGGCTTTCAGTTGCCTTGCTATCTGAACTCTAGAATCTTCCTCTAAGGAGATGAGTGTTTTTTATCTCTCCTGTTGTATGTATTGCTAACAACAAGGTTCTGTCTTTTTGCAGATCATTAAAGGAATGAGTTTTATCTGAGAGCTCCTTACTAAGCATTATATATTCTGTAGTGTTTTTGTAGTCATGCTGGTCCCAGGGAGAGAGACAAGGCAGGTGAGGTAATATCTTTTATTGAATCAACTTCCGTTGGTAGAAGAGGAAAGTTTTTGAGCTTCACAGAGCTCTTCTTCAGATCTAGAGAAAATAACCTGTTAGTTAATAAGTGTCAGTTAGAGGAAGATGATCTTGTGGTTTAAGATATGGGGTTTGTTTCAAATTTCTGACTCAGCCACAGACTTCCTGAGTGAGCTTTGGGAAGTGACTTCATCTCTCTGTCTCAGGCTTCCCATCTGTAAAATGAAAAGGAGGACTTGTGGCACCTTAGAGACTGACACATTTATCTCTAAGGTGCCAGAAGTCCTCCTTTTCTTTTTATGGATACAGACTAACACAGCTGCTACTCTGAAACCTGTCATCTGTAAAACGTTTCTGTTTCTTTCTATTTAGATTATAAGCTCATTGGGGCAGGGATGGTCTTCTACTATGTGTATAGGCAGCATCTTCCACAGTGCAGCCTTGATCAGAGCTGTGTGAATTATTGATTTTTCAGATACAGTTCTGGAAAAAAAAATCGAAAACAAAACAAAACCTGTTTCAGGGCCAACCCAAACACATTTTTTAAAATAATTCAATGAATTGAAAAATCAGAAAAAAATGGTTTCCATTTTAGGAAACTTGAACTGTTTGATTATATATATATATATAACAAAGGAAATGAAGGGCTAGATTCACAGGGAGACGTGCTTATACTCACTACTTAGGGCATTCACCTGAGAAAGAGCCAGGTTTAAATCCTAGCTCTAGGGCAGGGACTTGAACTCAGGTGTCTTATAGGCCAGAGGAGGGCCCTAACCACCACACTATTGGCTACTTTAGGGAGGGCCTACCTCAATCTTTCCTGTTCAAGCTATTCCATTTTGTATAAATAATTATAGCTGTTCATGGGCACATGACTAGAACCCATGTGTCCCCCTCTCCTCAATGAGCACTAAAGCTAGAGAGTCATTTTCCCTTCCTGGCATGAACTCCCCCTCAGTTTTGAGAATGGTGCCTACTACACCTTGTGAATCTAGCTCCCCAAAAAATCAAAACATTTTGGAAATATCAAAATTAACCATTTGGACATTTCTGTTTTTTCCTTTGACTGAAACAATTTGCCAAAATTAGCACAAATTCATGAAGTGTTTCAGTTGAGCTGAATCTGCATTTTTCAGCCAAAAAGTTAATGATACTAAAGCAATGCTGTACAGAACACAGAAAAAAAGAATGATGGTCTGGACAGCCTACAGTCTAGCGAATGATCTATATAATGTGGGTAATAACATCCACTTATATAAATTTCTTTCAGAGCTAAAGAGGAGTTATGAAAATATTTTATTATTCCATTTATTCAGTATATAAAAATCTGAAGGCTTTTCTGAATTAGCCACACCTCTTCAATCAACAGAATTAGCCTGGAAATCTCAAAATGTCCTTCTTGTTGGGATTCCTGGCACTCTCCAAATGGGTTGGAAATAGCCTTCCCTTGTAGTATGTTAACCTGGAACATTTCATCTTGACTGGGAGAAAGCAGAGCAGTGCTGTATAAAACTGCAGACTATTTGTTTATGGTGTCTGTGGGGGGCAAGGAGGAGGGGAAATATGAAGTGAGGGGGAAGTTATCCAAACATTTCTAAACCTGAAAAAAGAGTTTGTTCAAGTTTAGGGCGAAACAATCATATTCTTGTAATCTGAATATTGATAAAGCTTCTCTTTTATTATAAATAAGAAATTTATCCTCTGTAGGCTTGAGCCAAAGCCTACTGAAATTAACTGGAGTCTTTCTCAGGTCTTATATGAAATTATACAGGAATAATAACAAAAATGATTAACTCAGTGCAGTAGAGTCATAAAACAAAGCATGGGAAAATCAGCAGCAGAGAAGACTGATTTACTCACAGCTATTCCTCTTTTTTCCAGTTCTTTAAATACAGATTTGATTGGAGCAGAAAAAAGTAGTGTGAGCTGGCATCCTCTTTCCTCAATCTGAGATGGTGTGATTATTTTTATAAAGGGTTTCTCTGGATTTGCTTTATCCTCACTGTAGTAATGCTTTATCAGGTACTCCAAGTAACCCGTTAGCAGAATGGATTTCCTTCTCAGTGCTTTCATTGTAGTCTGCCCAAAGACCTACAAGGATGTAAATAATTAGAAAGATAATCCATTGCTGCAGCTGAAAACAGAAACAATAAAACAGAAACCTTCCAAAGTAGGATGAGGCCATTTTTGTCCTCTTCAATAATTTTAATCATTTCAAGAGCCACAATATTCTGAGGCCCGGATTCTTCCATCCTTAATCATGTTAAGTAGTAGCTTTCTCTGTAAGTAGTACCACTGGAACCAAGTAATAACATGCTACCCAGTGTAAATGAGGGTAGCAGAATTGAGCCTTAGAAAATACAAGACTATGTACTTTAAGGGTCAGATGTAAAGGGTCTCCTTATCTGCTGCTGCAATTGTTCTGAGCACATTTACCTATGCACACGGGAATCTGAACAAACACATCAAGTGGCTCGGAGAGCAGTATCCCGTATAAATATTGTCCATAAATACTGCCACTACAATAAAAAAATATGGGTGCTGGACCAGGACTAAGAATGAAAATAGCAGTTTCAAAAATCATAGATCAGGCCTTGGAACATCTTGATATTGGCTTAAAAACCATGAGGTTTTTTTTTTTTTTTTTTTTTTTTTTAAATAATACATTTTGAGTCCATTTTAACTTGCATTCTGGTCTTTGGAGCCTTTAGGATTCATGTTTTTAAGCTTTTCTCCACAACCACAATGTTTGAAAAGAACTGTTTCTTTCTTCTTTTCTTTCCTTTTAAAAAAAGGCATGATTCAAGGAAATGGTGTTTTAAGACAAACTCCACATTTCTGAAGACTCACGCTAAAATTGTAATAGATGGTGACACTGCTTAACCCTGCTGCCACACTGAGGGGGACAAACCGTATCGCCAGAATCTGTGAGGGATAAAAAGGAGGCATGTAGCTCTCACTTCCCCCATTGGCATATGGGACGGCTCGGTTTAAGGGGACAATTGAAAATATGATTTTAAGACCAAATTTAAAAACAAAACAAATACAACACAACACAACATTTTGTTTGTGCATGTTGCAGGGGCAAATGACAGAATAAACTTCCAAGTAGTGATTGTCCCTGAAAACCAGGTAGTTAAATCTAAGGCCATATTCCAGACCCTACATTTTACTTTATGTAGTTGCAGCTGATTGTGCCCTCTAATGATTGCAGACTCAAAAAATCAGACCCTGAGGGAGAAATTTCAGAATAATATTTAAAATCATACTACACTATAATATGAAAATAAAGCGTATAAAGTAATTACAGGAAGAGATAGCCAAGAGATCCCACTTAATTTACAGCATGCTGTCTGGAGAGTACTCTCCTCCCTGCTGAATATCCACAGGCCATTGACCCCAATACTATCATGGGCATGGAGTAACCTGGCCTAAACACAACTGAAATGTCACATCTCCTGTATGCAGCGGTGTGCAAGTTGTGGCTTGTCAGGCAGAGGCCTTGCAGGGAGATATTGCTGCAGTGGAGGGGGCTACAGAATGTGAAAGGGGCAGGAGCGTTAAGTGAGCTACACTGGCATGGATGGAAAACTAGAACTGCTCCTTTGCAGGAGTTATACAGAAGGCTTTGCTGGTACCACAGAGTTTCTGGGTTTACAGGATGAGCAGGATTCTTGGTCCCTCTCTTAGGTTGCTGCTAGAAAGCCTGGTTACTCAGGTTTTGTTCAAGGAATATGTGCCCTCTGAGTGGAATTTTTCAAAAAGTTCTTTTTAATGTGGCGATGGAGATCTTCCCACCACACGCACTTTAATCCATAAAAGGGAACAACTAGTGCCATAACAGTCACTTTAAGCATTATTGAGGCTTCAACACTTGCAGTTTTCATTGTTTCCATTGGAAACACTGCCTTCTGCTTAATGTGTCCCAGTGCAGGATGGCATACAATTTCACAAGCCATCTCTTGCCAGACATGGAAACTATTCTGTTTCCCATTGTCCTAGAGCAATTAGCACTTGGAAATCCTGTCTGTGCCAAAAGGGTAATGTAGGCATGAAAAGGGGAGTCAGTGGAATATGATCAGTTATTGCTCTTTGAGACTCCCTGAGGTGGGTTAAATTACATTCACCCACACAAACTGGAGCAGTGACAATCTGGGTCATAGCAGAGCTGCTTTTAGCTTATCTCTAAGGTCACTGAAAGTTTAAAAATATATTGAATGTTTAAGGACTAACAAAATAAATTGTCAAACAGAACAAGAAGTATTTCTGTGACCTTTTGCAGTCCTTCAATTTAGTATGTAATGCTGGAGAGAAAAGATAGGCTCAGCTGGCAATTTTCTGACTTTAATGGTTTGTTTTGTACATGTCTAAGATACTTTTGTTTTAGTGTGAGGGGGTTGGCTTTTTGTTCCAGAATTGGCTTCACCAGGACAACTAGTGCTAATAAAATGGTTTGGGAAACTTTTTTAAAAACTTGTACCCCGTTCAGACTGGCCACAGACCACTGTTAACCAAGATTGTTTTAAGTCTGAGTTTTTAAAACAGTTTCTTAAGATTGTGAATATTGCAGCATAGAGAAAGCTATGCATAACTGCACCTGTCATCCACAAAGGATCCCTGAGTGACTGAGAATCATTTGTACAGGGATAAATTCATCCATCACAGAAATGCAGCCATGTCTGGAGATGAAATGTGGCAATATGTGACTGCACTACCACACAGGACATCCCAAATGGGCTGAATTCTGTTCTCAAGGTCTAATCATGGGACCTTCTGTCCATATATTACTCCTGTCCTACCATCATGGCAAAATCTCCCTTCCCATGGCCATCAGAGGGGGCACTCTCCTGGTTCAGGAATTAATGCAGGAGGATATGGCATGGAGTGTGTGGGCCAAGGAGATGCATATCATCCTTCCACTGCTCTGATGTACTTCCCAAGTATACTAACAGCCCCAGGCTGTAATGCCTTTCCACCCCCAAGCCCTATAGTGGTAATCCCTCTTTGAGGAAGGCTCCAAAGACCAAATACCAGCTGCTGGAGTTCTGCTGCCAGGAAGTAGAGGAGATGGATTCCCAGAGCCAGTGCAACCACCCAAGATCCATGACACTGGGTGGCCAGATCCTGTTTCTTCCATATTGATCAAACCTCACTCTCCTGATAAAATAATTAAGAAGAAACTCTGTGTTGAGTTTCCTGGAGCTTTCACTGCAGGTAAACTGCAGTGAGGCACAATCTGCCCATCAGTTCCATAGGTGTGAATCTGGAGGAACTCCACTGAAAACAGCAAAGTAAGCTGAAGTCAGGAGGAGACAGTCTGGAGCTAGAGGTGAGTAACTGAGAGCAGAATTTGGCTCTGTACATTAAGGACATTGAAACATTTAAAGGGAAATGTCAAACCAGGCAAGTTTAATGAAGCCTGAAATCAAATAAAATCTTGCCTGATTCTGGGTTTTGAGTCTCACCAACAAATGCTGCCAAGATTAATTTTATTCTTTTGGCAGAGGCAGATAAAATGATTCTGTTAAAAAGCTCACATGGAAAAGGTCAGTTTTACCACAATGATTTTTACCCATCTGGTGAGTTTCCATCAATTTTGTTTTATTTTCATCTTGAGTTCTTGTATTCAGATCAACCCAAAATGTAAAACACGTGTGGGGTTGCCAGTAGAAAGGTTTGTGAAAAGTCAACCATCTCTCTCATAACCACATGTAGTCCTGGTCTAAATTTTACATTTTTAAAAAAGACAATCTTGATGAAAAAACTAAGATTCCATTCTACAGTTTGTAGATTCTTAAAATTCATAGTCATAAGAAATATAACTACCTACCTCTAAACTAGCATGCAGTGCACAGACCAATAAAATTGGAGGATTTGATAACCGATATCCGTTGATTCCAGGACTTAGTTGCAATTCTGGAAAATGAATAACTTCTGTTAGTTATATTTTTCAATTTGTTTTATTCATTAGGACAAATCTTGACTTTTCACTCAATTAAAACTTTCACTAAAGTCAGTGGGACATTAGGATTTGGTTCATTATCAGGAAACACGTTTACTCCACTTGCAGCTACTATTTTTCACATTGGAGGTTCTCAAATTTTACCCAACTGAAGGTTACATCAGCAGCTTCCCAGGAGCCAGAGGACTGCAATTAATTTGCATACAATGGAACATATTAAAATTGCCTTTAGGCCCGATTCCCCTCTCACACTGGTGTAAACTACAAGCATATCTATTGAAGTCAATGTAGTATAAAAGGAGTACAAAACCACAGTAATTGAGAGGAGACTCAGGCTTTTTATCTTTAATATGAATAATTGTGGAGACTGGCTTGTGGAGACTGCACATTGCAGTGCTCCATCTTGAGCTAAACAAAGTCCACTTGGATCAAATGGAATATCATATCCAAGGGACACGTAGTGTCCATAAACCCATTTAGGCCACTACAGAACTTGTGGGGGCAAATGACTTCCAGGCCAGATTTTGGCTACCACTGCTTTAGGCTTTGAAATTTCATGTGATCTGTCTTATACTGCATTCTTTGAAATATTGCATCATTGTTTATCTTTTCAGTTCAAGCACCAGAGCTCTTTCAATGGAAAGGAGCACCTCTCACTCACTGTGAGGACTTATTAAACTCACATAATTTTTGCCTATCTTCCTCCTGTGAACTGCCCCTACAAAATGACTTCAAGACTAGCCTTTTGTGAGTAGGAACCCAAAGGAGAGGGAGTAGAGAGCGTCTGAGGTGACAGATTTAATTTTTTATGTTTTAGAAGATGACATGTCTGATGATGGCTCTCCAGCAAGACTAGCCCAGTCCCTCTCTATACTTTTGGCCAGAATCCTTGCACTATCTCAAAGAGAGGACTGAGGCCAGCAGTGTTGACCTAAAGTCAGATTGGCAAGGACTCGCATGGTAAAGCCTCATAGCAAGCTTCTAACCCTCCTGCAGGCTGAGGTCTCCTTTAAGATGGGGTTGGAGGAGAGACTGATCTCCAGATTTAGAAAGTACTCCTGTGTGTCCATGCACAAGGCTGGAACACAAACATTTCACTTCTTTTGAAACAGGTCATTGTTTTATTTTATACTCATTAAGTTCTAGCTTGGACTAGTAAAGCCAAAATAGATGGCTGTTTTCAGTTACTGCCAGATTCTGCCTTTATTCACATTTCCCATTCATTCCAATGGAACTACTCCCACCATAAAGTACTACTCAATATGAAGAAGGAAAGTAGTCTCTAGCTCTTATGGGATCTAGTAGGGTGAAAAAATTACCCATAGTCCAAGTCTGAATTTTTGAAAGGCCTTTTTGGCGTGTTTGTTTGAGCAAACCATCCTGAAACAACCAACTAGATTGACATGATCAAATTCATTCTGGTTGTTACTTCATTGCCTTCAGTGAAGCTGCACAACATCAGGGATGAATTTGGCTTTAATAGGTTTAACACCAGTGAGCAAATATAAAGTCTTATCATTTCTATTCAAAATAATGGTGAACAGCAATGTATGCAAGTTCTATATCATGTGACATATTTAAAGAAGTATACATACTGTTTTCCATGAGAAATCTAGTTTTGAATTCATGACCCCACCAGCCTATTAGCCTAAAATATAACATGGGGAAAAAAATGGGAAAAAAACAACAAAATCACACATTGATATATATTTAAATCTGACATGAGTATTACTAAATAGCTTCTGATACACTAATCAAATAGTATCGGTAAGTTATGTGGTTAACTGGCATTAATAACTTATTTATGTGACTTTGCAATTTCTCTTCAAAACTGAAATATGATATTTATTATAGTTTTCAAACAATCAATCTATTGGGGCTCTATTAATGTTCAGTTTGTCTAAATTCATCTTACAAACTGAAAAATAAAGCAGAAATATTTCCAGTGTTATGTTCCTAATGGCTAAAAGGACAAACACAAATCCGCTTTGGTAAATACTGAAAACCAAAGGACATTATAAATCTTACTTAAATCCACAAAATCAAAGATATGAACAGCAAACAAAAGATAGACGAAGAGGCCTCTGAGTAAAGGTTGCAGTTGCTTCATCATTCCATTGCCATGTTGTGCTGATGTGAATCCCAACCTAGCAATAACATTTCAGATTATGAAACTGGGTTTATTACTCAATAATATGACCCTTTTTTGAATGAAATTTAGTCCCATTTAATTCACAACTAGATTTTTGAGACAATATTCTGAAGACATTTCAGGGTGGTTCCCCCCCCCCCGCCAATAGAAATATTGCAGAAATTTAAATAAAACATGAAAACATAAAATTTAAAGTTTTTCATCAAATATTTTGCACTGGCCTAGTACTTACTATGAGCCAGATCATAGCCCCGCTCATGTAGCCATACAAGGATATGAGCGGAGTAAGACAACCCCACCTCAACTTGTGTGTGGTCTTTGTAGACCTGGGGTCTCAGCACAAAGAGTTAAACTGGTGCTGGGTGCCCAATACACATCTCTAAGCAACTAGGTGGCTTTGTTTTCTGTAGCTCCATCTTCAGCATGCCAGCCAGCACAGTTGAGCTATCATTGTGTTTAAGGCTAGAGTGTGTATGTAATTTGCTGCTAGCAAGAGCTAGTAGCAAATTACTTTCCCCTGGAGCAAACAAGGAGGAAAGGAACTGTGCTTCTCCACTCTACTCCTGGAAAGGCCTAGCCACATGCTGCAAATTAAAAAGGCCAAACTGTAGAAGTCCAAGATAGATGGGACTAGTTTGGTCAGTCACACTGTATGTAAAGAATTGTTATACAAACTATGCACAGTGCCAAGTAAAATGCTTACTTGTTATTTCTGGATAATATGGATTTATATTTCACCCCTATGAATAGATCCATCACTCTCATCTCATTGTATTATATAAAGCAGACATGTGAAATATTATATTGCTAAAGAATAGTCTTACTATTTAAAGTCACATGGAAATCAACAATGAAATCATGCATTCATTTCAATGAACTTTTTGTCAAAAATAATATATTACTAATAAAACTATTTATTTGCTATTGCCCAAATAACTCAGATGCAGTTGCTTTGAATAATAAAAAATGCATCAACTGTTTTATAGTATTTTACAGTATTCTTCCTCTATAATAGTTTACCATAAAACACGTTACACAATAATATTATAACAAAATTCCACTGAAGTTACTGGTGCAAGTATTCCATTCTTTCCAATTGGCTTAGCATAGCAAAAAACCAAACATGAAGTATACTACCTAGAATAACAGTGTGTAGTAAGGTTAAAAAAATACTAAAGAGCAATTTACTTGTTGGGTCATGTCATGTACTCATTCCTCAGGCAATAGATGTCAACAGGAGACCCATAGACATCAACAGGAGTACTGTCCAAGTAAAGAATGATGAAGGACTAACAGTCCTGGACTTCAGGTTTTAGTTCAGGTGAGACTCCAAAAGCTTGGTGTTGTATCTAAACTTATTGACTCTGTGCAACTGGCCTAGAACAGGACCTATCCTGTGGTTTGTCATGTCTAGAACTTGGAAACTGAAATTTCAGAAATTGATTAAAGTTTGGTGATAGAAATGCATGAAATTTAAAGGTGGCATAATTTTTTTTAAATAATTTTGCCTGTCCCTATCATTACTAAAACACTGACAAGCTGACATTTCTTTTTGCCATTCTAGAACTCCATGGGCATCATACATGATGGGTGTTTAGATACAATTCTGGTTCTACACCATCATCAATCCAATTTTTTCTCTGGATGTCATTTGTTTGATGTACGATATGTCAACAGGATTCAAAGAGGTTTTATATCTATATACACACACATACACAATCTTTATAAATTAGCAATTAACAGTTAATAATTTTCTGTGAAAAAATTGAAATCAGGGCTGCTACTGGTATGCCAAATTTCAGCCTGTTATGATGTGAAATAGCTGAGGTGTTATATAAGGGTATATAAATGCATAGTAAAAATAATAGGCAGTAAAATTGCACAGTAAGATGAGGTAGTAAAATTTCTTATTAAAGAATAGCTATTCTGCATACAAAGTGGATATTCTGAAAGGAATTAGTTATTTCAAACATTCTTGTTTTCAAAATACCGAGGCAGCAGCTTATAATTTTTATTTTAAATCTGAGTCATGATTTTGGCAAAATCTTGTAATCCCAAAATGCATGAAATAACAAAAAACTTGTTTTTTTATGTTCCTGTATTTAAAGTAATTTGTCCCCAACCAAGTTGGGGCATTAAACTGTGTTAGGAGAACTAGCTGTTGTAAACCAGGCATGACTGTTTTACAAACCATGATAAAAAAAATGCTTTTTAGATTAGAGAAGGGACTTGTTATGAAAACATGCTTTAATAATCTCTATTGGGAACTGACTCTTACTGGACATTTGCACATATGGCTATTTACACACATAGGTACAACGAGACTGGAGATTTGTCACATTTTATTATAACACAATTTGAAATGGCCATTCCAGCTTTGTATGTGTATTTGTGTTTCTGATAAGTGTTGGATTATTAGCCTTCTGACATCCCACAAACAGCTAGAGAACAAACAGCTTCTCAAGATTGCCATGCCAATATGTGCCAGGAGTGAGAACCTCTCAGTGTGAGAAGGTATTTCAGTCCATGGACCAAATGGGCATAGAGACTCACAGCTGAGCTTGTTAAAAAGCAGTGCTAATTAGGATGGTGTTTTTTGTGAGAGGTACAAGTGATCACATAACCCTACTTAGAGCTAAATAATTTTAGCTTTTTGGTTTTTAAGTAAAAATTCCATTAAAAAGGGAAAGCATTTTGGTCCATTTTGTCTCTAAAATAAAGCAGGAATCCTAATGTTCTGACAAGAAAGAATATTTTTGCATATTTCTGAGCTATACACATCATTACTTTTTAAATGTTTAATACGCTGGGTTAATGCACACTGTTACTTGCCCAAGTTCATGACACAAATAAGGCATGTAATTAAAGATCATTAAACATATTTCATTGGTCTTGTTTTACCCGAAAACATTCTCCCATTTTACAAATCAAGAGGCGTAGACAGCAGATTTATGGAGGGGAAAAATTATGCCAGATAGGCGCATCATCCTTTCATTTTGTTCCTATTTCTTTTAAGCACATTTACACCAGGGAACAATCCCTTCAGTAAGTATTTTTATTTAGCTCATTTTTTTCTCACATCTGTGTGTGTTAGACAGAAGCGCTGGGCATTCATAACTTGAGTCATTTCGTTTGTAGTTGCATTAATGATGCAAGAGTGTGGGATATAATGATCACTATGTATGTGCGGTGAAGACATCAAAGAAGATCCAGTTAAAGAACATAGAAGAAATACAAAAAAAATTCCTTTGACCTTTGCTTCTAAGTAACAGATGATTATGCAACTCATTTATAATTTACAATTGAAGAAACGTGGTTCATTTGCCTTCTTGGGGGCGGGGTGAGAGAACCCCTCTGAAACTATTGAGCAGTGATACAGAAAACAAGCAAACACTGTTAACACAGCCTGACTTCCACAACCCAGGACAAAACCTTCTATGAACCATTCTATCATCATATTTTGTGAGAAATCACTTTAAGGGTCTATGGGAAAGTATGCTAAAAGATATAACAGGAAAATAACAGAGTAGAATGAATGACACTAAATATTAAATTCTCAAACTTCACTATGTATGGAGTATAATGATCTCCCTTTACTAGTCAGATCACATCCTTGCCTGGAAATGTCTTATGCCTTACTCGGATGATATAGAAATATTATATTATTGGATTTATATAGTTTACCTATGCTTGGCTTTTTAATCCCAATATCTGAATGGATTAAGAAGATGAAAAAACAAGAGGTAGGCAAAGCAGATAAGGACAAAAATACAAAAGACTTGTCCCTCCCCTTCTCTCCTGCCAAACGTTTGCCCGTTCTTAGAAGTAAACTTAAGCCTTGAAGAATTGAAAACATTGGATCCTTTCTTTCAACATACCTTCTTCTGCTAACCAGATGGGAAGGCAACCAGTAATGCTGGAAATCTCATGAGAAAGTCTGGTCTATAGAGCTGATCAAGACATTTCAGAATTCAAAATTCTGATGAAAAAAATATGAATTTTTCACAAAAATATTAGTCAATTTTGACAAGTTCAATTGTTTTCATGAGATTTTCAGCCCACTTGTGCTGACCCAAGAGGTGTGCATAGTTTGGAAATACATCTGAATTTTTAGATTCTTATCTGAACAGAACAAGAACTCTGAACCTCTTGTAATGCTCCCATCATTAGAAACAATTCTTATTTTCTCACAGGATTAACAAATGCTAAGAGGAAGATTATTTTAACTGGAGGTTCTTCAAGATGTGTGGTCCCTATCTGTATTCCACTGTGGGGGGTTATGCATGCACATCATGCACCTGGAGTCAGAGAATTTGAAAGTAGTGTCTGTTGGTTGATGAATGTGTCCTGGCTCACCTTGTGTGTCCAACCGAGATGATAAAGGGTGGTGTGGACCAATCACTTCATCAGTTCCTTTTCCACCATGAATCAGATAAGATCCAAAATAGAGGGGAAGGAGGGTGGGTAGTGGAATACAGATAGGGACCACATGCCTTGAAGAACCTCCAGTTACAGTAAGTAACTTCTCTTCTTCTTCTTCTTCTTCTTCTAGTGATACTCCCTATTGTATTTAACTGTGGGTGATGGAGAAGTACCACCCAAGTAGGAACAGAATGTGTGGATGAAGACAGTAGCATTGGTCAGAGAACAGCCATCCCACAGGTGGCATCAGCAACTAAATACTGTACCGGGGCATAATGCCTTACAAATGTGTGGATGGAGCTCCATGTGGCAGCTTTACAGCTATCCTAGGAGGGTATTTCCTGGAGAAACGCTATGGTAACTGGTTGAGCTCTAGTGGAATGAGCTCATAACCTTGTAGGGGGAAGGACATTCAAGAGCTGATAAAGTAGAATGCAACCAGATATCCATTTGGAAATTCTCTGGGTGGAGATGGTACGCCCTCTGACTCGCTTCACTACAGCAACAGTCTCAAGGACTTCCTGGTTGGTTTTGTTCTCTGCAGGTAAAAGGCTAAGGCTTGTTGGCCATTGCACAAACATGCGGTTTCAGGAAGAATACAGGTAAGTGAATGGATTGGTTAAGGTGAAATTCAAATCACTTTAGGGATAAATTCCAATCACTTTAGGGATAAATTTGGGATGTAGGTGTAAAGAAACTTTATCTTTGTGGAACACAGTGTATGGAGGGTCTGCCATCATTGTTCCAAGTTCACTGACCCTCCTCACCAATGTGATGGCTACAAGAAAGGTGATCTTCATGGAGAGGAGCCTTTAGCAAGTAGCTAAACACTCAAAAAGGGGGGCATTGTCAGTACTGAAAGAACAGGATTCAAGTGCCATTGGACCACAATCTTTTCAGGAGGTGGGAAAGCTCTTATCAGGTCTTTCCAGAATTGATTGGTTAGTGGGTATGCAAAAATAGTGTAGCCTTCAGTAGGTGGATGGAATGCACTGATTTCTGCTAAGTGGATTTGCAAGGAGCTGAGGGAGAGACCAAATGTCTTCAAAGATAGGATATAGTCTAAGAGAGTGGAATATACATCTCTTCTGGTGGAATGACTCTTTGTTTTATCCAGGGGAGGTCCTCGATGGTATTCTGGACCTCCCAGGGGAACCCTGAGGCATGAAGCCAGGACTCCCTTTGCATAACAATGGCAATAGCCATGGCTATAGAGGTAGTATCAGCCACATTGACTACAGATTGGAGGATAGTTCTGGCTATTAATTAACTTTCTTCTATCAGAGCTTGGAAACTAATATGATTCTGCTGTGGGAGGCCATTGGTGAATTCCTCAAACTAAGTATAGTTAAGGAAATAATATTTAGCCAATTGCGCTTGATAATTGGTTATTGTGAATTGAAGACTGGAACACGAGAAAACCTTCCTCCCCAGTAGATCTAAATGTTTACCCTACTTGTCTGTGGGAGTAGATCTGGGATGTTATTGCCTGGACCTTTCCAAAGTGGCCTGAACCACCAACAAGTTGGGAGTTGGGTGAGAGAATAAGAATTCTGAGCCCTTAGCCAGCACATAGCATCTTTCCATCCTTTTGAGGGTAGGAGCACAGGTGGTGGGGGTATGCCACACTCTCCTAGACAGCTCCAGTATGGCATCATTGACAGGGAAGGCAATTCTTGTAGGCCCAGAAGTATGGAGGATATCGAAAAGCCTGTGTTAGGAGTCCTGGATCTTCTCTAGTGGAATCTGAAGTTCCCTGATGACTCTGCAGAGAAGGCCTTGGAACTGCCTGAAGTCAACCAGGGGGAAAGGGATGTCAAACTTACCTCTTCATCCAGCGATGGTGATGGTAGTCTGGCCAGTTCTTATGGAACCAGAGCATAGTACTCCTTCTCCCCTATCGGAGCCAGGGGAAAATTTGATGGTTCCCTCAGAGGGAAGAAAGGTGATTACTCCCTGGCAGATCGGATAGATTCTGAAGAGGGATACTCATCCCAGGGTCACCAATATGGCCAGTAGGATGGGTTGACAGATGGTCACGGAGGTCCCCATGACTGAGTCAGGGGAGGCAATGGTTGGTCCCAGGGCCATGTGGATCTCCTGGGGAATGGGTAAGGGCGGTATGGGAGAAGCGGTTCATCTGAGGGATCCGAATCTCCCAAGAAGAAAAAGCCTGACTTGGGTTAAAGTGGTGGTACCGCTTGTGCTGTTGGAGAGGTGTAAGTTGTCTATGGGGGGCGCCAATAGGCTCTGTTCTGCAGGCAGGTCTCTTGGACGAGATATAAGCTCCCTGGAAATGGAAGGTCCCGATGGAGCGGATATTCTGAACAGAAAGCAAAAGTGTCCTGTGGTGTAGCTATGGATCTGGATCTCCCTGGTGTAAAGGGGACTCTTTCTGTCAGGGCAGTTGGTGCCAGCAATGATGATGTTATCTGATAGCTGTTGGTCTTTGCCAGTGGTGGAGGGTTCCAGGTCTTGTGAAGAGCTGGGGATGGTGGTACCGATGGAGCACGGGGTGGAACCCAATGTTTCTGAGCTTTCTTGTGCCTGTGGGACTTAGGACATACTAAGTGCTCATGGGCCGAACTGGTGGATTTGCTTGCAAGCATGTCGGATTTCTTTGACGTGGATTTAGAGGAAGGCTTAGTCCCATGCTTATGTGAGTACTTCCTATGTCCTGCAGTGGGGTCTGTGGGGATGGATTCTCTAGCACAGAGTTGAACTTTGCAGTGGGAGGCACACTCCGTGCTGATTCAGGCTGATGTACAGGGGGGTTCCGTGGCCTGAATCTGATTGGGGTCTCATGGTCATCTTCATGAGATACTTGCAGAGACAAAGTGTCTACCCTTCTTAGGTATGGCTGGGGAAGGACTGGCAAATACTGCATTGAGTTTCGATGTGAGCTTCTCCCAGGCAGTAGAGGCAGTGTTGATGGTTGTCACTGAACGAAAAGGATCACAGGCAGGAAGCACAGAGTTTAAAGCGCAGATTCCTGGGCACAGGCCAATGGCCAAACAGGGTACAGGGCGAAGGGGGTAGCCTGTAGCCTAATTTAACTCTGAAGGACACTAAAAACTACTAGATCTAAAAAAGTTATTAAGAACTATTAAAATTTTGAACTATTTACAACTGAATTAATATTGTTTTTCAGAATGGCATCAGAACTGAGGACACAAAAGGTTCTGAAAACCCAGTTTTCTCCTCAAAGTAATTGTCACTGTGAACCCATAGAAACAGCTTCGCTTTTATGGGTTCATTCCAGCATTTCATAAAAATGCCAAGAATGTTAGTGAAACTGTTCATTTTATTTACCATTTTTTTTGTGTTTTATGGTCCAGAAGTTGGGGGCCCATGCATGGGACTTGGGAAAACTAGGTTCCGTTCCCTTCTCTGTCACAGACTTCCTGTGTAGCCTTGGGCAAGTCATTTAGGCTTGGATGCACAAGATTTAGACACCAAGTCCATGTTTCAGGCACCTAGGTCCCTGTTTTAGCACTATTGTGATGCACAAAACTCTTGCAAAACCCTCTAGGCACCTAAACTCACTCAGTGACTATGTTTTTGAAGTAAAAGATCTCTAGACATCTAAGTTTCTGCATTGGGCATAAAGACTGCTGCCTCTCTCTGGGCATCCAGGCATTATCTACTGCTGAAGCCCCAGCACAATTCACAAAACAGGGGAAGATAGGTCTTTAGCCATCTGAGGTGCATGCAGGGCTCAATCAGGAAGGGACCTTCTAAGCATGCCTACCGGATCAGGCCCTGCATGTGAGATCACAAAAAACAGTTGGGCGGGGGGCGAGGAGCAGTTAATTTCCCTCATAACTTTTAGCTCAGTGGTTAAAGAACTCATTTGGGCTTTGGGAGATCCCCAGTTCAAGTCCTTCTTCCACCTGATGGGGAGAAGGGATTTGAAGTAGGCTTTACCATCATCTCTCAGGTGAGTGCTCTAATCACTGGGCTATGGGATACTCTGAGGTGGGCTTCTCAGTCTCTCCTGTTGAAGCTGTTTCACTATTGCTAAATAATTTACAAATTAAGTGCAAAATTCAGAGGTTTTATTCCTTCTGCAGGTGCAAATCTGATTGTAACCTTAAGTATGGAGTAACTACCTATGGCTCTGTAATATATATGGTTAGCCAGGATTTGCATAGGGTTTGGCTCTCATTGAATTCCAATAACATTCAGGCACCTAACTCACTTTGGCTCCTTGGAAAATCCCAGCCAAGATTCCCAGCAGCTATGTTTAAAACCCTATTTGTTTCTCTCTGTCCAGCGATTCACTTATTGGAACAGTACATATTCTTTACCCCACATTGTGACACACGGCCAGAAATGGTTATACAACTAGCAGGCTAATTGACCCAGAATCAACCTTTAGAGACATATTAGTAGACAATAGTTGTGTTTTTTGTGTGTTTACATATATAAAGCTCATCATTTCTACTATGAAACTGACCTAAGAACTCTATTCATAGCTGTATGTATGATAATCTTTTAAACAATACTCACTCTCTTTTCTTTTTAAACAAATTTTAGTTTAGTTAATAAGAATTTGTTGTAAGTGTATATTTGGGTAAGATTTTAAATATTCATTAACCTGGTGGGTAATGTGTCCAATCCTTTGGGATTGGTAGAACTTTTATATGATAAACGAGATTTTCAGTAATCCTCATCATATTTGACTTGGCTGTCTGGGTGAGAGCTCAAGGCTGGGTTGCTTTAAAGGAACTGTGTTTTGGCTTCTGGGTAACCAGTAAGGTGTTGTAGAAGCTGTTTTGTTGCTGGCTTGGTGAATCTAAGTATTAGAATAACCACCATTTGCGGGCTTTGTCTGCCCCATTCTTTGTAGTTTGCCCTGATTGAGCAATCTCACAGTGTCCCCCCATCACATGTGTCAAGTTTCAACCATTTCATAGTCCTCTTGTACACTGGATCAATACTTAATTATAAGTAGGATGTTTGTGGAGTTTGAAAAGCTTTGGAACCACAGGTAATTATTAGTCTCATATTACTGTAGTTTTGGTCTTTCACATATCCTGGTATACTTTCTTTGCCCTTTTCAACTTGCTACAAATATTTTGTAATTATTACGTGTATATGACTCATTAATATTGCTGTACATTATTAATGGATTGCTCTCTTAGAACTCAATAAAAAAATCAAAACCCTTTATGAAAGGTGTTACTATAAAAATAGTGACTTTTCATATTTAATATCTCTGAAGCTTTGCTTTGTCAAAAGACCAAAACAATAAGATTATACCATAGGCTAATAGTGTGATGTCTCTTCTGTTGAATTGTTTGCATTTTCAGCAACAGCTAAAATAAGTAATTTTATTTTATTTTCTTAATTTTCATATGTTTAAAAATGGCCAAACTGACTTTCTCCCCAGATGCAAATTTTAATGGCACAAATCTAAATCTCTAAAAACAGTTTTATAATCCAAGTACTGACACAAGCTTAACTCTGCTGTCTTGGTTGGTGATATTATAAAATGACCTAGATTTGAGTAATCATCCTCCTTTCCCCAAAAGTTGACCAATTCAGGTCTCACTTGTGTCACAGGTGGAAATTTTAATGTATCAGGTTACAAGGTTAGGGAATAGCATCATAGAATCATAGAATAACAGAGTTGGAAGGGACCTCTGGAGGCCATCTAGTCCAACCCCCTGCCCAGAGCAGGACCAATCCCAACTAAATCATCCCAGCCAGGGCTTTGTCAAGCCTGACCTTAAAAACTTCTAAGGAAGGAGATTCCACCACCTCCCTAGGTAACACATTCCAGTGTTTCACCACCCTCCTAGTGAAAAAGTTTTTCCTAATATCCAACCTAAACCTCCCCCACTGCAACTTGAGACCATTACTCCTTGTCCTGTCATCTGCTATCACTGAGAATAGTCTAGATCCATCCTCTTTGGATCCACCTTTCAGGTAGTTAAAAGCAGCTATCAAATCCCCCCTCATTCTTCTCTTCCACAGACTAAACAATCCCAGTTCCCTCAGCCTCTCCTCATAACTCATGTGTTCCAGTCCCCTAATCATTTTTGTTGCCCTTCGCTGGACCCTCTCCAATTTCTCCACATCCTTCTTGTAGTGTGGGGCCCAAAACTGGACACAGTACTCCAGATGAAGCCTCACCAATGTTGAATAGAGGGGAATGATCACAATCCTCGATCTGCTGGCAACTTCACTCCACAGGTGAAAAACCTAGACTGTTTGGTCAACCAAGTGTGAGTTGATTTACAGCTTATAAGTATTTGCAGATAAAGCGTGCATATGTCCTCCTCTCGGATTGATTTTTTCCCTTGTTAGACTTTTAGACTCAGTACAACTGAGAATATTCCAATCTCAGAACATGTCCATTCATATTATCCCTTCAGGTCAAAACAAACGGAGATTGAGTTCACTTTTATAACAGGAAACAAGTTTTTGTGATCAGAGCATGTGAAAGAGAAATGACCATTATGTTGGGAATCCAATCAGAGCTTGGTGAATTCACCCAGAACAGTTTAGGAAACCTCTAAGGCATTCACAATGAGGGATGATAATTTCATTCAGTTGCCAGACTGAAAAAAAGGTATGATCAAACTGCAAAAAGAGCTGGAGCTTAAATTAAATCCTAAGAAAAGATCTTACAAAAAACAACCCCTCCAAGGCTAATCAAGTTGAATTAAAAACTGTTAAATCAGCTCATGAGCAACTATTATCACAGAGTGCTCATATATCATCACTTCTACTAGCCAAATATAAGATATATGAAAAGATGGAATACAGCCAACAGTATGTTATCACATTTACTAAAAGGAAATCAAATCTCCTGCCTAACATCAGAAATTAAAAATCAAACAGGGAGCCAAATTACTCATAATAGAGATATTAATAAAGTTCTCAGCATTTTCTATAAAGTCCTGGATAATGCTATATTTTGTAAAGAAATATGGTAAATCTTTTTAGGGTGTTTCAACAAGATTAAATTAAACATGAAGCGACAATCCCACCTAAAGATATTTCTGAACTGTGACTTCTGACTTAAAGGAGACTCAAATGGTTTTGATTATTATGATATATTTAGTGAACTATTCACACACTCCTTAATCTCTTGAATGGATCTTTGAGGGAACAGTATCTAGATGAAATTCTAAATAAATGCATACATCTGACTGAACTATAAAATAAAAATTTAAAGATCCAGGGAGTTATGCTTCCTGTAGCTCTTGATTGTTTTTGAATACAGACATCGTAATATTAATGCAAGCCCTCAATGAGATTGCAACCCTTATTAGACAGAATTTATGAATTATGACCAGATTGGATTTGTCTGCAACAGAAATCAGTCCACATTAAGGGAGGGTGGGGGGGGGGGGGGCTAGGTCACTGTTTGGAGCTAGTGATATATTGCAAAAGAGGTGTTTAAAAAGTAGTGGGGTTGGATAGGTTTCACAGACCGTAAATTTGTGTTGCAGAATTTTTATTACTGGTGATGATGCATGAAAAGTCAGGAACGCAGGACAGAAACTAAGAAGTCATCTTTTTACTTGGAAACTGATCATGTGCAATATGGAAATCATTGTCATTTTAAAATCCCTCCTCATATTAGAGAACTTTCATTTTGTTGTTGTTGTTGCTTTGTAACAACAAGCAAAATGTGACTTAAGATACAGAGGTGTTTGTTGTTGTTTTTAAATGTGGCCCATAATTGCTCTCATTTTTATTAGGGATGAGAAGTCCATGGAGACTACAAGTCCCAATACCCAGTGCCCAATTTTGATTCAAGTGACCTAACACAAGTACTTAGAACAAGATAAACTTGATCTAAATGTGGGTTCCTCCGGTTAGGGCCTAGCATTTGGAGTAGGTGTATGAGGTGTATGAGAATGAGTGCATGTGTGTACGTACACACAGTACTGTATTCCTCTGTGTGATGGTCTTTGCTCAGGAGTTGGTCGGTAGGGGAGTGTCACTTAGTGGTCAGGGCTCAGGCCTATGACATGTAGGGGATTGTTGGTAGGGGCGCCAGGCCCTCCCACTCCACCGGGATCTGACCCAAGGACATGGAGGGATGCTTAAGGCTGTGATTGTCCCCAGGTCACCATTTGGGTTTAGAAGGCATGAAGTATCTCCGCTCACCACAAAGCACCTTCTGGTGGCTGCATATAGCGTAGTAGCTCTTTTCCTCAATCGGGTGGCAACTGCCTCCTTCTGTGGTATGGCCCACCCTCCTGGGCAAGCTTAGTCCTAGGGCTTTCTCCTGCTGGGGCAGTCCAAACAAAATAAAGGGGAATTAACAAAACTCAGAGTCCACATAAGAGGGAGAGGACAATGCTTCCTTCTCAGGCTGTCTCTGTAGCAGGCTCTCCCTTCCCTCAGGGAGGGACCTTTGGGCAGTTGTCATGGGGAGAGATTCTGCCTTTCCTTCAGCTCTCCTCTGCTGGAGCTGCAGGTTGGCTCTTTTCCCTGCTCCCCTGCCTCTTAACTCCTCTTCCAGTTGGAGCATTTCCTACAGGTGTGGTGGGCCAGGGCTGGCTGATCTTAGAGCAATTCCTTAACCCCTTGTTGTCCAGAGTGCAGTTTGTATATCCCATCATAATCTAGTTTTAGAAGTTCTGTTACATCCTCTTTGTCCTACAGGATTTGAATAATGTCTCATTTGTGTGTGATGTGGAGGAATTGCTTTTTTATTTTCAAGGTAGATTAACGCAATATATACTGAATATTATTTGTAATGTGGTACTGGCACCAAAAGCCTCAGTCAGCATTAAGACTCCATTGCACTGTGCACAGCAAAAACACGTAAGAAGTCATCACCTCTATTTTTAATTATATGAAGCAGCAAACAATCTTAAAGGTCCTAATGAAAGCAACTTTGAAGACTGGACTAAGAGTTCAGGAGAAACTGAACATAAGTGGATGGTTTATGCTGGTAAATTTTGCTTTGGGTGTTTGTGATGGGTATGGCCTTGACCACCCAATATAAATTGTGTGTGCTATATAAAAAGTGATGACTATGAATTAATACTGAAGGATGAGTTGTACCCTATGATAAATTCCCTTTGTTCTATTCCAGCAGCACAGAGGATATACAGCTTCCTGGAACAGACTTTGTGCTACTGCCTTCCTGTCCTTTTTGAATTTCCATTCCATAGCACATTCTAAAATGTTAGGGGTGCTAATGAGAGTTGTGTGATTATAAATAAATAGATAAGGCACCAGACAGTAAATGGCACTCAAGAATATACAACATAGTTCCTGGAGTTTGCAGGACTGATTAAAGCTTCTGCTTGTACATGGCAACTGGCTTTCTTCCTGCATCTCTTTACATCAGCCCTTCACACAAAGAAAAAGAGGTCCTGGGGTCCAGAAAATCCTCAGCTACTGGAAGAACTCATCTGGAACTCTTCCTGCTGGTGTAAATCAAACAGTCCCAAGGCTACTGTAATATAGACAAGGAGCCAAATCACCCCTAGGGTTGGGGGGAGAAACAGAAAGATAACATAACAGCACCTGCATCCCTCCCCTCTTCCATAGGTCAGGTGAACTGAAATAAAGTGTGTGTTTATCATCTGGCAATTCATAGAATCATAGACTTTAAGGTCAGAAGGGACCATTATGATCGTCTAGTCTGACCTCCTGCACAACGCAGGGCACAGAATCTCACCCACCTACTCCTGTAACAAACCTCTAACCTATGTCTGAGCTATTGAAGTCCTCAAATCATGGTTTAAATACTTCAAGGTGCAGAAAATCCTCCAGCAATGACCCGTGCCCCACGCTGCAGAGGAAGGCGAAAAACCCTCAGGGCCTCTTCCAATCTGCCCTGGAGGAAAATTCCTTCCTGACCCCAAATATGGCGATCAGCTAAACCCTGAGCATGTGGGCAAGACTCACCGGCCAGACACGCAGGAAAGAATTCTCTGTAGTAACTCAGATCCCACCCCATCTAACAGCCCATCACAGGCCATTGGGCATATCAACCGCTAATCATTGAAGATCAATTAATTGCCAAAATTAGGCTATCCCTTCATATCATCCCTTCCATAAACTTATCAAGCTTAGTCTTGAAGCCAGATATGTCTTTTGCCCCCACTGCTTCCCTTGGAAGGCTGTTCCAGAACTTCACTCCTCTGATGATTAGAAACCTTCATCTAATTTCAAGTCTAAACTTCCTGATGACCACTTTATATCCATTTGTTCTTGTGTCCACATTGGTGCTAAGCCTAAATAATTCTTCTCCCTCTGTGATATTTATCCCTCTGATATATTTATAGAGAGCAATCATATCTCCCCTCAGCCTTCTTTTGGTTAGGCTAAACAAGCCAAGCTCTTTGAGTCTCCTTTCATAAGACAGGTTTTCCATTCCTCGGATCATCCTAGTATTCCTTCACTGTACTTGTTCCAGTTTGAATTCATCTCTCTTAAAAATGGGAGACCAGAACTGCACACGATATTCCAGATGAGGTCTCACCAGTGCCTTGTATAACAGTATGAACACCTCCTTATCTCTACTGGAAATATCTCGCCTGATGCATCCCAAGACCACATTAGCTTTTTTCACAGCCATATCACACTGGCGGCTCCTAGTCATTCTGTGATCAACCAATACTCCAAGGTCCTTCTCCTCCTCTGTTACTTCGAAGTGATGCGTCCCCAGTTTATAACAAAAATTCTTGTTATTAATCCTGAAATGCATGACCTTACACTTTTCACTATTAAATTTCATCCTATTACTGTTACTCCAGTTTACAAGGTCATCCAGATCTTCCTGTATGATATCCCGGTCCTTCTCTGTTTTGGCAATACCTCCCAGCTTTGTGTCATCTGCATACTTTATTAGCACATTCCCACTTTTTGTGCCAAGGTCAGTAATAAAAAGATTAAATAAGATTAGTCCCCAAACTGATCCCTGAGGAACTCCACTAGTAACCTTCTTCCAGCCTGACAGTTCACCTTTCAGTATGACCCATTGTAGTCTCCGCTTTAACGAGTTCCTTATCCAGCTTTCAATTTTCATATTGAAACCCAACTTTTCCAATTTAGCTAATAATTCCCCATGTGGAACCATATCAAATACCTGACTGAAATCGAGGTAAATTAGATCCACTGTGTTTCCTTTGTCTAAAAAATTCTGTTACCTTCTCAAAGAAGGAGATCAGGTTGGTTTGGTATGATCTACCTTTTGTAAAACAATGTTGTATTTTGTCCCAATTACCATTGACCTCAATGTCCTTAACTACTTTCTCCTTCACATTTTTTTCCAAGACCTTGCATACTGCAGAGGTCAAACTCACAGGCCTGTAGTTGCCCAGATCACTTTTTTTCCCTTTCTTAGAAATAGGAACTATGTTAGCAATTCTCCAGTCATACGGTACAACCCCTGAGTTTACAGATTCATTAAAAGCTTGCAATTTCATGTGTCAGTTCCTTTAATATTCTTGGATGAAGATTATCTGGGCCCCCCGATTTAGTCCCATTAAGCTGTTTGAGTTTGGCTTCTACCTCGGATGTGGTAATATCTACCTCCATATCCTCCTTCCCATTTGCCGTCCTACAATAATCCCTAAGCTCCTCATTAGCCTCATTAAAGACTGAGGCAAAGTATTTGTTTAGCTATTGGGCCATGCCTAGATTATCCTTAACCTCCACTCCATCCTCAGTGTTTAGCGGTCCCACTTCTTCTTTCTTTGTTTTCTTCTTATTTATATGGCTATAGAACCTTTTATTATTGGTTTTAATTCCCTTTGCAAGGTCCAGCTCTACAGGGCTTCTGGCCTTTCTCACTTTATCCCTACATGTTCTGACCTCAATAAGCTTTCCTTGCTAATCCTTCCCATTTTACACTCCTTGTAGGCTTTCTGCTTTTTATTAATCACCTCTCTGAGATGGTTGCTCATCGAGCTTGGTCTACAACACCTGCCTATGAATTTTTCCCCTTTCTTGGGATGCAGGCTTTTGATAGTTTCTGCAACTTTGACTTGAAGTAATTCCAGGCCTCCTCTGCCTTTAGGTCCACAAGTTCTTCAGTCCAATCCACTTCCCTAACTAAATTTCCTTAATTTTTTAAAGTTAGCTCTTTTGAAATCAAAAACCCTAGTCACAGATCTATTTTTGTTTATCCTTCCATTTAGTTTGAATTGAATTAGCTCATGATCGCTCGAACCAAGGTTGTCCCCTACAACCATTTCTTCTATGAGGTCCTCACTACTCACCAAAACCAAATCTAAAATGTCATCCCCTCTTGTTGGTTCAGCGAAGTTATCCATCAGCTATATCCAACTTGGCGAAGGTATCCATCAGCTATTGCATCCAGGAAAATCTGAGCCCTATTATTATTACTAGCATTTGTCCTCCAGTCTATATCTGGGAAGTTAAAGTCTCCCATGATCACACAATTCCAATTAGTATTTACCTCTTTAAAAACATTAAAGAGGTCTCTACCCATATCGGATCCTGGCGGTTTATAGCACACCCCAAGCACTATCCCAGGGGAGGCTCTAATAGCTTTCTTTCCCAATGTGATTTTTGCCCAGACAGACTCTGTTTTATCCATTCCATCACTTCTTATTTCCTGACAGTCTACCTCATCATTGATATACAATGCTACTCCACCGCCTTTGCCTTTATTTCGGTCTTTCCTAAACAGCACATATCCTTCAATACCTGTAGTCCAGTCATGACTACTATTCCACCATGTTTCTGTTATCCTTATAATATCTGGTTTCACTTCCTTCACCAGTAGCTCTAGTTCCTCCATTTTGTTACTTAGGCTCCTTGCACAAACATCTTAATTTTTGCTGTTTGGCCTCGCTCACATTCTTTACCCAATTGGGCACAGACATTTTATTTCCAGTATCACCTATTAGACTGGTATGTACACTACCCTTCCTCCTTATGTCCATTCTCCTACCCACAGCGATATCCTTTCTTACTTCGTTTTCTTCCCTCTCAATGTTAAAATCCGGCGTAGACATTACCTGGACATCTCCCAACCATCTCCCCCAGATTCCTAGTTTAAAGCTTTCTTGATCAGTTTTGCCATCCTCCATCCTAGAAATTTATTTCCCTCCCTCCTCAGGTGAAGTCCATCCCGAGAGAACAGTCTTCTGTCCATGAATGCTTCCCAGTGGCCATACATCCCAAAGCCCTCCTTATAGCACCACTACCTGAGCCATCTGTTGAGCATCATAATCTTGTCACACCTTTGTTGCCCTTCTCTAGGAATAGGCAGAATCCCACTGAAGATCACTTGAGCCTTGATTTCCTTGAGCGTCTTCCCCAGCCTGGCATAGTCTCCCCTGATACATTCCAGCAAGAATCTAGCTGTATCATTTGTTCCCACATGAAGGAAAATCAGTGGATACTTTCCCACTCCCGTTAGGATCCTCTTCAGCCTCAGGTCCACATCCCGTATCTTAGCACCCAGCAGACAGCACACCCTTCTGTTCTCTGGATCAGCTCTTGTTACAGGCCTGTCTATTCTTCTCAGTAATGAGTCCCCAGTCACATAGACCTGGCTTTTCCTGGCGATCGTGCGATTCTCCAGTATATCCCCTGTTCCCTCTGGCTGCAAATCCTCTCGATTCCTATTGTCCCTTGCAATCCTCTGAAACCCATCCCATATCCTCCTTGGTGTTGTTATAGCCATTGACTCTTGCCCTCTTCCTATAGTATTGGTTGATCATAGGATGACTATGAGCTGCCAATGTGATATGGCTGTGAAAAAAGCTAATGTCGTCTTGGGATGCATCAGGAGAGGTATTTCCAGTAGGGATAAGGAGGTTTTAGTACCGTTATATAAGGCACTGGTGAGACCTCACCTGGAGTACTGTGTGCAGTTCTGGTCTCCCATGTTTAAGAAGGATGAATTCAAACTGGAACAGGTACAGAGAAGGGCTACTAGGATGATCCGAGGAATGGAAAACTTGTCTTATGAAAGGAGACTCAGGGAGCTTGGCTTGTTTAGCCTAACTAAAAGAAGGCTGAGGGGAGATATGATTGCTCTCTATAAATATATCAGAGGGATAAATACCAGAGAGGGAGAGGAATTATTTAAACTCAGTACCAATGTGGACACAAGAACAAATGGATATAAACTGGCCACTAGGAAATTTAGATTAGAAATTAGACGAAGGTTTCTAACCATCAGAGGAGTGAAGTTTTGGAATAGCCTTCCGAGGGAAGTAGTGGGGGCAAAAGATCTATCTTGCTTTAAGATTAAACTCGATAAGTTTATGGAGGAGATGGTATGATGGGATAACATGGTTTTGGTAATTAAATATTCATGGTAAATAGGCCCAATGGCCTGTGATGGGTTTTAGATGGGGTAAGATCCAAGTTACCTGGGAAAGAATTTTCTGTAGTATCTGGCTGATGAATCTTGCCCATATGCTCAGGGTTTAGCTGATCGCCATATTTGGGGTCGGGAAGGAATTTTCCTCCAGGGCAGATTGGAAGAGGCCCTGGAGGTTTTTTGCCTTCCTCTGTAGCATGGGGCACGGGTCACTTGCTGGAGGATTCTCTGCTCCTTGAGGTCTTTAAACTACAATTTGAGGACTTCAATAGCACAGATATAGGTGTGAGGTTTTTTTTGTAGGAGTGGTGGGTGAAATTCTGTGGCCTGCGTTGTGCAGGAGGTCAGACTAGATGATCATAATGGTCCCTTCTGACCTAAATATCTATGAATCTATGAATCTATAGGGCTAGCTGCTCTTCTCTTCTTCCTTGCCCTCTCACCTTCAGTGACCACCTGCTGTGCCCCTTCTTCATTTTCCAACTCCGCAAACCTATTCCTGAGCTCCGTTTCTCCTTCACTAGCTCGTCTTTTCCTCTGCCTGGGTCTCTTTGTCACATGCTTCCACTGTCCACTTTCGTCACCCAGCAGTATCCCCTCAGAGTTCTTTGGTCCTGCTTCCACCTGCAAGTCTGAGCTTTTCCCTTGAGCGTCCTCATGTCTTTGCTCCATCGTCCATTCCAACCCCCTTCTAAACTCGACCAGAGTTTCCACCTGCATCTCCAATCCTCAGATCTTTTCTTCCATCAGCTCTATCAGGCAGCACTTCATGCAGACGAAACTCTCTTCAGGTACCCCCTCCTGGATCATGTACATGCCGCAGCTTCTACACCCAGTCATCTTCATTGTGTCTTCCACTGCTTGGGTCACTCCCACTGCTGCCTCTGTATCTGTCATCGCCTTCTCACCTAAGTCCTGTTAGTCCGGAAAACACAAACCAAACCAAAACACCACCACCCACAGCAAAACAAACCCCCAATGAGCACCAAAACACTGCCAGACCACCACACACTCCCTTCACTAGCCTGTCTGTTCCTCTGCCTGGCTCTCTTAGTCTTCCCCCCAAACTCCCCTTACAAACTCCCACCCAAACTCCCCTGTTTACAGCTCTATTTGCTGGCTCCTGTGCCGCTGTACCTGTTGTGCCACTGTAGCTGTCTGTGCCGCTGCCTGCCTGACTGGCTGGCTACCTTTATAGGACCCCTAGTCAGAGAAGCCCCGCCCCCTAATCAGGGTTCAGCATCTCTCCCAGCACACTGCCCCTGCCAGCCTCTATAAATACCAATATACATACCTACAGATACCTTCTCCTCCAACAGAACTCCCATTCAAACTCCCCTGTTTACAGCTCTGTTTGCTGGTTTCCATCAGGATTCAAGCTGAACAGAGAAAAGTAATCCATTTTTCTGTCAGATTTTGGTATTTCTAAATTTGGTGTAGTTCCCATTTGGAACAACCCCCACAAAATTTCAGAATGTGCTGTGAAATGGAAATTCAAAAAAGAACGCAACTCTCGATCCTGGGAGCCCTGTGTTCCCCAGCTCAGAGGCAGGTCATCTGGTGGTCTGCTCTGGAAGCAACAGACTCTGGAAGTCCTAGGAAATGAGGCTGTCAAGGAGCCAGAAGCCTGTGAGCCAGCACACCCAGAGCTCCCAGAGTCCCAGCTACCTGTTATTGTGCCTGATGGGGAATTGGGAGGCTGCAAGCCCAATGGAGCCAATATCCTATGGGCTTGGGAGCCAGGGCTTGCAGGCTCCTGGATCCACATCAAATTGTTTGACAAGCTGAGGAGAAGCTGGAGTCTGGGAGCTCAGAAGTCAGGGCCTCCAAACTCTTGGCTTCCTGTCAGTCTGCAGGTGGTCTACTGAGCAGCTAAGCAGGTAACCATGCGGCCTACCACAACTTACTCAAAATCCAACAGGCTCCTGGAAACATCTTGATTTTGATGAATCAGCATTGGATATGAGAGAACTTGTAGAGGATATGGCTCTAAATAGGATGCTCTTTCATTTACAGGATAAGGTTTCACCTTTTGAAAGGAATAAAGTTGGCAGAGGGCAACATTTTAAAAACATCATTCATAAAATCCAAAAAATTATATGGTACATGAGATGTCTCCAGCCACACATGGGTAAGCAATACATGTACAGATAGGAAATCTAAGGCTCAGAGAAGTTTGGTGATTTCTTTAAGAGGCTCACTGGATAAGTTGATTTCAGCATGGGACATAAGGCAAAAGTCCTGGGCTCTAATTCTGATACTGATTTACTTTGTGATCCTCAGCAAGTCATCTTTCCTATTTTTTCCTTTGTAAAATGTAGGTAATAATATCTATGGACTAGATAATAAATGTAAAGTTCTGTATGAAGGTGCAAAGAAATGTCAAGGCTAGCTAGTGGAAGAGGTGGGAATAGAACTCATGACCATGCTTTTCAAAATTGACACATACACTGACAGATTTACATGAAATAGGATTCTCAAGTTTTCACAGGTGTGATGGTGCGCCTGCCCCACACTGGGCTCTAAGCAGTTAATAGAGCCCTATGGAGGCTGCACAGGAGTCAGCCAATCAGAGAAGGACTGAAGGGAGCAGCCAAGCAGGCCCATACAAAAAGGGAGGGCAGAAAAGGAAAGTTCTCTGCCCGGAGTGGAAGGACTGTGTCCCTAGAGGGCTGAGACAACTGCCAGCACCCTGGACAGAGCAGTGCTGCTAGAAGGGACTGGGGGAGCGAGAGACAGCTCCTGGATGGCTGCTGGGGTTTGCAGGATGAGGCCCTGAAGCAAGGGCAAAGAGGATGTTGGGGCCATGAGGAAGTGGCCAGACAATTCTCTGCAGTAGCCACTAAGGGAAGTGGCTGAACAGTGGACTGCAGGTTCCCTGGAAGGAGGGGAGCACAGTGTGTGGCATGGCCGGAGGTCTGTGTTGCTGAAGAGGACGCCGCGGTCCTTGATGTGGATCCTAGAGCAGGAGTGATGGCGGAGAGCCACCACCAGAGGAGGGCACCCTGGCGAACTGAGCTAATCCCCAGGACAGCCAGCAGGAGATGCCAGAGTGGTGAGTGAACCCCATTATCACAGGTTCTGCTAAAAACTTTCAGTTCCCCAAAAGTTTGTGGAAAACCATAATTTTCGGAAATGTGATTGGATGCAATGAAATGGTGAACAATTGTCTAGGAATGAACTGTTGGGTGACATGGAAAGGATAAAGAGAATGTGAGTGGCATATTCCATGCACACACAAAAAATCAATTTTACCTAACTCTGATAACATTATTGCAACATATTTATGGCTATATAGGACTACAAATATACACAGCACTATATAAACAGAAAGATACATTCCTTGTCCCAAGGATATTAAAATCTGAATAAGTCATAGAAATATAGAGCTGGATGGGATCTTGAGATGTCATTTCATCTAGCCTTCTGTGATGAAGCAGGACCAAGTATACCTAGACTGTCCCTGATAGGTGTTTGTGTATGCTGTTCTTAAAAACCTCCAATGATGGGAATTTCACAATATCACTTGGAAATCTATTCCAGTGCTTAACTATCCTCATAGTTAGAAAGTTTTTCCTAATATCTAACTTAAATCTCCCTTGCTACAGATAAAGCCATTGCTTGTCCTACATTCCCTGGACATGGAAAACAACTGATCACTGTCCCCTTTATAACATTCCTTAATGTATTTGAAGACTGATCAGGACCTCCCTCAGATTGCTTTTCTCAAGACTATACATGCCAAGGTTTTTTTAACCTTTCCTCATAGGTCAGCTTTTCTAAACCTTTTTTCAATTTACTTGCTCTTCTCTGTACTCTTTCCAATTAGTCCACATCTTTCCTATGAAAGGGGACGTCCCAAACCAGACACCGTACTCCAGCTGAGGCCTCACCACTGCCAAGTAGAGCAGGATTACCTCTTGGGTCTTATACATTGACACCCCTGTTGATACACCCCAGACACTTAGGCTTTTTTGCAATTACATCCAGTTGGTGAGTCATATTCAATTTGTGATCCACCAAAAACTCCTAGACCCTTTTCAGAAGCACTACTGCCAAGCCAGTTACTCCCCATTTTGTAGTTATGCATTTGATTTTTCATTCATAAATGTAGTACTTTGCACTTGTCTATTTTGAATTTCATCTTGTTGATTTCAGACCAGTTCTGCAGTTTGTCAAGGTCCTTTTGAATTTTAATCCTGTCCTCTGAAGTGCTTGCAACCCCTCAAACCTTGGTGTCATCTGCAAATTTTGTAAGCACACTTTCTACAACATTATCTAAGTCATTAATGAAAATATTGAATACTACCAGACTCAGGACAGACCTGTGTGGGATGCCACTACATATGTCTCACCAATGAGACATCAAACCACTGATAACTACTCTTGAGTATGGTCTTTCAACCAGTTTTGAACCCACCTTATAGTACTTTCATCTAGACCACATTTCTCTAGTTTGCTTATGAGAATGTCATGTGTAATTGTGTCAAAAGCCTCAATAAAATCAAGATATGTCATGTCTACACCTTCCCTGCATCAACTAGACCAGTAATTCTGATGAAGACAGACATAATGGGAGGCCCAAAGCTGAAAAGATGAGAATGGGAATAGATGGAAAGCATATTAACCAGCCTCTCCTTCATAACCTAAAACTCCTTCCAAAGCTAAATAATGCTCTTGGATATTTGCCATTCAGATGGCGAATCCAAGAACATACCCCTGCAGCCCCATCATGGGTCTAGATTGGCCTAATAAATCACTTGTCCCAAGACAATGCAATTAAACCTAATTAGCCAGTGCCTTTATTCCTAAACTGTCTCTTCCATGGGGGATTTTAGGTTTTGGTTTTTAAATTAGCTTAAGGAGCTAAATTGCTCTCATTGACTTGGCAGGGAAACAGTTTACTTCTGTCATAGTCTAGGATAGTTTATGCACTCAGGACACACGTGTTGTATTTCCCGAACAGCTTACAGCTACATTACCCAACTATTTGATTTCACTGGTACTAACAACAAATCTTTCTACAAACTGCACCCAGTACATTTTTTTATCAGTTACCACTAACTTTTGACCTTGCTCCATTGAGCACAGCTTCTCAGAAGTCTCCTACAGTGCTCCTTCACATCCTTCCTTTGGCCAGGTTACTGTTTATTTTGGCTTGATTTTCAGAAGGGCTGAGATCTGCAGCTCCAGCTGGCCTCAAGAGGAATGAAGGTCAATGAAAATCAAGCCATGTGTCTATTGTCCATATAAACACCTTCACAAAAGCAGCCATAGTTTTTTCCAGCATAGACTAAGCAACATTACTGCCCTATCTGAGAACCATTTTTTCTTCCTTAGAATAACTCTATTCCCAAAGATGGGCAGATGCATTATCTTTACAGCAGCTTCAGCCATTTTTGTCACAGCACTGAGGGCTCAAATCCCAAAATATGGTTATGTAGCATTTCCTCATTTATTTCCTCAAAGGAATAAAATAACAGTAATAAGAAACCCAATAAACTGAAGTAAAAAATATCATAGGAGCCAGGAACACTTACCAGCTGGAAGGGACAGAGATGGAACAATCAGATGCAAAGCAGACAGCTTATAGGCTTGATTTTCAGAGATGCTGAGCATATGCATGCTGTCAATAGAGTTGTGGGTGCTCAGGACCTCTAAATCATCAGGCAGCTTAGATGGTATTTGCTGGTCTTTAATCATCTTAAAACCAGGAAGGCATACTGGGATAAGGTTTTTGTAAGAGGACGAACCCAGGCCCTTGAGTTTTTGTTAGGGACCATACAGTCAAAAAGAAAGGCAATCCTCCAGAAAAGGTTGAATTCTCGCCTTTCTAACAATCAAGAAACCAACAACCAAGATCTTGTTTGAAGATCCCAAGCTTTTCGAAGTGGGAGCCTGGTGTGTATGAAATAGCTATGGCCTTCTTGTTTTTCCTTTGATATTTTGTTTCTATAATAAAAATGAGATGCTTTTGGGGTATCAGCTGTTTCCTGTGTGTACAGCACTCCTCCACCACATCAAACAAACTGTTTAGTTTTAAACTCAACTTTAGCGCAGACAAGCAGCAGGTAAAAGCTTGATAAATCCTTTCATTTTAAACATTAGACGGTGTAGAATATTTATTTACTCTTCTGCCAAGGCTTATCTATTATTCTCATGGCTGCTTTACATATATTTATTTTCTTTTCATCTTATTAAAAGGTGCTGTACTTTTTATTATAAGGATTCAGCTAGGATTTTTTTTTTCTTTTCCTCTAACCCAGGATTCAGTCAGGTTGTTTTGCACAGCAAAAAAGAAGGGTTAAAAAAAACGGTTAAAGAAACTGCTCAATTATAACTACAAATACTACAATATAAATACTTTTTTTCCCATAGTGCCTTCCATTCCAGACACTTGACAAATATTAGTTTTTCCTTATAACAATCCTTTTGGTAAGTTTTTATAAATTGGGAAACTGAGGCACAGAAGTTAAGAGGGAGAAGTTCACAAAGGAGCTAGGCACCTGTCATTGTATCTTTGAACATCTCTCCCTGAGTGATCCACCTGAGGCTACACAGCAACTGTGTAGTATAGTCAGGAATAAAACAAAATTTCCTCCTTTGTAGCCTTAAATTTACAGAATTAGACCCTCTTTCTTCTCCAGAAAAAAAGAAACAGAGTATTTGGGTTTGTTGCAGCCCCAAACTTAGGGAATCAAATGTTAAATCATACAGCTTCAGTCCTGACACTCAATCCTTGCTCTACAGACCACACCTCTTTACATTATAAAATGTCAATGTATACCTATGTGGGGAAACCATCTTAGTCCAAGCTGACTGAATCAGTTTGCATTCTAAAAGGTGGAACAGATATTGAAAGGCTAAATTCAGCCCTGGTGTCAGAAGTGGTCTCAACTATTGTCAAAGTCAACAGACTAGCGACCATTGACATCAAAAGTCAATTGGCACAAAGTTTCCACTAAAGGAAGAAAGGAAAGATAAGCTAGAAAAATGCCATCTGACATTTTAGGTAAAGATGCTTAATAATGCTGAGCAGGACTACCCTGACTACTGGGATCTAGAGTCAGTCTGTGTCTTATGCTCTCCTTTTGGAGCTGTTCTGCTTTGGCCCAGCAAATATTTAATTATTTATACAGAGAGGGAAAGATACTGACTCTAGAGCCCAGGGGTTAGGGTACTCATGTGGGAAACTTAATGACTGTTTACTTATATATGGAAAGTGGAACAGCTCCAAAAGGAGAGATTGAAAGAAACCCATCCCAGAATAGCCAGCAACCTGATGATCAGGGCACTTATCTGGGATGTGGAAGATCTTCAGTCAAGTTCCTGGTCTACAGTAGGCCGAGAAGGACTTGGATGTGGGTGTCCCATCTCCCAGATTAATGGCCTGACCATCAGGCTATTAGCTGTTAGGGTTGGTCTCTCTTGCTCTCTCTTGTTTTCCACCTGATGTGGAAGAGGAAAAAATGTTGAAATTTCAAAAAGTTTTGCAGGACGACAAAACCATTTCTCACCCTGTGCCCTGGTTTTACCTTGGGCTCTAATTTATACTTGCTAATTACAGGCAAGAGGTCCTTTGGCATACACCTCGGAGCTTCATCTTTGAAAGATGGCCAGAATGTACATTTTACATTACAAGGCAATAAAACATTTTGATAAATATAATTGCCTAGTCAATAGCTTGAATATGAAGGATGAGATAAGTTAAAGAAATCAATATGGTTGGTTAAAGTGGTTTACATAATATTGGCCATGGGTTAAAAACAATCTGTCAAATCATTTAAATGACACAGAGATCAACTGGATTGGAATTTAATTACCTACTTCAGGGTGGCTGAAAGACAAAAATGAAAAGATATTTGGGGCTTCTGTGTTTGAATGAACTTTTCTGGCCACTGGGTGTCATCCTTGATTCAAATGACGATTAAAGACTTTTTAGATACAGCATAAAATCTGCAACTTCACTAACAGTTAAATTCCACTCTATTTGATTGTACACCACACAGCAAATTGTTCTGCATTTGAATCAGCTATCAAATTGAGCACTTTGACATAGACAAATTCTCTTTTGTATCACTGCTTTATTTGGAAATCTGAAATGGCTGGGTGATGTGGGAGGGGGAAAAAGGAATGCAACTGGGGCATATTAACAACAAACAATTTGATCTCCATGTTTCATTATATACAAAAGAACTATGGCTTTTAAGGTCCCAACAAAAAATTACTCTTACAATTTTTCACTGTCCTGCTTTTCTGACTTTGTGTCGTCCTGCTTTAAAGTAACTTGACTGAGAGATGGGCTCATGTTGCAAAGTTTGCACCCAAAGTTCTACATCTCTAACATTTGCAGCTGTCTGGACTCAGGGATCTGATCCTGAATTCTGATTCGAGCCTGTTATAGAGATAAAGATAGGGCCTCCCCTCAAATTTCAGATGCAGATCTTGATCTGAACTTCAAAGTTCTGTGGTGCTTAGACCCACAGTTTGGCTTCAGCGCCATCTGCAATGTATACAGCGGGTCGCAGGTTGGAAAAGTATGTAACATGTAGCTATATTTATACTTTAAAATGATCATTTATCTCAGCATAGTTCAGGACTTAATGACTATGTATGGGGAAATTGGTTCAGTAACAAACTCTAATCTTAGCCCATTCCACAAATTCAAGCTGGTGCATTTACTAAGGTTTCAAAAGCTCAGGAAAGGGATCCAATCCCCTATGTGTCTCTTTTTCACACATACCCCCAAATGTAAATCACTCTTCCCACTCTGTGTCTCCAGACGGCTCACTACAAAGTCCCTTTCCTCTCTCCTGTCCCCAACATCTTCCCCCTGTGAGACCCTGACCCCTTTCTTCTCCCACCCACCCCAAATAGGCTTGAAGATCCTTGTAGGATCCAGCAGGCATGGCCACATTAGTGCCAGACTGCATTGTGTGTATTTGACTGGGGAAAGCCTTGAACACAGCAGCAATAAGAGATGGCTATTCTGTGTGTTCTGTTGGGAAAACCCCAAGGACCATAAAAAGGTGACCAGGCCTAGAGTGATGGAAAAGTGCAAAGATGGGCTAGGTAGTTTGTTTGTTTTTCAGACCTGAAAGCCTAGTGGGAGGTTAAGGAGTAGGGAACGGAAGGTGCATCTTTTGGAGCAGATGAGTTAATCTTTTGAGTGAAGGAGAGGGGACATATACAGAGAGGACAAAGAGCATGTAGTTCAAGGAAAATAGTAATGAGGGAGAAAGAAAGATGGGACACCGAAAATGTGGGAGAGAAGTACTGGGTGGAATAGTTCAGAAGAGCATCCAGTTTTGCTGGTGTTTGCCTCAAGCAAATAAAAACTTGTGATGATCAGTTTATAAATGGTTGCACGCCCTACAATGGGTTCTCTGTTGTGAGCAATTGAGATGATTCCAAGAACCAATCAGCAATATTGTGTTATCTATTAAGAGTCTAGACAGCCTAGGAGCTGCACATAATGTAATGCAACTGGTTATAATAATATTATTTCTCTTTGAAACTAGATTTAGTTTTCCTTGTCCCAGCTAAAATAAAAATAAGTACCAGCAATTTCTCCAGGTGTTACATCAGAAAAGTACTGTTTACATTTATTGATGTATTAAAAAAAATCACAATCCGACTATTTTTAAATATGACAGCATCTATATAACATTTTTAACAAGTATTTCTTTGTATGCAGCCAACCTCTGTTCAGAGAATATAGCTTTACATGAATTAAAAAGTCTTTGAGAAAACAGATCTAATGCTTCCTAGCTTTAAAAGTAGATATTATAATGAAAGCATGCCACAGTTAGAGAACTATTAATCAGAGCTAAAACAGTCTTTGATTTTGTTCACCAACCACAGACTCAGATTTTTATTTTTAAAGTCTAACTTTAAAAGGGAACTTAAAAGGGTGAGATATCTTTTATTGGACCAAGTGGAAAGGACAAGCTTTTGAGCTTAGACAAAGCTCTTCTTCAGGTCCAAGAAAGGTACTCAGTGTTTACATTTTAAAAGAAAATTTGTTGTATTTTGTTTACACTAAACAGTCTTTTAGACATGATTAGGGTTACTTACTTTTAATGTTATAACTGTTTCCTCTTATTAGATTGCATGTAAACCTGAAAGCAGAGTCCAAGAAGATGACCTATTTAGGGGGTGCACATGTATGTGTTAATGGAGTTTAAAACTATTATAATTTACTAAAATTCTCAGTCACCAGTTTAGAATAAAATGAGGTTAATTAACTGTTGCCTGAACTTGTATTAGCCAGTATTTAGAGTATAGCTGAAAAGTGAAATTGCCAATTAAAAAACTCCTTCCGTTAACAAAAACTGGAAATCACAATCCATTTTAGGGCATGCATGAGCACTTACTTTTTGTAATGTAATCTGAAATATCTCTCCCTGCATATACACTTTTAATTTCAATACCGTCATATACTACTATTTATAATTTAGGGCCAAACAGAAGATTTAAGCAATTCCATATTAGAGATGCAAGAAAACAACAATCCACACAATTTTTTATTGGTTTCATGTTATGGGTTGGATGTTTTTGTTTTTAAACAAATTAGGCCTCTGATCCTGCAATGAACTCTGAGCAGATGGAACCCCACACCTCACTAATTTCAATGGGACTCCATACAGACATCAGGGGCTGCACATGTGGAGCTCATTGTAGCACTGTGGTCTTAGCCCATAACCCTGGTAAACTACTTGAGGATACAGATAATCCTTCTTCACATGAGTAATCCCATTCAAATTTGCAGTGTTATTATACCCATGCAGGTCCCAGGATATTAGAGAGAGATGGTGGGTTAGGTAATATTGGTTATTGGACTAACTTCTGTTGGTGAAAGAGACAAGCTTCTGAGCTTACACAGAGCTGAAGAAGAACTCTGTGTAAGCTTGAAAGCTTGTCTCTTTCACCAACAGAAGTTGGTCCAATAACAGATCCTACCTCAGCCACCTTGTCTCTCTCATCCCACTCATGTCAGTGAATTACTTCTGAAAGTACATATTGGCTTGACTAGGCATTTAAACTCAGCCTATGTTCGTTTAAAAACTCCCTGAGGTTTGAAATTTGAATGCCACTTGGTTGGTTTGACTGCATAAAACTGATTCATTCTAACCACAAACTGAAAGCAAAAGTCACAAGATGAAAATCAAATGGACTGAAATGGAAAAAAGATATCATGAACCTTTGTGAAACAAAACTGAAAGGATGTACAGAGCTCTATTCCTATCTCCTCTGAGGGGAAAAAATCAACTTTTAGTTAAATTTTTCAAATGTGGTCACATTCATCCATTTTCTTTGGGCGGGGAGGAGGGAAGGCAAAAATATTAGATGTTGCATACTGATCTAGCTTCTTCAACCATAAGCACCATTACTTACTTATCTAAGACATGGTCCAACAGGAACTGTACAATTGAATTTCCTCAAATTTGGGAATGAGGATTGTTGATATGTATCCCTAATTCTGAACCCTCCCTAAGTGCTCTCTGTTTCAAATGAATCTTAAGACATCAGTCCAAAACTGTGGGAATTCTCACAAGAATAAATTATATTTGTGATTTCCTACCCTCAAGATATTGAGCTCAGAAGACTTCCAGTATTTGGGGCCAATATCTCAAAAGAAGAATCTTATGAAATTCTAATATTGTTGAACCAGAACTCCAGCCCTGGCTGGACCTGGAACCTGAACCTCTAAAACTTTATCCTCAGTCAGAAAAACAGAATCAATCAGCAATGTCACAAAGGCAACAGTGTATTTTGACAGAGAAAGAGAGAACTGTTTTCACATTTAAACTTTACAACAGCCCTGTGGGCTTTCTTCGATATATAGAAATACTTACACTGGTTTTATAGTCTGGGAATGTTTCTCATGAATGTAGGCACCAGCCAGGCCCCCAGCTCCAGAATTTAAATACTGTAAAGAATATATTAACATGAATACATTTTGCTCTCATCATTTCTCACATGCAGCATTCCCTCATCCTCCCTCAATAAAGACAGGATGGTTATACAATTTCAATAAGGCTTTTAGTTGAAGCTCTTTGGCCTCATCTATTGTCTTAAAGTGATGAGCTTGTTGAAAATAGATATTGTAAAATATTTTATTTCTTCAGATTTGTCTTAAAAACCACCATACCCAAGGTAGCTGCATTTATACCTTAGACAAAGCTTCTGTTTGAGTTTTGGTCCAAGGAGCCGGTATGATTCCTATTTAATCTGATCCTCTTTGCCCACCCTTCTCTGAAACATAATTATTAAAAACATTCTCAAATACTATAGCAGCTCTCACCTTGTAGGAACACCAGCAGGCAAAATCTACCCCCCAGTCATGTAAATGCAGTTCTACATTACCAACAGCATGAGCCAGGTCAAAGCCAACATAGCAACCCTAGAGGAAAGAGAAGACTTTAATAGACTCCCTAAAAGGATAAATACCATAAAAGTGACTCTGCAAAAAAAGTAAATTTTTCTCCATATCCCAGCACCAAAGTCTGTTTGATTTGGTGATAGAAACAAGTTGTGTATTGTGTGTGTGTGTGTGTGTGTGTGTGTACACATGCACACACAAATCTATATCCATCCTCAAATGAATAATTTTATGGGCTTCTATTAGGCCCCCAATTTTGATCTATTGTAACGCTGTGATGGTATGTGAAAAATATTAATAACAAATAAAAGATGATAGTTAATTAAAATACATGTTTTGACATGCTGCGAGGACAAGGATAAATAATTTATTTATATCAGTTACACAGTAAGGGTCTGATTTTCAGAGCTGCTAAATATTTGAAGCTCTCATTGCCTTTGCAATTTTGGGACCTTAGCACTTATGGAAATCTGTCCCTTAGAATTTTGCAACAGGTGAGGTAGCATCACAAACTGTACCATGCATTTTTAAATTTATTGTACTTGTCCCTACACTATACTAACACCCCCACTCCACCCTCTACTCCCTGTAAAGGTTATAGGATGGCCATATCTAGGGAACTGAAAATTTGGAATAACTAAGGAGCATGAAACAAAACATTTTATACACACAATAACCACTAGATGGCAGCATTTTTAAATTAAAAGAGTGATCTAAAACTTGTACTATAATGCTACACCATTAAAGTGAAGAAAAATAATAGCATATTTTGTGCATGGACTACAAGTTAATACTATTTTACATTTCTCTCTAAAGACACAAATGGCCTTTTTACAAGTGGCATGGTAGGAATGAAAGTGAGAGCATGGACTTTAATACATCTAAGCCCTGTAATAAAACAAAGGTTTTTTTTTTTTTAAAAAATCTCTTTTGCTGTTTGTTGTACAAAAGGCATCTCAGCTAAATTATTAAAAGAATACTTTAGTATACTTAATCCCCTCTAAAAACTATCTAGCTAACCGAATGAAACAGCATGTATAAAAGTGTGACAACCTAATTCTAATGAAGCTGCTAATGGAGTTGTGGGGCTGTAAAATTCTCTCAAAATGATGGGATGAACTGCCAGCACCTAATCACTTGCACAATATAAATATTAATAATGGGTGAACTGAAATAGGAACAGAGTTCAGGTTTGGTTTGATAAGTATTCTAGCCCTCACACAGCAAGAACTTGTCTACACGGGAACATTCAGGATATTTAAGATGAATCAACTAAAGAAGTGACGTTAATGTGCATTAAACACCTCTATGGATGCTCTCATTCTGGCCTGAGTTTGCAGTAGCTTAATCCTAAATAAACTACAGCAAGTTAAGTCACTTAACTTCTAGATGAAGGTATCCACAGAGGGGTTTATTGCACATGAACTTTGCACTTTTTGTTGAGTCATTTTAAATTTTCGGAGTGTAGACATGCCCTGAATTGCAGCTCATCTGAAGATCTTTCACTAGATTCTCGTTGGTTCCAGTTAAAATCCAGATTATTCTGGGAATAGCCTTTAAGGTATTTTGATATTTCTAGTCTCAACAGAAACTAATAAGTGGCCAAAAACATATCAGTAAAAATTTAAATAAGTTACTTATTTAAGTTGTGTGAGGACCAGTTCTTACTTCTATTAAACTGGTTCACCCATTCCCAAAGCATATGCCAGCTTTCTACAAAAGCAACTTTGAAAGCAAAAAGAAGAGAACAAAGAAAGCTTGTTGTTTAAAATGTCTGTCATATTGTTGTTGTTGTACTTGTGTTGGTCCCAGGATATTAAAGAGACAAGGTGATTGAGGTAATATCTTTTATTGGACCAATTTCTTTTGATGAAAGAGACAAGCTTTTGAATTACACAGTGCTCTTCTTCAGGTACTTCATACTGTAAAGAATAAGAAGTTCAGTGAGCTAGCACAAGACTCCTTACAAGAATGGATGGCCTTGTGTTTAAGGCACCAGAGTGGGACCCTGAAGATCTGAATTCAGTGCCAATGGACTTCCTTTATGACCTTGGGCAAGTCTCATTTCTCTTTACCTCAAGTTGCCATCTCTGAACTGGGGATAATCATGCTTCCCTACCTGATGTGTGGCACAGCTATGTAAACAGTAAGACTCCATATATAGAGAGATTTTAAATGGCAATTAAAGCAAACTGAAAGAGCTCTCATTGCACCAAACGAGCAGGGAGGGGAGCTGTGTGGGAATGTTGCTTACAGAGACCATGGGGAGCTCTCCATCTCCTTTTGGTAGAGGAGAGGGATATGTGGTCCCCACTGAATCCTCATCTTTATTTCAGCTTCTGAAAGGCGTTGTTGGAAAGTGCCTGGGTAATTGCTGGTAACTGGCAGGTAGCAGCTCAGCATGGTCAATGACATTTGGAGAGAAGGAATTGACAGCTTCACGCAAGCACAGCTGGGACATTTTAGAAAGGAAGTCAGGAAGAGAAATGAAGATGAAGGATTTTAAAGCATTTCCTACTGGGTCTTGAGAGATTAAAAATAGTCTACATGTTGTACACAGAGGGCTGAAGGCACAGTATTTTTATTACATAATGTATTATACAAAAGTGAACTTAGAAGTTAAAGTTTCCTAGAAGTTGGCTGTTTCTTAAGTGGTTCAGGAGACTAGAGGGTTAGCCCCTAAAAGCAAAGATGAAAAAAAAAAAAAAGTAATGCTATACCCTCCACTGCCTACACCCTGCTGAGGAGAACTTGGCACAATATGTAGTAATTTTCATTTATCTGAGAGACTGAAGATGGAAAAATAGCTTGAGGTGATTTTTCAAGCTTAATTTAGTTCATTTAATATTTAATGGCTTAATGAAGCTGTCTGTGTTCAGAGTTTTCACTCTGGGAGGAATCTTAGTTTAAGCAGAGAACTTAGGAAATTGATTTCAAAAAATTCAAAAGGAAATCAGTAATTTAATTCATAAATAATTGACCTCAGTCTTCTTAAAACACTTTTTCAGACCTTTCTGAACTTGCCTCTTAAATCTCTGTTTAAGCAGTTTTAGGGCAATCATTGTGTTGTACCATTTAAACTCCATTTTTAAAAGATTTTAAAGACTTCATGTGAAGAATATTTCCCTCTGCTATATTGTTTGACTATAATATTTAGTGGGTTGTTCTACAAATTATATTTGTTTCCTTCCTCTCATCACATTTTCAATTTTCATTTTACATTTCCTTCTTTCTTTTCTCTTCTGTTCTCCCAACTTTACTTTCTGTTAATGAGATGTGCAGGTTTATTAATCATCAGTGTAGTGGGTCTTGCATTTTGATTTGAACATGAGATGATTATGGCTCATTCCAACCTTTTTTGGCATCCCAAAGATTACAGCTTCCTTTTGATAAAGTTTTTCCACTGGCACTTAAGAGTTTCATTCTAGCCACTAACAGTTTCATCCCCCACCCAAAGAGGCAGAAAGATGTGGTCTTTAAGGTAACTGAGCCTTAGTCCACCAGAAACCAGAAAGGTTAGGGTAAGGAGTTGAATGGATAGTCATGGAGAGTACAGAGCAGTAGTGTGATGTGATACTGCAAGTCTTCCCTGCCTAAATATCAGACCACTAAGTGCTGACATGGAGGACTGATGCCTTCAGGGGATGTGAATGAGATCAGCTCAACATAGTTTTTCTAGTTATCATTTCTGTCTTATCTGGGTACATCTTAAACCAATTTTCATCCATCTGCTTATTTCCATGAAGCATTATGACATCTGTGTGATGGCTTGAGTCCTGTCCACTGAGGAGAGAAAGGTAAGTGTCACTCAAATATTGGTTGAACAATCTTTCCAAGTTAGTTCATATCTAAACTGAACAGCTGAGAGGAGGGAAGATAGTTCCATGCAGAAGAGTACATGTGAAAGCTCCTGTGAAAGAGGAACACTTGCTCATCATAACTATCTGGGATCTGTCCAAGATGAATGAGTTAAGTCAGCTCAGTGCTTTCCTGGACTACTCTTACGAGGCTGTGTAACTGAGATAGCAGCATTTTGTGCTCAACGGTGTTGCAGGCAGTAGTGTAAATATAGATATTTCATTAATGGTTGCTGGTAGATTGCCTAATCTGAAGAAGGAATTGATGAACTTGGTAATTAAAGGGTTCAAATGTTCCGTGCTAGTTTTCCATCAGCCACAAGGGGCTCTAGGACTTTTATTTGGGTGATTAGGAGCATAAAGAATTTATCGCTAAATCTATTCATAACCCAAAGATTAAGAAGTGTCTGGGTTTGGATATAGCCTGAGTTATTCCTATTGTTGCACAGAAAACATGAGTTCTCCAGCTAGCACGCCTGAGATGAAATACAATAGAAAGGGACACCGTCATTCGGTCTGAAGTAAGCCATAGGTGCCTGAACTTTTTTTTTTTTTTTTTACAGTGTGGACAACATTTCAGCAGAGAGCTCATCAGCCTCATCGGTTTCCACTGACAACTGAGCAACTCAACCTTTTATCAATAGAGATTTCGTAACAGTCCTGTCAGTTACATCAAGAGCTTATATGATAAAGCAATACTGACAAACTATTCATGTATTTTAACCATCTTGTATATGAAAACTGGGTTGTCTTTCTTTTTTAAAAAAGAATTAAAATATCTAATTTAGTCTTCAATTAATCTCTCTCTCCTATGGGTACAGTTCTTCCTGCCCCTGCTGATCAACTCGGCATGCTTCTCTGCCATCTTCTCTTCTCCCCTGCCACTTAGGCCTTGTCTAAGTTTAAAAGCAGCTTATTTCAGTTTAACTTATACTACTTTTTAACTGAATTCAGCTAAACCAAAATAGGGCTGATTTAAATCCAAATAAGAGTGTTCACACAGGGATTTGCACTAGTTAAACTAAATTGGTTTAAATCACACCCTTAGGTAAAATGGTGCAACTTTCCTGAGTAGACAAAGCCTTGGTTCCCTTTTCTTCTGGACATTTCTCTCTCCTTTGTGGCTCTGGTCTAGGGGAATGGCTCATGTTCCACTATCCCTTCTCTCATATAACAGTGGCCCCTAATATATGCAGCTAGTCTCGATCCCCCCTGTTTCCCCTCTGTTTAAAGGCTTCTCAGATCTCCCCTGTAAGGAGAAGCCTGGAAACTTGTGGAAGCAGCTGCAAACCAGATCTGTCAACACCCATGTCACCTATGAACTTGTAGGGGAAGGATTTTAGAATGGCACTATAAGAATTAATGTATAATTTGATTTCATCCTGCTAGCCACCCCATTTGAATAGTAGAAAGGAATGACCCTCTGGGACTTATGAGATTCTGTTTTTCCATATGCATTACAAATTGCGCCCTCTTTAGTTCTTTGTTTTAAGGTTTAGTTAGTAAGAGACAGGATTCTGTATTGTGTCTATGTTAAGTTGATTAGAGGAACATTGAAGGCCTGGGTCTCAATGTAAATTGTCTTAGTTATTGATTGTGAAACTTAGCAAGGTTTAATTTGCAATGCCTTTTTGCTGATATAAAATACTACTGTTTGTATTCTCAGAGTCTCTGTAAAAGACTGTTTGGTCTCTGTAAGAGACTGTTTGTGTGAATGAGGAATGCATACATCGGGAAAAGATACAGTGTGAAGGCCATTGCTAACCAGATGGTCAAGAAAGGAGGAGCGAAGACACTTATCGAGATTTGTTGATGCCAAAGAACCATCAACGCGTATCCATGAGTGAGGAAGGGCAAATTGACAACCCTGATGTGAAGGCTAGAACCCCTAAAGATAATTGATTAAATCGAAACCAGGACAGGATGACCCTCTCACAGATGTTTTGGAATGTTAACACCAATCAAGGAGTAACCAGTCAGAAACTGACACAGCAAAATCTATAGATTTCAACAGAGAAAAAGGACTGTAAGAACAGGGTGCTTTGCCATGGGACTTTGGGTTCATCTTGCCACACTCCAGGAGCATCGGATCGCATCCGACAGAGCCCTGCTTCCCTCTGCATCCAATCTGGCTGGCCACTAGATTGATCCAGACTCTGGACTGGGAACTATAAACATCAAGTGGCAGGACTCTGTGTGTGTGTGTGTGAGAGAGAGAGAGAGCTGCCTTCTTCCCTATAAAGATCCCGTGTGCTTCTTATAAGTATAACAAACTGTCCACAATCTGGAAATTGCTAAAGTAAATGTCCTCTATATTTAGGGTGTCTGAGTATGGTAGAAGAGTCTGTTAACTTTTCTTTTTGCGGATACAGACTAACATGGCGGCTACTCTGAAACCTGTTAACTTTGTATAAATGTATAGTATTTAGATATTGCAGAGGGTAGTACCTATAAGGGTCTTTGAATGTCTAAAATTTCTTAAAAAGAAAAGTTTCAGAGTAGCAGCCGTATTAGTCTGTATTAGCAAAAAGAAAAGAAGGACTTGTGGCATCTTAGAAACTAACAAATGTATTTGAGCATAAGCTTTCACAGGCTACAGCTCACTTCATCCGATGCATTCAGTGGAAAATACAGTGGGGAGATTTATATACACAGAGAACATGAAACAATGGATGTTACCATACACACTGAAACGAGAGTGATCAGGTAAGGTGAGCTAGTCACAAAGTCTTGTTGTTGGGCCTGTCCTGTAGTAGGTAACTTCTGGGTACTCTTCTGGATCTGTTAATCTATTTTCGACGTCTCTGACTCAAGGAATATTTCCAACACACCTCTGAACAACATACTAACCCACAGAGACCTTCCTACCAACACTACAAAAAGAAGGATTCTAGGTGGACTCCTCCTGAAGGTTGAAACAACAGACTGGACTTCTACATGTGCTTCCACTGATGTGCACGGGCTGAAATTGTGGAAAAGCAGCATCACTTGCCCCATAACCTCAGCTGTGCAGAACACAATGCCATCCACAGCCTCAGAAACAACTCTGACATCATAATCAAAAAGGCTGACAAAGGAGGTGCTGTCGTCATCATGAATAGGTTGGAATATGAACAAGAGGCTGCTAGGCAGCTCTCCAACACCACTTTTTACAAGCCATTACCCTATGATCCCACTGAGGGTTAACAAAAGAAACTACAGCATCTGCTCAAGAAACTCCCTGAAAAAGCAAAAGAACAAATCCGCACAGACATACCCCTAGAACCCCAACCTGGAGTATTCTATCTGCTATCCAAGATCTATAAATCCGGAAATCCTGGATGCCCCATCGTCTCAGGCACTGGCACCCTGACAGCAGGATTGTCCGACTATGTAGACTCCCTCCTCAGGCCCTACGCTACCAGCACTCCCAGCTACCTTCGAGACACCACTGACTTCCTGAGGAAACTACAATCCACCGGTGATCTTCCTGAAAACACCATCGTAGTCACAATGGATGTAGAAGCCCTCTACATCAACATTCCACACAAAGGTGGACTACAAGCCGTCAAGAACACTATCCCCGATAATGTCATGGCAAACCTGGTGGCTGAACTTTGTGACTTTGTCTTCACCCAGAACTATTTCACATTTGGGGACAATGTATACCTTCAAATCAGCGGCACTGCTACGGGTACTCGCATGGCCCCACAGTATGCCAACATTTTTATGGCTGACTTAGAACAACGCTTCCTCGGCTCTTGTCCCCTAATGCCCCTACTCTACTTGCACTACATTGATGACATCTTCATCATCTGGACCCATGGAAAAGAAGCCCTTGAGGAATTCCACCAGGATTTCAACAATTTCCATCCCACCATCAGCCTGGACCAGTCCACACAAGAGATCCACTTCCTGGACATTACGGTGCTAATAAGCGATGGTCACATAAACACCACCCTGTACCGGAAACCTACTAACCACTACATGACTCCAGCTTTCATCCAGACCACACCAGACGATCCATTGTCTACAGCCAAGCTCTACGATACAACCACATTTGCTCCAACCCCTCAGACAGAGACAAACACCTACAATATCTCTATCAAGCATTCTTACAACTACAATACCCACTTGCTGAAGTGAAGAAACAGATTGACAGAGCCAGAAGAGTACCCAGAAGTTACCTACTACAGGACAGGCCCAACAAAAAAATAACAGAACGCCACTAGCCATCACCTTCAGCCCACAACTAAAACCTCTCCAACACATCATCAAGGATCTACAACCTATCCTGAAGGACAACCTATCACTCTGACAGACCTTGGGAGACAGGCCAGTCCGTGCTTACAGACAGCCCCCCCAACCTGAAGCAAATACTCACCAGCAACCACACACCACACAACAGAACCACCAACCCAGGAACCTATCCTTGCAACAAAGCCCGTTGCCAACTGTGTCCACATATCTATTCAGGGGACACCATCATAGGGCCTAATCACATCAGCCACACTATCAGAGGCTCAAAAAGAAATTTGTGGCACTTTAGAGACTAACAAATTTATTTGAGCTTAAGCTTTCGTGAGCTACAGCTCACTTCATCACTATCAGAGGCTCGTTCACCTTCACATCTACCAATGTGATATATGCCATCATGTGCCAGCAATGCCCCTCTGCCATGTACACTGGTCAAACTGGACAGTCTCTATGTAAAAGAATAAATGGACACAAGTCAGACATCAAGAATTATAACATTCAAAAGCCAGTCAGAGAACACTTCAATCTCTTTGGTCATTCGATTACAGACCTAAAAGTGGCAATTCTTGAATAAAAAAACTTCAAAAACAGACTCCAACAAGAGACTGCTGAATTGGAATTAATTTGCAAACTGGATACAATTAACTTAGGCTTGAATAAAGACTGGGAGTGGATGGGTCATTACACAAAGTAAAACTATTTCCCCATGTTTATGTACATGTTCCTCAGACGTTCTTGTCAACTGCTGGAAATGGCCCACCTTCATTATCATTACAAAAGGTCCCCCCCCCCCCGTTCACCCCTCTCTCCTGCTGGTAATAGCTCACCTTACCTGATCACTCTCATTACAGTGTGTATGGTAACACCCATTGTTTCATGTTCTCTGTGTATATAAATCTCCCCACTGTATTTTCCACTGAATGCATCCGATGAAGTGAGCTGGAGCTCACGAAAGCTTATGCTCAAATAAATTTGTTAGTCTTTAAGGTACCACAAGTCCTCGTTTTCTTTTTGTGGATACAGACTAACATGGCTGCTACTCTGAAATCTAAAATTTCTTGTCATGCTTTTAAGGTCTCCCAGACCAGCAACACATAAATAGTGCTTAGAACTGCATCTTTGTGTTGCATGAATTTTCAGTAAATTTAGGATCCTGAATCCACCCTTCCCAAGTCCTGATCATTATTGCATCAAAGGGGTTAAAGCACTTGACTGTCAGTGGAAGTTGAGCATCTAGCTCCCTTAGGTACTTTTGAAAATCCCTGGAGGAGCCAACTGATACATGTCTCATGCCACCTTTATTTAGAATCATAAAAGCTTTGTAGATTTTCAGACAGAAGAGATGGCATTTGGCTTCCAATTCTGGATGCTAATGGGATGGATGATTGCTGGAAATTCATTGTCCTCTAAAGTATTTCTATCACATAGAAGTAATAAAATATATGACTTAGATATCTGTGCACAAATGCACCAATAAGCTCTAATGGGGACATTGTGGTTTGTACGCCTTCCTATACACACCTCTAGCTCCTAATAATAATAATATACTAACATATAATATACTACTTGGATTGCCTTTCACAGGATATCAGAGGATTTTCCGAAAAACCAAGGGTGAAATTCTGACCTTATGAAAGGACAGGATTTCATCCTAACGCTTGTAAATACCCCTATGAGCTAGGTAAATTGCTGTTCCATTAAGAGATAGGCAACAGGGACAGAGGTTACATGACTTGCCAAGGTCATAGAGCACCCACAATCCGCTCAAGAACTTTTCTCATTCTGATTTGAAGACTACAGTTTGTCCTGTGTCTAAGACCCATTACAGGCAGTCACCTTCACCTTGCTTTGCCTACTCTACAGAGTTTACTTTTTCTCTAGTCACCAACCAGCAGTTGCCTCAGATAACACTGAGATACCAATCCCTGAAAAGCTTAAACATAGTACAGTATGTATTACTCATTTTCCTAATATTGAAAACATATAACAGTTAAACAGATGCCAACCTAAACACATAGGGCCTGATTCTCCACTGGTATAAAAAGAATATCTCTCTATTCTTAATGGAGCTATACTGATTTGCAGTAGATGTGGGTGTGGTCCAAACTACGGAGAACATCTTTAGACTGGCACTAAAGTTAGAGGCTTGCAAGTTTACCTGAATTTACAGTTTGGTATAAATTTTTCTGGGCTGTCTGACATGTCAGACATCAGCAATATGACAGATTTATGAGAGGGAGCATGCTCTGTGTCTGTGCACACATATACACGTATATGCACTTAGCTCCAGCTTTCCAGTGAGTGAATGCTTTCATCACCCCCAGTATCACCTTCTTTTATGAACTGACACAGTAACCTAGCATTTGGCTACATCATCTTTCTATCAGACTATCCTTTCCTTTAATCAAAAGGCAGTGTTGTGAAGCTTGATTCATTAGAGTTAGCAAGAGGCTAGGTGATCCTCAAGGAAGATAGATCTAGTAATTATGTTTTTATACTATGTGTCTCTAAAATGTGTGGACCTAAATTCACCCAAGCCGGTGCAAGGAGGTGCAATGCGAGCTTCAAGCCTGGCAGGGGGCAGATGCAGTTACCATTGCCTATCCTCCCTTGAAGTTTCTGGCACAAGGGAAAGCAGCTTTATGTTGCATTTAGAAAAATTAGATTGTTCAGTGGGTGCACTCAATGTTTGCATCCCGTGGTCACTGTAGCTAACTCATGGACCTGCATTTGTGCCCCAGGGGTTCAGTAGAGGAGAGACAGAAGGTATAACAACAAAAGGTAGTGGAAGCCCTGGTATGATCAGGGCTGAAGCCTCAAAAGGGTTAACTGTTTAGATACAGCTATACTGCAGGTTTGTAGGAATCTAGTAACATCCAGTATGTTAATTCCTTGAGTATCTCAGGTCAGATAAGATATATCCAATAAAAAATGTGCCTCCTGATGAGTGTGCTGATCTCTTGTTGATAAGAAAACTTAATTAAGACTCTACCTTCCCCTGCATTCCGGAGGCAATCAAGATGGTTAAAAAAATTCACAGTAAGTCTCTAGTATACTGGCTGCAAGTTTCCAAGTCTGAGTTATTGTATTGAAAACCAGTCATCTCATGAAGGTGATATACTCAGTATCCTGCCTGTCTCCTGTTAACTGATCAGCTGAGTCAGAAGCTGTCAACTCCACAAGGAACTCACCTTGCCCTGCTGACTGGAGGCAACATGCTGTGATAGCAGCTGCCAGTGAGTGGATGAGAAGAGAGAACATAGCTAAATTCTGTTTAAACATAGAAGTCTAACACATAGTGCTCTATTTTAAAGAGTTTGGGATGATCATTTCCTTCCCCATTCAGAACTCTTAAGCAAGAGGCCTGTAGAATTTAATAAAGAATAATAGCCTTTCTGTAGATGTTTTTAAGCCACCCTATAAGAACTCTACGGGAAATGCAAGAATACGATTATGATTTCCTATAAATCTTTAGAGTGATTTAGATAGACCCCCTATATGTTACATATCTGTCCAGTTTATAGAGGGGGGAAAGAATTATTTTAAACCGATTTTAGAGAAGTAGTCTTGGAACAATTCTACCTTTTCTTGGCCAGCCTTTGTTATTCTGGGGATGTCAAACAGCTGTCCTGTGTAGTACTGCACTCCACTCAGCAAAATTACAGCAACAGAGTCCCCTTCCTTCTCAATTATGTCAAGGATATCTTCAATTCTCAAGGTCTCCTCCCCCTAAAATAAAGTTAAAGCATATGTTTTACATCTACCCTGGCAGTAATGAAACTGTCATTTCTTATTTCATAATCTATATTTTACTATGTGCTGTGCTGCCTGCATAGGGAGATCAAAAGCGTATCCTAGCACAACAATGATCTACAAAGGTAATTGACAGGAAATAGCCTTTGAGTCGGTTACTTCAAAAAATGAAAAATCATTAGCAACTTATTTTCAAGGTGGTAGATTCCTAAAAACATTTGTTTTCCTTTCACCCCTCTTAATATTTCATACAGTTTTAATGTACAATATAAAAAGATCTTGGTGCAAACAGAATACATAATGATTTTTATGCGGCATTTGAAAATCGTGATACCCACAAGTATTAAAAGCCGTCTATCAGGTCTCACCCTCATGTTTTAGTACACTTCATTTCCCACAGGCAGCTATTCTAAATCTGCCATATTTATACTTCAAAAAACGGCAAGTCTGTCATAATCAGAAATACAAAAAAAATCCCAAACCTTAAGTCATTAAATATAAAGAAATTTCAGCAGAAAAATCTAATTTTTATTCTTTGTAGCAAGATTTTCTGCCCCCACATTTCTTCCCACAAAGTAGCCACCACCCACCACTATCTCGGGACACCTAGGCAGTTAAAACTCAGAATGAAATTAAATTTGCTACTGCAATGAGTTTGGGTAAAATTTGCTAAATTGGAAGTAACTGCTATTATCTTAACAATCTTTGAACATCTATCAAGGATTCAGGAGTAGCCTCACTCTCCTCATAAAATTACTCAGATTTTAGAATCCAGCGGTCATTATCCATATTATAGTTAAGTGGCAAAGTTCTTATGTTGAGAAGGGATCGTAATGCAATCTCTCAACATGATCTAAATTAAATATTTTTTGAAGCAGGCCCTTTCCTTAGGTTGTGATAATAAAGATACAGTATGTTGTCTTTATGGCAATCTTTTAAGATAGAAAACTATAAGGAAGATACATGCTGATGCTTCTGAATTTTGCGTTCTTTTAGGAGCCTATTGTGTTATGGCAATCAGAAAATACATTATAAGTAACTGTTTTGAAAGATTATTTTCTTCCTAAGAGATAAGTCCAGCAATTTAAGCCAGACAACAAAGATAATATTGGTCCTTAAAGTCAGAAATGTATGGAAAGCAACAGAATAGACAATTAGTGGCAATCAATAAGTTCTTCTGAAAATTCTAGGCACATGAGTAGAAATATAAGAAGAGATGCATATACATAACCAAAGACAGCAGATGCTAAAGAATTTGGGGGACAACACCTCCATTCTTGTACTAACTACACATTTATAGCCAATGCTAACTAACTACATGTATATAGCCAATGTTAACAAGGAGAGCAGAGTTCTGACATTTATATCCCTCACAAACCTTGCGTGGCTGTACCATGAGCATGCATTTCTCCACATCAAGTCCATGAAGCCGAAGCTGAGACTCAACAGCATACTGAAAAAAGAATTTCACGTACTACAGTTTAGCAAAGCAAACGGATTTTAAAAGAAATGGCTTAGATTTTTAGATCAAACCTACACACACATCTTTCATTAAAATTAGTGGGTGAAATCCTGGCCCCATTAAATTCAATGGGCCAAAACTCCTATTGACTTCAGTGAGCCAAGGCTCTTTGGAGTAGGGACTGTTCTTTGTTCTATGACTGAACAGCGCCTAACACACACTGTCAAGGTTCCTCCCCCACTCTGAACTCTAGGGTACAGATGTGGGGACCTGCATGAAAAACCTCCTAAGCTTATCTTTACCAGCTTAAGTCAAAACTTCCCCAAGGTACAAAGTATTCCACCCGTGGTCCTTGGAATGGCCGCTACCACCACCAAACTAATACTGGTTACTGGGGAAGAGCTGTTTGGACGCGTCTTTCCCCCCAAAATACTTCCCAAAACCCTGCACCCCACTTCCTGGACAAGGTTTGGTAAAAAGCCTCACCAATTTGCCTAGGTGACTACAGACCCAGACCCTTGGATCTTAAGAACAATGAACAATCCTCCCAACACTTGCACCCCCCCTTTCCTGGGAAATGTTGGATAAAAAGCCTCACCAATTTGCATAGGTGACCACAGACCCAAACCCTTGGATCTGAGAACAATGAAAAAGCATTCAGTTTTTTACAAGAAGACTTTTAATAGAAAATAGAAGTAAATAGAAATAAAGAAATCCCCCCTGTAAAATCAGGATGGTAGATATCTTACAGGGTAATTAGATTAAAAAACATAGAGAACCCCTCTAGGCAAAACCTTAAGTTACAAAAAAGATACACAGACAGAAATAGTTATTCTATTCAGCACAATTCTTTTCTCAGCCATTTAAAGAAATCATAATCTAACACATACCTAGCTAGATTACTTACTAAAAGTTCTAAGACTCCATTCCTGTTCTGTCCCTGGCAAAAGCAGCATACAGACAGACACAGACCCTTTGTTTCTCTCCCTCCTCCCAGCTTTTGAAAGTATCTTGTCTCCTCATTGGTCATTTTGGTCAGGTGCCAGCGAGGTTACCTTTAGCTTCTTAACCCTTTACAGGTGAGAGGAGCTTTCCCCTGGCCAGGAGGAATTTCAAAGGGGTTTACCCTTCCCCTTATATTTATGACACGCCCCCCAAATCTCAGCTAGGGTGAAACACTGGCTGGGATTTCTTCCTGGAGCTCTAGGAAAAACAGAGTTAATAAGACACATGCATCTCTAAATATACTACCAAGTACATAAAGACTAACAATATTTTCCACATCTTAAGGACGATTTTAACCAGTTGATTCTGGGAAACTTTCACGGGAGAGTGCATCAGCCACTTTGTTAGAAGCTCCTGAGATGTGTTGGATGTCGAAATCAAACTCTTGGAGAGCTAAACTCCACCGAAGAAGTTTTTTGTTAGTTTCTTTGACGGTGTGAAGCCACTTCAGTGCAGCATGGTCGGTTTGCAGGTGGAAACGCCGTCCCCAAACATATGGGCGTAGCTTTTCCAGAGCGTAGACAATGGCGTAACATTCTTTTTCAGTGACTGACCAGTTGCTTTCCCTCTCAGACAGTTTTTTGCTGAGAAACACTACAGGGTGGAATTCTTGATCAGATCCTTTCTGCATTAAAACTGCTCCCACACCACGCTCGGATGCATCTGTGGTTACTAGGAACGGTTTGTCAAAGTCTGGGGCCCTTAGTACAGGGTCAGACATGAGTGTCGCTTTAAGCTTGTTAAAGGCCTTCTGACACTTTCCGGTCCACTGAACAGCATTTGGCTGTTTCTTTTTGGTTAGGTCTGTCAGTGGGGCAGCGATTTGGCTGTAGTGCGGTACAAATCGTCTGTAATAACCGGCCAAGCCTAAGAAGGATTGAACCTGTTTCTTTGACTTTGGGACAGGCCACTTTTGGATAGCATCCACTTTGGCCTGTAGGGGGCTGATAGTTCCTTGACCCACCTGGTGTCCAAGGTAAGTCACTCTGTTTAGGCCTATTTGACACTTCTTAGCCTTAACAGTTAGTCCTGCCTCCCTTATGCGCTCAAGGACTTTTTGTAGATGTTCCAGGTGGTCTACCCAGGAATCCGAAAATATGGCCACATCGTCAAGGTAGGCGACTGCATATTCTCCTAATCCCGCTAGGAGACCATCTACAAGTCTTTGGAAAGTGGCGGGTGCATTTCGCAGCCCGAAAGGGAGTACATTAAATTCATACAGCCCGAGATGTGTGATGAAGGCTGACCTTTCCTTGGCAGATTCATCTAGCGGTACCTGCCAGTACCCCTTTGTTAAGTCCAAGGTAGAGATGAACTGGGCCCGTCCCAGTTTCTCTAACAGTTCATCTGTGCGTGGCATTGGATAGTTGTCTGGGCGAGTTACAGCATTTAGCTTACGGTAGTCCACGCAAAAACGTATTTCCCCATCTGGTTTGGGAACTAGAACCACTGGAGATGCCCATGCACTTTCAGAGGGGCGGATTACACCCATCTGTAACATATCCTGGATCTCCCGTTCTATAGCAGTTTTAGCTTGAGGAGACACCCGGTAAGGTTGGGCCCTAATTGGGTGAGCATTACCTGTGTCAATGGAGTGGTATGCCCGTTCAGTCAGTCCTGGGGTGGCTGAGAACGTTGGCGCGTAGCTAGTGCACAGCTCCTGGATCTGCTGTCGCTGCATACGCCCAAGGGTCATGGAGAGGTTCACCTCTTCCACACCACCAGCACATTTCCCTTCGTAGTAGACACCTTCAGGCCACTCAGCATCATCTTCTCCCTGGGCTGTAAACTGACAAACCTTTAATTCTCTGGAATAAAAGGGCTTTAGAGAATTAATATGGTACACCTTAGGCTTTCGGTTGGAGGTGGGGAATGCTATGAGATAATTAACAGCTCCCAGGCGCTCCTGGACCGTGAATGGCCCTTCCCACGATGCTTCCATTTTATGGGCCTGGAGCGCCCTTAAGACCATGACCTGGTCTCCTACTTTGAAGGAACGCTCTCTGGCATGTTTATCATACCAGGCTTTTTGCTCTTTTTGAGCATCCTGTAAGTTTTCTTTAGCAAGGGCTAAAGAGGTTCGGAGGGTGTTTTGTAGGTTGGTTACAAAGTCCAGAATGTTAGTTCCTGGAGAAGGTGTAAATCCCTCCCATTGCTGCTTCACCAACTGCAATGGCCCCTTAACCTCACGGCCATATACAAGTTCAAATGGGGAAAACCCTAAACTGGGATGTGGTACAGCTCTGTAGGCAAAGAGCAACTGCTGCAACACTAGGTCCCAATCATTGGAGTGCTCATTTACGAATTTACGTATCATGGCCCCCAAAGTTCCATTAAACTTCTCCACCATGCCATTTGTTTGATGGTGGTAAGGAGTGGCAACCAAGTGATTTACCCCATGAGCTTCCCAAAGGTTTTTCATAGTTCCTGCCAGGAAATTAGTCCCTGCATCTGTGAGGATGTCGGAGGGCCAACCTACCCTGGCAAAAATGTCTGCTAGTGCCTGGCATACACTTTTAGCCCTGGTGTTGCTTAGAGCTACTGCTTCCGGCCATCGGGTGGCAAAATCCATGAAAGTCAGTATGTACTGCTTTCCTCTGGCTGTCTTTTTCGGAAAAGGACCCAGAATATCCACAGCTACTCGCTGAAATGGAACTTCAATGATGGGGAGTGGTTGTAGAGGGGCTTTGACCTGGTCTTGGGGTTTTCCCACTCTTTGGCACACCTCACAAGACTGGACATAGGTAGAAACATCCTTGCCCATTCCCTCCCAGTGGAATGACCCCCCCAAACGGTCTTTGGTCCTGTTCACCCCAGCATGGCCACTAGGGTGATCATGGGCTAAGCTCAAGAGCTTGGCCCGGTATTTAGTTGGAACTACCAACTGTCTCTGAGGATGCCAGTCTTCCTGGTGTCCACCAGAAAGAGTTTCCTTGTATAAAAGTCCTCTTTCTACAACAACCCTGGATCGATTAGAAGAGCTGAGAGGCGGTGGGTTGCTCCGTGCCGCCGTCCAAGCTCTCTGGAGGCTTTCATCTGCTTCCTGTTCGGTCTGGAACTGTTCCCTTGATGCTGGAGACATCAGTCCCTCATTGGATTGTGGACCTAGGCTTGGTCCCTCTGGAAGCAATATAGGGGATGGAGCTGTTTCTGTTGACTGTGAACTGCTCTCCGCTGGTGCACTATGTTGGGATTCAGGCTCCGGCTGAGCCTCTTGTGTAGGGTTATCGGCTGCTGCCAGTTCAGGTTCAGTGAGGCCCTCTGGTGTTGAGGTTGCAAGTACTGGATTCAGTGCTGACACAGGGTCTGGTGTTGGTTGTTCGGCTGGTTCCGGTTCTGGGACTGGTTCCGTCTGGGTCTCTGGGACTGGATCCACTACTGCTGTTGCAGACATTGGCCTAAGGTCCAGGTCCATCACCTCTGACTGGGTCCTGATAGCAGTTTCCGGAACAGAGCTAGGCCTCACGGCTTGTTTAGCCTGGCTGCGGGTGACCGTTCCCACCCTCTTGGCCTGCTTCACATGATTGGCCAAGTCTTCCCCCAACAGCATGGGGATGGGATAATCATCATAGACTGCAAAAGTCCACATTCCTGACCAGCCCTTGTACTGGACAGGCAACTTGGCTGTAGGCAAATTGAAAGAGTTGGACTTGAAGGGTTGAATCGTCACTTGGATCTCTGGGTTGATTAAATTGGGGTCCACTAAGGAAGCATGGATAGCTGACACTTGTGCTCCGGTGTCCCTCCACGCGGTGACCTTCTTCCCGCCCACACTCACAGTTTCCCTCCGCTCTAAGGGTATCTGGGAAGTATCTGGGCCTGTGGACCTCTGGTGTGATTCCGGTGCAATGAACTGTAATCTGTTGGGGTTCTTGGGGCAGTTGGCCTTTACATGCCCCAGCTCGTTACATTTAAAGCATCGTCCAGCTGACGGGTCACTGGGGCGAGGAGGGTTGCTGGAGAACGGGGTGGCAGGACGATAAGGGGTCTGGAGGGTTCTTTGGGAGGTAGGTGGGGCCTTGGGCGGCCCCCGGTAATAGGGTGTGGTCTGGGGTGGTCCCTTCTGGTCTCCGCTCCAACTGCGACCAGTTTTCTTCTTCTCTGCCACCTCCACCCATCTGGCTCCAATCTCTCCTGCCTCGATTACAGTTTTGGGTTTCCCATCTAGGATGTATCTTTCTATTTCCTCAGGAACACCCTCTAAGAATTGTTCCATTTGCATTAGGAAGGGCAAATTTACTGGAGATTCAACACTTGCTCCTGATATCCAGGCATCCCAATGTTTCACAATGTGGTAGGCATGTCGGGTAAATGACATGTCTGGTTTCCACCTTAGGGCTCTGAACCTCCGACGAGACTGCTCGGGTGTTATCCCCATTCTGACTCTCGCCTTGGATTTAAACAGTTCATACTTGTTCATGTGTTCTTTAGGCATTTCAGCTGCCACCTCAGCTAAGGGTCCACTGAGCTGCGGCCTCAGTTCTACCATGTATTGGTCAGTAGAGATGTTGTACCCAAGGCAGGCCCTTTCGAAGTTTTCTAGGAAGGCCTCAGTATCATCGCCTGCCTTGTAGGTGGGGAACTTTCTGGGATGGGAAGTGGTACTTGGAGAAGGATTACTAGGGTTTGTTGGGATATTCTGCTGAGCCTTTATCTTCTCCATCTCCTCCACATACTTCCTCTCTTTTTCCTTCTCCTCCAGTTCTTTGTCCCTCGCTTCCATAGCTCTCCTGTGAGCAGCCGCTTGGTGTTGTTCTGCCTCCCTTTCTTGTTCCTTCTTCAGCCGCATGAGTTCTATCTGTCTTTCATGTTCCCTTTGTCTTTCCTCAGCCTGAAATTTGGCTAATTCCAGCTGTAGTCGAGCTGAGGATTTGGTCATTCTAACCTCTCTGTTTTTAACTAACTTTACACCCGAGGTTTAGAAATAAACAAACAAAACTTGGCTGTAAAATTTTGCTGTGCTGGAATAGAATACCTATTCTCTGATAGTGATTGTCAGCCTACAGAAAAAGACAATTCCCTTGTCTCTGCTCTGGGCCCAACTTAAAGCAAAAAACCTCCAAACTACTTGGAAACCTGCTTACCCAGCCCAAAGAAAAAGCAAATGGGTAGAACACACACCCCCTATTTACTTTTAGGAAGAAAAGAAAAAAAAAAAACCTCTGGGTTGGAAGACTGTGAATTTCCCTGCAGGAGTTAAGTACCCTGCCTCCAGGCAAAGAAAACCTGCAATTCACAAGATAATCCCCTTTTGTCTCTGCTTGGCCACAAAGCAGGGAAAACCCAAGATGCTTTCAGTTTCAAAGCTGCTTCAAAGCCACAGGAAAAAAAAATTCCTTTTTAAAATCTGTATTTCTAGTTCAAAAAATCTCAACTGGATCTCAAAATGATTTCAGGTTAATCCCACCACTATGCCACCATGTCAAGGTTCCTCCCCCACTCTGAACTCTAGGGTACAGATGTGGGGACCTGCATGAAAAACCTCCTAAGCTTATCTTTACCAGCTTAAGTCAAAACTTCCCCAAGGTACAAAGTATTCCACCCGTGGTCCTTGGAATGGCCGCTACCACCACCAAACTAATACTGGTTACTGGGGAAGAGCTGTTTGGACGCGTCTTTCCCCCCAAAATACTTCCCAAAACCCTGCACCCCACTTCCTGGACAAGGTTTGGTAAAAAGCCTCACCAATTTGCCTAGGTGACTACAGACCCAGACCCTTGGATCTTAAGAACAATGAACAATCCTCCCAACACTTGCACCCCCCCTTTCCTGGGAAATGTTGGATAAAAAGCCTCACCAATTTGCATAGGTGACCACAGACCCAAACCCTTGGATCTGAGAACAATGAAAAAGCATTCAGTTTTTTACAAGAAGACTTTTAATAGAAAATAGAAGTAAATAGAAATAAAGAAATCCCCCCTGTAAAATCAGGATGGTAGATATCTTACAGGGTAATTAGATTAAAAAACATAGAGAACCCCTCTAGGCAAAACCTTAAGTTACAAAAAAGATACACAGACAGAAATAGTTATTCTATTCAGCACAATTCTTTTCTCAGCCATTTAAAGAAATCATAATCTAACACATACCTAGCTAGATTACTTACTAAAAGTTCTAAGACTCCATTCCTGTTCTGTCCCTGGCAAAAGCAGCATACAGACAGACACAGACCCTTTGTTTCTCTCCCTCCTCCCAGCTTTTGAAAGTATCTTGTCTCCTCATTGGTCATTTTGGTCAGGTGCCAGCGAGGTTACCTTTAGCTTCTTAACCCTTTACAGGTGAGAGGAGCTTTCCCCTGGCCAGGAGGAATTTCAAAGGGGTTTACCCTTCCCCTTATATTTATGACACACACAATGGGGTTCTAGTCCATGACTAGGGCTCATAGGCCCTACAGATAGTACTACTACCACTAAATCCACCCAGTGTCTATATCTCCAAGCTTTGCGTATCTCAGCCAATGATTTTATCACTAAAGATACTGTATTGATAATGTTTGGGGGACAATGTCACATATAGTCAATCAGAAATATTGTGCTATAGACAGTTAATAATTATAGTACAGTGGTCTGAGATGAAGGCAGTTGTACAGCTTATTATTGGGGTGTCAAAGGAACATAGAAAGCACAGAGTGTGCACAAATGAAGCTATAGTGAGCAAAGGCAAAAGTAACTGTTGAGCTCTGTAGCCTAGAATAAAGGCAATCTGAAGTTCATGCATCCGAGTTACAAATAATCCTATGAGTGATATTTGGAGTCATTTTATTGTGCCTTAAAGATTAATAAAAATTATCAATTTCCATGAGTTTACTGAGTAGATGATTAAGTAGCACTGGGCCACAAACTCAAAGATTTATTTGCTGTAAGCTGTGATGCATGGACTATTGTCTCCTATTTCATAGCACACATTCATAGCACACAAATTATGTTTAAACTAGTAATTTAAAGTGCTAAAAAACAAGCATTTCCACCTCTGTCTGGGGATATACAAGTGTTAATGTTGTGAGTTTTCTATTGATTTGGTTTCCATAAAGTAAAACAGCAACATGAATTAATAAAACAGCTACAACTTCAGTTGATTTAGGCCAGCAGTTTGTTCAATGTCTTTAAAAAGACTAATAAATCAATGTACCCATTCAATCTTTTCATCTTGTAACATTTTTTATTTGAACGAAAGGAATAAAACTACAATCTGTAAAACTTGCTAAGCTCAAAAGCATCTGACAGTTTTTATTTTTATTGTAATGGTACTTAGACAAGTTTATCTAATAAATATTCAAATCAGGCTACTGATACTCTTTCCAGTATATGATTAATAATACAAATACCGTGAAATATGAATTTCTTACATGGTCGGAGGGAAAGGCTTTGGCTTCTAGAAGAATCTTATAGCGACTTGGAGTAGGGCTAAAAAAAGATAACTGTTAAATAAAAAAAGATGTTGAAACATTTATCTAAACCAATACTAAAGAATTGATCCCCATGTATAATTTAAGAAAAATACCAAACAATTTGCATTTATGTAGAGCATGTCAAAATAATCCCAGAGCACTTGAAAAATATTTAGTCTTTACAATACTCTCTGATGTAGAAAACTTTTATAACATTGTACCCATTTTACAGATTTATAAGTATGGCCATGGAGAATTTAAGGATGAAATCCACATCTTTAAGATAATGGCAACATTACCACCGACTTCAGTGAGGCCAGTATTACATCCTACATGATTTGGTCGAGGTCATACAAGCAAATTACTGGCAGACAGAAATAAAACACAGTCATCCTGATTTTCCATCCCCCTACTCTAATCACCAAGATCCAGATTATTTCCTTCTGTAGCAAAGCCTGCAGAGGGAGCGCAGAGCTTTCTGCAAAGTTCCCACATCATCCTCTGATGATGGGGGTGGTGTTGCTGCTGCCATCCTCCTGTGATGAAGGTTGTAGGGCCTACCTCCAAACATAAACGATCAGGAGAAACCTGGGCCATTCATGCAGAGACTGTGTCTGTATACCAGCTCTGGATCACTGCATCACCTGCATCTCCCTGACAGAGAGACTTGCAAGGTGATGCTCCACAAAATATATAATACAGCCCCAAGCTGAATGTCATTTCCTACCTATACTCTGTCTGAAGCCACACCCACTAACCATGGCCCATCCACTTTCTACCCCTTCATGTAGTGTGGGATCCACACTGACAGAATGCCTTTCACAAGCTCCAGAAAAAGTGGGAGCTCTGGGACTGAGCACAGAACTTGGGGGGCTGTGAAGTGATCTGAGCCTAATGAAGGCAGCTTTATAATTCCATACTGAACAGTGAAAAGATTATTTACCAGGTGTTATATTTAGGGCCCTACCAAATTCACAGCCATGAAAATAAGTCACGGATCATGAAATCTGGTCTCCCGCCAGTGAAATCTGGTCTTTTGTCTGCTTTTACCCCATACTATACAAATTTCAGGGGGGAGACCAGCGTTTCTCAAATTGGGGGTCCTAACCCAAAAGGGAGTTGCTGGAGGGTTGCCCTTACTTCTATGCTGCCTTCAGAGCTCAGCAGCCGGAGAGTGGTGGTTGCTTAATGAGGGCCCAGTACTGTTGAAGTAAAGATGGCAATACCTTACCAGGCCATCCTTACTTCTGCACCGCTGCTGGCGGCGGCTCTGCCTTCAGAGCTGGGCTTCCGGCCAGCAGCTGCTGCTCTCCACCTGCCCAGCTCTGACGGCAGCACTGCCTCCAGCAGCAGTGCAGAAGTAAGGGTACCAGTACCGCAACCCCCCTACAATATCACTGCAACCCCCTCCCCCACAACTCCTTTTCGAGTGAGGACTCCGACAATTACAACACCGTGAAATTTCAGATTTAAATAGCTGAAATCATGAAATTTACTATTTTAAAAACCCTATGACCATTAAATTGACCAAAATGCACTGTGAATTTGGTAGGGCTTATATACTATAGTCCTTCACATGATGAGCCCATATACCATGCATTTTTGACTTAAATTGTAGGGAAATTATTAATACCTCAGATGAGAATCTTTTTGAGCTTTGATGTTTTGAGAGGACTCTCAGAGCAGCTATCAAAATGTCTCTCTGGAGATGTGTGTGGAAACTCCAAAAAAACCAAATAGGTATTTGCACACATATCTCCTGAACAAGAGTCTTGAATGCTACCCTTTAGTCATTGTTTTATAGTGTACATGAGAAAAGATCATATTTGTCCTTAAAATGTTTGTGGAAAAAAGCTTTGCTGCCTAGCTTTTGTGCTTTGTGTTTCCTATGGGCTGAGCAAGTGCTGTATATACCACTACATAGGTCAGAGCATTCAGCAAGATCCTCAAGTCTTTTGAAAAAGGCATCGAGATCACTGTCCCATGCTTCCTTGTAGGAACCTCCACAAAATATTTTAATTAACATAAATGAAGAGTAAAATCTTTTCAAATTCAAGGTATAAGGACTAAAGTTAATTTGACAATATCAAATGTACTAAATATTGGAGAAAAAAAAAGAATGAATTTACCATCTGGAGATGCAGATTAACAGTTAGCCCGTTCATTAGGGCTACTTCTTCCTTTCGAGCACCTGAAAAGTAATAACACAGAAGTTTCTCTCTCTTTTCACCCTGTGTAAAGTCTGGTAAAATGATGTAAAAAGCAAAGGCATGGTTTTCAGTCAATGTCTCTCAAAAGACTAGACGGCAAACATGTTTGATGTGTCATCCCACTGAAATAAAAAGTTCTCCTGCCTGACTCACTGGGTCAGTTGACAAAAAATATGTATTTTTCAGGTTTGATATAGCCATTAAGAGATAACGAAGTAGCTTCATTTCCCAGCAAACCACCAGTTGATTTACTGTTATCATTAATACCTTAGCCAAATTCAACAACAGTGTATGTTTGCCATAAGTACATCTCTAAACAAATATCTCTAGACAAAAATATATATTAAGGAAAATCATCTATTTTTAAATGGTTAGTATACAATGCCAAGGTAAAATGCATCCTTAATAAAAATAAAAAAGATTTTTGCAAAATATAATTAATTATTATCCACAGCCAAGCTTTTGGATTCAGCTTTGAGTACATAGCTCTGAGATAACTATATAGATATATGGAAGCTAATAGGAACCTCAGGCACAACTAATGGATTTTTCCAATATTGTTCTAACTGCTTATTTATGAACCAATTCTCAAACACCTATCAGCTGCTGTGGAGGTTTTAGGCAGGATAAGGGGCTATCTGTTATACAGGGCAGAGCTTAAACATGAAAAATTACCAGTTCCTGGCTTTGGTTTCATGTCTTTTTGTTGCAAAGAATTACAACCATCTGTACACCCTAGAGATGAATTAGCACTTTGCTGAGTCTCTTTTGCTGGAAGATGGGCTTGTCTGAGTTGCCTGATAATCTCTACAGATGTGGGGTAGGCTTGAGGAGAACAGAAGACCAAGAGAGGACCAAAGCTTGAAGGGGAGAATGAACACATACACAGAAAAGGAGAAGCAGAGGAGAAGGACCCTGCACCATGATTCTGCCATCGGCTGGGCTCCAGAGAACTGTTCTGTCAGGATTGTAAGTGCACCGGTATAGGAAAAATATACTACTTGTGAATGGGCCTGAAGTAGAAAGACCAGACTGCATGGCCAGTGGGTTTGGAAACGACATGAATTTACTGCCCCAAAACCTCTGTATAAGGGATCACATACCTGCAATAGGCCTTATTTGCTACTACTGGATGAATGGCCAAGCACTATGCTGTCTAGGATGATTTATTGTTGTTGTTGTTATTAATTGACCATATTTATTACAGTAGTGCCTAAGGGCCAATGAAGAGTGGGAGCCCATTGTGCTAGCTAGGGTACAAACACAGTATTAGATGATCCTTGCCCTGAAGAGTTTATAATATAAATAGGTCTTCAGTTGCTCCTTGTGTGTGTCATTCAACCTGCCACTGTATGAGAGGGAGGGAACTGTGGCAAGATTCTAAAGAGTCAGGAGATCTCCTGAAGAATTTCTCACTTGGACTTTCCAGACTCAGTGGGCAGAGGTTTGAAGCACCGTGAAGTTTGTTGGGGGCAAGCACATCAAGCCTGGTCATCTATAGGTATGAAACTACTTCACCCTCAGCCAACCTACACTTCTCTACTACCCTTTCTTTCTCTTGGCAGCATGCTCCTGCAGATGCCATGCTGTTACATGGCTGCTCAATAGCAGCTGCAGGAGGGAGCCAGAGGGAGTTAGTGCAGCTCAGAGCTATATAAACTGCATCCTTTGTTTCCATATAGAAACATGGGGCTGAAAAAGGGGTGGCACCATGAAGTGATGGGTCCCCTGCCCCTGTCTCCCCATCTCCATAAGCACACAAAGCCCCTTCTAACTAGGGCCACAGTGGAGCTAAAACTACCTTTTCTCTGCCTGTGTCTTGTTGAACTGTTCAACACATGAACAAAAATGGTTGACTGCATGCCAATATCCCAAATTAAATATGGCACTGTATTTATCACATAAGTCTTGCTGTCTTGTAATTTATATATTTAAAATTTAAAGCTTTCTTTTATTGAATTTCATGGCCACAAAAACCAAGCCTCAACCAAGCCATTGTGTCCAGTTTTGGGCCCTACAAGAAGGATGTGGAAAAACTGGACAGAGTCCAGCGAAGGGCAACAAAAATTATTAGGGGGCTGGAGCACGATTTATGAGGAGAGGCTGAGGGAACTGGGATTATTTAGTCTGCAGAAGAGAAGAATGAGGGGATTTGGTAGCTGCTTTAACTACCTGAAAGGGGGTTCCAAAGAGGATGGATCTAGACTTTTTTCAGTGGGAGCTGATGACAGAACAAGGAGCAATGGTCTCAAGTTGCAGTGGGGGAGGTTTAGGTTGGATGTTAAGAAAAAAAAATCACTAGGAGGGTGGTGAAGCACTGGAATGGGTTATCTAGGGAGGTGGTGGAATCTTCTTCCTTGGAAGTTTTCAAGGTCAGGCTTGACAAAGCCCTGGCTAGGATGATTTAGATGGGGATTGGTCCTGCTTTGAGCAGGGGGTTGGACTAGATGACCTCCTGAGGTCCCTTCCAACCCTGATATTCTATGATTCATTGGAATCCTTTATAATCTGCATTGTATTTAAGAAAACAACCCTTGTATGATCCAATTAACCTATTACTATACTCAAAGACCATTCAGGAGACAAAATTATATTTGCCATCACTATCTCCTATCTTTATACTATATCACCGAGACAGAATAACCCTCTATATATTCTGCTTGATAAATCCTCTCTCTAATGAAAGGAAGCAGTGTTTGTAAAACACCATCCTTGCTACAACATTGGAAATAATTCTGATTGTGCTAGGCAACCACTGCCAGTTTTTTCCCACCCCTGCAGTCTTGTGACTGCAACAGGCATAGGTGATGGAACCAAGGGTGTGGGGGGTGCTGCTGCACCCCCTGGCTTGAAGTGGTTTCCATTATATACAGGGTTTACAGTTTGGTTCAATGGCTTTCAGCACCCCGACTATAAAAATCATTCCAGCACCCCTGGCAACAGGAGTCTGGGTCTCACCAGAATAAGTAAAATGCATTTTGTGCAATGACTGGAAAAGGCTAAAAGCCCCAATCCTGAAACCAGGTTATCGCTCAAAGTCACTACCAATCTGCTCAGTACTCAGTCTTTTCTCAACAGAGACCTGCCTGAGCACATTGTACAACAGCAGCAATGCAGTTAGTCTGATTTCATTAGAAGGTGATCCTGCCAAGGTTGTAATGTTTTAATAAAGTATAGTAGGAAAAGCCAAAATTACATTTTCCCTGTTATGCCATTTGGCTTAAGAAAAGAAAAGAGCTTTGGCATCTAGTGACCTTGACTCTGCATTTCACAATATATTCACCATTGTAACTTTCATTTTAAAAGAAAGTGTGAACATTTAATAAGCAAGGTGTTATAGAGCTATAAACCTTTAAATGGACAAAAGAAAATCTTTACAGCCTTTAGTCCATTCCTGAATAAATCCCACTAGACAACATATACTTACTGCTTCTCAGAATAAGCTATGACAATTCTTCCTCCTCTATAATATGGTAAATATTCACTACCAAACAGTGTTAAAATTCTGTTTATGTCTTCACATTAAACCTACTAAAGGAAAAATTCAGAATTCAGCCTTCCTCTCTCCTTGACACACACTGATATACTTAGCATTGCATGTTGCCGGGGAGAACGCTTAATTGTAAATACCACATTGGAGGAGACATTTTAACAGTGTTGTTGTTCATATTTATTCACTTCACTTTTTCACTGTTACATAAAAGAAAAAAAAAAGAGCCTGAAATGATCAGTCCATATTATGGAGACATTACCAGTCTAGATAGCTGACAATTCATCCATTATTTGGGGGAGATCTTATTATCTTAATTTGCTCCTTTTCAAAGAAATAATCATTTAGATTCTGCAAACTAGTTCTAAGGAAATTTCCCACAAATAAAATCCTGCTGGGCTGATTATTTTAATGCCAAATTCCAACTCAGACCACATTTTACAGCTCAGTACATAATGAACCTTAACTGCTGCAGAGTGCAACAGGGCTACAGAATCCTGCCCACTGAAGAACTGAAAACAAAACAAATGCAGGTTAATAGTGTGTTGACCTTTATTCATTGTTCATGCTGCTTAAAATGGATAAAGGTGTAACAACTTAAAAACATTTTGACTCTGGTGAAAGACTGGAAGAAATATTTGTAAGATACACTATAACAGTTTTATGAGTGCTCTAAAAGAGAAGGGGTGAGCAAGGAGATTGGCAACAGGAGAAATGAAGTGGCTGCTACACAAAGATTTAAATTTCTACGTAACACTTCTCTCCGAGCTGTGCATATTTTCTTTAGTTAAAGTAGTACTTTAAAATACACTGTTTTGAGGGTGAAATACAGAATGCAGAAGTCTGACAGACCTGCAACACAGAACACATCACTCCAATTCCCTACTTTCTGTCAGGCAATTAACAGTTGCAGCTAGATTCGTCCCTGCATCAGGGCTAGCACACAGTCTGAGCAGGGGCTGCATGTACCTCTCCTTTTGTCTGCTGTTGTGGGACAAGGTACAGGCTGGTGGGCCGAGACCGCAACCCAACATGCTGGCTAATACTGGCTCGTTGTTTCTTTATACTACTGTTGGACCGTCACGATCCACTTGTTGTCTCTTGTCTTATACTTAGATTGTAAGCTCCTTGGGGCAGGGACTTTTGTTCTGTGTTTGTACAGTATCTAATATAGTGGGGAACTATGACTGGGGCTCTTCGATGCTACTGTAAAACAAACAGCAAACAATAAAGGCTAGGGCAGCACCAGAGCTACTGTAACTTGCACCTCCTGTAGCCATAACTCATACAGGGCTTGTGGCAGTGGAAAAATCAGGATGCACGTCTGCCTTGATTATGTCTGCTCCCACTTCAGTCTACCTCCTGGAGTGCCTCCTACGCCAGGGCCTATGCGGAGGCAGTGCAGAAATTGCAAAGCATCTCTGCACTGGGTAGCTGAGGGTTGTTCTATGCAGGGGGATGTATTGTCCCCTTGTAGGTGGCACAAAGTGGCCACAGCACCCAGATGTGCAGTTCAAGGTCTCTGTCCTGACTTTCAAAGCCCTGAATGGAATTGGTGCTAGCTACCTGAGAGATTAAATGTCTCTCCTTGAGCACAACCTCCCCTAACAGCTACCCAGCACCAGAACAGTAAATGTTAACCAGTGGAAAGAAACTTGTGACTGTGGGAGACAGATCGTTCATAGGACCTAGATCAGAACTATGGAACTCACTGCCAGATGAAATAAGAATGACCACTAACTTCTCTGTATTCAGTGCTAATTTCAAAACCCACCTCTACAAACAGAAATATTGTTGTTTCTCTTAGCCAGTACTATGTGGTATTCTTGATGGGTGCCAATGTTAGATCCTAGACAGAAAAACAATTAAAGCTGTTTGCACTATTCATGCTGAACAACTGATCAGACTTGGTTTTTATTTATATTTTTGTGACTTTCCCATGAATATATTATGATTTTTATAAATGTAATCTTTTTTGTAATCTTTTGCTGGGAAAGTGAATATATTTGTTTGTAAAGAAACAGATACTTGTAGTCTCACAAATAAAAACTCTTCTCCAAACATTCACATGAATGAAAGCCAGTTGCACAAGTGTGTGAGGGAAATTAAACAAAAAACCCAAACAAATATGGCTGCCTGTGATTTTCCTTTTAAGACTGAGCCCATGATTAAATTTCCTCCCATTATCTCAAGTCTAGTAACCATTGCCAGAACCCTAGCTGGCTGGGAGCTTTGCTTAACTACCTGATATTTACAAATATTTTTTCCCTCATTACGGCTAGAAGTAAATATGTTCATAAAATAAAATAATGAAAACTTTCTTTCACAAGGTTTAAATATGGTAAAATGAACTGATATGAGGAATAGTCAAATAGGATGGTCAGCATTCTCTAATGCTTTCCAGGCATTCTCTCCAATCACCCCAGAGTCCTACTATTCTTCCCTTGGCCACAGGTATGGATCCCGGATTTCCCACACCATGTGATTCTCTACAGTAAGAAAAGGTCTCGGCTACACTCGGTTTAGCTAACATGCATTAATCTGATCTAACCTTGACTTTTCCCTAGTGTAGACACAGGTTTACACCTTACACCCCAATTTAGTGGGTTTAGCAAATTGAGGCCAATCCTTAACCTCAGTTTGCTAAACTGAGGTAAAAGGTACTAGCTAACTCCAGCCTAATCTCAATTTATTTTCTTACTCTATGCAAACTCTGTGATCTTTGTAGAGAGAAAGGGACAAGAGGAGACACTGCCTACACCATTTCTTTTCCCCTCAGAGCAGTTTGGAAGGCAGCCAGGGTGGAAAATCTATGTCAGCATTTATTTGTGGCTCTGGAGAGGAGCTACTAAGGAAAATTCGTACTCAAACCCAATCCATTGCATGTAGGCCTGCTGAGCTTCCAGGAGCACTCTCTATGGCTGCCTTTTATACCTCTAGGATATTAGAGACACAAGGTAGGTGATGTAATATCTTTTATTGAACCAACTTCTGTTGGAGAAAGAGATAAGCTTTTGATCTACACAGCTTCTTCAGGTCTGGGAAAGTTACTCAATGTCAGATAAATACAAGGCGAAACAGATTGTTTACCATAAGTAACCATTCTAAGAGAATTCAAGGTGAAGTGGCCTCTTAACACCTTTGCAGTCCTAGGACAAAAAAGGGAGGGTTAGTGGGTTACAGGGTGTTGTAATAAGCCATAAATCCAGTGTCTTTATTAAGACCATTATTTTTAGTGTCTAGCAAAATTAAAAAAATAAGCTCCAAGGCTAATCTTTTGAAGGTGTTACATAGGTTTCCTTTGAGAATGAAGACCAAAAGGGCAGATATTGAGTGATCATTTTGTGAAAAGTATTCATCCATGTTTGATATGGTGTTTTTGTCTTATTTTTCTGAGCCAGTTCTTTCCAGAGCCTAGTGCTTGATTGACACTAAACGATGCCCCATATAATCAATTTATCAAGACTACCCTTAACTGTAGTTGAATTATCTTTGATCTCCAAGGGACTGAACTTCTGCTCTGGAACCTGATACCAAACTAACATGGAGAATTAGAATTCTTTTGCTGACTCCACCTCAAAGAATTCTTTCACAACAATGACCACATTACCACAACTACTGTGTCCCCACTGACAGTCATCAGAAAAAAGAATCATCTAATTGGACACCCCACAGTGGATGAAACCACACACTTAATTATATTGATTGCTTCAGGGGAAAAAATTGACTGTGAAATTCTTAACAAATATCACATCCACCACAATCTCTCCACTGCCAAGAGGGCGGTTGTGCAGTCCTTGAAATCCAACCATTATATCAGCAAACAAAGGGGGTGCCATCATAGTTCTCAACTGTGATGAGTACACTGAGGACTCCAACCAAAAACTCTCTGACACCATCCACTATAGAGAACTCAAAGAAGACCCCTCCCACATCAGAATTTACCCAGGAATTTTAACAATATCACCAAATCCTTCCCCAAACAACTCCAAGAGAAACTTTACAACCTTATCCCCGACAAACCCACCCCAGGGACCTTCAACATGTTTCCCAAGATATACAGACAAAGGAACCCAGGCAGAGCCATCATATCTGGCCAGGTCACTCTCACTTAAGAAATATCAGGACTCATAGAAACCATCCTCAACCCACTCACCACACAGAGGGCCAGCCTCTTCCAGGACTCAACTGACATTCTCCAGAAACTCTACAATATTAACAACCTCCCTCAGAACACAATCCTTGACATCATGGATGGCACCTCCCTATACACCAACATTCCTCACAATGATAGCATTTCTGCCTGCTTCAAATATCTATAAGACAACACTCAGATATTCACCCCAAACACTTTTCATCATCACCCATAATAATTTTACACTCAAAAACACACACTTTGTCCAAACCATAGGAACAGCCAGGGGTGCTAGGATGGTTCCCCAATATGCCAACCTCTTCATGGGACACATTGAGGAAGAGTTTCTGGACAAATGGATCATGAAACCAGTCATATACCTGAGATACATTGATGGTATTTTCATCCTCTGGACAGATGACCTAAATTCCCACATGAATTTATGGTGGAAATCTAACTACCATCAATCATCCATCAAATTCTCTCCAGAACATTTCCTCACTGTCACCTTCCTGAACACTACAATCAGCTACAAAAATGGAACCCCACAGACAAGTATATACAAGAAACCCATGGATTACCACATTTACTTTCAAAGATCCATTAACCATCCCAAACACACCTAGAAACCAGTTATCTAAAGCCAGGCACACAGATTCACAGAACGTGTTCTGAGGAGAAAGTCCAACAAACTTTAAACACACTTAACTTCACCAAACAAGGTCATTTCACCAGAGAAGCAGATCACTCTACGGAAAGTGCCTCCCAAATATCCTGAGAAAACTTGCTTCATACAGAAGCAAAAAACAAACAAACAAACCACCCCTCCAAACACACACACACCCCTTGTCATCTATCACCCCACACTGGAACTCATAGAAAGTACAATTAAACAGTTACAACCCATACTCGATGGGGACCACATGCTGAAATAAATCTTTCCTAAAGCCCCTCGACTGGCCTTCAAACAATGCTCCAACCTCTCCAAGCTCATCATCAGAAGTAAGCTCCTCACAAACCACACCGACCAACTCATGACAGATGCAAAACCTGCCGCTATGATGATGATCAATATGATGATGATCAATATCCCTCACAACTCACCTTTCAAGATCCATGAGCCCTACATATGCCTATCACAACATGTGGTGTACCTCATTGGGTGAAATAAATGCCCCCAAACAACAACTATCACTACACTCTTGAATGAATTCACATAGAAAAATTATAAGGCAAAAACACCATATCAGCCGTGGCTGAATACTTTTCACAAAATGATCCATCCATATCTGACTTCTCAGTCCTTGATCTCAAAAAAAACCCCAAAACCCTGCACAACACCTTCAAAAAATGAGCCTGGGAGCTTAGATTCCTAACTTTGTTAGACACGAAAAATCATGGGGTTAACACAGGCACCGGATTTATGGTTTATTGCAACAACCGGTAACTCGCTAACCCCATTTTTTTTGGTCCTATGACTGCAAAGGTGTTAACAGGGCAACTCACCATGAGTGGTCTCTTAGAATGTCTGTTAAGTACTAATGCTAAAAAAATCTGTTCCATTTCATATTTAGCTCTGACACTGAGTAACTTCACCAGATCTGAAGAAGAGCTCTGTGTAGCTTGAAAGCTTGTCTTTCACCAGCAGCAAGTTGGTACAATAAAATATATTACCTCACCCATCTTGTATTTTTAGTATCCAGGCACCAACATGGCTACCACCACACTAACTCTAGAATAATCAGGTGTATTCATTGTTCAGCCTGGCAGATTCTTCAGAGGGGTGCAATGAGGGGATTGGTGCTCACAAGAGGTACAAGTCAAATATTCTTTTTTGGCAGCTGGTTCTGCCCCATGCTGATGAGGTAAACAACTCTTAACATGGGGCAGGGTTTCATGCTAGATCACAGAGTCATAGACTGTAAGGCCAGAAGGGACCATCATGATCATCTAGTCTGAACTCCTACACATCGCTGCCAACTGAACCTCACCCACCCACTCCTGAAATAGACCCATAAGATGAGTACTGAAGTCTTCAAACCATGATTTAAAGAATTAAAGTTACAGAGAATCCACCATTTACTCTAATTTAAACCAACATGTGACCCATGACCCATGCTGCAGAAGAAGGTGAAAAAAATTGCCATAGTCTCTGCCAATCTACCCTGGGGGTGGAAATTCCTCACCAACCTCAAATATGGCAATCAGTCAGACCCTGAGCATGTAGGCAAGACAAGGAGGAAAAGCAGGAAACATCTAGACAATCATTTGCTTTGGAACCAAAGGAATTATCACTGTTTCACTCCGACTCTCCCTTTAAAAGAGAAATGAAATGATGTTCACTGCCCTTTAAGAAGGGCTTTGGCTTCATATATAATAGCAAGTGGTTTATGATGATCCCAGAAGCCCTCACTGCAATTACTTTCAGGATATACTCATGGTCATATATTATCGTCCACATTCATCTCCTGAATCACATATAGATCTTAAAATAAGTTGTACTCTGTATTGAGCAGTCAGAAAGACTACTGTGAAACAAAGTGCTGAGAATTAAGTTTTGGATGTAAAGTTTCTGGGTTCTCCACCACCAGACAAAAAATTACACTTTTTCAAAAACAGTTTTCTCTCTGGCTCACACATACCCACAATATCAGCCATAAGCTCCACGATGCACTCATCTCCTAAAGCCCATGGGCGCTTACCACTGAAATGACCATGAACACCTCTGAAAAGAAAGAGAAACAAATGATGAAAATGTATTCTGTTCCCTTTGGTACATTGCTAACAACACTAACTCAATATGGGGCTTGTTTCATCAGAACACAGTACATTTATTATACCACATGAGCTCATAACAAATAGAATCACCAACAAACAATGAATTTATTGGAATCTAAGAGGGGTTTTAAAGACTGGAAAACATCTAATTCAAAATTTTGACCAACAAAACAAGCAAACAAATAAACCCCAAAATGGATGTTTTGTTTAGAAAACCACAAAGGGCTAGATAACACCTTTATCACAAGTCCTGTATAAAGGGGCAGTACATAGTTGCACTGTCTCTGGAGCAGACTGGGTACAGGATCGGAACTTGGTGGTGCTTGCTGTGTGTGTGGAGAAGGGAAGTAATCTGTACCAGCCATATACCTGGCATAGCTGTGCTGGCTGGTGCATTGGAGTAGGCACTTCCTAACCCTGCCCACCGACTCCACACACACGTGCAGGAGGGAGACTAGTGACCCTGCAACGCTGCTTTCCCACCTGCATTGCTAACAACAATTCTGGTAGCCAGCGCAGGGGAGTAAGGGATGCTTTTTATACCCCCTTACTCTTGTGCATGGCTGCATGCATAAGCCACAATCTAGTCCAAAAGCAGCATTTACACTGAAGGGGGGCTACTTAGGGTGGAGGGGGAAGGACAGGAGGATTTCCTTGCTGTTAGGTAACAGCAATCCTTGCCTAAGATCATTTAGAGCCTCTTTGAATAGAAAAAAGCTTTGCCCACTTGAATTCACCATATTGTACAAAATGACATGTATGTGTATGCTGTATATTCAGGGGTGAACCTGCGCTACCAGACATTTCCTTTCTTCCCCCTAAAAAATTATTCAGAGCCATAGAACCCCAGATCCAAATGTCCTTTGAATTTGGGGGGTGTGTGTGTATGAAACCCTAGCTGGTATTTCTAAATCGTATTTTGAAAATTATTCCTCTCTTTATAGGGACCAAACCAAACCCCTGGAGCATTTGGAATCTACATCTGAATCTGAACTACATGGCTGGAAGTCATCTCTGCTACAAACTCTGCAAAAAGATAAGTTTGTGAGGTAACCAATGTACTTCTAAATCTACACATGCAAAATTGCAAATGTTTAATCACAAAATAAATCAGTATATGAAAAAATAACATTGGTGTTCATTTAAGGGTATTTTATTCCTGGACTCATCTCTCATACACTGTATAATTTTCCTGCTAGCTGAACACCAGAAGGCACATGTGGAATCTGAAATACCAGACTGCAGGTGTCTGAACTGAAAAAGATTAAAGCTGCTTCAGAAGAGGAACTGTGCCAGTGGAGAAATGGGTGGAGAACAAAAAGAACCAGAAGCTGTGACAAAAGTAAAAAAGAACTGTGGTCTAAATAAACTTTCAGAATTACAGCAGGCTTATGATGTTTCCCCCAAACTCAGCGGGAGCCTTCTGGCGTATTAATGCATCAGCAAACACGTTGTATGAACTAGCCACCAACATCAGAAGGGCTCATACCCTTTCCCACCTTCTTTAAAATGTTTTCCCCAAGCAGCTCCAAACCCTCCCTTGATCAATTTTTGTCCTGCAGCAACCCTCTTCCACACATATATGGATTTTTTATAATCCTATGGTTTCTGACTGACATGAGCCACTTTTACACTTCAGCAATTCACTGGTTCAGAGTAAAGAACAATTTCTGAACAAAGCAAAGACTTGTGTTACCCATCTCATCCTCACTTTGCTTAGGAAGAGCAAACCCCTGCACTGGCCCCTATGTAGATGCACAATGAAGCAAAGATGAGCAAAGACACTGCCATCTCCCTCATCTTGTTTACAAGAAGCACAATCTGGCCTTAAGATATTAAATGAGAAGAAATCTAACACTGAGACCAGAGGATATCACTACCCACAGTGCAGATACAATCATTATGGGCTGGGCTAAAACATCTTTTCCCAGCCTTAAAATTAATCCCTAAAGAAATAATTGTAATAGGCACAGTTCTTGTAGGTAAGCAATATTTCCAATTTGATAGATGAGAAAACTGAGGCAGAGATGCTAAGTGACCAGTGGTTTTGGGGCAGAAGAAGTCAGTCTCAGAGCCAGGAGGATTAATCTGAAGGAGTTCCTAGGCTGGGCTCAGTCCATTAAACAATTTCTCTCTGACTCTGTGCAGAGGATAACAGGTAGACAGCCATCACTAACTTCCCTTCAAAACTCATCTTTATGGTAGGATAGCAACCAAGCAAGCTTTAACAATACAGATTGTCGATGGGAAAACAGAAGGATTTTCCATGGGCTGAATAACCTCGCTGTCCTCACTGGATTTGCAGTTCTGAAAAGGGCACACTTTACATGGTTGAGTGGAAAGTGACAACAACCTATGGGATGTTCTTCTTTCTTTAGCTTTCTCCCTTCGATAGACATTAATGTCCTCCTAAGGTGAATTTACTGGTGAAAGATCTCTTCCCCAACATTCAACTCTGTATCAGAATTCCAGAACTAATTTCCAGTTTACCCAGAAAACTGATATGAACCTTGAACACTTTTTTATTTTATTTTGGGAGAAAAAAAAAACCCTGGAAATAAAAGCATAATGGAGAATGGGAGAAGCAGTATTCATTATTATTATTCATATTATTATGGAACAGCTTGCAGCCTGTCTCTTTCCTGATGGCCAACATAAATGCTAAGAGACAAAAATTATTACAGCTAAAATGGTACTTAAAGGCATATTCTTGGCTCCTTTTTTATTTTAATCACATGGAACTCCGTAGCCTTTGCTGATGGCACAATACGTTCTATTACACTTAGGTTGTAAAATTCTATGCTTTGCCTCAGAGAATTTATCTTTCTGCATATTAAGCCACCCCATTCCCAAGTCTGGTAGACACTGGGGATAATAATCTTTAAGGATATAGTAACAACTGAAGTTCTCATGGCATTCCGCTCATTGGACATAGATAGCCTACTGTCTCAATTTGTTTCTACTCTACCCTTAGGTAGTGACAGAGGTTTAAGTGGAGGTACCCGAATAAATGAATGCATGCCTGGTTTATCAAAGCTCAGGAGAAAAGCTGATAGAGAACCACTGTGTAGACTACAGTGAGTTTCTCACTGAGCAAATTAGTATTTATGCAGTTGCTTGTCTGTTTGCAATTTGGCATGACATCTTAATGCCATTTTCCCTTTAAGACTTTTGGGGGGCTGTCCCCCAGCTGATTGATTATTTCCCTATGGAACTTTAAATTTCCAACTTCAAGGGTCTTCTGGTCTCATCCAACCTTTTACAAGAGGGAGAGAGAGAGAGAGAGAGAATCTTGTCCTGTCCCAATCATCTACAAACAAAAGGAAGGATCTTCCTTTGCCAGTGTTTTATGCCAGTTATTTTATGAGCCAACACAGATATTTAAATTTTGATTATAGTTTCAGTCCCAGGTGTGTGTGTGTGTGGGGGGGGGGAGCCCTCAGGCTTCAGCTTTGTCCCTGGGGGTATGGGGCTTAGGCTTCAACCCAGGGCCCCAGCAAGTCTAATGCCGGCCCTGGTGACCCCATTAAACTGGGATTGTGACCAGTGTTCCCTCTAATTTTTCCCACCCATCTGCGGAATAAATTTTGTTATGTGCCCCAATATGGAGGTGGTGTGTGACACATGGTTGGTTCAGAATCTCCTCCTAGCAATGGATAAACATCAATGGCCAGACCTCCTCAGTAAGTGTAAATCTTCATCATTTTGTTGACTTCAGTTCTTGCCACCAAGTGCCTATGCTGATGGCAGCAGATCTTTAAGTTGCTACTGATAATTGCTGGTGGCAGGGTGTTCTCCAACAATGATCAAGAGTTTAGAAACTTGCTTCCACTCACTTCATCAGAAATAGTCTGAATTTGTTGATCTTCAGAGAGCACTACAAGGTTCATTTTCCCATTTTTTAGAAAGTGGATGCTGCAAGAAGAGTAATATTTAGGGAGGATGGAGTATTTTTCATCACTGTGCTGTGCTGTGTGGTGTAATTAAGTTACCACCATATTTCGGAGGATTGCTGTTAGTTCCCTGTTTTCATATTTGCTTGATTATTTTTCAGTGTCCGATTAGGATGCCTAGAGGGTGAGACGGGCACCTTTTAGTTGTTTGTATAAATGAAAATAAATAATAAGGGATTCAGGAAAGGGACAGTAAAGTTAAGGGGGTGCAAGTGAATGGGGGCAAAGGACCTAGGAGAAGAAAAGGAGACGGGGGCAGTGAAAAGGAGAAAAAAACAGAAGAAGACATGGAGCAAGTTGGAAAGGGCCAACATAAAAGGGTAAAGAGAACCAAGGCAAGAGAGGAGAAGTTTCTAGTCTCTCCCCAGACCCTAATCTGTTTAGATGCTTTAATCACGTACAGCTTAAGATATTTGCTATTCTGCCACTATTCTTGCTGCTACTGGGCAGTGTTCCTTTGCCGCTCTTGCTTACCTGAGAAACAACCAAGGCACTACAATGAGTGAGCACTGTTTGAATGGACTAGCTTTGAAGTTTATTGAAAGAAGACCAAAGACACTAACAACCTGATAGAAAAGGTGAAGTACTGCTTTACAAGACAGCCAGGATCCCTGAGAGTACTGCTTGTGTAAAACATAGATTTACTTGCTTTCATAAGGATACATCTAATTTGCATGATGCTACTTATTTGATTCCTTTTATTTAGTTGTATTACCACACTCATCCCCCACTGCAAAATCTTACATTGCCAACATATAGGCCATTAAACAGCCATCAGTTGTAACAACCCTCTGACACTACTTACTTGGCCTGGAGTTTACCTAGTTGTGCTTGGTAACCTAAAGGTAAAAGGTACCATAAACCATTTTGAATGGCTTCAACTATCTACACTCTATTTTTATTGCTTTTTTTTTTTCTTTTGCATGCTGGCTTCTCCAAGTATAAGCTTCTCTACTCTGTTCTATTTTGTATTGACCTTATTTTGACATTCTCAGTTGCCTTAGGTGTCTCTATAGCTAACACGGTGATATAGTTTTTTTAACTTTCTGCTATTTACTGAGTAAGGTGTTTAGGGCCAAATTGTATTTTTCACAAGAAGCCTGTAGATTTGTTCCCTCTATTCAGAGGTTTGAAATCATATTTACCCAGATTTTTTTTCTAAGATTCTAGGTTTTGTTGTGAAGGCATTTTTGATATTATGGAACCTCATACTGCATCACCTTTCCTTTTGGATTTTTCTGTTCATTAAGTGGGGAAAAATCCTTCATTGTCACAAAGACAAACAGAACAATGGAAAGCAAACCAACAAAAAGGGACAGTGAGGGAGCTGAAATATGCTCTGTCTGCATCATTTTACAGAGAAGAGTGCTATCTGACTTTAACCTTTTGAAAGAAGTCAGCCGTTTCCGTGATAAAGTACAATAATCATACAGAAATGGACAGGGTTGCAATTTTTTTTAAATGAATACAGAAACTGCAGAGCTGTGCTGAATGAATAGCCAAGAGGAAAGAGTGCTTCACAAAGTTCAAATTCATTCAGAACAACTCCCTCCTCCCCTATAAGAATGCAACTAGCTATTATAAGTTCTAAGCCAGGTTTATTAACCTTCATCTTCTAAGGAGTAAAACAAGGAAGTGCAACGTTTCCACATTTACAGTGTAATGTATATTATTATGCTTCTGTAGCAGCCAATTGCCTATTGTAGAAAATTTATCCAATTAGTAGAACCTACTTTCCCCAGTCAACCTCCCCACCTTTCCTATGACCACTCACCAGGAACTCATATCTGTTCCAGTCATATCCTTGTGAGGTGCCCCAGGGGTACCCAGAGTTCTGAGGCACCTTACCACTACCTGCCTTCAGTATGAAGCATTCTTTTCTGTGCCTGCAGTAGCTCAGCTCCCTGAAATCAAAAGCCTCTGGTCACACAAGCACTGCCATCCAGGTCTCTGCAGACTTCACTTTTTCTGTGCAGGCTAGTGATAGGTTCACACCAATCCCTGCGTGCTCGGAATGCTCCTTGCAGTGTCCAGCCTTTAAGCACTGAACACTCACAGAAATTACCAGGTAAGAGGTCCCCAAAGAAACTAACACACCAGCTTGTTAGAGTCAATGGAAGTTCAGCTCCAATAGAACATTACTGCACTGATACATTTATAGTGAAAACACCCAGAAGTTAATTATCACAGGATAAGATACAAGAGATAGCCAATGAGGACAATAGAAACAAAGGATTACGTAAAAAGGAACAACATAAAAAGCAAACTTGGGTCTACGCTTCTCTATGGTTACCTTTCCTATTTAATAAAGGAGATTTTCCCCTAGGATTCAGTCTTTTGCAGAGCTAGCTGGGTTTCAGTCAAACTAGGATCCAAGCATTCATGCCTCAGTGAATGGAAAAAAATGGTGTCTTTTTCCCTTTGTCTTATACCCCCAAAGTTTTTTATTTTGTCCCCAGAGTCAGGATGTGCCCCTCCTCCCCTGGGGTTTATTTTCTAGTATCTTGTAGTCTCCTGTTGGGGTGGCTGCGGAGAGAGATGCCTGTCTCTCCCAGCTCCGGGGTGGTTGCGGGGAGAGACATCTGTTTACGCCAGCCAGGGCTGCTGCTGGAGACAGGGCTGGGGGAGTCCTCTCTCCCTGCCACAGCCCCAGGGCTGAGCGTGCCTCTTCAAATCCCCAAAACTATCTCTCCCTAACTCCTTACTGCAGGGTTTGTGAGGTCCCCATAGAGATTGGTGTAGGTGACAGAATCATCCCTCTGTGTGACCACAGCTCCCACTAGTGTCATTATTCCACCACAGCGGTCTGTGGGCTGCCTCAACTTTGTCATGGTTATATATATAGATTTTTTAAAGTTATATCATCTAGGGTTTTTTGTTTGTATATCATCTAGGGTTTTTTGTTTGCACATAACAAAATTCATTCTGCACATGGATGGAAAAAATAGAGAGAACTTTGCCTATAATGCTTAATCTACATGGCTGACAGAGAGACAGGTGACTCAAAGTCCTTTGTTTGCTCCAAAACATGTTTGTCATCTCTGCCTTGGATGCAGATTTTAAAACATAATTTCAGTACATATACACAACTGCTTAAATATCATCTGTACATACACCTCACAATGGTTATGAGAATCAGTATGACAAATATGTATTAGATACCTCCCCCTTGACCCTCTTTGGATAAATATCATGAAAGCAATGTGTCCAGCATAGTGAGTCTGCCAGGCCTGTTAGGAGTTTCTGTTATGGAACAATGAACCTTTTAGCCATTGGCACTGAGGGGTTCTTAAGGTCAATATACTCTACCCAGTAAAACTGTCCTTTTTTCTTCTTTTCCCAAATAACTCAGTCATCTGATTATTCTCTTCCCTTCTAATCTCCACTCCCTCATTATTATGTATCCCTTCCCTCTCTCCCCTGTGGCAGTTGCCCAGGTATCTGTTGGACACTTCAGAAAGCAAGCTAAGATTCTATGCTCCATAGAGCATACTATCTAAATTTACCTGACAATCCCTTAGGGAAGAGGAGAGGGAGGAAAAGAGTGGCAATAAGGTAACATGAGAATTCAATAGTTCAATTCCTTCTCTCTCTCTCTCTAGTTTCATATATTTTCTCCCCACATGTCTCACAAGTAAGTTTTTAGGTGGGATTGAATGTGCCATAAAAGAAGATACAGAAATTAGAGCAGGTTGAAAAATAGGGTCCCCACTTCCCCATGGAAAATTTTTATTTTTCACAGGGAAAAAAATGCTGAATTTTCTAGTGGAAATAAAATTAAAATTTTCACAGAAACGATAGACTTTCCTTGAAAATACTTGTTTAGCTGCAAGTCCTGGTGAAAGAAAAAAGGATAGAAAAATTTTGACTAGCCTTAATACAAAAGTTTGTATGAAGAAACACTAGAAGATTGCAGTAGTTGAAGCAGCAGATAATAAAGGTGTGGAGAAGGGATTTGGCTGCTAAGACAGAAAGGAAGGGACAGACTTCAGAGATGTCTTTGGGAATCTTCTCCTCTGTCTTTTGTCTCTCTCCTATTCCCTCCTTCTAACTCCTCTAACTTCTTCCCCATTCTGTCTCTTCTCTTCCTCTTCAATTTTAAAGTGAACCTGGTCCCCTTAGTGAGGCCACTGATGGTGGGAACTCTCCAGGTGTTCCGACATCAGATCCACATTGGAAGCACTTGCAGTACTTTGTACGGCTCTTTGCACTTTTACTATAGCATATGCAGTGTGGTTAGCAGAGCTGTAATGTGCAGAGAGACTCTCTACTCATAGCAGTGGGGCTACTAGCTGCATCAGAAGGAGGTCCCCTTTTAGTACCTGATATAGCTGTTGTCTCTGAACATCATTGTTCTCAATACAGCTGCACAAATCATGAGCCCAGCTGCCGCTGCCTTACTATTATTTATTATTCAATTGCAAGTTTAATTAGTTTCTAATAAATTCCCCTTTTAAGCAGCACATGGAGATGTTTGTGAAGTCCCCAGTGCTGTAATTTATCCATCTTTTCTTATGCCAGGTCCACTCTGTGGTGCTAGTTCTAATCCATGTTTGGCTGCTTGCTCAGACTCTTCCATGGACAGAAAGTTTGTTCTTCTCGTACAGAATGAATTTTCAGGCATGGTATAGGAACAGCTGGGGGAACAGCCAACACTGGCAGCCATACTACCTGCGCTGAGGGCCATCTCAATGGGAGTTTGCCTATTTTAAGGATTGTTGGGATGAATTATGAGCAATGAGGAATACTAATAAGAACATCATGGGAACTGACATTGTATCATGTATATTGGCAAGTACCCATAATTATATGAGCATGTGTGCTCTCTGTGTAAGCACAGCTAGAGCTTGAATGGAGCAAGTTGAAGTCTGTAATCTGAAGATCTTCCAGGTGAGCCAAATGGGAGCCTCCCTCTGGCTTAACCAATGAAAACCAGGCTAAAATGGTCTCCTGGAAGTTTCTCTTTGCCTATTTTCCAGCTCACACCTTCTAAAGAAGATTTAAATTTTGCTAGGAAGAGACTGAATGTGCTTTATCTTTGTCTTGGGAATGGTTTGAACATAATATTCTCCTGATAAAATGTTTTCAGGCTAGTTCTCCAGATAAGATAAAAGGTTGCCCCCTGAAGCAATGATGGTTAATGTTTTACATACCCTTTAATTACTTACCTTCTAGCCCACATATCCAACTCTTCATCCAGGTAAGCTTTAACTTTTTTTGGCTGAAGTCCAAGAGAATTCCCAGCAAAGTATATGCAGCTTTCATTTTCATTCACTAAAGTTGAGTCGGCTGAGAGGGGAAAAAATAAAACAGCTCAATTATAACTGTACCATTATTCAGACAGTAGTATCATCCCCATCCACTCCAAAGAGAACCAATTTCCTAATCAATGAAAAGATCAAATAAATGTATTAAAATACATGCTAGAAACACACATTAAGGTTACATTCCTTTGTGCAGTGATTTGATTTTAGGGCTATAGAAAAATAGATTAAATGACTAGAAAATATCTCTTGCTTGGTTTTGCAATACTTCATTGAACTGAACCATTAGCACATTTGTCAGAGGTAAAGACAACTTGGGTAACTTCTTAATTAAACCTTAAAAGTCTTTTAAAAAGCATAAATCAGACAGCAATTTTAATCTAATCTGTTTTACAGATGCTCTGTGCCTGTTTTTCATGCACATTCTTTTTAACATGAACGATAGAGTGGTGTAAATATTCAGACTTCTAAATTGGTTCTATTAACTGTTCCTTTGTTATCCAGGAAGACAATAATAGTCTCACTGAGACTAGAGAAAAGAATCTTATTCAGAATTTAGAGCTGTAAATCTCACTAGTACGCCTTAAATTCCAATCAAACATTAAAGAAGGTAGTGAATTAAAAGCTAAACTGCTCCTCTGTACTACAGTCCACTCTTCAGACAAATGCCCATTGGCTACTGATGCAGAAAGCTGGGCCTATTTCCTTCCCACATTGTTCTACCTTTACATCTGTTATCCTGTGGATTCTCTTTTTTTGGTTATCAACTGCATATAGGGCTTGGGCCTGGGCTTGTTTCCTCTCAAAAAATGCTGATAATTTCCCTTTCCCTGCCATCTTTAATGCCACATTGCACTGTAGTGGCTGTCCAACTATGCTTGCTTTTCAGCCCCATATTAATTATTCCACAACTTCTCTGACTAGCATATTGTAAAGCCATGACATTGCACCAGTCACTACTATTCCCCTTTCATTCACAGAGCTCTTCATTTGATTAGCTTACACTACTACTTAGCTCTCTATGTAGCTGTTCTGCACCTCCTTTTCTTCACACCATTGGCCCTCAGATTATTTCTGGTGGGGCTCAGAGGGATAGGCGTGGGTCTGTAATGCAGTGTTCCAAAATACTGAAGGACTGTAGCTAAGCACTGGAGCATAGTAGTAACAAAGAGACAATTGCAGTTAAAACATGTGCCCTTACATAAGGCTGAATATAAAACAATATGTACAATATAAAAAAGAAATAGATAAAATTTATATTCAAATTCATTAGATAAGATATAGTAAGTGGTTTCCACATCTACTTGAATGATTCCAACAGGTCAGATTTAATAACATATATCCTTTTGCACACGGAAGTATAACATTGCTCTACATATAATTTAGAGATGTGTTTCTAATGATTTAAGGTCACCTTTAATCCAAGACCAAGAGCAAGTGGTCTTTCAGTGATGTTCAGTCTAAATGAAGGGGAAATATATAATTTTTTCATTAGCCAAGGAGGAGCTACTGGCTATGCTGGTATATGATATAGTTATATGCCTTGTTGTAGAATGATGGGTAGATGGTCAAAGAAGAGATTAGGAGGTTTACTGTAACCTTTCGATATTTTCTTTAAGAAAGTATAGTCCAGCAGTTTCAAGCTGAGGGCATCCCAACAAAGCAAGTATAATGGAGACTATGGAAAGAAGTGCTTAGAAGTCTGAATATTTATCTAACTTTTCTGCTGTCATCTCACTCCACTTGTTCCACTCATCCATATGCTTGCCAGACTCCCAGAGCAACGTGCCATGGAATTAGTCTGTTGGCAGGTTTTCACTTGATTTATATAGTGTAAACAGTTATTACAATTTACATTATGATAAAGTTAAACTATCATTATGATATTTGACACTTTTTAGAGTACATAATATTACACCTGTCTCCCATGGATGTTCTCATCTCCCTCTTTCAAGACTATGTTAAAGCCTCATTGTAATGTTTTATGTAAATATATAAAGAATACTTGATGGCTAATATCTGTAATGACATTTATCTTCAGGAGCGAGTTATCTAGGATCCGCTCATGCGTGAAGCTAAATGTCAAGAAAGATCAGTCATTATAGTATATCTATACAATGTAAATATTTTTTACCCTGCTGTTCTTCAGGACAGGAGCTGTATTTCATGACAGTTTTAAAAAAAAAAAAAGATAGAGGACTCAGGATGTGTGAGAACAATGGGTTCTGAACACTGTTAAAACTTTTACTGCCTTGTATGTTGTTGTGCCATCAACGAAATATGTAACAGTGCAGTCTTGGGGCCTAGATACCATGGTGAATGGAGTTGGGGGTTGGGGTGGGGAGGGAGAAACAATTACATTACAAGTGTGTTAAAACAGAGAAAACAGAATATAGAAATCTCCTTATAGTTGTGTGTATAGAAAGAGATACTTTCTTGGACTCCAAGTTGCTGAGATATTAAGCTGATAGGTGCCCTAGAGATATTTGGGACAGAGACAAAGAGAGAGAGGGCTCCATAACCGTTCGCCTGTCTGCTATGCATCGTGGGGGAAATAAAGAACAAAAGTAGGGTAAAATCAGCCCAAAATGGGAGCAGAGAAGAAAGCAGGTGTTCAGAAGTATCCCCCAAATGTGCATCTGCCAGAAATCCTCTGTGCAAACTCCATTTCAGAGCAGATGGACCACAAACAAATATGTAGCCTGCTGTTAGACTAAAATATCCATGATTTGGGCTCAATCCTACTTCCATTGAAGTCAGTGACAAAGCTCCTATTGACTTCAAAGAGAGGAAGGATCAGTCCCCACCTGCACATATAGAGAACTAGATTGGATATCCCTCCATGCTCTGTAACTCATCAGAGGGGTCACAGAGTGCAGCTTTGCTAGGGAATCTAATGACAGTATGGAAACAGAAGCAAATCATGTTGCCAGTATTTAGGATGAGCAGGAAGGAGTGGGAAAGCAGCAATACTTTCATAAATTTGTCCAGAGATTCATGGAATCCCCTCTGTCTTCTACCATGATCTCTACCTAACACACAGTTCAGGGACTCACCTTTACTCCATATTCCCCTGTGTTTTCTGATGTGCCACCTCTACCCACACTTGCAGAGGAACATGCATGCAGTGGATTATTTGGTAGCAGTTTTGTGGGCAAATATTTATTTCTATGTGTTGTTACACTGAAGGTAAACAGAGTGCTTTATTTATTTCATAATGGACACATTTTGCAGAAAGAAGCTAGTTATAGATCTACTAGGTATCAGCTTTGAATTTTTCTTGAATTATTTATTAAATGTCTCCTGGTAGCTCGCAACAGCAGGAAGGAACAAGTTTGCTACACAGATTTACCATGTAAGGAAACAGCATGATGTCCTTGAAGCTTCCAGAATTATATTGATTTGAACTGGTGTGCACTTTGTGCTTAGACTTGCTCATGGGAGATCTGAAACAGATTTGGTTTTCTAAACCAAAACTTAGATGATAGTAGGTGTGCTGCAAAGGTGATTACTTTGATTTCTCTTTATAGAATTTCAGTACCAACATATCCTTTCAGACAGTACCCTGCTACCAAGCATGGCATTGGTATTGGCTGCATGGGGGTGAAGGGTCTGTGTGGACAGTCACTACTAACTGAAGGATCCTTTGTGGACAAGAGTGGTTGAAGTTGGGAAAAGAGGTAAATTAACTGAATTATTAATGAAGCTATTATCATCAGGCGTCCTCAGCGAAACAAGAAACCTGTTCACCAGCCTTTGCAACTGATATTTTATACTAATCCTCTCATAAGAAACCATATTGTAAAATTTACCATTTAAAACATTCACAATTTAAATTAAAAAAAAATTCCAACATGTCCCCTATGGATAGCAGCATTTACAATATTACTCATTTGAAAGGCTTTGTTACAAAACTACCATTACTGCATCCACAAATAATATTCACTTACTCTTGTGCCTGTATTCAGCTACCAGATCCATGGTGCACATATGAACAGAGTAAATAACAATAAATAATCACAAAACTCATATATCCTTCCCATGCCTTTCTCTGAGCTTCGCAGTACTTTCTGTCCACTCTTGTTTAGATTGCAAACTGTTCAAGGCAGGCACTGTCTATGTTTTGTCTTGTGCACCACTCAGCCTATTACTGGCACTTAACAAAAAACAAGTACCGGTAATAGCCTCCAATTACTCACCTGTCAATATGAAGCAGTTGGATATGTCCAGATTATCATTCCTAACCTTTGTAATTTGAATAGGAAGTCTCCTGTAAGAGGGATTCATTTCTGTAACGATGGTTCTACTGTAACCACTTTGGGGAAGTTAGTTTGTTTTCCATGTTTTTGAACCATGTTTTAAAATAAGAGTCATATTTCAATAACATTATTCATCCTGAATAGTAATTTACTATTACAGCAGTTCAATGATTTACATGGGATTTTTTGTTGTTATTACTATCATGAGAAAAGGTATTAACATTGCCCTACATACATTGGTCAAGATGATGCATGCATTATTAAAATTGTACCAATTTTTTTGCTCGATCTTTAGCTATAAGTTTGTCACTCATTTCTGCTTTAGCTGGTCTCAAGCCTGACATTCAAATGCTACACATCTCTGTCTATAATTCAGAGTCCTTTTATAGAAGTGAGAAAATAATACAAAAAAATTAAATAGTTATTTTATTCTTCAATTACTCATTTGAATTTAAGTATTAGCATTCTTTCTTTTTTAGCATCACACCTTTGCTTCCTATGTGTATCTATCAATGTGTATGCTGGCAGGATTGTTTGACAAAACAGGGAATATTAATTGAATATTGTAAAAATGTTGATAAAAAGAGACTTTTCAGTGTATAATTATGAGTTTTCACATAAGAAACCTGATTCTAATACTTACGTTGACACAATCAGTGGAACAGAAACACATTGTGACTATCCAATCAAAACAGTTTAAATTTCTAGTGCTCACAACGAGTTGTTTACAAGCAAACTTCAGACCAAAAAATTATTCAGATATTTAGTGATTAATTTCGAATTACTATATTTGGGAAAGTCTTGCTCTATTTGCAGACAATTCATGAACAGAAAAAGAGGAGCAATTGTTCAAATAAATGGTTCGTACTGATTTACTTGCCCACATCAATCTTTTTTCTTAAGAGATAGCCCTGTATATTTCCCTTAAGATCCTGTATTAATTTCCTCTTAAGTCCTAACAATAAAGTATTATATACTCTAACATAACATATATACGGTCTCTTCCATTACCACTAGATAAAAATTCTTTTGCGTATAATTTTCAATCAGTCACTATATTGTTCAAAGAAGCTGACTGACAGCATAAGCATTATGTAAGTACTATATTTTCACATTTAATTCAGGACGGGAATGAGAGCATAAAGTATTCTGTGTCAGAATAAGCTAATGGATTGATTTAGCAACACTGAGGATGTACTGTGCTCAGATATGTCTGCAATTGCTCCATTTTCTTATAGGTGACAATTTCCAAAGATTATGGAAAAGTTATGAAAAAACATATGCAGAAGATGTAAAACTCCCCAATAGAAGTATGATTCTCACTTGGAGGTAGATCCTTGACTTTTGGAATATGGAAACATTCACGGAGGTGCTTCAGTTCATCTTCTTCATCTAAGTGCAAAGCAAGTTTCTGATCCGCTGGATTGCATCCTAGCTGCGAGGCAGTTTGTTCTAAAACAGTCACTGGGAACCCATGAGAAGATGAATCCATTTTCCAGTCATTCAATTTCACCTTAAAATGAAAAACATCATAGTTTAAATTCTACAGGATACATATTCACTAAGGGCTGATAAGAGACCACTAATGCTGCTTTAGTTGACATTGAAGATTTATTTTATTCCAAGCTTTTATAAAGTGAAATATTTCAATGGGATGGCAAACTACAATTGATCAATTCAAGCATTTACAAGACAACATATTGCTGTAGCCCCAAATACAGATACAGTGCTGTTTCCTCTTTAAATTATATCAGCAGCTTCTAAATTCTACCACTGAACTGACAGCGGTAACAAGTTCTAGAGTGTCATTCACATTTGCAGAACTCAAAGCCAGGGACAGCATTATTATTTTATTGTTTCTTCAATCTGTGTTCTGAAAGAGAGCAGGTGTGTAGCTACATTTGAAGTTGTTTTCCAGTCTGTGCAAACTTCAAACACTTTCAGCTTTTTCACTTACTGAAATAAATAAATAAAAAATAATGAAAGTGAGAGAAAGAAAAAGGAAACACTGATGGCAGACAAAGGCATGATTGGAAGTGTTGTTTTCTAGAACAGGATTTGAAATAATATTTCACTCTTACTAGACCACATAACAGTTTGTGTTTAACATTATACTTGCTCTGCACTGAGAAAGAGGGGGGAAAACACAGGCCAAGCAGTCAATGTGATAGGCCATATTTTCCAGAGTATGCAAACCACAAATGCAACATCTGCAAACCCACTAGTCTTCACATGAAAAACAGAGAGACCTAGAGGTGAAGTGTTTGGAGCATAAAAAACTACCCTTAATACATTTTTGATACATTTTCACAGGCTTATTTGAAAATTTGGCCTAACAGATTTTTTGTCAAAGAATATTTGCCTTTGAAGTACTTTTTTGTGAATTAACTATTATGTACTTTATGGGCCAGTTCTTACTGAACCCCTGCTATGTTCTGCAGCACAAGGAGCACTTGGAAAAACTGACTTAATCAGCTAGTTGGGCATTGGCCCAGTTTAAAGAAATCTCCAGGCAGCTAGAATGTACTCTACGTCACCCCCTTTAACAGCCCAAAGGAAAGGCTTCTATCAATTACACACTAGACCAGATCAGCTCTGGTCAGAATTAGGGAAAGAAAACTGGTTTAAAGCCACCTTTCCCCAACCCCTCCAGCTGTACCAAGCAGAACTCTGGTGCAATTGAGAACTGGGCCTATATTCTTCCACTCTTCTTACCTACATATACCTCCAGTAAAAATTATTCTACCATAGAGTAATATGGCCAAATAACCTCCTGCAAATTCCTTGCTTTATTGATCTGGCTTTATTGTTCCATAAACCTACGGCTACTATAGTGAAAGGGGTCATATTAGATAGATAGATAGATAGATAGATAGATAGATAGATAGATAGATAGATAGATAGATAGATAGATAGACTCAGCCAGACACAAAATCAATACAAATGAAATCTTATAGTCACAGTGCACCATGTGGATGCTAGAGGGGATCCACAAAGGCACTCAAGTGCCTAAGTCTGGGGTTTAGGAGCTTAAGGCCCAGTTTTGGCTTCACTGTGATCCATAAAACTGCTGCCAAATGCTGTAGGCACCTAAACTCACTTGGTGCCTAAGGTTTTAGGGTACAAATTCCCCAGGGACTTGTGTTTCTACTCTGGGCATACACCCTGTTGCCTTACTTTAGGTGTCACAGTGCCTAAGAACCAGAACATTTCACAAGCTGGGGAAGACAGACATTCGGCCACCTAGGCTGTCTGCAGGGCCCAATCAGGTAGCTGTGCTAAGGTTGCCTATGGCTCGGGTCCCATTCAAAATCTGGCCAGAGGATGAGGTGGTAATATAACTGTTAGTCTAGTAGTTAGAACACTTGCCTAGGATGTGGGAGACAGAAGCTTAATTCCCGATTCTCTGCCCGAGGTGGAGGGGAGGGGACAGGATTTGAACAGGGGTCCCCCTCTGTCATAAATATAAAGGGAAGGGTAACCACCTTTCTGTATACAGTGCTATAAAATTCCTCCTGGCCAGAGGCAAACCCCTTTCACCTGTAAAGGGTAAAGAAGCTAAGGTAACCTAGCTGGCACCTGACCCAAATGATCAACGAGAGGACAAGATACTTTCAAATCTGGAGGGGGTGGGGGGGAGAACAAAGGGTTTGTCTGTCTGTGTGATGCTTTTGCCGGGAACAGATAAGGAAGGCAGCCTCAGAACTTCTGTTAAGTTAGTAAGTAATCTAGCTAGAAATGCATTAGATTTCCTTTTGTTTAATGGCTGATAAAATAAGCTGTGCTGGATGGAATGTATATTCCTGTTTTTGTGTCTCTTTGTAACTTAAGGTTTTGCCGAGAGGGATTCTCTATGTTTTGAATCTGATTACCCTGTAAGATATTTACCATCCTGATTTTACAGAAGTGATTCTTTTACCTTTTCTTTCATTAAAATTCTTCTTTTAAGAACCTGATTGATTTTTCAGTGTTCTTAAGATCCAAGGGTTTGAGTCTGTGTTCACCTGTACAAACTGGTGAAGATTCTTATCAAGCCTTCCCCAGGAAAGGGGGTGTAGGGCTTGGGGGTATTATGGGGGAAGATGTCTCCAAGTGGGCTCTTTCCCTGGTCTTTGTTTAAAACGCTTGGTGGTGGCAGCATACTGTTCAAGGACAAGGCAAAGGACCTTGGGAAAGTTTTAACCTAAACTGGTAAGAATAAGCTTAAGGGTTCTTGCATGCAGGTCCCCACAGCTGTTCCACTGTGGATAAATAATGAAAATGTTTGGAGCAGGGGGACTGGACCCAGGATCTCCCACCTCCCAAGTGGATGCCCTAAGTACTGGGCAACAGAATCATTCTCACACTCTCTGGTCCAATGATTGTCCTTTTGTGGATACATACTTAAATGGGTTAGAAAGAACAAGAATTATTTGGTGGCACAGTGGTTAGGGCACCCACCTGGGAGATAGGAGATCCCAAGTCGAGTCCCACTTTCATTATTTACCCACACTGGAACAACTTCAACAGGAGACGCTGAGGGAACCACAGGTAAGAATATCTTATAGCTCAGTGATTAGAGCACTTGACTGAAAAAATAGGAAACCCCAGTTTAAGCCCTTTTGTCAGAGGAGGGAATTGACCCAGGATCTCCTACCTCTTTGGCAAGTGTTCTAGCCACTGGGCTGTAAGCAGGCACTGCCTGCTGTGGTTGACTTGTGTAAAGTGAGGCAGGCATGTAACTCATTCTGCAAGAAACAGCTTAGGCTTCTAAGCCCTCTGACTCCAGGAGCAGGGTTCCCATTCATGGATCGCTAAGCGGAGATAGGTGCTTTCATCCAGGCTGCAGGAAGGCACCTATCTGAGACAGCAGTGGGGCTTAGCAAACACACCTCTCGTCAGCATCTGCCATTGACTAGCTTAGGCTGCTCTCCACCTAGAATTCTGCCTTGCGTGGATCACATTCTAAGGTGTCTCAGTCTTTGTGGATCACAGTGGCACTGAGACCACTTAGAGAGAGAGATACAATGAGTCTGGTCTACAGCCTTAGCTAAAAGGCAGTTGGGAGTGGATGTGTCATTACACAAAGTAAAATTATTTCCCCATGTTTATTCCCCCCTACTGTTCCTCACACGTTCTTGTCAACTGCTGGAAATGGCCCACCTTGATTATCACTACAAAAGGTTTTTTTTTCTCTCCTGCTGGTAATAGCTCACCTTACCTGATCACTCTTGTTACAGAGTGTATGGTAACACCCATTGCTTCATGTTCTCTGTGTATACAAAATCTCCCCACTGTATTTTCCACTGCATGCATCCAATGAAGTGAGCTGTAGCTCACAAAAGCTTATGCTCAAATAAATTTGTTAGTCTCTAAGGTGCCACCAGCACTCCTTTTCTTCAGACATCACTGAGTCCCATAGGGAAGCCCTAGGAGGCAGCTGTAATTTAGGTGTCTGGGGCAGGTCTAAATTACACCAGGGGCCTCCTCTCCAAGCCTAATGTGATTTAAAACCACCTTACACCCCCAACTACCTCTTTTCTCCTAGGCTGCGAGGTCTGTTCTTCCCCTCTCAGAGGCACAATATAAAATCTCACCCTTAGCCTTACTATTTGCTATTTTTAAATAAGGCCTATATATGCCCAATAGTTATCACCCTGAATTAATGACCACTGTACTTCAGATGACTATCATTTGCCTGACAAGCAAATATCATTACTCCCACCCCCTACTTGAGGCATGATCCAAAGCCCATAGAAATAAAAGTGAGTCTTTCTATTAAGTCCAGTAGAGTTTGGATAAGGTCCTTTGTCCCCTGTCAATGCTGCATTTTGCTGTATCTGATCAATGACTTCCATTTATTAAGATTCTTATTTATATCAAGTTTTGACAGCAAATAAAAAAACCCACAAATATCTAGATGCTATAAATGAATAATAACTGTTTGCAAGTATGTGATGTGTCATAAACATTATAAAATAGGATAAAACTACCAAAATAAAATCAATCAAAATCCCATTGAGGAATGAAATCCCAGAAACCCAGAGTTCCTGAGACAAGAATGAGTAAACGTTTGTGTCTTTGGAATAGGAGTTAGGCTTGCTGGATGCTAAACCATGAAAGCCTGTGCAGCCTTTATGGCATAATTGAGCATCCTAATTGCTGCTGAACAGAGCCATGCAATTATTCCATACAATTCTCAACATTGGATTTGTTATATCCTATCTGATATTTATTGAGAATTTTGTAAACACTGTTTTACCCAATTATTGACAGCTAACTGAAAAAAATATGTGCTGTATTCCTCTCCAGTTGAAATTGAGAGACCCATTAATGCAAAAGCCTCATCCTTCCTTCATGAATTCACTTCAGAATTCTGTCAAAATGGGGCAAGTTTTCACTAACTGAAACAAAAATGATCAGAACAAGGCTAATTTTTTTAAATTTAGTTGCGGTGATGTGATTTCCTCCTCTACTTTTGCTCCTTCAACTATCTGATGCCTATTTGGCTTTCTAGAGACAGCATTTATTTTTTATAACAGAAAAGAAGTGATGTTTCTCGTGGAACTGGGGTTACTGCCTGGCTGGTATTTGACTGGTCTGGTCAGCTTTTTTATGGATTTGCCAGTAGACAAAAAAAATAATTTAATCTGCCCCTGGGGGGGGGGGGTGGTTCAAGTTTGTCTAAAGATTTGCAATATTATCACAATACACAAGGATATCTAATATTAAAAGTTTCTGTGTCCAGCTAAAATGCTGCAGTGTTCAGACTTCCACAGTTTAAGCACTAATAGATCAAAACTGTTGAAAATACAGCAGCTGTCTGCCCACCAACACACAAGTGCACCACGCATGTGTGATAGAGGATTTGAGTCACGCCAGAGTGAGGAGACATCGAAGGCATATTAAATCATGGAAGAATAGAGCGACAGTGCGAGTGATCCTACTACACCCCTGGGGAAAAAAAAAACTCACATCAGAAACTGCCCATTCAATGACAACAGGCTAAAACGAAACAGCCTGCAAAGACCGGCTGGCAAAATTTGCTGATGAAACAAAAGCCCGTTTGTTATCATTGATGTTATCAGTCTTATCTATACATGTTCTCTCTCTGGATACTATAACTGGGCTGTTGCATAGCTGCTTTGTGGTTGGGGGTTAGGGTTGGAGTGCAAGCTAGTTTCAAAACGGTGAAAGACTTGATTGTACATAGACCAGTACTTGCACTATTCAGTCCTGCATTGCCCACACTTGTGACTACTGATGCTTCTGATTATGGACTTGGGGCTGTCTTCACACAACTTCATGAGGAGAACACAGAGAGGACTGTGGCATTTGCTTCAAGGACACTAAGTAACGCTGAGAAAAAATATTCTACAGTCATTATATAGTCTTTCAGCACAAATATCAGTTTTATCCTTGCATTTTCCATTTTAAAGCTACAAAACAAACATAAATGCCACTAATAGCAGTGTGGATATTTCTCTTTTGCCATTTATACATAGTTTACTAACTGAAAAAAAAATCTCAATGAGGAAATATTAACAAACCATCCTATCAAACTTACAGGGAAAGGAACTTTAGGTTAAGAACTATAATTTGATTATTTTTAGATCAATTTTATACTATTTTATAGTTCTATTCTCTGCCTATATAATTGTATCATCATATCTTCATTATTCAACTGTCCCCCAATATTTTCCTAAAATGTTCAGAGCTGATTACTCACGGTACTTTCCGCCTAACACGCTGCTGCCACAAGGCATGAGTCTTTACTTAAAGTTGAATCAGTAACGTCTTAAAAGAGGTTATCACATGAAGAAAATTTGTTCTGCTTTCTGCCCTCTAATAGCAGTTCACCAGGCTGCAGAAGGTAGTTTAACCCATAGAACTTTGATCTTTTCCAGGCTGCTGGCCAAATAAATGTTTAAGAGGGTCATATGCACGCAATATAAATCCGTAGTCTCAAGGGTTAAAGACACCAGCTGAAAGCACCAATAGCATTACTACATGTGGTAAAGGACTAAAGAACTACAGACCTGCAGCCTTTAAAAAAACAAAGTTAAGTACAAGAGTCTGACCTAGCAACTCTTGGTCATGTTAGTAATTCTTATTCATATGAGTACAGTTTTCAAGATCCGTCCCTAAAAATGCAAGCCAAAGCAATTTGCTTTCTAAATTTACATCATCCTAACAGGGTTTTCAAAATACTGCATTAAATTCAAGTAAGTTACAGAACTATTAGTAATGGAAAAAATTCTAAATATAATATTCACAGCATGACTGCAACAATACAAAGACTGGAATTAATTAATTGGAATTAATTTGCAAACTGGATATAATTAACTTAGGCTTGAATAAAGACTGGGAGTGGATGGGTCGTTACACAAAGTAAAACTATTTCCCCATGTTTATTTCCCCCCCACTGTTCCTCAGACCTTCTTGTCAACTGCTGGAAATGGCCCACCTTCATTATCACTACAAAAGGTTCCCTCCCTCCCCCTCTCTCCTGCTGGTAATAACTCACTTTACCTGATCACTCTTGTTACAGTGTGTATGGTAACACCCATTTTTTCATGTTCTCTGTGCCTATAAATCTCCCCACTGTATTTTCCACTGCAAGCATCCGATGAAGTGAGCTGTAGCTCACAAAAGCTTATGCTCAAATAAATTTGTTAGTCTCTAAGGTGCCACAAGTCCTCCTTTTCTTTTTGCTAATATAAAGACAAACATTCAGTAAACATGTAATTATATAATTAAATAAGTTACACAGTACAGTGTCACATCTGCAGCAAGAGAATGTGACAGACTGGAATTACAACAAACTCAGTTACTTAAAGTAACTTAGGCACATATTGACCTTAACATCAAACACTGACACTGTGTTAAAAGTAATTTCACAAAGCTCATCTTTCTACTCCATAGTAAAACTACATTACCCTGCAGTTAGCAGCCATTTCAGACAAAGAATGAGGAAGTTCTTAAACATGCAAACAACACTGTGGTAAGAACAGCTTTTTCCACAGACCTGCGTTTTCTATGTAAAGACTAAACAACACTGTCTCTGAACACGTGACCATCTGCAGTTAACTAGAAGTCAGATACATGAAACTTATTCCTCTGACCACAGCAAAATTGAATGCAACACTTAAAAAAAACCTAAAAAAACAAACAAAAAAACTATAAGCAATTTAACTTTCTCTCAAGAAGAGATACATTAATGGATCTTTGCTATCAGATTAGGGTGTGTTTACATTTGGTGCTGGGAATAGAGTGTAGCCACAGCCATAGCTAAAAATAGAATGTAGCTTCAGTGGTGCAAGTAGCTAGTCACACTGTTCCCTCTAAGCTGTGCGCGTGTGCACACACACAGATCCTAAACCCTGCGCACACTGCAAAACACCGCGCGCACAAAAATTTGCACAGAAGCAAACAATTTGCACAGAAGAAATTTTTTGCGCACACGGCCTGTCAAAAGTTAGAGGGAACATTGCCTAGCGACCCTGAGGTACATGCCTATTAGCTGGGCCCCTGCTGTCACTCTAGCCACACTCTGTTTTTAGCATACTAGCTGGGTCATAGCTAGTGTGGGTATGTCTCCTTCAGCTAGGATTTACATCCCCAGCTCCGAATGTAGACATACCTTTAGTGAACATCATAAACCAAATTCTCTTGCCAGACCTGAGGAGAAGGGGATAGACATTTGACTAGACATAACACTCAATTATGCAACCCTTGCTCACACTGAGCAGCACTTATTCACTTGAGTGGTGCAACTGAAATAAATATTTTAACTGGCTGTTAGAAAGGGGATAGAAGTTAGAAAGTGCAGCAGGACTAGTCAAATTAAAAAACAAACAACCTGGGAGATGGGTGAGTAAAACAGATGAATAAATATAGGTAGCCTACAACCAAGAGTCAGCAGCCTTAGTACGGATGGTGGCAGATGGATGAGCAGTATGAAGTGCAATTTACATAATATGGATATCTAGTAGCGCATATATTTTAATTTTTATGTTTGTCAAAATTCAGTCACTTTGTGGTAGATGAAAATGAAAAGCATTAGCAATTGTTTGTCTATTAAGCCTCTGATGTGTCAGCTAGAAGGGGCCCTGGATTGGCCCTATGTGAATTAAGACATATGTACCTCCATCCATCTCACGCACCATCTGTGTCTTGGGTCTTTGTGTGGTGTTTAGCAGTCACTCAGAGACAAGCTGCTGGACAGAGATATGCTTCATTCAGTATCTCAGCTTCAATTGCCTCTGTGTTAAATATCTTAAAAAGTACAGTCCCCACAACTTCCTTTCCCAGCCAAATTTAACAACCATGAACAATCAACATTTATATAAATACAGACCTTCAAATATTTATAACCACCCTACTAATTACATTTACTAACGATATTCCATTAGTCTCTGAGGTACCTTGTACTCTCTCTTGATATCTCCCTTGAGATATCAATACAACTGTTGTCAGGAGGCAGTAAGTCAATTTGTTCTGATGGTTTCATGTCCTAGGACTTATCTGTCTTAACCTGTTTTGGTTGGTCCCTTTCTCAGAACTATTCAGGCAAAAGTGAAGGCTCAGTGCTTCTTATTCTCCCACTAAAGTAAAAAAATAACATTACCTTCTGTCTGTCTTCCTTTTTACTGGCATTCATTGCTGGCAGATAGAGAATGAATCACTGTTTGAACTTCCACTGGTTGCCTTTCACATTTCCAGAGAGCGTCAGCTCCAGTGGAGATTTTAACTTCTCTGTTCTTCCACTCAGGCTATTTTCTTAATTTCTTTTTCATCATGGTACCTTGGGGCATTCAGTAATCACAGACAAAGTGCTTGACAAATCTGCTTCATTCAGTGTCTCAGTTCCAACAGCCTCTGAGTAACATAACTTTAGCTTCTTAAAGTTACAGTACCACACTCCACATATCCAGGAAAACCCTTGTTTAGAGCTTGTCTAGTTCTTGTTAACGTGAAAGCAGGCTCATGCTCCAAACGGTGGGAGAGAGGTCTTGTTATATGGGAAGAGAGGAGAGCGCCTCTGCTGGTGTTGAAGAGTCCATCCATCCATTAATATGAACAGGATGAGGTTGGGCTCAGGCCATTGAAAGCCCAGTGTTAGGAAGCAAATGCAAGCAACACTGGAGGCAACTGGGCTGGATATGTTATGAAGATCAACCCCAGTAAGAGCAACCAGAGGAGGAAACTAGGTCAACTAAAGCTCACTGTTAAGAAATGAGATGTTGGAGTGGAGGTGTTTGGGGAGAAACATGGTTATGTTTAGGTACGTATTTAGATGATTAAGTGGTTGGGTGCAGGGCTATGTATGACCATATAGGTAGGCTAGGACTAAGGATGCTGCAGAACGAGAACATCTCTGAATAGCGGATTTCCAGGCTCATTTTTAGGACCATAGGCTGCTCAGCACTGCTATACCAGGCACTGTGACCCAAGGCCAGTGGTGTGCCATGACTGCTGCTTGTTAATACCATTCAGAATTGTCTCATTGTTGCCTTCCTCTACCCTTCTGTTTGTTTTACCCATCTGTCATCTCCTCTTATATTAAGACTCTAAGCTGTTTAGGGCAGATGAAGTCTTTTCATTATGTGTGCACTGCACCTAGATCAATGGGAACCTTGTTTCCTTATTGGGGCCTCCAGGTCATACTGCAATACAGCCAATCAACCACAGTGCCCCCACCATAATACTGATATAAAAAATGTATACAACATTTTTCTCCCAATCCTACCTAGAGAATAAATAATTTTTAAAACCCCTGTTCAAATACATAAGAAAAAGAAATGAGATTATCCAATAACGTGGCTATTTTGATACTGTGTGCCAGGGCATGTAGTTCATGGAAGTAGCATATTTTGCCCTGTTACAACTACCACCAATCACGCTTATTGCTGGAAGACTCTACAGGGCATGTGTCATAAATATAAAGGGAAGGGTAACCACCTTTCTGTATACAATGCTATAAAATCCCTCCTGGTCACAGGCAAAATCCTTTCACCTATAAAGGGTTAAGAAGCTAACGTACCTGACCCAAAATGACCAATGAGGGAATAAGATACTTTCAAATCTGGAGCAGGGAAAAAGTTTTTGTCTGTCTGTGTGATACCTTTGCTGGGAACAAGTCAAGGATGCAAGCCTTCCAACTCCTGTAAAGTTAGAAAGTAATCTAGCTAGAAAATGCATTAGGTTTTCTTTGTGTTTTGGCTTGTAAAATTTGCTGTGCTGGAGGAAATGTGTATTCCTGTTTTTGTGTCTTTTTGTAACTTAAGGTTTTGCCGAGAGGGATTCTCTATGTTTTGAATCTGATTACCCTGTAAAGTATTTACCATCCTGATTTTACAGAGGTGATTCTTTTACCTTTTCTTTAATTAAAATTCTTCTTTTAAGAACCTGATTGATTTTTCAGTGTTCTTAAGATCCAAGGGTTTGAGTCTGTGTTCACCTGTACCAATTGGTGAGGATAATATTATTAAGCCTTCCCCAGGGAAGAGGCTGTAGGGGGGATATTTAGGGGGGGGGGGAAGAAGACTCCAAGTGGTGTCTTTCCCTGTTCTTTGTTTAAATCGCTTGGTGATGGCAGCATACTGCTCAAGGACAAGGCAAAGTTTGTACCTTGGGGAAGTTTTTAACCTAAGCTGGTAAGAATAAGCTTAGGGGGTCTTTCATGCAGGTCCCCACATCTGTACCCTAGAGTTCAGAGTGGGGAAGGAACCTTGACAGCATGTGTGTGCAAATGATGGTTAAATTAACCAAACACATTTAGCTGTAATAAAGACCAAGTCTTGTATCTTTCTAGAAGGCTGATGAAGGCCTTTCGGCAGCAGAACTGGTCTGGTTCATCCGCTCAAAGGGGAATGGGGAAGCTGTGCAGACAGTGCTCTACCTTTTTACAACTTGATTCTGTTGTCTCTGCTTGGGAAGACTAAACATTTTCAGAACATTCAGCTCAGAGTCTCACATCAAGATTAATTGACCAAATCATCCACAGATGTCATCCCAAGGCACAGCGAACTTCAACACCTCAAGCTAAATGGCAGCAACTGCCTAGTAAATTCTAGTGTAAAATCTTTTCTCTTTCTCCACTGAGTTTGTTATTCCTGTTTTGTTCCTTCCAAAAGTCCTTTGAGACCTCCCTTCCTCCAGAGTTCCAGGCACATTAAAATCCCTAGTAACTCATGGCTACTGGAGGGGTTTCACCTGCTCCCGCTTAATCCAGAAGTCTGGCCCTTGAGTATCCTCAAGTACAGGGTTATGTTTTAACCTCTTGCAGGAATAGGCTGGATCAAGTCTACACATTCATGTCAATTTACAGGTAATAGCTCATCCTGCTTCTGTCAGATTCTAATTTTGGCACTGAGTAAATCTGTGAAATTGTCAGATCTTCATTCCATTTTACTTGACCATGTGTTGTAGAAATCAGGCAAGGTACTAACAAACTTCAACAGGACTTTGTTTTTAAAGTGGAAACCTCTTTCCCAAGCTGCTGCTGCACCCGTGGGAGCTCTCACTCAGCCTCCTCAACTCCTCCCCCCTCCTTCCTGTTTCCTGTCCTTTCAGACTCCCAACAGCCAGTGCTCCCAGTTCTAATAATTACAAGCAGCATCTAAACACCACATTCCCTCCTCTCTTAAGAAACTCTCCCAATTCAAATAAACATTGTTGTTCTCACCACAGGAACAAATGTGAAACAAGACACTATACTGTTGGCAGAAATATTACACTGAAAACACTGTAGATGTTACATAACATAGTCCTCATCCAGATAGGTGGTTGTCTGGGTCTGACAGGTTGTCTCTCAAACCCCGGTTCCAGTGCAATGTCTTGTTGTGTTGATACTACGGTGAAGTCTTCCAATGCAGAGTGGGTGTTGGCATATCTCCTCTTGGTGCATAGGCAGGTGCAAGATAAGAAACATCCTATACCCACCCATCAGAAAGTCGATAGGTGTAAGATCCCTTCTTCTCTATGATTTTAAGAGGAGCTGTGAATTTATGGTCCCCTTTGCGTAAAATTCCAGGTTTTCATATTCTAACGAAGGAACCACAGTCAAACTTTGGTTCCTTAGCACCCCACCGCTTGTCTGTGAAAGTCTTATATTTTGCTTGGTTCTGTTCAACTGATTTCTCACATCATCCTCGGTTGGGGGCTCAGGTCATGCCTTTAACAATCCAGCAATGTTTAGTTTAGTATTCATTTGTTTCCCATGCAGTAGTTCTGCGGGTGATCTTTGCGTTGTGGCATGTCGTGTAGCCCAGTATGCTTGCAAGAAATCAGTATTCAGAGTAACAGCCGTGTTAGTCTGTATTCGCAAAAAGAAAAGGAGTACTATGCCACTAGTACTCCTTTTCTTTTTAAGAAATCAGTAGTGAATGTTATCCATAATCACCCTTCCAGTTTAGCCGTTTGCAAACTTTCTTTCAAACTTCTGTTAAACCGTTCTATTTCCTCATTGGCTTGAAGATAATATAGGGATGCCCTTCTGTGTAAAATGCTCCACTCTGCTAGAAAAGTTTCAAACTCCAGGGAAGTAAATTGACTACCATTATCTGAAACCAGTTCTTTGGGGTTACCTTCCCTGCTAAAAATTGAAGAAAGGAACTTAATTACTGTAGCAGAAGAGATTTGCAATGTAAACGCTACCTCAGGCCATTTACTGAAATACTCTGTTAAAGTGATGGCATAACGGCAGTCAATTGGAGCAGTATCAAAGGGTCCTACAATGTCAATTGCTACTTTTTCCCATGCAGATTCAGGAAGAGGAACAGGCTGTGATGGAGGGGTACATGTCACTGCTGTCATATCATGCATTTGGCAAGTAACACAGGATTTTATGAGTGCTTCTGATTGAGAGTCCATCCCTGGCCACCAATACGGATCCCGTAGTCGGTGTTTGGTTTTGACAATTCCTTGATGAGTATCGTGTGCCAGGTGTAGGAGTTTTGACTGTAATTCTTCTGGCACAAGTAGCCGGTGTGTACCTCGTAGCACACAGCCATCAAGCAAATAAAGTTCATCCCGAACTCTAAAATCAGAGAGCAAAACTGGGTCAAGGTTTAGGGTGACTGGGCCATCTCTTTGTCAGAAATTCCCATAGTTTTTGTTGAATTGGACAAGCTAAACAAGCAGCTTGAAATTGTTCTCTTGTAACTGCAGTAAGAGTGCTTGTAATAAGTGCAACTACTACATCCTCATCCTCCGGTGGACCATCTGGTGAAGGCAAAGGCAGGCGAGAAAGGCAATCAGCTACCACATTTTGATTTTCAGGCTTATATTCCAGTTTGAAATTGAAAGAGAGTAGTCTTGCAGACCATCTAGCAATATGATATCCTGCTCTTCCCAGTCCTTTTGTGGTGAGCAACATTGTCAAAGGGCTGTGGTCTGTGCACAACTTGAATGTGCGGCCTGATAGGTAAGTTCTCAATTTTTCAGTAGCCCAGACAAAAGCAAGTGCTTCCTTTTCAACTGTAGAATATTTTCTCTCAGCATTACTTAGTGTCCTTGAAGCAAATGACACAGTCCTCTCTGTGTTCTCCTCATGAAGTTGTGTGAGGACAGCCCCAAGTCCATAATCAGAAGCATCAGTAGTCACAAGTGTGGGCAATGCAGGACTGAATAGTGCAAGTACTGGACTATGTACAATCAAGTCTTTCACCATTTTGAAACTAGCTTGTGCATCCATTGTCCACACTAAGGCTGAACTTCTCCGTAATAATTCTCATAACAGTTCAATGACAGAAGCATAATTGGGAATGAATTTTGCATACCAGGAGGTAAGACCCTAGAAGGAACGTAAGGTTTGCAAATCTGTTGGAGGAGGAACATTTGTAATTGCCAGGATACGATCTGGATCAGGTTTTAGTCCAGCCTGTGAAATTGTATGCCCCAGAAAGAAGAGTTCAGTTTGTCTAAATTTGCATTTGGACCGATTGAGCTTGAGGCCTGCTTTGCTGATGCAGTTTAGTACAGACTGCAGGTTATTGTCATGCTCCTCAGAAGTATTTCCAAATACGATAATATCATCCAGATAGCACTGAACTCCATGTTGATTCTTCAGAATCAATTATACCATTTTTTGGAAGGCACTTGGGGCAGATGTGAGATGTATGGAACACGTTTAAAACGAAATGGTCTCTCATGTGTAATAAAGCTGTGAGGTCTCTGCTATCTTCATACAACATAACCTGGTGGTATGCACTCTGCAAATCAAGAGTAGAAAACATCTTTGCTCCACGGAGTTCTGCAAATACTTCTTCTATGTGAGGAAGAGGATGGCTGTCAATCACAATAGCTCTATTTGGCTCCCTTAAGTCCACACAAAGATTAATGCCTCCACCCTTCTTCTGTGTCAGTACTATAGGTGAAACCCATTCCGAGGAGTCACTCCCTTCAATAATGTCCTTTTGAACAAGTTTTCTAAGTTCCTCTGAAACAGCTTCCCTGACTGAAAATGGTAAGCACCGTAACTTCTGTCATACAGGCATCACATGATTCTGCATTTTAACTTTATGCAGAAACCCATAAGCACAGCTGAGTTTCTCCTCAACCTGGTGTTGGGTCCCAGCTGAAACCGGTGTGTGTACTGCAAGAGTACTTTGCTGAGGAGGATCAATTCATCCATTAACTACCCTGAGATTTAAAGCAGCCAATAAATCTCTGCCAAGGTCAGGAGTGCCTTTGTGGACAATGTAGAACTCTGCAGTTACACAGCAATCACCAAAAGTAAGTATTGCTGGCAGGCAGACATGTACTGAAATATGGTTTTTCAAATAGCACACCAAGTGAAGTTTGGGTTCAGTAAGAGGCACATCTTTAAAGTAATTCAAAGAGATGGAATCAGGTAGTATAGATACTGCTGAGACAGTGGCCAACATTAGCTGAATGGAGTGTGATTTGCCTGAGGGTATGGTGGAAACATTTACAGTGCACTTTATTTGTTCTGGAATATGTGCAGTAGTGATTTTGTCCATGCACAGCACAGTAACATCTGGTATTGTAACTCCATGCATCTGTTGATTGAATTGGCTTCTGTGACATACTTCAGCAAAATGCCCAATCTTTTTGCAATGATTGCACTGAGCTACTTTTGCTGGACATCCTGTGTAGCTTGCAAGGTGTTGTGGGGATCCACAGCGAAAGCATGATTTTTCTGTATTTTGAATTTGCTGATTCAGTGGTTTTCCATTAGTTTTCCTCTTGTAATTGTTTATCTGCAGTGATAGTGAACTTTTCTGCAAAGGAGTTGCAGCCTGGACTGAGCCTTCTGTATCCATGCTCATTATTTTGGCTTCAGCTGTAGCTGACTCAATCTGAGTAGCAATGGTTTTTTTTTTTTTCTAGTGTAAGTTGTGGTTCTAGACGTAAGCATTCTCTTACATGAAGCATGATTGTTTTCTCAATGAGCTGGTCTCTAATCATCTCATCTGCCATATTCCCAAAGTCACAAGTTACAATCAGACTCCTCAGGGAAGCAATTTCAATTCCCAGTTTCAATGAAGTCACACAAATGAGGGTCATTCTTGTCAGTTGCCAGCATTATAGTCTCCCCTGGTTTCTGCTCACACTGGCGAAATCTGTAGCGATTAGCTACTATATTCACTTTTGGCACAAAAAAGTTCTTTAATGCAGTGAGTGCAGTCTCATATTTATTGTCTGCAAGGGGAAAAGTGTAAAACATATGCTGCCCTTCTTCTCCAAGGCAGTGGATTAGCAGAGCACACTTTCTTACTTCAGAAATCTCTGTAGTACTGATTGCAAGCAGATAATTCTCAAACATATGGATCCAGGCAGTAAAAGCAATTGGAGGCTCACCTGGGCTTTGTAAAAAGGGTGCAGGTGGGTTCAGAGGCAGAAGATCCATCCTCGTCGCAAAAATGTTGTAGCAACTAGGCAAGGTACTAACAAACTTCAATAGGATTTTATTTTTAAAGTGGAAACCTCTTTACCAAGCTGCTGCTGCACTCACGGGAGCTGTCACTCAGCCTCCTCAACTCCTCCTCCCTCCTTCCTCTTTCCTGTCCTTTCAGACCCCCAACAGCCAGTGCTCGCAGTTCTAATAATTACAAGCAGCATCTAAACACCACACCATGTTCCCCTCTCCCTCATGCTTTTTCCTGACTTCTCTCCATAGTTATGATCCTTCCTTCTAAATTTATACAAAAGCATTGAAGTAGCTCCTGTGAAACTCACTGCCCTTTTGATGGCCAAACTGAGCTTCCAGAATCTTCTTGCTTGTTTGACACACTTTTCCCTTCTTTTCTCTTCATTTGAGTTTTCAAATGTGGGTTCCTCCACCCATCATGTAACCTACAGCTGTCCTCTTCTCTCTTCATGCTTCTGTACAGTTGTCATTTTCATTCCCTTATCAGCCTTTAAGCTAGTATTAGTGGTTCAAGGTCCATTTTTCAAGTACAGTATGTTAGAAAAATAAGTAGAAATAAGAAACTCAGAACCTATAGGTTTGTATACAGTAGTAGTTGGGAGAATCTCTGACCATGCATTAGCATTGGTGGTACCGACAGTGGGATGATAATAAAAAAAAAAGTGTTCAGGTGTTTTACCTCTGTGTCACCTAGAACTACTCCAGCCAAGGGTATTTAAACAAGAATGGTTACAATGCCTGAGCCCTGTCTATACTAGTGCTCCCAGTCTGGATAATCTCAATGGAGCTGCAACAGTGGTAGAGCAACGCTAGGATAGATGCAGCCTATGGGTATCCCAGTGAACTAGCAAAGGGCTGCCTTCTGATACCCTTTTGATCTGCTTAAAGCAACAGTATTCAACAGAATTATACAAATATTCCATCTGGAGCAATGAGGAGTTGGCCACTGGAAAGTTCCCTGATGCAAAGGACAACTTATTGCTGCTCATTATCTTGATTTATTGCAGAGGAATAGGGGACTTTTCACATATTTTTACATTTTAGTGGATATTTGTAGTACTGTATAGCAAGGGGACAACCCAGGCATTTGGAAATCCAGTGAGCTTTCTTTTACTCACCCATTTTCGCTAGTAAGCCTGACCCACCAAATACATATCATAGCAGCAGTTGAGGTGCTAATGAGGGGTAAACTTTATTTCTAGGCCACTAGAGACACTGTGAACAAAAAAACCCTTGATGATATCCTTTTACAGTCACAGAGATTTTAACTGCCGCTTAGCATACTTAGGCTACATCTATCCTTGCAGCTGGGTTGTGATTCCCAACCCGTGCCGACATACTCACGTTTGTGCTCATCAAGCTGGTGCGCTGAAAATAGTGGCATAGCCACGGTAGCATGGGCAGTTGCAAGCAGAGGCGTGGGCTACCTGCCCCAACTACATCCCCGGTGCAGGTTTGTACTCACAAGCTAGCTCATGCCGCTGCTCCTTGTGCTATCCCAGCTACAGTACTAATTTTAGCACGCTGGTGGGCTGAGAGCTGGCGTAAGTATGTCTAAGCAAGCCAGGAATCACAGCCCTAGTGCCAAGTGTAAATGTAGCCACAGTTTGACTTCCACATCCTAGCACAGAAATATCATTTTGGACTGGACAAAGTAAGGAAAAGGGATTGGGACAGCAGAGTCTTGGATCCACCCATTCACTCCCCTTATTTGCCCATTCCCCATAGGTGCTGGTACTAGAGGTGTGGAAGCACCCCTAACTTGAAGTGGCTTCCATCATATACAGGGTTTAACAGTTTGGTCCGATGGTCTCAGCACCTCCACTGTACAAATTGTTCCAGCACCCCTGCATTTGTAACGCCGACAGACGCTAGTCGTCAGAGGGCAGGATTGAACCTGGGACCTCTGGATCTTATGTATGAGCCTCTACTGCATGAGCTAAAAGCCAGCTGGCTGTTAGTGAAGGCTGTAGAGCAGACTCATTTTATCTCTCTCTCTTTAAGTGGTCTCAGTGCCACTAGATGGGACAGAACACCACACCCAGCAGTGTGTAGGTTACACATTCACCTGTATGAGGCTGTGTTTTAATGGCTTCAAAAGTTGTTTTTACAGTGAGATAATAAACATGATTATTATCTCACTGTAAGATCTTAAGTGGAGCCAAGACACTTGCAGTGTTTACCAGGAGGTAGGTAGGCAAGGTCATCACTATACAATTTGCTAGGGTTGACGCTGCCCAGGGCCGTCCCTAGCCATTTTGGTGCCCTATGCAGCCCCCCCCCCCCAGGGGGTGGGGGTGGCCCCAGGCATCCGTAGGGTGGGCAGGAGAAGGCTTGGGGGGGCATGAGGGAAACCGTCCCCCCAGCATAAGCCAGCAGCATGGAGCGGGCTGGGGCCAGGTCACTGCACATACCACCACACAGTGAGTGCAGGCCTGACCCCTGCTGCAGTTGTCAGGGGAAGGGGTGGAGTGGGGGTGGAGAAGGGGCGAGGGCTTTGGGGAAGGGGTGAAGTGGGAATGGGGCTGGGGCGGAGCACGAGTGGGAAGAGGCGGGGCTGGGGCTGGAGCAGCACACAGCTGCATACTTTGTGTATGGGTAAGGACAGCCCTGACCCTGCCTTGTCTCGCTGTGTTTTTCCACAGGACAGTTTAAACTGCTTTAGTTATCCTTCCCCCTCCTCCCTACCCGCCCACCCTTCTTTGGTCAGTGAAAAGGAGCCCTGAGACAGTGAGTAGAGGCCACTTTGTGTGTTCTCTCCCCATGCAATGTCCTGAGACACTGGTAGACCATGAATGTAAGTTAGGGTACATCTTTACTGCCTACTTCCTTGCCTGGTCATGCAGGTGATAAGACAATTTTGCTTATTATTTGTCACCTGCACAAGTACGATCAGGAATGACCAAAGGAATAGGGAGCCCCTTTAGAATCAAAGCCACACTTCAATTTGTCATAGTATTTATTTGTAAACACATATACTGACCTCTATACTTTCCCCTCTGAATTCTGGGAAATATGTCCCTTATCTAGATTTAGCCTTTGAGTTTCCAATAAACTCATTATGCAGTGAACTAGAAAACAAACTGGCCCGAGACTAAATGAACTCTTGCCAGTATCTGACTTCCTACAGATGTTTATAATCCTCAGATATTCCCCTTACTTGAACCAAAGATTTCAGGCAGTGACTCATCTTTCTGAGGAGCCTTATTAATATTTCCTAAGGCATTATTACACCATTATAAACCAGCTACCTCACTTGTACTTTGGGCAACCTATCAGTTTCTGGTGAGTTGCTCTAAGGAAGGTTACAGGTCTCCATAGGGATTGCATATGATCTTTGAAAAGTGCATTTCCCTTGAGCAAGTCATAAAAACTCAGAAGAGTTGCTAAAGATCACTCAAGATATATTACTGAAAGCACAATATCAAAGTGTTCATCTTATTTTATGTTACCATATATATTAAATATATTAAAAATTTCCCTAAATACAAGGTATATTAAGTATATTGGAATAAAATGATATTTTCTAGAGAAAAGAGAAAGTATCTGTGTATCATTTAAGGCTCTCCTCAGTTCCACAGAATAAATTACCACCATTTGACACAATTCCCCCCCTCCCCCCACGGTTCAATTAACGTTATCTACTTCTGTTAATTTCTCTGGGTTATTTTATTATCTCTCCTCAGCCAAATGAAAAACAAACAAAACAAAGCTAAACTAACCTTCTGCCTCCTTCCAGTAATTTAGCCTGTTTTCCTCCTTTCAGAATATATTTATTCAGAATAAATATATCCAGGCAGCCAGGCTTCTGAAAAAAGTAGAAACAAACAATTAAACCAAAGATGGGCAAAATGCCACAGGGGAGGGGAAAAAAAAAAGTCATCCACTTTAGTGAAATGGGATAGAAAAATCCAGGAAGAAAGAAACTAAATGCAAATCCAAATATATATTTAGATGTGTTAGTTAAATATATATTATATATCTGTATTTTGTGCAAATACAGTTTCTACATAGCTAAACTCTTAAAGAATGCATGAAAGTTTGATGGGACAGTTAAAAAACATGTTTGAGCTTCAGAGTCCAATAAAATACTGACAGAAGTCAAAATGCTAAAGCAAGCTAATTTATTTAATACTTTGTAACTAAAACAGTTTGCTAAATTGTCTTCAAATTTTGCAGAAAATTTCCCTTTAGCCTGACAAATATCAGGATTAAAATGACTTTTCTAGCCAAAGTAGTAGGCATCCTTCAGTTTCAAGAGACCATGGATATGGGCCCCTGAGAAGTGAAGAATTTACTCAGTTGGTTTTATGGCAGCCACGGCTGAAGAGATCCACTCAAGAGAGACAATCTCTGCTGTATCTGTCACATTTAAAGGCGGTGTTTTCACCCTTTGGTCTCTGCCTTCCACAAGCTCTTTTCTCCTCCGCTAAACTGGACTTCTTCCTTTTGTAACACTGGAGACTTTTGTTAAGCTCTTGTTTCCAAAGGCTGCAATCCTCAGTGTGATCCTCCCAGTTGTCCACTTCCATGTCCATTTCTTTCAAGGATGTGTGAAACTGAGACCTCAAACAATTTTGGGCATCCTTTGGATCTTTTTCCAGATGCCAATTCACCGGAGAGGATGTCCTTTGGGATGCACTCATCATTCATTTGGCATACATGCCCAAGCCAGCGGCGGTGTCTCTGTTTGAGGAGCGTTTGCATGCTGGATATACTGGCCTGCTTGAGCACTTGGTGACTCCGTGCCTTGAGGACAGTGTTTCTCAAATGGGGGTCCATGGGCCCCGCCGATCAACTCCTCCTCCTCCCTCCCAGTGCCTCCTGCACACCGAGAAGCAGATGTTCAGTGGCATACAGGAGGTGCTGGGAGGGAGGGGGAGGAGCAGGAATGGGGCATGCTTGTGGGAGGGGGTGGAAAGAGGTGGGCCGGGTGGGGCATGGGGTGAGTGGGGGCAGGGCCTGGGGCTGAGTGAGGGCCTTGCGTGTCCACGAAAAAAATTAAATCAAAAGGGGGGTCTTTGGGTTGCTAAAGTTTCAGAATCACTGCTCTAGTAGATTCCAAAAATTCAACAAAGGCAACGTATATGAAAGCTGTTGAGCCTCTTTTGATGATGAGAGTACAAGGTCCATGAAAAGTGAGCTGATAACACATGACCAATACACAAAGATCTTTGTGTGTTCTGTCAGTTTGTTGTTTTGCCATATCTGTGACATTTTATATCTCGGGGGGAGCATCCTGTAACCTCCATATTCCTCATTATATATAAATTGTGATATTGCATATAAAAGCATGCCACATGAAGTATCAGGCAAAAAGTTATGATCTGCTGAAATACGTTGTTCTGTCTAAATATATATGTCATTAGAGCATATGAAGTTATGAGATTGTGTTGTATGGTTGTCGCTAAAACATGCTGTAAGTTGGGGAATCGGCCAGATAGTAGCTCCCCAGTAACAACAGCAAGGAAAGTAACCAACGCCCACGTGGGTGTCCAACAACCATCAATAGCCATTGTCCAGCAACACACACAACTGCATCTGGGAGCTATATTGCAATGACTCACTTGCACAATGCCATACCAGGTGAATTGCTCAGCCTTGCCTGGTGACTCAGCAATGCCCAACCGATATATCTGGACTTTTATTCTCCAAGTACATGGACTAAGTGTATAAAATAGAACACAGTGGCCCAATGCTTCACCTTTTTTCCTTCCCACCCCCCCCCATCTATGCTGCAAGCTACAAGGATACTCAGAAGACTGAAGACTCCAACAGAGGAGACCGGCCCACATTTCAAGGGTGAAACCTGTGTACTATGAATGGCAATGTCCAGTGGGATGAGAAAAAGTGCTTAATGTAGATGTTGCACAGTCTAATAGGGTTGAGAGTTTAGATTGCATGTTTATATTTTATTTTAGTAACCATTTTGACTTTTTGCCTATCTTTTGTAGTCAATAAACTTGTATTGTTGTTTATCTTTACAAAATCTGCTCAGGTTTACAAAGACTAGTATATGTCCACTTTCACATTGATGAAGTGGTGAACCAAATTAATAAATTTGCAGTGCTTGTCTTGAGCAGTGCAAGACGGTATATTCCTGAGGTACAAAGATGGGAGGATTTAGCTGGTGCCTTTCTCTGTGAGATTCATGAGCGGCTAAGGGAGCATTCATGCAATCTCGCTGGGTATGGGGCTCCACATGCAGTTGTGCTGAGTGATAACAGCACCTGGAGGGGTTTGCTGCTTGTCACTAGCAAAGCATTGTGAAGGACAGCCCAGGCTGGAGTGATGAGGGGGCACAGCAGTCCCACAGTCCCAGACTGCACTCCATGTATCCCCTCACAGTGCTCCTGCTCAGTCTAGATATTGTTGTGGCAGCTTTTTCGATGCTGATGTTGAGCTCCGTTTCAAGTGAAAGGTTGATTGCAATAGTGGACCCCAGTGTAAGGGCGGGGAATAGTCCTGCTATTGTGGGGAACTTTCCTGGCTTCTGCACTACCCCAGTGTAGTGGGCTAACGAAAGGATCTGAGTCCTCGCTCCCACTTCCTTTTCCCATTGGCCTTCCTGCCCTTGAGGACTCCCCTTCCACTCTCCTGTCTGGCAGAGTCCTCATGATCCCAAAAAGGCTGAGCCCAGGATTCCTGGGGGGCTAGACCCCCAACCCCGCTGGGGTCACCTAGGACAGGGACTACGGTGTCCCCACTCCGGGGTACTCCCTCTGCACTGGGCACCTCTCTGACCCACTGATTATTACATACAATTTGAAGCAAATGCAAGTTATTTAATCAACAATTAATTTTAAAAAGAATAAGGGAAAATGGGAAAGGTTAAAGGAATCAACCCGCTCTGTGGCAGGGAACATCACAAACAGTGTCTCTGGAATGTCAGGGCAGTTCACAGTCTGTTCCTTGTAAGTCCCAGGCCTCCTTCTCAGGCTCTGGCTTTGCTGCAGGGATGCTGCGGGTTGGACACTCGCTCTGGTGGTGGCCACACGCTCTCAGTCTCTAGGTAGCAGGACCCTTCTTCCCAGCGTTGCCATTGCCCCTGCCCTGTCGGGGTTACCAATCCCCCTTCAAGTCTGGCCAGCAGAGCCTCCTGGCTGAGGCGTCTCCCTGTGCTGGGCCCGCTGCTCAGGGTCCTTCCTCGCTCTCCCCAGCTGCTCACGACACCCGGCTCCCGACTGCTCCAGCTCCACTCTGTCTTAGCTCTAGCTCCACTCTGCCTGAGCATGGCCGTTGCTCTGCCTCCAGCTCCCTTGGCTGCTTCTCTGGCCCTGGTTGCTACAGCTCTCCTCCCAGGAGAGGTCTGCTCTGCAGGCTGCTTCTGTGACTCTGCTCCCAGCACTAACCTGCTTCCTGGGATGCTTTTCTGGACCCTCTCGCTCTGGTTGCTGCAGCTCTGCTCTCAGGGCAAGTCTGCTCTCTCTCTGGGCTGTGCCTCTGGCTTTGGGGCTGCAGCTCTGCTCCCAGGACAGGGTCTGCTCTCTCTGGGCTGCTTTTCTGGTCCCTCTGGATCTGGCACAGCCTTAGTATTGGGAACTAGCAACGAAAACACCCATTACTAACATTCAGTGGGGGGCAACAGTCTCCTTACACCAGGTATGTGTTGATCTTGGAGGGTGCTTCCTCATCTCCTTGGCACATTAGGTTTGTCTTTTTTTAGGCTTATGGTAAGCTCAAAGTCTTAGCAGGCTTTGGCAAAACTGTCCATGAGGTTTTGGAGGTGGGATCTGTGTAGGTTGTCACTGCTGTGCCATCAGTGAAGAGGAGGTGTTGGATGAGGGCCTGACGAGTCTTTGTTTTAAGCTCTATTTTAACCCCACTGTACATTGGGGTTAAAATAGAGCTTATGATGGAACCCAGTGGCAACTTATGAGGCTATTGTCAGTCAACAATGAAGTATTTTATTTATAAAATGCATATAATTTAAAAAAGTACTATTCAACTTTATTTTGAAAAAAAAAAAAGAAAAAAAACGTATGCCTGATGACGACAAAATATTCCAGACAAAAGCAAACCAAGCCCACAATTAATATAGTGAGTGACTGGGGAAAGCATAATAAATGAATAATTCCATTGACTAATGTGTGTTTAGCTACTCCCATCCACAAAAATAACCAATAGCCACCCTTTAATGTATTTAGGGGCCTACTGAGGTAATTAGGAGTCTTTACATTAGCTTCAATAGACTTATCAGGTCCTAAATTCCATATAGGTCATCCAGTTTCTACTTAAATACATTTATGCCACTATAATTGCAGGTTCAGTCCACCTGTTCGCAACCTCTAACAGAAAAAAATTACATATTTTGAACATATATGCCTACTTAATTAACTTGTCCCCTACTTTTAATCTGCCTGAAACTCAGATAAAACAATTCTACAGTAGCCAGTAGGTAATATACACACACACAAAGAGAGTTATGTCATATCTTATCATATCTCAAAAAGAAATCAAACACTTGTATTTTATTAAAACTAAAAATGATCTTTGTTTCTATCTGCAAAGTTCAGACCATTTTCAAGGGAAATTAATGAACGTTGCTAATAGCTGGATCCAAGGAGGCATTAGGAAGAGACAACCATGAGGAAAGGCAATATAACCTTTAGATGGAACAATCAGAGATCAATTATTAGTCATAGAACAGCATTCTGAAACTGCTTCTTCATTAATCAAAAATGGTCCCAAATTAAAATGTTTAATTATTTGCAGATACAACGGTTTTGTATATTCTGTCTCAAAAAAAAAAAAAGTGAATAGGTTCATGAGAAAATGTCTAACTCCCATTGATCATTTCAGTTGAAATATAATTTTAAAGCTGTAGTTAGAGAATGTTTAGTTGCAGTCTAAAACCAAAAGACAAATCCCAGTCCAGAAACATGTAAAGCCAGCTGGATTTCAAGGCAAAAACACTAGTGAACTATTTGAGCAGTCCCAAAGCTAAAAAGGCTTTTTCAATCAGTTTCATCTGATGTCCTAGCACAGGTGGGACAGGGGGCCATGGCCTCATCACTTTTTACCAGCCGTAAGGGCAAGTGATGTCGGGGGGGGGGGAGAGAAGCAATCTGGGGGTGGGGTCTTGGGGGGAGGGGAAGAGGTGGCATGAGGGCAGGGAGCTTTGGGAAAGGGGAAGTGCGAGGGAGGGAGAAGGGGCAGTGTGAGGATGCTAAGTTCAGAGAGGTGGGCAGCATGCGGGGGCAGGGGCAGAGTTGGGGTGGCAGGGCTATGGTTTGGGTGCTGGTGGCCCCCTGACTTTGAGAGCTTCCGTTGCCCCGTCCTAGTGACCTAAACACCTACTATCCCAATCGTTCATTGCAGTCCAAAAATATATTTTTAAGTAACTACACAACAAGCCTAATCCAAAACCCATTCAAATCCATGGAAAGTATCTCATTGACCTCAACAGTCTTTGAATGAGGCTCGGTATTTGTCCATTAGGCATTGCTATGGTGAGCAGAATTTGCTTTCTGTTTACCAGGGACAGTTGAGAGAAACAGAGATGAACAATGTGTTGAGTAAAAAGAAAAATCAGATGATTTTAGCCAGTATCAAAGCTACACTCCTAATTTACAGGGGGGCGGGAGGGAGGGAAGAGGAGCAAACAGAGAATCCTCCAGTACCAGAAACTAATGCATGTCACTGTTAAGTCAAAAGCTGGCAATAGTGACACCAGTGCATATTTTATAAAGTATACTTTCTCTTTTGTATAAGTATTTCACACCCTTAAAAATGTTCCCACAAGGGTAATTGCCTTTGCTTTTGAAAAATAGTCACCTTATCCAAACTAAAATTGAAGAAAGTTCACTAGTGCAAAGATTGGCAATGAAAAGAAAGAGGCTTTCTTGCAGCTAGATCCCCAGGCTAAACACAGATAAGGTTTATGCCTAAAGCTTCCTTAAGCCTAGAGTCCATACAGTGACAGACATTGTCTAAAGTAGAAAGAAAAGGGAGTACTTGTGGCACCTTAGAGACTAACAAAAAGTGAGCTGTAGCTCAGGAAAACTTATGCTCAAATAAATTTCTTAGTCTCTAAGGTGCCACAAGTACTCCTTTTCTTTTTGCGGATACAGACTAACACAGCTGCTACTCTGAAACCTGTCTAAAGTAGCTTTCCTGTTACTGATTATATTATGTCTCAGAATCAGGCGATTGCTCTTTATTAGCCTGATTAATTCCCCATCAGCCATTTAGTACTGGCCAGTCGATTTGTAACTGTTAGAAGTATAGTATTGTTTTGTTTCAAATACAGAAAATATGATTACTCAAAATCACAAACAACAAACCCTTCAAAAACACTTGGGCATGTGCTTAACTTTACTACTCTTATTAGTGTCATTCAATGAGAGGGGGAGGAGGAGGAGGAGAGAGAGAGGAAGGACATGGATAATAGTAAGTTCCCACAGTCACTCAGTAGTTTGACAGTTCTATTAAAACTCTGCTTTTCATTTTGTTCTCTTTGGGCAGCTTTCTCTTGCCTTCATTTGTCCAAGACTTCATGGCAGAAGAGATTTTACTGAGGGGAGGAATAGGGTGCAGCAAACAGGCAGAGTACAGTGGTGTACCAAACTTCTTCAGGTCCTCAGTAGCCCACCTGAGGGACTCAAGGTGCTTTAGCTACTAGGCTTCATAGGCACAAGACCAGCTGAGCCCAATAGTCACCCAGATACATGGCTATAGTGAAGGAATATTTTACTAGTGGTCTCAGGGTAGGGTTCCTCAGGCCTACTTTTGGGGGTGCCTTCACCAGTCCATTCCTTGATTAAAGGCAAGTAAGTAACTTGCAGGTTTCCTGGCAAGGATTAGTCTGTGGTCTGTGTGTTTGTGTATGTGTCCTCTGTGTTGTCTAGATACCATGCCCCACCCAGTCAGTGACTCTGTATAGCGGTCCTCTACAAGACCAGTAGCCCTCTCTCTCAAGTCCAATTATCTCTGGTCAGAGCACATGTTAGTCCCAGGTTATTCCCCGGTAGATAGGACACTTTGTCTGCAATAGCCTTCTACTGGTTCCTATCTCTTTAAAAGCCTGTGCTAGCCCCTGGCTCTTGATCCCTAAAAGTTTCCTCTCAAACTCAGGCCCTGTTCTGCTTCTTGCCATAAGTTCTGCAGACTTGTACCCAGCTGTAATGTCCTCCAGTTACAGCCTGCTCTTCTTGCAGCTCTTCAGCTTCTGTTCTCTTCATTGGCTTCCTGCTGTGCACATAGCTCCTCAGCTTCTGAAGCCTGCTTTCCCGTTCTGCTCCCTCCCAGCTTATCGTATGGCCAATGCCCATGATGCTCCCAGCTCAGCATCCAGCTTTCATGCTCTGCTGTCAGCTCACCATGTCGTCACCTCTCTAGCCCATGCTGCTCCAGCCACTGTGTTCACAGGGAGAGAAATCATTTTTGGGTGAGACAAAGTTTCTGCAGATTCACTACACAGGTTTGGGGGGTTGTTTTCCCAAGTATATGGTGGAGCATGGAAGCATAGGGAACAATTTGTTGTTGCCCAGCATTCCCTTTGTACTTGTTATACTTATAGGGCAGATATAAAGAGCTCTTGCTGGTGGAAAGCACTGACAGAGATCCTTTCCTCCAAGCAGAGGGGTGCATCAGGAAATTCTACAGTGGACAGGGGGTATATGAGGAAATGAAGCCATGGAATCCCTAGTTCCCGATGATTCCTTGAGGCTATAATCTCCATAGGGGTTACAGCAGCAGGACACATGAATTAAGGCAACCCTCATGGGAGGCACAAGCCATTTCCCATTGGTCCCTGTGTAGGCCCTGGTGCCAATGCAGCGATGAATTTCCCCAGAGACATTTGTGAAAGAAGGATATTTAAAGGGTACCAGAATTGATATCATTGGCAGAGCAAGGAAGGTGGGATGAATACAAAAAGGAGATCAAGCCTAAAATGTAGGAAGGAGCTGTTTGATAGTCTTGAAAGCTTGGAGCTGTTTGATAGTCAAGAAGTTAAAACATAAGAAGAGCCACACTGCGTCAGCCCCCAGTGGTCCATCTAGCCCAGTATCCTCTCTTCTGAAAGTGGCCAATGGCAGGTGCTTCAGAGGGAATGAACAGAACAGGTAATCAAGCGATCCATCCCCTGTTGTCCATTCCTAGCTTCTGGCAAACAGAGGCTAGGGACACCATCCCTGCCCATCCTGGCTAATAGCCATTGATGGATCTATCCTCCATGAATTTATCTAGTTTTTTTTAACCTTTTGAGCATTTTGTAGTAGGTCAGCCTTTCTTGGCTAGATCAGCAGCACACAGAAAGGTTTTTAACCTCCAGCATGCCAAGATGCAGGTTGGGCCCATGAATCCCATCAGTGTTGTAACTGTTTCTTCATTCTTTTAGTATGGCATTTCTGAACATTTCAGCTTTCACACGTGGCACTCTGCCAACCATGAAGCAAAATGATGGATAGCTTGTCACGCTGTGAGGAGATTATTGTAGTTAAGGTCAACTCTTGAATCATCTCAGTCCATTTTTCTTATGCTTGAGGGAAATAGCCCTTTTCATATATTCCATAGTTTGGTTAAACCTTTCAATTCTCTCCCCATGGGGAAGTAAAGTGCTGATTAGAATTATTTAAATGCTTCAGCTGATATCATACAGAAACGTTGCCATGAGAACTGGCCCCTTAATCTGGTTATGTTTTGGAGAGGTGGTAACTAGTATTATGAACAATGTTGTGGTTTCCATTGACTTCAGTCTGAGTTGGATCAGACCCTTAGAGATTCAATTGGAAGACTTTTACCATAATATCTAAGTGCCATGTTTTGAGTTGTATGCCTGTTAAACAGGCATACAATTTAGCTGTGAATTTCAAGAAAAATCTATCACCAATTCTATCATTGATTGGCATGGAAATTGCTTACTGACTCTCAGAAAATGCTCGTAGTATTTTACATAAGAACGCTGTGCTAAAACCAGATTTTCCTCTAGCACTGAGGGCTTTTCTGAGGCATCATTAAATGGAGGAAATGAATTTTTACAACCCAGAAAAAGTAAAATTTATTTTTAAAAGTTTTGGAAAGAATTAAATATGAAAACTCTTTTATGTTACATTTTGTATTTAATTATAAACATAAAAACATCAAATATACAGATCAATTCATGGTCTTTCTAGTTCATTTTTAATTTGTAGCAAATCAATGTAATCTGTATTACACTCCATTGTCTTGATGCAGACGAGGAATTATTTTCAGCGATGTAACTTATCATGTCAAGCTGTTAGAATGTAGAATGCAAAAACAATCCTGGAAATATTAATGAATCATTAACAATGTGCTGCTGCAGTTTGGACCAAACTGTGTTAACTCTGTCACCCCCATCCTTTGCTTCCCACAGAACCACACAATAGAGATGTGTTCAGCAAACACCTGTTACTCTTGTACCATAACTACCTTTGTCTTATAGGATCTTCTTGGTCTTGCACCACTCAAGTACTCAATTCTGCAACACATTGAGCATTATGGTCCTGACCCAACAAAGCATTTAAGCATGTCAATGGCACTACTCATATGCTTAAAGTTAAGCACGAGCTTAACTGCTTTGCTGGATCTGGGCTTGTATTAACAAGCATGCACAGTTGCATCATCGCCACCTTTGGTATATCCCAAGATACTGTACTGTCATTTCTCTCCAGTTATTCATTAGGAAGTGAAGCATGGAAAAGAAAGAAACCTGCTGCTAGACCTCAGAGAGCTGCAAAAGGCCAGAACCCTGTGTGTGGAGGCCTCATGACTCAATACCAGGTAAGGTCCCTGACAGCCCTTCCACTCCCTGGCAGCATGGATCCAAAGGATCTGGATTACCAGGGATTCCCCCTGGCACTGGAGATCCCCTTAAAAGAGAATCCATGGAGTACACTCTCTGGAAGAAATAATGTTTGTTAACTTTTTCAGTTACTCCCTGCTGCTCTGATGCACAAACTGGCAAAAGGCTTTCTGAGAGATCCAGAGGAGGGGGTGGGAGGTGGAGAGCTGTGTATGGAGGACCCTCTTTTGTCTCGCCTCCCCCCACCCCATGACTCATTTTTATCTAATGCAGGAGTATTGCATAATCTCAATATGATTAATGTGGACACATTTCCTATAAACTACTGGTTGAATTAGCTTTTTAAAACTCCAGTTTCTGTAAACTAAGTAACTTAGCCAGTAAAAATTATATTGTCTTAGTGGTAGCAGAGTTAATTTCTGACAAAGAATAAGCTCAACATGACTGAGTGGGTGACAGCACTTGGCAGCTTTAAACCTATATAATCATCTGTGTATTACTCCTGGGGAAATTCTGTGACAAAAAATTAAAAATTCTGTGTACAATATTTTAAAATTCTGCATATTTTATTTGTCAAAACAACAATATCATCATCATGCCAGTTTCAATTATTCTGGTAATTTTTTAAAAAAAAATACAGATTCCTTGCTAGGCATATTAATACAGAACTTTGAGTAATTCATTTAAATTACAATACAGAACTGTCTTTCCTGCACCTGTGAGAAGCAGTGTAAAGGCTTGGGAGTGTCTAGGGCAACACAGGAGCTGAGGGAGAGGGAAGGAGCCTGGAAGGTTGTTGGGTGCGGGTGGGTGGGTGGAAGTACAGAACAGTTTTTTGGGGGGAGGGGGCAGGCTTGTTAGGGAGCCTCCCCATGCAGGCCCTAGCTGATTCCAAGCTTCTCCCATTCCATCAGGCACATCTGCCCCATCCCTGCACGCCCCATGCTGATGGGTCCCTGCAGCCTTCTCTCCCATCCCCCTATGTGTCCCTACAGCCCTCCTTCCCTGTCCCCATGCACCCCCACTCCCATTCAGCCCCTGGCTCAGTGCTGTCACCCCACTAGCTCCTGATCCCATGCCCCAGTTTGTCCCACCCACTAGTCATTCTGAATCCCAGTCTGTAACCCTCATGTGTGCCCCACTCGGTCCTAACCTGGCTCCATGGGTCAGGTGCTGTGATGAACTTCTACTCCTGGGGGAATTCTCTGTCACGGCACACACAGAATCTCCCTCCCGCCCCAGAAAATACATTCTGCCCCAGAAGTGCTGCCGTTCCACCTTTTGTCCACCAGAGGCGGATGTGGCAAGAGAACACCATATCAGAGATAACAGGATCATGTTCTAGAGTACTTTCATAGATCTCTGGCAGGCTACTATTGCCTCCTGACAGCATTAGAGCACAACAAGCATTGTGGCTTTGAAGTAAAACCATCTATTTCCCATGTATACACACACACACACCCCCACATAATTAGTTGCATTCATCAGCTTAAGGTAATTATCCATTTAGCAGTTCATAGACAGTTTGCTACGAACTTCCAAGAGAAATACAGATAATAGTTTTATTACACTTAAAGTTTCATCTAAATGTTAATATTCCCTTGTGATCTCTGAATCAATAGAATATAGTAACAGACAGGAACTATCTGGTTACATTGTTAGCATCTAACAAGGGATAGGTAAACAAATACAATCAGTATTGTTAGAGAATTAAAAGAAGATACAAGTCTACATTTCAAAACTCTAGTCTATCTAACATGGTTTGGTAGCTATTTATAAGGAATGACCCTAATTACCATGCTTTTCTAATATTTCTTTAAAGCAGTGGTTTTCAATCTGTGGTCCAGCTGTGTACTAAAAATTCAAAATTTGCTGCTCTGAAAAAGGTACGGGGCTGGCTGAAGGGGAGACAGCATTTTGGAGCCTGCTGAAGCACTCCTGCTAGCAGGGGGCTGGTGAGTTTGGCGGGGGGCAGGGTGCGGGAGCATGGGTCACTGGGCAGTTTTGTTTGCGTGCACTCTGGGCAGTGAGGGGGTGTGGGGTGCTGGGAACTAAGGGTTTGTGAGGGTCCTACAATACCCCCAGGTTTTGAGCTGCCTGGCCCCATACGATGGGACACGGGTCCCGGTTGCAAGCTTCCTCGCCCCATATGAGGGCTCCCCTCCTGGCCCCATTCTGTGGCGGGGGTCTCTGCACAGGGGCACTGAGGTTCTCAACCTGCGGCCTACGTAACACACACACACACACAGATCAATAGGTGGAGAACCACTTCTTTAAAGGTTGGACTTAGGTCATTTAGCCTGCAAGTTGCTTAATCCTTTCTGGCTCACAAACATTTTCCAAGTTTTAAAGCAAAAGAAAATTATATAACACACACACACTTTGTTATAGCATGGAATACAGACTTTACAAATAAGATTAATGCAGGCAGCAACTTACAAACATTCTACAGAGTCTAAACACTAAATACATTCTTATAAGACTAATACCTATTTTGAGCAATACTAACCCTAAGTGAATTGGTCTGGTCTCCAGCTATGAGTTTGATCTCAGCTAATGCCTGCTGTCTTGGCAAAATCTGGCATCCAGCCTGCCAGTGTCACAGCCACAAAATGTTCGACAACTTTATTCCACTTTTTGAAATCAAACCTCGTTATATTAGTTCATGAAGCATTTTACATAACTTCATTCCTATTTTTAAAACAATTGCTATCATTTAGGAGTACCCCACTGTCGCCACTTAAAAATTGGTTTCAAACTTTGACATAGTGGGGATCTTACCAAGTATTGCCAAGCTTAAGCCAAAGAATAATATTTCTGGCTATCTAGACTCTGTTCTAAACTCCCAAAAATAAGGTTTATGGAATTTCTTGACCCTCGTCTTAATAAAAGAGAAGATTATAATTTGTCTCTGGATAGAGTAGAAATCACCTGTATCAGGAGCTATCACAGAATTGTTTTTTAATATCTAATTATTTCTATATCATATGACAAACAAGCATTTTAAATTCTCTTTGAGCAGTGTTAAGATGTAACACCTACCGAGTTGGGATCAATCTTGCAAACAGGCTGCGGGCTAGAGACTCCACCCCATTAGTCCCTTTGTGTTGTTCCCAGAGTGCAAAGGATCCATAAGCCTACCTTAACCAACCTGCTAAGGATTTCTCTTTTGTTCAGGAAATGGTTTGGTGCTGTAGGGCTATCACAATGGCTGTACCCCTTTCTGGCCCTCTGTACCCAGCCTCCAATATAAAGGTATGTTTGCAGAAGGGGAGAGAGGGGGGAGAAAAAAATGGACTAGAACTCAACATCACATGAATCCCTTAGGGGGATAAACAATCAAATGCTACCTTAGAGCAACTCTGAGGCCACTTTTAGTTGCATATGGGCCTAAACTGTTCTCTGGACATTCCTAAGATCAGGGGAACACAAAGTGACTTAAAGCCACTTTTATCTCTCCTCCTCCAGCCATGCATTGAACACAGAGGACTGGCCATGCATTTTGCATGCCCATTACAGTCATTGGTTGTTCTATGCATGGAGCTCTTACAACACTGAACCCCTAAGCAAATGACTCCTAGGTAAATTTTAAATAATCATTTAAAAAATAGCTCTAGGTCCTTCCCCAGAGTGTCCAACACAGGAGGATAAAAACCCACATACATGCACAAAGCATGGAAATTGTGGTTCTCAAGACAAGTAGTTTAATACTAAAAAAATACAAAATTTAATAAAATTATGCATATTCACATGTTAAATTAGTAAAAAGGCATTTAAAAAAAAATAAACTTGCAGCCCATTAGCTCATTTTATCATTCAATTGTTTTGTCTATTGTTATGGTTAATTGCATGTGTAATCAGTATGTGATGAACAGAGTTAAGTTGCAGGTATAGATATAGCTATAAGTAGAATAGGATCATAGGAGTATAAGATTGACAAGTATTTAGAAGTACGAGTGTATATTAGGTTTCAGAGTAACAGCCGTGTTAGTCTGTATTCGCAAAAAGAAAGGGAATACTTGTGGCACCTTAGAGACTAACCAATTTATTTGAGCATAAGCTTTCGTGAGCTACAGCTCACTTCATCGGATGCATACTGTGGAAAGTGTAATTTATTTGAGCATAAGCTTTCGTGAGCTACAGCTATTTATTTGAGCATAAGCTTTCGTGAGCTAGGTTGTAATAGAAGGTCTACAGGCTAATAGGCCGGTCAGATTGTAGCTTAGTCACAATAGGCCTCAGGATTAAGGATGCTTGACATAAGTAGGTGACCCAAGAATAACCCTGTACCAGTACAGTTACAAGATTACTATGAAGAATGTGGCAATAGGTGATATTCCAGGAAAAAATACATTGCAATACACTGGTCTAGACCACAAGACACCTCATTGTATCATGTAAATTTCTGCTCTTACTGCAGGTTGCATGGAAATGGGTTTATGTACATATGAATAGGATGCTAATGAAAATAAGCAGAACTAAGAGGACAATCTATGAAAAGCAGGGCAACTCAAAATGTACGGGGTCAGAAAGTACATATAAAGAAAAGGAGTTGGGGCCCTCATGCATATGCATAACAGGATAAAAAGTGTTCCCTGTTATGGATAACATGGAAAGAACCCAAGAGGGAAGACTCCTATCAATGACCACCTGTTGAGAGAGAGATTCATCAGACTCTCGATCATCTTGGGGTGTTTGAGTATGAATATGGCACTGGCTATTGCTTGGGCTCTCTCAGGTTGTATATCCATGTATGTGAGTGTAACTTATAAATACTTATCTTGTAAGTTATTAGTTCCTACTGTTTTTGTGGTCAGTGTATTCATTCTTCATAGTTTGGGAGACTTTTAGGAGGCTAAGAAAATTGTGAAGTGTAATTTTCACCCTGTTTATCTGAAAACTGTAGCCGCACAGGAGCTGAGCTCACTTCCTAGGGCCAGGATACTTTAAACACAGGACTATCCTTTCAATTTTAAATAGAAGCTACACACTCTTCCCTCCCACTGCCAGAGGATGCATGTGCTTAACAGTGATCTCTTTAGATTGCACAGTGAGAGCATCCAAACACCCTGCACGAAATCCAAAATGACTTCTCCTGCCAACCACCACCTCACTGAGGACTGAAGATAAGGCTTATTTGAAACTTGCTCACTACGGGAACAAGAGGGGCCACTGGTACAGTGAAGTACTAAAATACCTTCACCTGTCCCCCTGCATCTCTTTTGCAACTCTTCTGGACCTTGCGGTCAAAGTGGTGAGATTGAATCACTATCCTGCACACACCATTTTGTGGAAGTACATATGGTCCATATTACATAAAGGTCCTTGCATTCTTTTCTCTTCTCTTTAGATTCCATTACTACATACACCACCATAAGATTCTATATAACTTGTAATCAGACAAAATGATTCTTTGGAAGAGTGCACAACAAACTTTTCAGCTAAGATCATACATTCAGCATTTCTCCCAAATAAGTTTTTACAACTTATTGGTACTTCTAAATTCCTAAAAATCTTGGTTTTCAATGGAAATATGATACAGCTTTAAATATGACATCTCTGGGTAGCATACATAGTACTAGGAAATTCAATGTCTCCCTATGTCAAACATGATGGGAAGATGAAATGCTAGTTTTCGGTTACAGCTGAGCTGTTGGACCTGAGATCAATACACCTCTGACAGAGTTAATTCAGTCAGACAGTATTTATTGCAACTCAGAAACATAGTTATAACCTACAAATATTGCCATTAAATTGTTATATTGTTCTTAGGTAATGCTACTACATATTTAATGGTTGTTTCACAAAATTTTCTTTGTATAAGCAGACCATTCTGTCATTGGGAATGCTAACCTTTGCTTCCATCATTTCTTTTATTAGTGAAATAGCAGCCCTAATGTATCATTCACTTTCACACCAATAGCTATCCTTTTCCATGACAACTACTTAATTGTGAAGTCACTAGAAAAAACTTCTAAAACAGACTCCAGTAAGAGACTGCTGAATTGGAATTAATTTGCAAACTGGACACCATGCATTAGGCTTGAATAAGGACTGGGAGTGGATGTGTCATTACACAAAGTAAAATTATTTCCCCTTGTTTATTCCACACACACACACACACACACACACACACACACACTGTTCCTCACACTTTCTTGTCAACTGCTGGAAATGGCCCACCTTCATTATCACTGCAAAAGGGTTTTTCTCTCCTGCTGGTAATAGCTCACCCTACCTGATCACTCTTGTTACAGTGTATATGGTAACACCCATTGTTTCATGTTCTCTGTGTATATAAATCTCCCCACTGTATTTTCCACTGCATGCATCTGATGAAGTGAGCTGTAGCTCATGAAAGCTTACGCTTACACAAATTTGTTAGTCTCTAAGATGCCAAAAGTACTCCTTTTCTTTTTGTGACTACAGACTAACACGGCTGCTACTCTGAAACTAGAAAAAGAAATACCCACATTCACATCATTATAAAAGCAATATTTAAAAAAAACAAAAACAATGTAATAGTATTTTTGTGGGGACAAACAAAATAAGATAAGTTTTATGCATATAACTAAAATTAGTTGTCAGAATAATCTTTAACTGAAAATTAGCAACACGATAGCAAGAAAATTGTCTGCATAACTTTTTCTTCAACTTTTAAATTCCCTGAGAGGATTTTACTGGAAGTGGTACTTAACCTTTATGTGTCAAGATTTTGGAATGTCTAGGTCTACATTTGTACAGCCAGGCCAATTATCTTCAATTAAGCAGTAAAAGTATGAAGCTCTGTCAGTGCCAGTACTAATTCTCTAGCGGCATACTCTATGTACAGAAGCACTCTAAGGGTTAAGTCTGATTCATCTTCCAGTAACATTTTAATGAAACACACCTTTATGTAAGTTCACCGTTAGATATATTTCATTTGGAGAAGGTTTAACAGCAGCCTGAAAGAATAAAACAGCGTGGCTACCCTAATTTGACATAGAAGGCATGTTGCCCTATTGCCTTTGAGGGGTGTCTTAACTATACACTGTGGATATTTCTTCTGGACAGTGACCAGAGACAATATTAAATGTGGTTCATAGATTTGCTGAGTTACGACAAACATATTGGAGCAGTTCATTTTTCTAAAAAAGTGTATGGTTAAAAAAAAAAGTACTGTACTGTAAGAACAATGGTAATAGATATCTATCATACTGATCACAGTTACACAGCCATTTTCTTATTTGCTGTTGAAAGGAGGGCAAAATAAATAGAAGTATATATTATATGTAGTCATGTTTTAGAGAGAAAAATGCAGCAAGAAACTTTCAATACCTTTTCCTCATAAGTAACAGGTAATTCAGTGAATTGTTATTAGCTAAAAGGTATTGATTATAAAAAGGTATAATATACACATCTGTACAAATTATTCTGACATTACCACCACTGAGCAAAGCAGTGCTGTGCCAAATGGGTAGGAGAGTGAGGGGGGGGAAGGACGGGAGTGTCTAAGGACTAGTGGGTAAGATGAGTTTTCCTTGCATCCTCCATGTACCTTTGAACTCCCATCTGCTTCCCACTCCCCCCCCCCTTAATCAAAGCGATACCGATACATTTAACAGACATATCTTTGATTAATTTTGACAGGTTTCAACGCTTCCTCAGCTCTCGTCCCCTAAAGCCCCTACTCTACTTGCGCTATATTGATGACATCTTCATCATCTGGACCCATGGAAAAGAAGCCCTTGAGGAATTCCACCAAGATTTCAACAATTTCCATCCCACCACCAACCTCAGCCTGGTCCAGTCCACACAAGAGATCCACTTCCTGGACACTACAGTGCTAATAAACAATGGTCACATAAACACCACCCTATACCGGAAACCTACTGACCGCTATTCCTACCTGCATGCCTCCAGCTTTCACCCTGACCACACCACACGATCCATCGTCTACAGCCAAGCTCTGCGGTACAACCGCATTTGCTCCAACCCCTCAGACAGAGACAAAACACCTACAAGATCTCTGTCAAGCTTTCTTACAACTACAATACCCACCTGCGGAAGTAAAGAAACAGATTGATAGAGCCAGAAGAGTTCCCAGAAGTTACCTACTACAGGACAGGCCTAACAAAGAAAATAACAGAACGCCACTAGCCGTCACCTTCAGCCCCCAACTAAAACCCCTCCAACGCATTATTAAGGATCTACAACCTATCCTAAAGGATGACCCAACACTCTCAGAAATCTTGGGAGACAGGCCAGTCCTTGCCTACAGACAGCCCTGCAACCTGAAGCAAATACTCACCAACAACCACATACCACACAACAGAACCACTAACCCAGGAACTTATCCTTGCAACAAAGCCTGTTGCCAATTGTGCCCACATATCTATTCAGGGGACACCATCACAAGGCCTAATAACATCAGCCACACTATCAGAGGCTCGTTCACCTGCACATCCACCAATGTGATTTATGCCATCATGTGCCAGCAATGCCCCTCTGCCATGTACATTGGTCAAACTGGACAGTCTCTACGTAAAAGAATAAATGGACACAAATCAGATGTCAAGAATTATAACATTCATAAACCAGTCGGAGAACACTTCAATCTCTCTGGTCACGCAATCACAGACATGAAGGTCGCTATCTTAAAACAAAAAAACTTCAAATCCAGACTCCAGCGAGAAACTGCTGAATTGGAATTCATTTGCAAATTGGATACTATTAATTTAGGCTTAAATAGAGACTGGGAGTGGCTAAGTCATTATGCAAGGTAGCCTATTTCCTCTTGTTTTTTCCTACCCCCTCCCCCCCAGATGTTCTGGTTTAACTTGGATTTAAACTTGGAGAGTGGTCAGTTTGGATGAGCTATTACCAGCAGGAGAGTGAGTTTGTGTGTGTATGGGGGTGGGTTTTTGGAGGGGGGTGAGGGAGTGAGAGAACCTGGATTTGTGCAGGAAATGGCCTAACTTGATTATCATGCACATTGTGTAAAGAGTTGTCACTTTGGATGGGCTATCACCAGCAGGAGAGTGAATTTGTGTGGGGGGGTGGAGGGTGAGAAAACCTGGATTTGTGCTGGAAATGGCCTAACCTGATGATTACTTTAGATAAGCTATTACCAGCAGGACAGTGGGGTGGGAGGAGGTATTGTTTCATATTCTCTGTGTATATATAAAGTCTGCTGCAGTTTCCATGGTATGCATCTAATGAAGTGAGCTGTAGCTCACGAAAGCTCATGCTCAAATAAATTGGTTAGTCTCTAAGGTGCCACAACTTATCTTTGATGAAGTTATTTCTCTAAAGGCACTGTGACAGGCAGTACATACCTTTTAGGACCCAAAGGGCAATGATGAGGTCACATTCCCAACCCAAAACCTCTGGGTTTTTTGGGTGGGCCGCTGCGGGGGGGGGGGGGGGAAGAAGAGACAAATAAAAACATGGAAAGGGTTTAAGAAAAAAAAACACCACACACATAAAGGTTTTATGCAATGAAGCACACAATGCATTGGTATGCACTAGATTCACTTTGTGAGCATAAAGAACAGGAGTACTTGTGGCACCTTAGAGACTAACAAATTTATTTGAGAATAAGCTTTCGTGAGCTACAGCTCACTTCATCAGATGCATGCAGTAGAAAATACAGTGGGGAGATTTATATACACAGAGAACATGAAACAATGGATGTTACCATACACACTGTAACGAGAGTGATCAGGTAAGGTGAGCTATGACCAGCAGGAGAGCTGGGGTGGGGGGGGAAGCCTTTTGTAGTGATAATGAAGGTGGGCCATTTCCAGCAGTTGACAAGAACGTGTGAGGAACAGGGGGGGTGGGGGTGGGAATAAACATGGGGAAATAGTTTTACTTTGTGTAATGACCCATCCACTCCCAGTCTTTATTCAAGCCTAATGTAATGGTATCGAGTTTGCAAATTAATTCCAATTCAGCAGTCTCTCGGAGTCGGTTTTTGAAGTTTTTTTGTTGAAGAATTGCAACTTTTAGGTCTGTAATCGAGTGACCAAAACATTCAAAAACCAGTCGGAGAACACTTCAATCTCTTTGGTCACTCAATTACAGACCTAACAGACTAGCCCGGCTGCTACTCTGAAACCTGTCATTTTGTAAGCATATTTATTCCTCAAACATAAAGGCACATTGTCCAAAATAAAAAGCTTGCAATTCCATACGTGAATCACAAGAACATGGTAATCAAGTTCCTAGTCTACTAACTCGTTAGGCCTATCACTTTTTACATGTGCCCTTAGATACCAAGAGGTTTTGTTGTTGTTTTTTAAACCAACCTAATTGCTTTTTCAGATCCCAGCCTGTTACGAAGTTGCAACCAGAACAATCCAGATGTGCTAACAACATGCTCCATCAGTGCTGTGGTGGCTAGACCAGAATACAGTTCTTTCAAAATGACCAGTATTCTGATTTCAACTGTCCTTTCTGCCTTGCTGTTATTTCTAGAGTCTTCCACCACTTTGATGAAAAGAACATTTGAGACTGGAGGGATAGCTCAGTGGTTTGAGCATTGGCCTGCTAAACCCAGGATTGTGAGTTCAATACTTGAGGGGGCCACTTAGGGATCTGGGGCAAAAATTGGGGATTGGCCTTCCTTTGAGCAGGGTATTGACTAGAGGACTCCCTTCCAACCCCGATAGTCTATGATTCTAAGAAACAGAAGAGGTGATGCGTGTAAAATTGATTAGACTCCTCTTATTCCTGTATTTCAACTTAACTCGCTGCTAAAGCACAGACTAGAGGTGTGTATTTTCAGGACTTTTAACAACTATATTATGCAGTGTTAAACTTCAAAGCTATGGTATGCAAAACCCTGAATGAAAGTCTAAGGCTCTGTTTTCACTGCGCACCTTACAACGGCATAGTTGTGCTGCTGCAGCCATGCCATTATAGGCTACACAGTGTAGCCACTCTTTTTCGCCAAGAGAGCACTCCTGGTGACAAAATAAAACCACCCCCAACGAGGGCAGTAGCTTCATTGCCGGGAGAGTCTGCCAATGAAGCGCTGTCCATACCAGCGCTTTTTGTTGTTAAAACTTTTGTCTGTGATCTCTTTTCCCACCCCTGAGCAACAATAGTTAATGACAAAAGTGCAGTGTAGACCTGGCCTTATAACAGCTTCCACGCAGACATACAATTTCTTATATTAAGTCTACATGACCAATTTTGTCGCTCCAGGGTGTGAATAAACCATGCCACTGAGCACCGTAAGGTACACCGACCTAAGCACCAGTATGGACAGCACTATGTCAGCAGGAAAGCTTCTCCCACTGACATAATTAATCTACCTCCCATGAGCACCAGTAGCTAAGTCGGCGGGAGAAAAAACTCTCCCATTGGCTTAGAGCAGCTACACTAGAGAGCTTACAGTGGTGCAGCTACACCTGTAAACTTTCTAAAGTAGCCATAGCCTTAGTGAGCAAATATTTAATACATCCACAGACATTTTCAAATAGTATGAGGAATACTTTTGAATATCTCCTTAAAACTGTAAGTCTATTGGTGTGCCTGACAGAGATTTTCCCACCTTGCTGTTTATACATATATTTCAGTGCAAGGTTTCCACAGAACACACACTTTTAAACTTTGGTACACACATACAACACATTCCCTTCCTGTCTCTATCACATGGCCTAAAAAGTGTGTGTTACTTGGATTCTCCAGAGCCTGCGCCAAACACTTCAGAATCTCTTCAGCAAAATAGCAGCCTAAAGATCCTTACAGCTAACAGAACTTCCAGTTCCTGAGCCAGTCAATTGTCTCCTCAGTTTCTAGCAAGATGGGGAATTTGTAGCCACTATTTAAAGAGGTACAGATATTGGGATGCAGCCTTCCAAAGAGACATCTCTTGGTTCTGCATTAATCAGCTGCTAAGTCCACAGGTTTATCTCTAATTCCCATGTTTATGCTTCCCCCCCAAGGAGCTCTAACTGGCTCAAATCTCAGACAGTCAATGTATGGATCTTACAAGACTGCTTGCCCTTAATGGAAACTATCTGTACATCTTCAAAAAGAGCCATCGAGCATGTCTAATAACTACCACGCTCATCCTTTAGACATCTCTGGGTCATTTTAAATTGCCCTGTCTGCTTTCTGCATGAGTCCAGACACTCTGAAGAGTCAGCTAAAATCTATGTCTCCTCCCTATTGCTTCTCTCCCTTCCTTTGAGCTTAGAAAAAAAATGTAGTAATCAAATGCTGCTGCAATATAAGCATGTAGGTTACAAAAGCACAAATCTGTGGTAGAAAAATGGATGTTAAATTTTAAATGCTCAAAGACAAGGAAAGAACTCAGGATTATGTTCCCACAACCACATTTTATCCTTTTATCCCTCTTCTTGGCTCAGTTTTGCCTGCTATATTTAGGCTCAGTCACGTTGGTTCCATAGCTTCTGTGAATTGGTTTGCTGGTCTGTTTGCCAGAAGCTGGGAATGGGTGACAGGGGATAGATCACTTGATGATTACCTGTTCTGTTCATTCCTTCTGTAGCACCTGGAATTGATCACTGTTGGAAGACAGGATACTAGATTAGATGGACCAGAGAAGAGCAACAAAAATGATTACAAAAAGAAAAGGAGTACTTGTGGCACCTTAGAGACTAACCAATTTATTTGAGCATAAGCTTTCGTGAGCTACAGCTCACTTCATCGGATGCATACTGTGGAAAGTTAGAAGATCTTATTGTATACACATAAAGCATGAAAAAATACATCCTCCCACCCCACTCTCCTGCTGGTAATAGCTTATCTAAAGTGATCACTCTCCTTACAATGTGTATGATAATCAAGTTGGGCCATTTCCAGCACAAATCCAGGTTTTCTCACACACACCCCCCCACACACACACAAACTCACTCTCCTGCTGGTAATAGCTTATCCAAAGTGACCACTCTCCTTACATTGTGTATGATAATCAAGGTGGGCAATTTCCAGCACAAATCCAGGGTTTAACAAAAACGTCTGGGGGGGGGTAGGAAAAAACAAGGGGAAATAGGCTACCTTGCATAATGACTAAGCCACTCCCAGTCTCTATTAAAGCCTAAGTTAATTGTATCCAATTTGCAAATGAATTCCAATTCAGCAGTTTCTCGCTGGAGTCTGGATTTGAAGTTTTTGTGTTGTAAAATAGCGACTTTCATGTCTGTAATAGTGTGACCAGAGAGACTGAAGTGTTCTCCGACTGGTATATGAATGTCGTAATTCTTGACATCTGATTTGTGTCCATTTACTCTTTTACGTAGAGACTGTCCAGTTTGACCAATGTACATGGCAGAGGGGCATTGCTGGCACATGATGGCATATATCACATTGGTGGATGTGCAGGTGAACGAGCCTCTGATAGTGTGGCTGATGTTATTAGGCCCTGTGATGGTGTCCCCTGAATAGATATGTGGGCACAGTTGGCAACAGGCTTTGTTGCAAGGATAGGTTCCTGGGTTAGTGGTTCTGTTGTGTGGTATGTGGTTGCTGGTGAGTATTTGCTTCAGGGTGGGGGGCTGTCTGTAGGCAAGGACTGGCCTGTGATTTGTGCTGGAAATGGCCCAACTTGATTATCGTACACATTATAAGGGGAGTGATCACTTTAGATAAACTATTACCAGCAGGAGAGTGGGGTGGGAGGAGGTATTTTTTCATGCTTTATGTGTATATAATAAGATCTTCTACACTTTCCAAAGTATGCATCCGATGAAGTGAGCTGTAGCTCACAAAAGCTTATGCTCAAATAAATTGGTTAGTCTCTAAGGTGCCACAAGTACTCCTTTTCTTTTTGCGATTACAGACTAACAAGGCTGTTACTCTGAAACCTGTCAAAAATTATTACAGCTCTAGAAAACATGACCTATGAGGGAAGATCGAAAAAAATTGGGTTTGTTTAGTCTGGAAAAAAGACTGAGAGGGGACACAATAACAGTTTTCAAATACATAAAAGGTTGTTACAAGGAGGAGGGAGAAAATTTTTCTTCTTAACCTGTGAGGATAGGACAAAAAACAATGGGCTTAAATTGTAGCAAGGGAGGTTTAGGTTGGACATTAGGAAAAACTTTGTAACTGTCAGGGTGGTTAAGCGCTGAAATAAATTGCCTGAGGAGATTGTGGAATCTCCATCATTGGAGATTTTTAAGAGCAGATTAGACAAACACCTGTCAGGAATGGTTTAGATAATATTTAGTCCTGTCATGAGTGCAGGGGACTGGACTAGATGACTTCTCAAGGTCCCTTCCAGTCCTATGGTTGGTCTGACCCAGTATGGCTGTTCTTATGTCCTGGGGCTCCTAGCTGCTGTGGCAATAATCACCATGGTAACATTTCTAAATGAATGAAAACCTTTCTAGACATATAACTTCTTGAGGACTTGTGTCAAAGATCAAAGTCACAACGCCCATCAGTCATCACTCTGGCTGTGTCTACACTACCTATCTGCCCCCAACAACCCTACATGTCTCCCCATTACTATAACTTCTTCAACTGTACTGGTGATAACCGTTATGGGTGTGCTAGTATAGATGAATGCTGATGGCCACTGGTATTTTTACCACCATGCCATCTAGCTCTATGTGGGTAGAGAATTATCCAAGTGGTGAAAAAGGTTGCTGGAGACCATGGAAGCTTTGTCTAACTAGCTGACCAATAGAACTGTAGATCCAACTAACACTGCAGCCCAATATCTAATTACCTTTACCAGCAAGTCTGCACACATTCTGAATAAAAGAAATGAAAAAAAATTGCACTTGTGTGCAATTCTGCAACGTTCTCTCAGTGAGATGTTATTACCACACTGAGATCTCAGTGGCTCAGTCTAAATTAGGAAAAGAGTCATGTTTGAAAGTGTCCACTGTTGGGAAGAGATGGTTAGCCGTACATAATTATCTGTTTAAGCCCATATCTAAATCATCAGACCATCACCAAGCACTCATGCTTGGCCAGAAGGTAAGCTGTTCAACAGACACCTTAGAGGCACCTAGGGGATAAGACCTTTTCCAATACCCAAGCTCTAGCTCATGGAAGTGTGGAGACATGTTCAGAATGACCATAGCATACAAAGGGTGCGGCTACTGATCACTATATTGAGGTGTCCAACACTTTCAATTATAAAAGATCCTTCTTTTTAGAAGCTCTAATGCCTCCATTGGTTGCAGCTGGCTTTTGGTTTTGGCTTTTGGCCATTGGTTCCAGCTGGCAGGGAAAAAGCCCAATGGCTAGAGGAAAAAATTCTTGTCCCCTGAAATTCCACTCAGGTTTGGCTGAATAGTTAAAAATTGCTATTTCTCCATTGCACGTTGGGAAACTTTTGGCAGCATAACCACACACAACACATGACCTCTACAGCCCATCTCTCCCTTTGGGTGCACCCCATTGGGCAGGAGCTCCTCTCAGCTGGAACAGTCAGGGGTAGGGGAAGAAAGCTGGGTTGCACTCCATCAGTAATTCATCTGGCCCTAGCACATGGCCCAAACACCCATCTCTGGGGGCAGCACCTAGGGCAGAAGCCCTCTACCACCTCAACTGGGAGGAGAGAGAGAGCTGGGCCAGACTCCCTTGGGACCTAGCACATGGTGTTAGTGATTCATCCACTAGACTTCTCTTGCTGTTAGTAATCCTCTAGCTCAAGTAGTCTGAGTTGCAATGTTGAAGATTCAAGTACTCACACACTGCTGAAAATGCCTAATGGTGGGGTTATACAATTTTATGTAATAGAATTCTCTTTTTCTTTAAAAGAAATTAGGAAAATACACAAACAAATGAATCAAAAGACATCTAATTAGGTTGCAAATTCAAGCACTCCGAAGTTACATAATGCCAGTATTAAGATTGTCCATGCAATCTTCATTGAGACCCCTTGTGCATATGCATTATGATCCTGTCTTTAATCACATGATCACAGTGTTGTTTTTTAACAAAAGATCCGTGCTTTTTATTCATTGCACAGAATGGATACACAAATTAAGTTTGAATGGGCAACCTTAAAACTGGAATTTTCCAATTATGGAGTTCTTGACTTTTCAACCTAAATAATTCTTTAAATGTGATTGTTTTGTATTTTATATACACTATGTACATTTACTGTATGTAGTCATTCACCCAGAAGCACTTACTAAATACAGTAGTGTTTCTGCAGGTCTTACTCAGGTGAGAAGTTTTTTTTCTGAAGTCAATTATGTGAATTTGCCCCACTGACTTCACCAGGAACTTGGCTGGGTAAGGACTGCTTAATTTGGCCCTAAAACTGGGAAAAGACTACTAACTCTTTGAGTCAGGTCTATTATATGCAGTGCAGGTTAGTGAGTTATAGGAAAGATCATAAAATACAGCAGAAGCTAAGACAGTCACTTAACTACAATCCATTGGTGATCTTTCAGAAAACATCATCCTGGCCACTATGGATGTAGAAGCCCTCTACACCAACATTCCACACAAAGATGGACTACAAGCTATCAGGAACAGTATCCCTGATAATGTCACGGCAAACCTGGTGGCTGACCTTTGTGACTTTGTCCTCACCCACAACTATTTCACAATTCGGGACAACATATACCTTCAAGTCAGCGGTACTGCTATGGATACCCACATGGTCGCACAGTATGAACAACACTTCCTTAGCTCTCGTCCCCTAATGCCCCTACTCTACTTGTGCTACATTGATGGCATCATCATCTGGACCCATGGAAAAGAAGCCCTTGAGGAATTCCGCCATGATTTCAACAATTTCCATCCCACCATCAACCTCAGCCTGGTCCAGTCCACACAAGAGATCCACTTCCTGGACGCTACAGTGCTAATAAATGATGGTCACATAAACACCACCCTATACCGGAAACCTACTGACCACTATACTTACCTACATGCCTCCAGCTTCCATCCAGGACACACCAAACCATCAATTGTCTACAGCCAAGCTCTAAGATACAACCACATTTGCTCCAACCCCTCAGACAGAGACAAATACCTCTCTATCAAGCATTCTAAAAACTGCAGTACCCACCTGCTGAAGTGAAGAAACAGACTGACAGAACCAGAAGAGTACCCAGAAGTCACCTACTACAGGACAGGCCCGACAAAGAAAATAACAGAACGCCACTAGCCATCATCTTCAGCCCCCAACTAAAACCTCTCCAGCACATCAAAGATCTACAACCTAGCCTGAAAAATGATCCCTTACTCTCACAGATCTTGGGAGACAGACCAGTCCTCGCTTACAGACACCCTGAAGCAGATATTCTCCAGCAACCACACGCACACACACATAACACACAACAAAAACACTAACCCAGGAACCTATCCTTGCAATAAAGCCCGATGCCAACTCTGTCCACATATTTATTCGAGTGACACCATCATAGGACATAATCACATCAGCCACACCATCAGGGGCTCGTTCACCTGCACATCTACCAATGTGATATATGCCATCATGTGCCAGCAATGCCCCTCTGCCATGTACATTGGCCAAACCAGACAGTCTCTAAGCAAAAGAATAAATGGACACAAATCTGACATCAGGAATCATAACATTCAAAAACTGGTAGGAGAACACCTCAGCCCCTCTGGCCACTCAGTAAAAGATTTAAGGGTGGCAATTCTGCAATAGAAAAGCTTCAAAAAGAGACTCCAACAAGAAACTGCTGAGCTTGAATTAATATGCAAACTAGATACCATTAACTTGGATTTGAATAGACACTGGGAGTGGCTGGGTCATTACACAAAGTAAAACTATTTCCCCATGTTAAGTATCCTCACACCTTCTTGTCAACTGTCTAAGTGGGCCATCTTGATTATCACTACAAAAGTTTTTTTCTCCTGCTGATAATAGCTCATCTTTAATTAATCAGCCTTTTACAGTTTGTATGGCAACTTCCACCTTCCACACACACCTTCTTACTATATGTTCCATTCTATGCATCCGATGAAATGGGCTGTAGCCCACAAAAGCTTATGCTCTAATAAATTTGTTAATCTCTAAGGTGCCACAAGTACTCCTGTTCTTTTTTTAGAGTTTTAGGTTATAATTAGTCAGGTAATATACTATGACAATGCATGCAGACTTGACTCCAGAACAGAATATTTTGTTTTGATTGTCCCAATGGAAATAAAATAATCAGCAAAATCTGGTTTATTCCATGGAAAAATTTTGACTCTGCATTTTCCATTGGAAAAAATAAAAAAAAATTGCAAACACCTGTAATTTCCACAATTTATTAAACAAGGAAATTAAAAGAATCACTGTGATCATCACTGGTTTGAATGGGAAAGAAATATAATTAGCGCTAATAGCCTTACAGAGATAGTTTATAGATCAAAGTTAATTCATTCAGACAAAAGGAGGAATGTTTTGTTGCACTCTCTTGCTGCCTATGAAAGTATCAACATTTCCCAGCCTGAAAGAACAGATATAATGATTTAAGGCAGGTTTTTTTCCTCTTTACGACACAAATATAAATAGGTGTAACAACGAACAGTATAGGCAAATACACATCAAATAGTATATATGCCAGGTCAGGAAAGGATAGGACATATTGTGGAGGCAGGACAAGTGCATACTATTATCAGCTACAATATAGTTGTGTGTGTTTGTACAATGGATCCCAATCCCGCAATATAATTAATAATGATGTCAGTGTAAGCAAATGTCAAGTTTTCCAGCTGAAACTGAACTGAATTCTAGCCTGGTAAAAGAAAATATAGATTGTAGAAGAGCATCTAAAGGCATCCTTGTCTCATGTTTCTAAACTGTGAAAACCATGGATTTGGAAGTGGGTGTTCACTATTATTATTTAAATCCTCACTGACTCTCACTATCCAAAATTTCTATAATGGAAGCTCTGTTCTGATCCTTAATCAATATAACCTAGTATGACTTTACATTAAGTGAAAAAATCCCTCAAGGAGCAGGCTTTTCACGCATCAATTGAACAGAAAATACATTTTTAATCATAAATAGCCCCTCATTTTTAGCTGCTGAGTAACTCCTTTTAAAATCTGACACTAAAGTTTTCCCTTTTTGTATATGATTGACTCTATACAGCACTTTTGATGGCCTGCATGAAAGACTTTAAAACAGAGTAATATTTATTTTTAGATAGCGCGGTGGGCTTTTTTTCTGGTGGGGTTGTATAGATCTCATTAACAAAATAACTATTTTATTGGGAAGGACCTCAAGAAGAGCTATTATACAAAGTAACCTACTTCAGAGGATTATGCAACGAAAGTAACTGGGCTAAATGTTTCACTCTCACCAACATAAATCAAGCATAACCCATTTGAAGTCAATGGGCTAAAAGAAGTGTAAGTGAAGAGACACTCAGGAGTATAGATAAGTGTGGGTTTAGCCAGGAAGTCTTTGCTAGACTCGGAGGCTATGGATGCGCTTCTGTAAGCTCTCTAGTGTAGGTGCTCTAAGCCGACGAGAGAGCTCTGCTGTCGACTTAATTAATCCACCCCCAACAAGTGGCGGTATCTATGTTGGTGTGAGAAGCGCTCCTGCTGACATAGTGCTGTCCACAGCAGCACTTAGGTAGGTTTAACTTATGTCACTTTGGGGAGGTGGGGGTTATTCACACCCCTGAGCAACATAAGTTATACCAACATAAGAGGTCGTGTAGACATAGCCTAAGGTTTGATTGTGGGGCAGCCTAACTGAGAGAAGAGCAGAATCTCTCTCCATTTACCTGACTTGAAATTTGGGCTTTTGTAAAATGTTGGCTTTTGTGATCTTCCCAGAATATATGTGCAGTACACTAATTAGGGCTTGTCTACACAGTGGAAAAATGCAATCTAAGGCTTGCTAATATGTTGCACATTCATTGGCTCATAGACCTTGTTGATGCACTTTAATGTAGTGAAATTTGAAATCATAGGATGTTAAAGCACACAAGACAATTTTAGTGCACACCAGCAGGGTCTATGTGGGCCAATTAATGTGTAATGCATTAGTGTGCTTTTGAAATCACACCCCTCCCCCCCCCCCCCCATAAAGTGCATTAACCACCATGTAGACAATCATTATTTTAAGGAACTGGATCCTCCTTCAGAGTCCCTTGAATTTAAGCCCTGATCCAAAGTGACAGTGTATTACTGACTTAACAAAGTCTATTTTAGAAATATCATAGATAGAAGTGATATCAGTGTGATAAATTTGTTACATGGCTTTTTAGCGTCAGGCATTTTTTTGACCATTCCACCTGCTCTGTTCTCTAATCCATCTTTCCAGGATTTAGGCTAAACCCCTGGGCAGCTTCAAATCATTCATATTTGCATTTTTTGTTAAATCAGCCTCCCCAATAATTATTCTTCTTTCTCCCCCAAAATTACCTTTTGTTTGAGTGTGCAGAGAGCTTACAGGAAGCCTCAACTAAGTGGCAATGGATTTAAGTACATTGGTCCTGAAGATATGCTTTAATCAAACAAGTTATTGGGCTCTATACCTGGATAACTGGGTGAAGCTCTGGCCTGTATTATACACATGGCAAGATCAGATGATCTAAAGGTCCCTCCTGGTCTTAAATAGCTCTGCATATACATGCAGAAATGCTTTCCTTAATTGGGCCAATGTGATTAGTTAGAAATTATAAGCCTCAATTTAGCAATTAGCTCCATATAGCCGACCCTCTCTGGCTGCCTGGAGCACTACTAAAGTCAATAGACCACTCAGGACAGGGGTCCACTTTCACAGAACTCATTATAGGACAGGGGGCTCTTAGTTCTTAGTCTCCCTACCCTTTATAAAAACTTAATCCTCTCCCCAAAAACAAAGATAATCACTGCACATAGAGTCCAATGTCTTTTTTTCCAGAGCTTCATATTTGCATATATTCATACTTTGATTTTAAAAATGTAATGATCCAATAGACAGTAAGAAAAATTGTATAATGAAGCTTATTGCAAGTATTTCTATTTTGAAAAAACTGCTAACAGAAAAGCAATAGTGGGTGTTCAAATCTTCTTAATTCCTAGTTTCAGGAATCACTCAAGCAAGTAAACTCAAAACAGCTGCAGTAAGTTGCTAAAATTACCACTTTTAATGACACAAATTATAGTAGAATGATGTTTAATGAAAGCTACAATTCCCAGCTTCTATAACCAAAACTTAGAACACTCCCCTAAATTATGTCACTGATCTCCCTCATTTAATACCCTGCTAATCTTTCAAAATTGGAAAAAAATGCTTTAATTAAGAGACAATTAATTCAACAACAGATGGGCAGACAGAGCTTCCTACTACAATTGAATCAAACCTGAGAGGGGGGGAGGGAACATTTGACCTTTACTACTTGAAATAAAAAAAAAAAACTTTGAATAACTTTTTTAAAAAACGTTATTCTTGTGTCATGCCATATGGCATTATGGTTTGAAAAGTGAAAAAATAAAGGCTTATTTAAATCAGTATTTTGGTCTTCAGAATAGGAAGTAAGTGCTGGCAAAACAGAAGTCAGTGTGGAAGGATTAAAATGTAATTAGTAGCCTAAAGACTAACAAACAAAGCCACCATTATCACAGAGATACTAGATGGACAAATAAAGTTACATATTATATATCCAGGTATGTATCTAATCACTTTGCACTGGTGCTAAAAACACCAGTCCCACTGAGTTCAGCGGAGCCAGGATTTCACCCAGCATGGTTTAGGAGAGACTGCACATAGACACTCAGATGTGTCAGGAATATTTTAATGCAAATTGCTCTTTCCTCAGTTCACTGCTTCTTTTAAATGATTTTAGCAGCCCAGAAACCTACTGCAGAGATTTGAATGGAAACATTTGTATAGGTTTTGGGAAGGGGGAAAAAATATTCACTCAGAGCTACAATCAAATGGGGACTTAGGCACTTAACTGCCCTTTTAGGTGCCTACATCCAATATTTAGGCATCGGTGCTATTCACAAAAAACACTGCTCAGTTGCAGCCTACTCTGTAGGTGCCTAGAGTCCCTAGATACCAGAGTTCCCCAGACATATAAGTTTCTTCTACTGGGCAAGCTGCTCAGTGCCTACTTTGCTCCTAAATCCTGGCAGGATTCACAAACTAGGAATTCCCTCCACCACCACCTATCTTACCTGTGGGGCCAGGTCCAGTAGGCATGCTCAGAGGCTGCCTAAGAAAATGCCTACTAGCTTTGGCCCCTCAGAAAACAACAGTGCTGTTACCACCACTCCCTTTGTCGTGTAGGCCAGTGATTAGAGCACTCACCTGGGATGTGGAGACCAACTTGCAAACCCTCCTCTACCTGATGTGGAGCAAGGACTTGAACACAAGTCTTCAAACCACTGGACTGGGGTAACTTTAGGATCAGGCTCTCAATCTCTCCTGTTAGAGCTGTTCTAGTTTGTATAAAATACTTGAGTAGCAATTGGAGCAGGGAGTAGAACCTGAGTCACGCAGTAGTATGCACTAACTACTAAATTATAGAGTCATACTCTCTCTCTGGCCCTTTCTTGGAGAAAAGCCAACACGGCTTAGGTGCCTGACTCCAGGAGAGGGTTCATGGCTATGAATCCTGAGCAGAAATAGGTGTCTGCCTTCAGCCCAGAATTAGGTGCTTAACTCCTTTGAGCACCAAGGCTTAGACAACGCTCCTCTTGTAGACTCAGACTTCAAGGCCAAAAGGGATCATCTAGTCTGACCTCCTGCACATTGCAGACCATAGAACCTCACTCACCCACTCCAGTAACAGACCCCAACCTCTGGCTGAGTTACTGAAATCCTCAAATCATGATTTAAAGATTTCAAGTTACAGAGAATCCACCATTTACTCTAGTTCAAACCAGAAAGTGACCCATGCCCCATACTGCAGAGGAAGGTGGGGAAAAAAACAAAACAAAACAAAAACAGGGCCTCTGCTGTGAGTCTGACCTGGGAAAAGTCCTTTCCAAACCCAAATTTGGTGATCAGTTAGACCTGGAGCATGTTGTCAAGGCCCACCAGATAGACACCTGGGAAAGAATTCTCTGTAGTAACTCAGTGCCCTCATCATCTAGTATCCCATCTTTGGGATATTTGGAGATATTTGTTACTAGCGGTGGCAGCGGGGCCTCAAGCCATTGCAGGAAATCTCATCATAACATCCCTTCCAAAAACGTATCGAGTTCAGTCTTGAAGGCAGTTAGTTTTTCCCCCCCTATTGCTCCCCTTAGGAGGCTGTTCCAGAACTTCTCTGATGGTGAGAAACCTTCATCTAATTTCAAGCCTTAACTTATTGATGGCCAGTTTATATCCATTTGCTACAAAACCTATGTCCCCCTGGTGAATCTAGCCCATAGTCCTAATATTATGGTTGGTAGAAAATATATTTTTTGTTAACAAAAAAGTATGTCTTTCCTCTTATTTAAACTAGGAATGCTTGATAGTTTGATGTAAAAAATTGCCTTTCCCCCTGATTGATGGTGAAATTTCATGGGAAAAATGTGTTAACTAAATTTTGATTTGGCCTAAATAGCAAAACTACATGATTTATGACTTACATTTAGAAATTAGAGAGGAAAACAGCTTTAAAGTCACTTTGTCCATCCCTCTGCCACTGAAGAAGTCTTTTCCATGTTATATTCTCTAATATTTTTTCCTGTCCTTTATAAAATCAGTCTCACAGATTCAGTGGGTCCTGGAATAGGTTCATAATGATGAGGAGTCCCTCACATTACTTGGCAGACTGTTCCACAGATTAACAGCATCATAGGTCTACCAAATAAGAGATTTTACCTGATATTCATCTCGGTTTTTTCCTTTGCTTTATTTGAATCTATTACTCTGAGGGCTTGTCTCCAGGATGGGTTAATGCATACTGCAAGGGTGTGATTTCTAAAGCACAGTAACATGACGTGCATGAGTCAGTCCATGTATACATTGTTGGGGCACAGTAAAGGTTCCCTAGTGCACTTAAACAAAGGAACCTTTAGTCGCACTGAGAACCACCTAATCCAACGGCTGAAATGGAGAGATGTCACCACTGATCAAATACTTTTAATACTGTCATCTTGACATGTAAAGAAGGGTAACAATTTTCTCTTAAAAACCTCTACGGTGTTGTATTAAAAATCCTTTACATAGAATCATAGAATATCAGGGTTGGAAGGGACCTCAGGAGGTCATCTAGTCCAACCCCCTGCTCAAAGCAGGACCAATCCTCAACTAAATCATCCTAGCCAGGGCTTTGTCAAGCCAGACCTTAAAAACCTTTAAGGAAAGAGATTCCACCACCTCCCTAGGTAACGCATTCCAGTGCTTCACCACCCTCCTAGTGAAAAAGTTTTTCCTGATATCCAACCTAAACCTCCCCAACTGCAACTTGAGACCATTACTCCTTGTTCTGTCATCTGCTACCACTGAGAACAGTCTAGAGCCATCCTCTTTGGAACCCCCTTTCAGGTAGTTGAAAGGAGTTATCAAATCCCCTCTCATTCTTCTCTTCCGCAGACTAAACATCCCCAGTTCCCTCAGCCTCTCCTCATAAATCATGTGCTACAGCCCCCTAATCATTTTTGTTGCCCTTCGCTGGACTCTTTCCAATTTTTCCACATCCTTCTTGTAGTGTGGGGCCCAAAACTGGACATAGTACTCCAGATGAGGTCTCACCAATGCCTAATAGAGAGGAATGACCACATCCCTCGATCTGCTGGCAATGCCCTACTTATAAAGGCCCAAATGCTGTTAACCTTCTTGGCAACAAGGGCACACTGTTGACTCATATCCAGCTTCTCGTCCACTGTAACCCCTAGGTCCTTTTCTGCAGAACTGCTGCCAAGCCATTCGGTCCCTAGTCTGTAGCGGTGCATGGGATTCTGTCGTCCTAAGTGCAGGACTCTGCCCTTGTCCTTGTTGAACCTCATCAGATTTCTTTTGGCCCAATCCTCTAATTTGTCTAGGGCCCTCTGTATCCTATCCCTACCCTCCAGCGTATCTATCTCTCCTCCCTGTTTAGTGTAATCTGCAAACTTGCTGAGGGTGCAATCCACACCATCCTCCAGATCATTTATGAAGATATTCAACAAAACCTGCCCCAGGACCAACCCTTGGGGCACTCCACTTGATACCGGCTGCCAACTAGACATGGAGCCATTGATCAGTACCTGTTGAGCCCGACAATCTAGCCAACTTTCTATCCACCTTATAGTCCATTCATCCAGCCCATACTTCTTTAACTTGCTGGCAAGAATACTGTGGGAGACCGTGTGAAAAGCTTTGCTAAAGTCAAGGAACAACACATCCTCCGCTTTCCCCTCATCCACAGAGCCAGTTATCTCATCATAGAAGGCAATTAGATTAGTCAGGCATGACTTGCCCTTGGTGAATCCATGCTGACTGTTCCCAATCACTTTCCTCTCCTCTAAGTGCTTCGGAATTGATTCCTTGAGGACCTGCTCCATGATTTTTCCAGGGACTGAGGTGAGGCTGACTGGCCTGTAGTTCCCAGGACCCTCCTTCTTCCCTTTTTTAAAGGTGGGCACTACATTAGCCTTTTTCCAGTCATCCAGGACTTCCCCAGATCGCCATGAGTTTTCAAAGATAATGGCCAATGGCTCTGCAATCACACCCGCCAACTCCTTTAGCACTCTCGGATGCAGTGCATCTGGCCCCATGGACTTGTGCTCGTCCAGCTTTTCTAAATAGTCCCGAACCACTTCTTTCTCCACAGAGGGCTGGTCACCTCCTCCCCACGCTGTGCTGCCCAGTGCAGTAGTCTAGGAGCTGACCTTGTTCGTGAAGACAGAGGCAAAAAAAGCATAGAGTACATTAGCTTTTTCCACATCCTCTGTCACTAGGTTGCCTCCCTCATTCAGTAAGGGGCCCACACTTTCCTTGACTTTCAAATCAGATGTCAAGAATTATAACATTCAAAAACCAGTCGGAGAAAACTTCAGTCTCTTTGGTCACTCGATAACAGACCTAAAAGTGGCAATTCTTCAAAAAAAAAAAAACTTCAAAAACAGACTCCAACGAGAGACTGCTGAATTGGAATTAATTTGCAAACTGGATACAATTAACTTAGGCTTGAATAAAGACTGGGAGTGGATGGGTCATTACACAAAGTAAAACTATTTCCCCATGTTAATCCCCCTCCCCCCCGCCCGCCGCTGTTCCTCAGATCTTCTTGTCAACTGCTGGAAATGGCCCACCTTGATTATCACTACAAAGGCTCCGCCCCCTCCCCCCTGCTCTCCTGCTGGTAATAGCTCACCTTACCTGATCACTTTCGTTACAGTGTGTATGGTAAAACCCATTGTTTCATGTTCTCTGTGTATATAAATCTCCCCACTGTATTTTCCACTGCATGCATCCGATGAAGTGAGCTGTAGCTCACCAAAGCTTATGCTCAAATAAATTTATTTGTGGATACAGACTAACATGGCTGCTACTCTGAAACCTGTCAAATAAATTTGTTAGTCTCTAAGGTGCCACAAGTCCTCCCTTTCTTTTTGCAGATACAGGCTAACATGGCTGATACTCTGAAATCTTTCCCCTTCATGTTATTCTCCCAGGGGATCCTGCCCATCAGTTCCCTGAGGGAGTCAAAGTCTGCTTTTCTGAAGTCCAGGGTCTGTATTCTGCTGCTCTCCTTTCTTCCTTGTGTCAGGATCCTGAACTCGACCATCTTATGGTCACTGCCTCCCAGCTTCCCATCCACTTTTGCTTCCCCTCCTAATTCTTCCCTGTTTGTGAGCAGCAGGTCAAGAAGACCTTTGCCCATAGTAGGTTCCTCGAGCACGTGCACCCCTACACTTGTCCAAATTTTTCTCCTATACTTGTCCCCTACATTTTCCAAAAACTTCCTGGATTGTCTGTGCACTGCTCTATTGCTCTTCCAGCAGATATCAGGGTGATTGAAGTCCCCCATGAGAACCAGGGCCTGCAATCTAGTAACTTCTGTTAGTTGCTGGAAGAAAGCCTCGTCCACCTCTTCCCCCGGGTCTGGTGGTCTATAGGAGACTCCCACCACAAATCACCTTTGCTGCTCACACGTCTAAACTTTAATCCAGAGACTCTCAGGTTTTTCTGCAGTTTCATACCAGAGATCTGAGCAGTCATACTGCTCTCTTACATACAATTCAACTCCTCCACCTTTTCTGCCCTGCCTGTCTTTCCTGAACAGATTATATCCATCCATGACAGTTGTCAAGGTTCCTTCCCCACTCTGAACTCTAGGGTACAGATGTGAGGACCTGCATGAAAGCTTATTCTTACCAGCTTAGGTTAAAAATTTCTCCAAGGTACAAACTTTGCCTTGTCCTTGAACAGTATGCTGCCACCACCAAGCTTTTTAAACAAAGAACAGGGAAAGAGACTACTTGGAGACGTCTTCCCCCAAAATATCCCCCCCAATCCCTACACCCCCTTTCCTGGGGAAGGCTTGATGATAATCCTCACCAATTGGTACAGGTGAACACAGACCCAAATCCTTAGAATTTAAGAACAGTGAAAAAGCAATCAAGTTCTTAAAAGAAGATTGTTAATTAAAGAAAAAGGTAAAAGAATCACCTCTGTAAAATCAGGATGGTAAATATACAGGGTAATCAGATTCAAAACAGAAAATCCCTCTAGGCAAAACCTTAAATTACAAAAAGACACAAAAACAGGAATATACATTCCCTCCAGCACAGCTTATTTTACAAGCCATTAAACAAAAGAAAATCTAACGCATTTTCTAGCTAGATTACTTACTAACTTTACAGGAGTGGTAAGGCTTGCATTCCTGATCTGTTCCCAGCAAAAGCATCACACAGACAGACCAAACCCTTTGTTCCCCCTCTCCTCCAGATCTGAAAGTATCTTGTCCCCTCATTGGCCATTTTGGGTCAGGTGCCAACGGGTTACCTTAGCTTCTTAACCCTTTACAGGTGAAAGGATTTTGCCTTTGGCCAGGAGGGATTTTATAGCACTGTATACGGAAAGGTGGTTACCTTTCCCTTTATTTTTATGACAACAGTACTCCAGTCATATGAGTTACCACACCAAGTCTCTGTTATTCCAATCACATCATAATTCCTTGACTGTGCCAGGACTTCTTCCAGTCCTCCTTGCTTGTTTTCCAGGCTTCTTGCATTTGTGTATAGGCACTTAAGATAACTCGCTGATTGTCCTGATTTCTCAGTATAAGGCAGGAGTCCTCCCCTTTTGCTCTCTCCTGCTTGTGCTTACTCCTGGTATCCCACTTCCCCACTTACCTCAGGGCTTTGGTTTCCTTCCCCCAGTGAACCTAGTTTAAAGCCCTCCTCACTAGGTTATCCAGCCTGCTTGCGAAGATGTTCTTCACCCTCCGTTAGGTGAAGCCCATCTCCACCTAGCAATACTTCTACTTGGAACACCATCCCGTGGTCAAAGAATCCAAAGCCTTCTCTCTGACACCACCTGTGTAGCCATTCATTGAATTCCAAGATTTGAGGATCTCTACCCGAGCCTTTTCCTTCCACAGGGAGGATGGACAAGAACACCACTTGCGCTTCAAACTCAAATGTATACAGTATAAGACCAGACCATTGATCTACTAGTCTGGTAGTAGAGTTATTCTGATGATTCTCCCCCACAAGTTCACCTAGTTATTTGTGCGGAACAGGGCGGGAAGAGGCAGGGTGGAGATGGGGGCTTGGGAAAATGGGTGGAGTGAGGTCAGGCCGGGGGCAGAGCAGGGGTTGAGCATCCCTGGGGCAAGGAGGAAGCCTGTGCTTAAAAGTAAAACTAGAATTTTAAGAAGGGATGAGTACAGAAGTCCATTAGGGATCAAGACTGAAGAACAACCTCTTAAGATAAATAATAAACTAAAAATGACCAGTTTTCAGTAAATAGTGTAGCAACTCAGTATTCAAGGTAAAGAAGAGAGTTCCCAGGAATAGCAAAAGATCAGGAAACCATTTCCAGTACCAAACAAATAAAGATTCTTCTGAAGGAGAAGGATCTCTTTTCCCTTCCAGTTTTCTCCTGGCCAAGTTTAGGGCTAGAGATTTGTGAAATATTTATTTACAATTTATTGTAATCATGTGAAAGACTTTTTGGCTAGAGGGTGAAAGAAAAGGAAAGATTTTTTTCCCCTTGCTTCTACAGTCAGTTATACCTGAACCATAATATTTGATTATCCTTGTCATTATCTTAGCCTTGTTAGATTTCATGGTTACAAATATTGTTACTGGTCATTAAATTATCCACTTGTAAAAATCCATTAAAGAGGTATTAGTTCTTCGTTCATCCTTTAGTTTCACTGAATGAGCCTTGAAAAAGAATGGTTCAGTTTTCAGTATGCTCTCATTCATTTGGAAAAACTTGAATGAGTTTCATTCAGCTATCTTACACAGTCCTCTGTCTGTGCTATACAGAGTTGATTGTATAATGAAAAAGAAAAACCGGATTCATAAACGTTATCACATATTAAAGTGTGAGTTTGCTTTGCTGTGATCATGGGGTTATATTACCCATCACTTGCAACTGTATGTAAGTGGCTCACTGGCCAGCATGACCCCAGGTAGCAGACTAGGTTAGAGCTCTCTGATGATTGACTTTCTGGCCCTACAATAGTCTGCTGCTTCTTGCGACTCAGCCCTCTGACTGGGTCACGTGAAGTTCCACTATGAGGTATCAACAGTCCAACAAATAATAGTCCAGCAACTTCACACTGGATCTTTGGTCCAAGTCCTGACTCACTAGTCTTTACCCCTGGAAAGGGAGTGGAGGGGTATTCAGTAGTTCTTGCCCCTCGTCAGAGCTGGTTTCCACTCCCCCTTCCTCATGGGATTGTAGGAGATCCCAGGCCTTGTCTCTCCACTGCTTTCCAGTCCAGGCCTGAGGGTTGCCACCTCTGAGATACATAAAACCCTGGAACATCCAGGATGACCAAGTCTATAACCCTGGACAACTAGCAATATGTACTGAGCACCCCTACAGATTTCCTGGGACGGCTACCTCAGAAAAGGACATTCCTAAGAAAATCTAGACAGGTGGCAACCTTAGGCATGACTACACAGACGATTGGCTGCCTCCCTGGACCACTTCATACCTTAACCTGCCATTTCCTACCTCAACGGTGGCTCTTGCCTCAGCCTCTTCCCAGTCTCCCAGTGAATCATAGAATCATAGAATCATAGAATATCAGGGTTGGAAGGGACCTCAGGAGGTCATCTAGTCCAACCCCCTGCTCAAAAGCAGGACCCATCCCCAATTAAATTATCCCAGCCAGGGCTTTGTCAAGCCTGACCTTAAAAACTTCTAAGGAAGGAGATTCCACCACCTCCCTAGGCAACACATTCCAGTGTTTCACCACCCTCCTAGTGAAAAAGTTTTTCCTAATATCCAACCTAAACCTCCCCCACTGCAACTTGAGACCATTACTCCTTGTCCTGTCCTCTTCCACCACTGAGAATAGTCTAGAACCATCCTCTCTGGAAACACCTCTCAGGTAGTTGAAAGCAGCTATCAAATCCCCCCTCATTCTTCTCTTCCGCAGACTAAACAATCCCAGTTCCCTCAGCCTCTCCTCATAACTCATGTGTTCCAGACCCCTAATCATTTTTGTTGCCCTTCGCTGGACTCTTTCCAATTTATCCACATCCTTCTTGTAGTGTTGGGCCCAAAACTGGACACAGTACTCCAGATGAAGCCTCACCAATGTCGAATAGAGGGGAACAATCACGTCCCTCGATCTGCTCGCTATGCCCCTACTTATACATCCCAAAATGCCATTGGCCTTCTTGGCAACAAGGGCACACTGCTGACTCATATCCAGCTTCTCGTCCACTGTCACCCCTAGGTCCTTTTCCGCAGAACTGCTGCCTAGCCATTCGGTTCCTAGTCTATAGCTGTGCATTGGGTTCTTCCGTCCTAAGTGCAGGACTCTGCACTTATCCTTACTGAACCTCATCAGATTTCTTTTGGCCCAATCCTCCAATTTGTCTAGGTCCCTCTGTATCCTATCCCTGCCCTCCAGCGTATCTACCACTCCTCCCAGTTTAGTATCATCCGCAAATTTGCTGAGAGTGCAATCCACACCATCCTCCAGATCATTTATGAAGATATTGAACAAAACCGGCCCCAGGACCGACCCCTGGGGCACTCCACTTGACACCGGCTACCAACTAGACATGTATCAACTCTACTTTCTCTAAGCCTCCTGCAGCAACTCACTGAAGACATCCTTAGCCCTTTCTGCTAGTCAGCTAGAAAGGAGTTTTTTCCTCCCCTCCCAGAGCAGTCTCTGACTCACCAGGAGTCTTCCTGCTCCCCACAGGCCTCTGCTCAGAATCCTGGGCAAACTCTCTTCCTGCCATTCATTTCCAACTGCACTGGGCTCTCTTGTAGATGTACCATTCTTCAGGGTGACTGTCTGCCACCAGCAGTCCCACTCAGATCCCTGACTCCAGCCAGGCTTCTCTCAACGAGCAGCAACTAGAGATCTTCTCTCCTTTCCTAGTCAGGGCTAACAGTCCTTCTAACTCCTCCCTCCAGGCCTTACCCCCACTACACCTTCAATAAGTGTAAGACTGATTGAGCCCACAGGTTGTCATTAAGCCCCTCAGGCCCAGAGTGGGTTTGGTACACCCCATCACAGCAATTATTTGGATGTATGTTAGGTGCTCACAAATATGTACATATCATGAAAGCTTCACAGTTTCCTATTTAAGAAGAATTGTGTGGGCAAATGGAAAGGCAGAACTGCACTATTAAAATAGCATTACTTGACTGTTTCTGAGTCTCTGACAACTCAGAAGCAATTGATTTTAAAATCTTATGTATCAATGTTCTAACACAAAAAGCACATAATGGGGTACTAGTTGAGGTCTGCTACAGAGTATCAAATCTCATTGGAGAACAGGCTCACCAGCACCTATCTATAATGTAGGTGTAAAAAATGGTGTTATCAGTTAACTGTGGGACTTCAATCTAAGTGATATGTGCTGGAAGTCTTGGACTGCCAATATTACATCATCCTTGTAATTTCTAAAAATTATAGATGACAATTTTAAGAATAAAATCCCAAACAGAAATATATATACTTGGTGCTTTTGCAGGGCCAATTTCATAACGCTAAAACAATTATGAGCCAAATAATCTGGAAGAAAGAATTATAACCAAAAATGTGAATGATAATTGGGAACTATTTAAGATCATTTTACAAGATACCACACTAGATAGCCACAATCCAACAACTGAGAAACAAAACCTTCCAACTTCTCCCCCAACAATAAAAACAGAGCCTTGTTTAGAGAAGTGAAAGCAGAAAAAATATCTATTTTAATATATAACAAATGGATTATTAATTAGAAGCTTGGAATTGTAGAAAATTTATAAGGGAAGCAAAAGATTTAAGGACAATAATGAGTTTTTAAGTGTATCAGGAACAAAAGAAACCTAACAATGGTATCAGTTCATTAATAGATGCAAATGGCAGAATTGCCAGGAAATATTTCTGTTCTGTATTTAGGTAAAAGCCAGGTGATATATTCATATTATATAATGATTATTACCCTTTTCATTCCAACAGTGACTAAGGAGGATTTTAAACAGCAGCTATTAAACATTTTAAAAATCTGTAGGTATAGGTAACTTGCATCCAAGAATTGTAAAAGAGCTGTTCAAACAGCTCTGTGGACTGTTAATGTTGATTTTTAATAAGTCTTGAAACACTGGGTACATTCCAAAGAATTGGAAGAAAACTAATGTTGTGCCAATATTTAAGAGAGCTAAACAGAATGACCTGAGTAAATATAGACCTGTCAGCTTGACTACAATCCTGTGCTAATTAATGGAACATCTGATGCAAGACTTGATTATTAAAGAATTAAAAGAGAGTAATAAAGTTAATGTGTAAAACATGGGCTCATGGAAAATAAATCCAGTCAAACGAAGTTGTTCTTTTTATGACATTACATATTTGGTTGATAAATGTATATAGATGTAGACGACTTCTCTAATGAACTAGGATCATATAATATTACATTTTCATTAAGAAACTAGAGCAGTGGTTCTCAACCTGCAGGCCACTTGCAACCCAATCAGCACACAGTTTTGGGCCATATGACATCTTCAGGCCCATACAGGTAGTATATATATTGCATTGGTGACACACATAACACAGAGAGCTGCATATGAAGCCCACAATGGTAAATAAATTGCGAACCACCGAACCAGATCAACCAAATCAACCAAAATCAACATGGCAAATAATAAATAGATTAAAAACTGGTTAACAGATAGGCCTCAACATGTAATTGTAAATAGGGAATCTTCACTGAGCAGTGTGTTTCTAGTGGGGACCCTATAGCAATCAGTACTTGGCACTATGCTATTTAATACTTTTTATCAATCACTTAGAAGAAAATATAAAATTACTGATAAAGTTTTCAAATGACAAAGATTGTAAGAGTGGTAAACAACAAGGACATATCACTAATATAGAATGACCTGGATTGCTTGATAAGATGCATACAAGCAAACAATATGCATTTCAGTATGTCCAAATGTAAGGTCATATGCGTAGGAACAAAAAAATGCAGGCCATACTTACAGAAAGGAGGACTTTATCCTGGGGGAGCTGTAATACTGAGAAAAGTTTGGGGGTCCTGGTGGATAATCAGCTGAACATGAGCTCACGATGTGACATTGTGGCTAAAAAAGCTAATATGCTCCTTGGCGTTATAAACAGGGGAATGTCTAGCAGGAGAAGGAGGTTATATCATCTCTTCATTTGGCACTGATGTGACTGCTACTGGAATACTCAGTCCAATTGTGAAAAGAAAAGGAGTATTTGTGGCACCTTAGAGACTAACCAATTTCTTTGAGCATAAGCTTTCGTGAGCTACAGCTCACTTCATTGGATGCATACTGTGGAAAGTGTAGAAGATCTTTTTATATACACATAAAGCATGAAAAAATACCTCCTCCCAGACTGGGAGTGGCTAAGTCATTATGCAAGGTAACCTATTTCCCCTTGTTTTTTCCTACCCCCCCCCCCAGACGTTCTTGTTAAACCCTGGATTTGTGCTGGAAATGGCCGACCTTGATTATCATACACATTGTAAGGAGAGTGATCACTTTAGATAAGCTATTACCAGCAGGAGAGTGGGGTGGCATTTTTTCATGCTTTGTGTGTATATAAAAAGATATTCTACACTTTCCACAGTATGCATCTGATGAAGTGAGCTGTAGCTCACGAAAGCTTATGCTCAAATACATTGGTTAGTCTCTAAGGTGCCACAAGTACTCCTTTTCTTTTTGTGAATACAGACTAACACGGCTGTTACTCTGAGTCCAATTGGGGTGTCCACAATTCAAGAAGGATGTTGAAAAATTGGAGAGGGTTCAGAGAAGAGCCATGACAATAATTAAAGTATTAAAATACCTGCTTTATAGATTGAGAGACTCAAGGAGCTCACTATTTAGCTCATCAAAAGAAAAGATTAAAGACAGTGATCAAATTACCCCTGAAGTATCTACATGGGAAATAGACATTTGATAACAGAGGGCTCTTCAATCTAGCAGACCAGAGTATAAAAAGATCTAATGGCAAGAAGTTGGAGCTAGACAAATTCAGACTAGAAATAAAGCAGATTTAAAAAAAAAACAGCCAGGGTAATTAACTATCGGAACAACTTACCAAGTTTCTGGAAGTTTTAAAATCAAGATTGGATATTTTTCTAAGAGATATGCTTTAGTTCAAGCAGGAATTAATTCAGGAATCCTTTGGCCTGTGTTATACAAAAGGTCAAACTAGATCAAAATGAAGAAGAAAAATATCATGCAACTCAGGCTGGATAAGCAGGTTTCTGTTGCAGGTTGTCATGCTTCAAAAGAATTTCTGCTTGTGTGTGTTAATCCTTGAGCAGAAGGCTGTATCCATGTCCTTTCAGGGGTTAGCAAGATTAGCTTGCTCTGGAGAGCCCTCTGTGGGTTGGAGACAAGTACCCTGGTAACACTCTGGCAATTCCTTTAGGGCGGGCCACAACCTTGTTACACTCTTGTTAAATTAGAAGCGCTATCGTAGGCTAATTTAATTGGGTATCTAAAATTTAGGGTAACAAATTAACTAAAGAGATGGGAGAACTTCTCCCACCACTGTAGTGAGTGTCTAAACTGAAGCGCTGCAGCTGTCGTGCTGTAACATTTTAAGTGTAGACATACAATGGAAGCCTATTTGCATACTGAGGGTAAGACACATAATACGCAGTGGTCAGTCAGGAAGACAAGTGAATCCCTCATACCACCTGATGTAACCTCTCTTAACGCTATGCTATCTGCCTCTAACTTGAAGGCTTTACAACATAATTTCTAATATATATATACACACACACACACAAATTGTGCAAAGGTTTTGATGAACATAGTGACACAGGCTTTCAGCAAAACCTTACATGACACTATTTGTGAACTAGAATGTATACACCAGACCCAGGGGATCCCTGTAATCTTTCTACACCCCCTGTGCCCTCTGCCAGGTGGTATCAAGAGATCCTTGGGTCACACCTAGAGCTTTGATCAAATGAGGCCACTGGACATCGTCCCGAGCGGGTATTCTAGGGGGCTCTGGAAGAATTCCAGGAACAACTTTGTCCCATTTCCAGTCTCAGCAACCCATGGAAAAGCCACAACGTGAATTAAATCCTCCACCATCTGCTCCAGAGCTGACCATTACAAACAAGCTAGCCATCCTGAGATGCTGACAGATCAACTCAAATCAAAGCTACAGGCCAGTTCACTTGTGTGTGAATATCAAAGAAATGTTAAGTAGTCTAGGACAGTGGTTCTCAAAGCCGGGCCACCGCTGGTTCAGGGAAAGCCCCTGGGGAGCCGGGCTGGTTTGTTTACCTGCCATGTCCGCAGGTTCAGCCGATCGTGGCTCCCACTGGCTGTGGTTTGCCGCTCCAGGCCAATGGGGGCTGCAGGAAGCGGTGTGGGCCAAGGGATGTGCTGACCGCCCTTCCCGCAGCCCCCATTGGCCTGGAGTGGTGAACCGCGGCCAGTGGGAGCCGCGATCGGCCAAACCTGCGGACATGCCAGATAAACAAACTGGTCCAGCACGCCAGGGGCTTTCCCTGAACAAGTGGCAGGCCTAGGAGACATAGGACAATTAACTTGTGTGTGGATATAAAAGAAATGTTAAATGTTATTGTCTTCTCTTACCTATAACCGATTGTTTACGATCACATTACATTTTTTATATATATATATATATATATATATATATATATATATATATATCCTGTAATTAGATAACCCTGGATTTAAGTGTGGTAGTGTTAAAATGTGAATGTACTTGAGGTGTAATCTTCATGAAAACTAATAAAAGATTGCTTGGATTGCTGTAACTAAATGATTGGTGTATATCTCTGTAATTGGATTGCCCATCTAATGGGATTGGAGCCTTGTAACTGTGAATGAAGAAGCATGCTAACTTCAAAGCATGGGTCATTGTGTTTGACAATGGGAAATCCACAGACCCAAACTGTGTTTAGAAACACTTTCCAGACTGCTTTCTGGGGAAAACAGCGATAAGAATAGATCCAGGGAACTATCCTATATCTCTGAGCTGTTTGGACACTTTCAGAGAGTGTTCCAGATACAAGACAGATCCCTAAAGTTACTTTGGGTAACCCTGAGAGATTTATGGAAAACTAGCAGATTACTACATCTCTGCTATGACTTTGGACGTACAAACTTGGACTCACCTGTTAATATATTTTACCTGCATTAAATTCTCAATAACTCTAATTTCTTTTTCTTAGCTAATAAAACTTTAGGTTGTTTTCCAGAGAAATTGACTGCCAGCGTCATTTTTGGTGTAAGATTGAGAGTATCCATTGACCTGGGGTAAGTGACTGATCCTTTGTGATTGGGAGTAACCTAATGTGAAGTGATTTTTGGATTTAATAACCTTTCATCAAAAGTTTAGTTTATCCGGAGAGCCCAAGGGGACTGTTTCTGACTCCATGGTAAAACTAATATAGTAATCCAGGAATACACATTTGTTACTGGCTCGGTGAAATCTAATTATAGAATATACCACCAGTTTGGGGTGTCTGCCATGTTTTCTGTCACTCTCAGTTGTGAGCTACAGTGTGACACACCCTATTTCTAGTCTCAGAGAAGCAGGGACAAGCAGGATCCTGTTTGAAACTTTTGTAATTCCTGGAGGAGCCTCGTCTTCAAAGCAATCCCATTTTACCATCCCAGACAATTCTTATGTTTTGCAGATGGATGGAAGTCTCTCTTTTCCCAACTTTGATAATCACCACTAGATCTTGCATGTGCTCCCAGGGACTCTCTCCAGGATCTTGATAGTAATAAGAGTGGCTTTAGAGAAGAAGGAAAATCACTTCTCTTCCCAGACATTTTTTTTAAAATCAGGGTTCTATACACAGGGAAAGCTGAAGAAAACACAGAGTGATACATTTCCTGTAGTATCTTGGATTCAAGAAAAACAGTCACACGGTACCAGGGAAGTCAGTCATAGGCTTGAGGCAAAGATGAATATTATCAGGTACAAGGTGCAACTCATGGATGTTTAAAAAGGGGAGTAGTAAATATAGATAGAGAGCTGATTGCACTTCTGTATATGGCATTGATGAGACGGACACTGAAGTATTGTGTAAGGTTTGTTGTCCACATTTTAAAATGGATGTTGGAAAAATTGGATAGAATGCAGAAAAGAGCCATAACAGGGATCAAAGATTTGGAGAAATGCCTTACAGTGAGAGACTTATAGAGATCAATCTATGTAGCTTATCAAAAAGAAGATTTAGAGGTGACTTGATTACAGCGTATAAGTAGCTACATGGGGAGAAAATACCAGGTACTACACGGTTGTTTAATCTAGCAGAGAAAGCTATAACAAGAACAAGTAGCTGGAAACAGAAGCCAGACAAATTAAAATGGGAAATTATGCTCAAATTTTTAACCGCAAAGGTTTAAATACCATTAAACCATTACCTAGAGAATTGGTGGATTCTCCATCTTTTGGATTCTTCAAATTAAGACTACAAGATGTGTTCTGGCTAAAACATAAGTTATACTTTAGTCAAATGCAAATTATTGGGCTCAATACAGGGCTAATCAAGTGAAATAGTGGCTGGTGAGATAAACGTGGTCAGATTAGATGATCTCATGCCCCTTTCTGGCCTTCAACTTTATGAATTTGTTAAATATTCCTGCTTTGTAGCTGGTCAGTTAATAGCGGAAAGATACTTCATAAAAACTCAAGTCTGAAAATTATCCATCCAAACTATTTGATGAATAGTTATAAATATTTACACCCTTGAATTTGCTATCTACAAAAAGGGGGATAAATTGAGAATTAAATTTTATTCATGACTGATTTCACTTACTCTAGTGCTACCACATTTTAAAATACTGCAGCTGCATCAGCCTCTTAACTTTGTTC